>NC_135880.1:153141746-153750034 GCF_964194155.1 Cetorhinus maximus | reverse complement strand
GACAGTGTTTGTCATTGCTTCCAGATTGTAGTGGGCAAGGCGTCACAGAGTTCCATCATTTTTTCTGGGTGCTCTCAGCACCTTTAAGGTGGGGATGGCCCCTATCTCTTCAGCATCTGTGACCACTGATGCTGTGCTCAAGCTCCTGAAGGGCTCAGGTGCTGAAGGCAGACAAAAGATCAGATGCTTTTAAAGTTTCATGGCTGCGTCTCTATCACATAACCCTGATCACAAAGTGCAAGCCGTCAGCCAGACAAAAGTTAGGTGTTCTCAGAGGCTATGTGAAGGGCTATGAAGTGTCCTCACTGCATATCGTCATCATCTTCCTGCAATCAAGTGACTATTAGGGCCTCCACTGTGTCTCCATGACAGGAACATTAGCACAGAAGGTATGTATGCTGCCATAAGCCAGGCTGGAGTCAAACATTCATAGATGCAATGTGAGGATCTTATGGTGTCTCCTTACTGCATGTCATCATCATTCTCCAACAAATCTAGCAGCTATGAGGGCCTCCCGAGCATCCCTGCCTCATCTGGTTAGTGTGAGGGCCTCATCGCTGCCTTCGAGGACCTCCTTGCCATCATAACCATTAATGTCCTCCTCATCAAAGGAGACCTCCAGCTCCTCCTCAGCCAGCTCCTCTCCCTGTTGCAGCGCCAGGTTGTAAAGGGCACAGCAGGCGACGATGATGTGTGACACCCTCTGTGAACTATATTGCAGGGCTCCACCAGAGCAGTCCAGGCACCAGAACCTCATTTTCAGCGTCCTGATGGTTTGCTCCACCAAGTTGCGAGTTGCAGCATGAACCCCGTTATACCTTTGCTCTGCTGTAGTCTGAGGCTGCCTCACGGGTGTCATCACCCACATCCTCTGCGGGTAGCTCTTGTCCCCGAAGATCCATCCCTGCAGCCTCTGTGGATCCTGGAAGGCGTCCGGGATCTGTGACTGACTGAGAGTGTAGAAGTCATGCACGCTGTCTGGGAACAGTGCGCAGACCTGCAGGATGCATTGTGGTGGTCACACACCAGCTGCACATTCAGCGAACGGAATCCTTTGCAGTTGACATAGTTCACTGCGCATTGCGACTGAAATCTGAGCGCCATGTGAGTGCAGTCGATGGCAACCTGCACCTGTGGGAAACCCGAGATCTGAGCAAATCCCAGTGCTCTTGCATGCTGACTCTCCTGGTCCTGGTCGAAATACACAAAATTGTATGCCCTCACAAAGATGGCATTCATAACCTTATGGATGCATTTCTGGGTGGAGGTTTGTGATATCCCGCCGAGGTCACTCGTGGAGCCCTGAAAGGAGCCACTGGGGTAAAAATTGAGTGCCACTGTCACTTTCATGGTCACTGGCAGTGGATGCCCTCCATGTCCCCATGGCACCAAATCCTGCAGTAACTAGCAGATGTGACTGACCAGTTCCCTAGACATGTGCAGTCTTCGGCGATACTGGTTCTTGGTCTTCCGCAGAAATGCAAGGCGGCGTCTATAGACCCTGGATCTATTTAGGCGCCGACCAGCAATGGCTCGCTGTAGCTCTTCAGCAGCATGTGCGGGAGCCAACTGCCCCTTCTTCCAGAGGGTGCTGCTCCTCCCTTTGCGCAGCCAGGCGCCTCAGTTGCTCTCTTCTCCATCATCTTCACTCTCTGTATGCCACAGGGTATACAGCTGGCTCAGCAGCCTCCATGATTCTGATGTACTCCTCCTGCAGGATGAAAGAGAGAGATGCCTGGGTTAGCATGGGTATACTGATAACCTCTCTTGGTTAAGTCTGAAGGCCCCTTAACATATCGCAGAGAAAGCTGGCCACCACTTGGATGGCCAGAGATTAGTGCACTGCATAGCTGCCCAAAATCCCACCTTCCGCCCTCCCACTCCACCTGACCGATTGGCGGCAGCTTTGCCCTTTGGACTGCATGCTGTGCTCTCAGCTCAGGTGCAGGCATTCAACTAAACCGCGCTGCAAAGCTGTATTGTTAGCTTGAACCATGGGGGAGACTGGTCCAAACCGGGATGATGACATTGCAAGAGGCTGTGAGCTCCACAGCCAGCTTTAGCAAGGAGATTGTAGAACGTGCCCAGTTATTCAACTGTTCTGCAGTCCACTAAAATGCTCATTAGTTTGCATTCTGTGCCCGAGGGGTGAAAAGCTCTGGGGCACTTGGTGGCACTTTGATGCCTCTGCGTTGCTTGAGTGGGCAGAAAAGCTAGAGGCCCGACTCCAATCATATAAACTGAGTGGCTGCACCTGAACTGTCTCAGCTGCAGAGGAAAGGTCACTTTATACAAGGTGTCCCTAATGTGTGGCTGCCTCCCTTGCCCACAGCATTCCCCCCACCCTGCATCTGCTTTGTACTACCTTCAACCACACAGCAGCCTTTGTCCCCCAACTCCCAAAGTCGCCTCAACCACAGAGCAGCCTTCCCCCCACAGCACGCCTCAACCCTGAAGTCCAACAGGCGTCCCTCGCGAGCAGTCTACAACATTACTCACCTCCAAGTTCCCCTCAAAGTGCAGCCCGCCAAATGACCTGGGTGGACAATCCAGCGGAGGAGGATGAGTCTGGTGGGCTAGCCTTATAATGATTTATTACAGTAAGGTTCCCTAAGTCCGATGGCAGGAATCGCAGCCTGCCATTGACAGGCTGAGTGGATGATCACAAACTGGTTTCATAACGTCGTGAAACCAATTTTTGGCCTTCATGCCCATATTCTCCTCTCATGCCACTGAACTCACCCGATGTCAGCAGGCACAGACGATTCTGCCCATAGTTTCGCTTTTGCTTTTCAGCAGAGTACACACAGCTCACAAGTCTGCTGTCTTCGGGCTTTATGCCCCTTTATAAATGTTACCATATGCCTAGTCTCAATAAATGAACTCACAACGTATTTGCACAATCCCTTGAGTGATTAATGCCTTTATATCATTATAAAAACAGGACATGCTGCTCAGCCTGGCAGCAAGATTAAGGTATGACATGGTGAACTGTCTTAGATCATTCTCTGTGACATGAAATGACACTCAATGATTTGGACCAACCGCAATGGAGTCAAAGCATTGGAGAGTATTGAGAACGTAGCATGCTGATTGCGCCGAAAAGCTTTCAAGATACAGTGCTCAAGTAAAGAGCTGGTAGGCAGACGGATCCGTTGTGGTGATATTTTAATGTGTGGCTAGTGAGTGGGACAGCACGTGGAGCATCAGGTTAGCTCAGTTAGAAAAGGTGAGTGTCCAGGGAGTGGGTTGGATCAATAGCGAGCGAGGGAGAGTCAAACAAAACAAAAAAAAACAAAGCAATCATAAAAATCAGACCAGAGAAGGTCCTGATTATAACAAGAGGAGCTTTGGGAAAGCACGCAAAAACAGCTACATTGACAGTCATCCCAGGTACTATAGAAGGAGGGTCAAACGGATATTGTCAGAATGTTCACACAATTCCCCAGTATGAATTGGGATGCAGCTAACCTACAATCTAAATTTAAAATGTTCAAACAGTGTACAGAGCTATGGTTTCAAGGGGGCTGCAATGTTACGCTTGCAGGAGAATGCATGTCTGTCAACTGATCTGATACACTTTGTGCCATGCAAATGCTAGCAGCTACACAGAGGAATGGGGAAAGATTCTACAACACAGAAACTGTGAAAACCATCATTGAAGGATAGCCTGATTCAATTCAGCATGTCCACAGACACATGAGACCATTTTAGCCTTATCAGGACGAGCTAGGCATCTCATGCAAAGTCATTTTTAAAGATAGGCAGGTCATCATACTGGAATCTATGCAACCTGATATTCTTCAACAACTTCAGCATTCACACATGGGTATAGATTAGATGAGAAGACTTGCAAGAGAGACAGTCTATTAGCCGGGTATGAGCAATGACATTGAAGTTGTCGCAAAGAAATGTGAGACATGTCAACAGCGTATGCCAAGTCAGCACAAAGGACCACTGATTCCACATGATGTTCCGATCCATGCTTGGTCCAAAATCACATCCGACTTTTTTCCATGTCCATTGCACTAACTTCACTGTCATTGTCATTGTCATCTACTTTACCAAGTGCCCCATTATTCAACAATTGCTCAATATGTCAAGCACAACTGTGGTGGACAGTCTAAGTGCTATTTTCAGTTTATTTGGTGTGCCTAGAGAGATCGTTACAGATAACGGTCCGCACTTTATTGGTAAGCCATTTCAGGATATGTGTGAGAAGTGGAATATCGATCACACTACTTCTTCTGCTCATTACCTTAGGTCTAATGACCTAGCTGAATGAATGAATTGCACAGTGAAATCCCTAATTCTCAAAAGTGGACAGACCAAGTAAGATCTACACATTGCAATGTTACATCTCAGAGCATAACCGTTAAGTGCAATTATTCTATCACTGGCGGAGTTCATGTTTGGCAGACCAGTGTGTACCAATTTACTTACTCTTACCCATTCTGCTCCCTCAGAGACTACAAGAGAAGCTGATCAACATGTGTGATAAAAACGCAGGGACAGAATTGCCAAGTTTACAGTTAGAACAACAAATTTGCATCCAGGATTCCACAGGAGGCACATGACAACCAGCCGAGGTGACAAGGATTTGTCCAGAACCAAGATCCTATGAAATTATTACGTACAAAGATGCAATGGTGAGGTGTAACTGAGGACAAATTAGATCCATTCCAGCTCCTCAACCACCATACAGCCCAATTGCATCAAGGGCTAGATCCCAAATGCAACCAGGAATAACGACCAAGAATGACAGGTCACGCTGAGCAATTAAAAACACCTCCAGATAATGTTAACATTACAACATCTGGGCGTACCATCAGATTACCTTTAGAGACTCATCGATTCATCAGTTCTATACACTTATGTAATGGTAACTAAACGTGAACATGTATTGTAAATAGTTATGCTTCTTTGGGAGGGAGGAAAGTATCTTTAGAAAGAAAGGGGGATGTTGTAATATGACTTTAAGGGATTGCAGCACAACATCACTTGAAAGGCAATGCGTCATACAATCCAGTTTTAGTTTCACTTTTACTTTTCGGCAGAGTACACACACAGCTCTGCTGTCATCAGGCTTTATGCCCTTTATTAATGTTCCCATGTGCCTAGTCTCAATAAATGAACCCACAATATATTTGTACGATCCCTTATGAGTGATTGATGCCTTTATCTCACTACAAAAATATGACATTGATGCCCTACTGCAATCCCTTAAAGGCATATTACAACAAAGATTATATCCTCTGGTTGGGGAGTCAGTGATTGGCAAGATCTGTTTATTAAGAGCGAGGTGAAACATTAGGATTTTTTTTTAAACACAGTAGTTGGAGCCTGGAATGCTTAGCCACAAGAAGCAGAGACCATATCAAACTTAAAGGAAGAAATTAATAAGTATTTGAAGCACAGCAAGAAACAGGGCAACAGGCAGAAAGCAGGGAGTGGGATTAGTTTGGATTACTCTAACAACCGCATAGAGACAATGGGCCAAATGCCTGCCTTTTGTGTTGTAGACTTTGTAGTTCCATGTCCTTATATAAAGAAATGAATTACATTTATAAGTCAAGGTGTCCCAAGCATTTTCTCGCCAATGAAGTACTTTTGAGGTGTAGTCATTGTTGTGATGTGAGAAACATAGCAACCAATTTTCTACAAGCAAGATGCCTTAAACAGCAATGCGATAAACAACCAGATTATGAATTTTATAGGACAACTGTTAACCAGGACACCAGGAAAATTCATCTAACCTTCTGACTCAGAGGCATGGTTGCAATGGTCAGCATCGATGCTGTTACCCTAATCTAGCTACACCACTAGAATTTTCTTGGATCATTCTTGAATTAACACCTGCACTTTTAAAAGAGCATTTAATTATTTTTTACATATAATTAAATACATTCTGATATTTTCCTAAATGTTTTTGAAGATCAGCACTAGAAATTGAATCATTTGGAGATGCCAATTCTATTCAAGTACAACAGCCCTACTGACTCATAACTTGGTTGTGGAAAATTCACAAAATGCAACATTCATCTTATACACACACAAAAAAAAAATCTAGAAGTTACAACTCCTCCATGAATTCAGTCTCCATCTAGGTCTGCCTCTGCTGGCATCTGAAATGCCTGCCTCTCTTCTCCCCAGCAGCCTGTCAAGTTGCACTATTTTATTGTCAATCGCTGTTCTGTAATTCAATAGTTTTAGCTGAGATGAAATTTCTCACTAAATGCCAAATAAAACATTTTCTAAGACAACAAAACAATGTATGCATTTCATTCTGTTGTATTTCCGTTCAGGCTATGGTGCTCACAAACCAGTCACTTAAATGCATTAATGATCAATGCAGACAGCACAAAGTCAGCACTTTCTTGAAAAGTTCACCTCAAGGAGGTACCAACAGGCTGTACAAGACTTAACAGGATGAAGGAAAAACAAATTAAAATAGGGAATGAGATAAATCAACAGATAAGAGGATGAAGGCTGAGTGGAGGATGGTGAGATTCCAAAAGCTCACAAAGAATGAATGAAAAGTAAAGGGCATGAATCAACAAACAAAATTGCAGTGGGGAACACAATAGAATGGCAACCATTTCTGGCATTCACAATTTGTGATAACTAGCGCTCACCTTCCCCCCAAAACACAACTAGGCTTTGAAACTTCAGGTGTTCTAAATGCTGACACTTAAATTGGATTCTGAGAGTCAAATTAGTGGTTTGTGACACACACTGAAGAGTTAACAATTCTCTCTCCAAAGGATATGTCCCATTTACCTGAACACAGACCACTGAGAGTTGCTGATACGATCAGGAGATGTTATGCTCACATTCTTGATGATCCAAATTGCTCAGAATTATGTCTCAGTGTTCCCCAGGTGCAGGCCTGCCTTGTTGTATGAATTTGTGCCTAAAATTGGCAAGAGGCATGCAGGAGAAGGAATAAATGCTGGCTTCAGGTATGCCAAGAAAAAGCTGCCTGCAACCTTGAAAGTTAATGAGGGAAGCTGAAAAAATTGGTGACTTAATTTTTTCCACGCACCCCTTGAACTTGCTGCACATTCCACTCAGAACAAGGTCTGATGTCAATTTCTGTTTCAGAACTGACTCAGTGTACTTGCAAGAAAATGAGGTAGGATTCAGTGACAAAAACAAAAATAGCTGGAAAAACTCAGCAGGTCTGGCAGCATCCGTGGGATCTTCCTCCCCCTAGATGCTGTCAGACCTGCTAAGTTTTTCCAGCTATTTTTGTTTTTGTTTCAGATTTCCAGCATCCACAGTATTTTGCTTTTATCTTAGGATTCAATGACATTTGGCCCCTAAAACCTAGGGTTCCAACCCTCCAGCTTTGGGCTGGAGTTTACCAGAATTGGCAACTTAGCCTGAGGAACAATAGTGCTGGCAACTCAGGAGAGACAGTCCTTGTATCTGTTGTTTGTGCATGTGCAGCACCCTGACTTTCATGCCTGTAGCTAATCCTCATAGTCTGGTGTTTGCTGGTCCCCTTGGTATTTGGATCGCACCATTCCATTGATAGTTGTGAGAAAGGCAGCATTGGAACCAAGGAAAATATCCTGGAAATTTTGAGTCTTGAGAGAACAATACAAACTGGGGGAGGGAGGAAGAGGGAAAAATGTTGCGGGTGATGCGAAATTTGGAGGCATTGCAGATGATACGAAACTTGGAAGCATTGTGAACTGTGAGGAGGATAATGTAGAACTTCCAAAGGGTATAGACAAGTCAGTGGAATGGGCGGAAAAGTGGCAGATGAAGTACAATGCTGTCATGACCACAGATCCTATTCCCGAATAACTTATGGGCATATTGAACTTTTAAGTAAGATGTGTTTTTTTAAAAACGGGCATAAAGCAAAAGCTGGCTGAGACTGTAAAGTAACCACATGCTGGAAAATTCCTATATGGATTACTTGACCAACGAGTTCAGACAGAACAGAATGTGGCACCTAAAAGTGTGACACAGCCTACTTCAGACAGGGGCACTTCAAAGGAAAGGGTACAATGCAAAAACTGAACTGTAATCTCCTGTGGTTGCAGAGATAATAGAAAATAATTACCATCTCAGCTGAAACCGCCCTCTGTTGAGCACACTGTGAAAATGAACTGAGTTGAAAAAATAAAAGATCTGTGTGAAAGACATTTTGGTTTTTTCTCTTCCAGGAATACACAAGGAAAGGAGTTTATAAAAGCCAACTGCAACCCTAGTTGTGTGTGCTATACTGGTGTTCTTCCTGGTGTGTGTGTGTGTGTGTGCTGTGAAGGTCACAGCTAAAGAATACCAACTCGGCATTCCTGCGCTTGCAGGTAAAAAAAATCTCCCTCTCTGATTGCTGGAAGCAAGCCACAAGTCAGCAAAGCCACAGTCAAAAAGGAAACAGGACAGCTCCTATCAGCTAACCTGCAGACCAAGAATCTCCAAACCAAATGCTCAACAGCCAAAGTCAGCTCTACCGGAATCATCCAACTTAACGGCTACAACTTTTCACCATCTACTCCTCACGGACAAGCCAAGGGACTGATTCGTATATCTTCTTAGCTTTTACTTTTGGAGTCAATTTCTCATTTCTAATCTGTGTGTATGTGTGTTGTGTTTTTATTAGTTTTTCTCACGTTTAGTAACTAGTAAACTCACTCTTTCTTTGAATCAAGACAGCCTGGTTAAATTGGATCCTTTTAAGACATAAATACATTTGGACTGGGAACAGGTATCCATGAGGGAAGGGATTCTTTTTAAGTTAACCATGTTGCGACCAACTGAGGGGGTTGAATAAAGAAGGGGAGTCAGTTCATCCCTCTTTATCCAGGAGCATAACAATTTGGGGTAACTCGTCTAGGATTATAACAAATTGGGGGACCTCGCCCAGGAACCAGTTGTTACAGTGCAGTGAAATGTGAAGTGATTCATTTTGGTAGGAAGTACATGGAGAGACAATATAAAATAAAGTGTTCAATTCTAAATGGGTGCGGGAGCAGATGAACCTGGGTATATGTGTGTAAACCATTGAAGGTGGCAGGGCAGGTTAAGAGTGTGGTTAAAAAAGCATACAGCATCCTAGGCTTTATTAATAGGGGCACAGAGTACAAAAGCAAGGAGATAATGTTGACACTAGTATAAGACACTAGTTTGGCCTGAGCTGGAGTATTCCGTCCAGTCCTGGGTGCCACACTTTAGGAAAGATGTGAAGGCATTGGAGAGAATGCAGAAAAGATTCACACAAATGGTTCCAGGGATGAGGAGCTTCAGTTACGCAGTTAGATTGGAGAGGTTGGGACTGTTTTCCTTAGAGAAAAGATGGCTGAGAGAAGATTTGATAGAGGTATCAAAATCATGAGGGGTCTGGACAGAGTAGATAGAGAGAAGCTGTTCCCACTCATGAAAGAATCAAGAATGAGAGGCACAGTTTTATAGTAATTGACAAAAGAAGCAAAGGCGACAAGAGGAAAAACTTTTTCACACAGCAAGTGTTTCAGGTCTGGAATGCACTACCTGGGAGTGTGGTAGAGGTAGGTTCAATGAAGCATTCAAAAGGGAATTAGATCGTTATTTGGAAAAGAAGAATGTGCAGGGTTACGGGGAAAGGCGGGGGAATGGCACTAGGTATGATGGGCTGAATAGCCTCCTTCTGCACTGTAACATTCTGTGATTCATAAAATGGAGGGGAGAGAGACACACACAAACTGGGGGGGGGATTGTGAGAGTGAGCAAATCAAACTATGGGAGGTAGGGAGCAACACGAATGAGGTGGTAAGGGTTAGAGAAAGCAATATAACCAGGGAAGAAGAGATAGGGAGAGAAACACAACTGGGAAATAAGGGATAGAGAGAACAACACAATGAGGGAATAAGGGATAGGGAGAGCAACACGACCGAGGAATAAGGGATAGCGAGAGCAACACAACTGAGGAATAAGGGATAGAGAGAGCAACACAACCGAGGAATGAGGGATGGAGGGAGCAACACAACCGAGGAATGAGGGATGGATGGAGGGAGCAGCACAACCGAGGAATAAGGGATACAACCGAGGAATAAGGGATAGAGAGCAATACAACCGAGGAATAAGGGATAGAGAGAGCAACACAACCAAGGAATGAGGGGTGGAGGGAGCAACACAACCGAGGAATAAGGGATAGAGGGCAATACAACCGAGGAATAAGGGATAGAGAGCAACACAAACCAGGGGGTGAGGGGGGGAGAGAGAGGGAGGGAGAGAGAGAGAGAGAGAGAGTGAAAGAGAGAGAGAGAGAGAAAACATGCAAATTGGAGAGGGAGGGCGAGAGAAACAAACTTGGGAGGGAGAGAATATGGGAGTTAGGCAGTTTTGTTGTTGCTCACTAGGGACTGAGACACACCTGAAGTGGAATACTGCAGTGGAGTCAGTGAATTGAGTTGGCTTTGGCTTTCTTTTTTATAACTTGTTGTGCATCCCATCTACATGATGCACTGCAGCGACTCACCAGGACTCCTTCAACAGTGCTTTCCAAATCCCCAACCTCTACCACATCAAAGAACAAGGGCACACATGCATGGGAACACCACCACCTCCAAGTTCTCCTCCAAGCTACACACCATCCTGACTTCGAACCATATCCCTGTCCCTTCACTGTTGCTGGGTCAGAATCCTGGAACCCCCCTCCCAGCAGCACTGTGGGTGCAATTACACCAGATGGTCTGCAGTGGCCAAGAAGGCAGCTTATCGCCACCTTCTCAATGGCAATTAGAGATGGACCATAAATGCTGGCCAAGCCAGTGATGCCTACATCCTATGCAAGCATGTAAAAAAAACCCTCCACTTTGTTTTAATGTGCCCATTTTGATGTCTATACTCAAGAAGTCTAAAAGGCATGAGTGTGACACCTTCCCACAAAAAGGAAAAAATGAAATTCCTTGACAGTTCATTTTTTGTTCCATCATAGAAGGAAATAAAAGTAAAAACACACATTAGAAAACATCCACACACATTCATTCACATGCATTCCTCAGGGGTACTATCACTAAGCCTTCCACAGCTTACTTGTGACACATTGCTTATTTAAATTCTAGACAGAGCGTCCACAATTACATTTTTTTTTTCCAGCAACATACGTGAATTTTAAGTTAAATAACTGTAGGACTAGGCGGCATCTGAACAGCACTGTGTTGTTGACTTCAAATTTCTCTAGGAAAGTTAGTGAATTGTAATCAGTGGATACTAATATCTCCCTGTGTCGGTTACTGTCATAGGCCTCAAAATGTTGAAAGACAAACAGATGTCCCAAAGCCTCCTTTTCCACAATGGAACACTTCTGCTGATGTTTATTTAACTCTACTGAAGAGGACAAAACTAAAGGCTGTGTATCTAAACGCACGTAGCATTTGAAACAAAACAGATGAACTGATAGCGCAAATAGAAATAAAGAAGTACGATTTGATAGCCATTACAGAGACATGGCTACAGGGTGACATAGATTGGGATCTGAATATTGAAGGGTACGTGACGTTTAAGAAGCATGGGAAGTTAGGAAAGGGTGGAGGGGTGGCTCTGTTAATTAATGATGGTATTAGCACATCATTAGAGGGGGATTACCTAAATTCAGGAAACCAGGATATAGAAGCAGTTTGAGTTGAGATGAGGAATGATAAAGGCAAGAAATCACTTGTGGGAGTAGTGTACAGGTCTCCTAACTATAACTACACAGTAGGACAGAGAAGAAAAGAGATAATGAGAGCTTGTCAGAAAAATGCATCAATAATCATGGCGGATTTTAATCTACATATAGACAGGAAAAATCAGATGGTCAAAGGTAGCATAGATAAGAAGTTCATAGAATGTTTTCGGGATAGTTTCTTAGAACAGCACGTTCTTGACCCAACCAGGGAGTAGGCTATAATAGACCTGGTACTGAGCAACGAGATAGGATTAATTGATAACCTCCTAGTGAAAGCAACCCTAGGTAGCAGCAATCATAATATGATTGAATTTTACATTCATTTTGAGGGAGAAATGAGTGTGTCCAAGACTGGTATTTTAAATTGAAATAAGGGCCATTATGAGGGTATGGAAGCAGAGCTAGCTAAGGTGAACTGGTAAATGTGGCTAAGGGATATGTCAATAGAAGTTCAGTGGCAGACAGTTAAAGGGATATATACATCCCAATGAGAAAGAAAAATTCAGAGAGTGCCCACGATCCGTGGTTGACTAAAAAAGTTAAAGGCAGTGTCAAACTTAAAGGAAAAACACATAATTGTACAAAGACAGATGGCAGGTCAGAAGATTGGAAAGAATATAAAGAACAGCAAAGAATGACAAAACAATTAATAAGAGGGGAAAAATAAGAGCACAAGAGAAAGCTAGCTAGTAATATAAAGGCAAATAGTAAGAGTTTCTGAAGATATTTAAATAAGAAAAGAGTTAACAAAGTGAGCGTTGGTCCTAAACAGAGTGTGTCTGGGGAATTGATAATGGAAAGTAGGGAGATGGCAGACGAATTAAACAGGTATTTTGCTTCAGTCATCACTATAGAGGACACAAGTAACATCCCAGAAATAGCTGTAAATCAGGAAATGGAAGGGAGGGAGGAACTCGGGAAGATTACAATCACCAGGGAAATGGGATTGAGTAAATTGTTGGGGCTGTGGGCTGACAACTCCCCAGGTCTGGATGGACTTCACCCTAAGGTCTTGAAAGAAGTGGCTCATGAGATAGTTGACATCCTTAAACAATTTAGGTGGTCTTCACAGTTGTCACTATTGACCACCAAGTCATCAATGTAAACAGCACGGTTGCTTAAGCCAGCCACTACTTGATTTATTAATGTTTGAAAGGTTGCTGGGGCGTTCGTTAAACCAAATGACATGACTTTACATTGGGGTAGGCCATCTGGTGTTACAAAAGCTGAGATTTCTTACATTGGGGGGTCATGGGGATTTGCCAGTATGCTTTTAATAAATCAAGTTTACTGATGTAAGTGGAGTTGCCCAGTTGGTCAATACAATCCTCAATGCAAGGTATCAGATATGAATCAGTTTGGGTCACTTGCATTTTTCCAACCTATTTTTACTATTATTATTTTTCAAATGCTGATGTCGGGGCTGCACCCAGGCGTAGCGTTAGGGTGAGGAAAATTGAGAAAGATTAACGTCACTCCTGGGTCACAAGTGCTCAATCACTGTGTAAATCTTGCACTTTTGTAAATACATTTGATGTAAATGAGACTAGTTTGAAGGCATTGTGCATATTCATATATTTGCTCTCATATAGTGAGGGTGAGCCATCCTCCCACTCAGCCTTCCTTTTTGAGCCTCACATTCATGTGATGTCAACATTACTGAGTACCCTCAAGAAGGTACCATTAAGCCCAGGCTCCATTCTTGTTTGCTCCTTCTCTCTGTGGAATGAGAGATATAACAGATTAATGAATCTCGGGGAAAGATAACTAAGCTCCCAATCACAAACAACATGCCAATGCCATGTCCTCAAGCTGCGTCTGCGCTACTTGCCATGTTGCTGAGACAGCCTTGTGGCTGAGGCGCAAACTCAGAGTGAGGTGACCAAGATGCGATTCTTGAGACTTAATATCTCAATCTCACAGGGGTTGGAAAAGGTTTGAATGCATTAATGACATGCACCACCTTACCAAACTCACTCCCTCAATCTCAGATTTGGCATACTGATTACACTTAATTTGCACATGAGTTATGACTGGATGCCCGTTGGCCCGTTATCCATGCTAATTGGAGAAAGAGGCTTTGCATTGATGATCTGGCATAAATGCAGCAGCTGTGCCTCCTTGACGGTTGCTTGCATTCCCATTTTTCACATTTCTGCGTGCTAATGCTGAAATGCAGTGACTGTATTGTGAAGCCCATGACTCCTGCAGTTTCTTATTATAGCGCTAGAAATGGCAATGGCGCCAATGGAACCTTCTCTAGGAGATTTTCATTTCAATGTTTTGAGTGCAAGCAGGTTGAGGCTGCCCCATGAAATGGGGCCCTTAATGAAGCCCTGGGCTCCTCCTACAGTGACTCTGACCCCTCCCATCCAGATTCTTTTCCAGTTTCGATTTTTGACTGTGCCATAACTTTGGCTTTAAAAGATGGTGGTGTTCAGATTGAACGTCTAGACCCACTTCGACCCTCCCTCCGTGTTACTGTCCCTCCAATCTTCCTGGAACCCCACAGTGTGCAGGTAGAGATGCCTCCCATTATTCTCCAGCCTCCTCCAATAATCCTGGATGCAATTGCCATTGTTGTGGATATTCCAACCCTCCCACCTGAACCCATAACTGTAGATATCCCAATGCCCACTGTGGACCTCACCCTCCCCATCTTGAGGCTGTGTGCACAGCCACTTAAAGAAGAGACAACCCCAGGAAAGTTTCACATACCATAGAACTATAGAAAAGTTACAGTGCAGAAAGAGGCCATTCAGCCCATTGTGTCTGCGCCGGCCAAAAAGCGAAAAAAAGAAAAGCCGCTCATTTTAATTCCATTTTCCAGCACCTGGTTTATAGCCTTGCAGGTTACAGCACTTCAGATGCAGATCCAGGTACCTTATAAATGAATTGAGTGTTTCAGCCCCAACCACCAACTTAGATAGTGAATTCCAGATGCCCAACACCTTCTAGGAGAACAAGTTTCTCCTCATGTCCCCTCTAATCCTTCTACCAATCACCTTAAGTCTATGCTCCCTGGTAATTCACCCTTCAGATAGGGGAAACAAATCTTTCCTGTCTACCCTATCTAGGCCTCTCATAATTTTGAACAATTAGGACACCCCTTAGCCTCCTCTGTTCTAAGGAAAACATCCCTATCCAATCTCTCCTCATTGCTGCATTTTTCAAGACCTGGCAACATTCTTGTAAATCTCCTCTGCACTCTCTCCAAAGCAATTCTGCCCTTCTTGTAATGTGGTGACCAGAACTGTACACAAATTCCAGCTGTGGCCTAACCAGCATTTTATACAGCTCTATCATTACATTCCTGCTTTTGAATTCAATACCATGTCCAATAAAGGAAAGCATTCCATATGCTTTTTTGACCACCTTGTCCACCTGTCCTGCCACCTTCAAGGACCTGTGGACATGCACTCCAAGGTCTCTCACTTCCTCAAACCCACTCAATAACTTCCCGTTTATTGAGTATTCCCCTGCTTTGGTTTGCCCTCCCCAAATGCATTACCTCACACTCTTCTAGATTGAATTCTATTTGTCACTTCTCCACCCACTCAACCAAACCGTTGATATCATTCTGGAGTCGACAGCTATCTTCTTCACTATCAACTTCACAGCCAATTTTTGTGTCATCTGCAAATTTCCCAATCATTTAAGTCTAAATCATTAATATATACCACAAACAGCAAGGGCCCCAACACTTGAGCCCTGTGGAACACCACTGGAAACCGTTATCCATTTGCAAAACTATCCATTAACCATTACCCTTTGTTTCCTGTCACTGAGCCAATTTTGGATCCAACCTGCCACCTTCCCCTGTATCCCATGAGATCTCACTTTCCTGACCAGTCTGCCATGTGGGATCTTGTCAAATACCTTACTGAAATCCATGTAGACAACATCCACTGTATTATCCTCATCAATCGTCCTTGTTACTTGCTCAAAAAATTCTATTAAGTTAATAACACATGATTTGCCCCTAACAAAACCATCCTGACTATTCCTGGTCAACCCATGCCTTTCTAAGTGACAGTTTACCCTGTCTCTCAGAATTGTTTCCAAAAATTTGCCCACCACCAAAGTCAGACTGATCGGCCAATAATATTCTGGCCTATCCCTCGCACCCTTTTTAAATAATGCTACAACGTTCGCAGACCTGCAATCCTCTGGCACCTCAACCTGTACCTAGTGAGGATTGGAAAATGATCCTCAGAGCATCTGCTATTTCTTCCCAGGCTTCCTTCATCAGCCTGGGACACAATCCATCTGGTCCTGATAATTTATCCACCTTCAAGGAAGCCAGTCCCTCCAGTACTTTCTTTCTCACTATGCTATTGTATCTAATATTTCACACTCCTCCTCTTTAACTAGAATGTCTGCATCATGCCTCTCCTGAGTGAAGACAGAGTCAAAGCACTCGTTGAGAACCCTGCCTACATCTTCTGCATCAACCCACAAGTTACCATATACATTTCTGATAGGCCCACCTCATATTACCTCTTCCCCCTTTATAGGTTGCTGATACCGCCCCTAACCCTGGCCATCCCATCTACAGCCCAGTACCAGATAAGACAAGACCATGGCCAGCACCATTAAGACCATGACCACGACCTGCACACCAAGCTGCGCCTTTTGAGCATACAGTCATTGCCCCTCCCTGAAGTGGGACTATGATGTGCATGCCATGTAAAGCCCTGTAGCATGGCCCACAAAGCCCCAGGATTGACTTCACTTTGGCATCCTAACTCCTTGGCCCCAGACCAGGAACTCTGACTATCTTTCTCTCTGCTCTCCCATTCATTCCTGACTGCTGACAACATGATGTCCCTCCTTCCAACCCTTCCATGTGTTTCTGTGCAACCCCTCCCTCATGTGCACTCCTTTCCCCTCCCCCACTGCCATGAGTCTTTGTGCAAGCCTTACCCTCTTGTGCCAAACTAACAAATCCCTCCTCGTATTCCTGAGTCTGCATGCTTCCCCTCCAATTCATCCAGTTTTGTTCCCATTCCACTCCCTACTGTGTCGCAATTCCTGTCTTAGATGTTGGACTCTAACTTCCCCATCCTTGGTCTTCCATCTGCCTGCCATTGTTTTCTCCCCTAGCTCCCCAAACTCTCTGCCTGCCATTGTTTCCCCCCTCCCCCGACCCCACTTCCTGTCATTGTTGCCCCCTCCCATTCCCACTTTCCCCATTGTCACCTGTGTCTCCTTTCCTCATCACCAACCCCCAGCACGCCCCCCCTACCTCCCCGTTCCGAAGCCAAAAAGCCTGAAAGCCACATTGTGAAACAGTTTAATTATTTGGAGAAGGGCAGCCATTCGGCACAGGAAAAATTTGTTGCATTTTATGACTTCTCAAAGATATGTCCTGAAATTTCATTTGCATTTTAATGTCTTGTCCAGATATGGAGAATAGCTTGGGGGTCTTGTGTAGTTCCATGTATATTGACAGAAAAAATGTCACGTGACATCTCAACTCCATTTTGTTTTAAAGGTGTCCATTTGAACTTTCATACTCATAAATCTATAAGTCCACAGGACATGAGCATGACAATAGCTCCAGACTACAACATGAATGTAAAAATGCATGCTGACACTGCAACTACCTTAGTGAGCTGTAACACACCTCTACCAACTGAGCACCTGGAAAATCAGGTAGATTCAAGAAGTATTTTTAAAGAGAGTTTGTGGTTGACAAATCTATTTTGAGTTATTTGAGGATGTGACGAGTAAGATACATAAGGGGAACCAGTGGATGTGGTGCTTTCAAAAAGCACTCTGTGACGTGCCACACAAGAGGTTAGTACACAAAATTACGATATGATGGTACTAATATTAGTATGGATTGAGAATTGGTTAATAGGCAGAAAACAGGGAGGAGGAATAAACAGAACATTTTCCAGTTGGTAGGCTTTAATTGACAGGGTACCACAAAGATCAGTATTTGGGCTTCAGCTATATACAGTCCATACCAATGATTTAAATGAGGAGACAGAGCGTAACATATCCAAGTATACTAATGATGCAAAGTTAGGTGGGAAAGTAGGCAGTGAGGAGGTACAAAGAAGCTGCAGTTTGTATAGACAGGTTGGGTGAGTGGGCAAGAACATGCCAGATGAAATATAATGTGGCACAATATGAAGTTATCACTTTGGGAAGAAAATGAATGAAGTAAAATGTTTATTGAATGGTGAGAAACTGGGAAATTATTGCATTCAGAGTGACCTGGGTGTTCATGTGCACAAATGGCAGATACAGCAAGCAATTAGGAAGGAAAATGATATGTTACAAAGCGAATAGAGTGTAAGAGTAAACAATTATCTTACTATAATTATCTAGGGCATTGTTCAGGCCACACCTGGAGTACTGTGTGCAGCTTAGGTCAGCTTACAAAAGGAGGGCATTCTTGTCTTAGAGGAAGTGCAATGAAGGTTCACTAGACTGATACAAAAACAGAATTACCTGGAAACACTCAGCAGGTCTGGCAGCATCGGTGGAGAAGAAAAGAGTCGACGTTTCGAGTCCACATGACCCTTCAACAGAACTGAGTATAGTTAGGAGAGGGGTGAAATATAAGCTGGTTTAAGGTGGGGGGCGGGGGGAGAGAAGTTGAGGGTGGGGTGGTTGTAGGGACAAGCAAGCAGTGATAGAACAGCACCTCATCTTCCGACTAGGCACTTTACAGCCTTCCGGGCTGAATATTGAATTCAACAACTTTAGATCTTAAACTCCCTCCCCCCATCCCCACCCCATTTCTTCCCCCTCCCTTTTGTATTTTTCAATAATTTATATATATTTTTCTTTTCCCACCTATTTCCATTATTTTTAAATCTACAACTAATACCTTGTCAGTCTTTCCACCCCACCCCCACTAGAGCTGTACCTTGAGTGTCCTGCCATCCATTCTTAATTAGCACTTTTCTTAGATAATATCACCACCTTCAACACCTCTTTGATCCTTTTGTCTGTGACATCTTTTGATTATCTGCTCCTATCACTGCTTGCTTGTCCCCACAACCACCCCACCCTCAACTTCTCTCCCCCCGCCCCCCACCTTAAACCAGCTTATATTTCACCCCTCTCCTAACTATACTCAGTTCTGTTGAAGGGTCATGTGGACTCGAAACGTCAACTTTTTCTTCTCCACCGATGCTGACAGACCTGCTGAATGTTTCCAGGTAATTCTGTTTTTGTTTTGGATTTCCAGCATCCGCAGTAATTGTTTGTTTTTCACTAGACTGATTCTGGGAAAGAGGGTGTCCTATGTGGAGAGATTGAGAAGACTCGGACTATCTTCCCCGGCATTTAGAAGAATGAAAGGTGATTTAATTGAAACATATAAAATCCTCAAGTGGCTTGATAGGGTAGGTGCTGAGAAAATGTTTCCCCTGGCTGGGAAATCTAGAGCACAGGGTCAGGCTCAGAATAATTAGCTGGCCATTTAGAACTCAAAGGTTGTGAATCTCTAGAATTCTCTACCCAAGCAAGCTGTGGATGTTTAATCATTGAATATATTCAAGACAGAGAAGATAGATTTTGGAGTCCTAAAGGAATTAAAGTATTTGGGGATACTGTGGGAAGATGGAGTTGAGGTAGATGATCCATAATGTTTTTGAATGGCAGAACAGGCTCAAAGGATCAAATGGCCTGCTCTAGCTCCCATTTCTTATAATCAGGTTCAACAGTAATATTACCAAAGTCAAATAAACTACTCTTTACCACTACCATTAAAACTCCATTTGTCTTGTGTCCATGATATATTTGTCAATCTCCCCTTAGCTGTCACCTATCCTAGTCCTTCTATCTTTTTCACCTGTTACACCCCCTCTTAAACGAGACAAAATCCATCACATTTCTACTTTTCATAGCTCTGAAGAAGTCATATGGACTCAAAACGTTAACTCTGTTTTTCTCTCCACAGATGCTGTTAGACCCGCTTAGTTTTTCCAGCATTTTCTGTTCTCATTTCAAATAAACTACTAACATTCATTGACATTTGAGTAAAGGGGATTGGATTTTCGCTGAATCGGGAAGACTCAGAGAACCTTGAAAAATGGCGTGTGGGACCAGATGTGGAAGTCTGGTCCCAATTTCTGACAGATCTAATTTTTGCCAGCAGAGGGAAGGGACAGGGCACACAGGTGGGAAACCTAAACTCAGCCGGGCCATTTGAAATTAGTGCTGAGTTCGAACAGACACCATTTTGGCTACCCCAAGGCCTCAACCCGCTGTGTGGGAATCACAAATTTATGGAGTAGACATAAATGCTCTTAATGAGCAGATATGGTTTGTTTAAGTGTCATGATCTTAAGTTTTTTAATCTTTTGCTCTATAAACATGAATAAAAACAGACTGAAGCTTTCAGTGAGAGTTTTAAAAAAACCTCTGCTGACTGCTTTGATTGACAGGCCATCTGGTGTAGGATAGAAAAAATATTACCACCTGGTCGTACAGTTTCATTAGAGGTCATGGCTGACATTTCCCAAGGGCTATTATTAGGCTGTTTGGCTGAGTTTCAAAAGACACAATTATTTCAGCCAGGAAGAGGGGCTGGTGGGTTCTGAATTCACAGTTTGATTGCTACATTTGCATCAGAGGTATTCAAATTCACGAGAGGTAGATAGGGAGAAACTGTTCCCGCCTGTGAAAGGATTGAGAACAAGAGGGCATAGATTTAAAGACATTGGCAAAAGAAGCAAAGGTGATATGAGGCAAAGCATTTTCCCATAGCAGGTGCTTAAGGTCTGGAATGAACTGCATAAGAGTATGGTGGAGTCGGGTTTAATCGAGGCATTCAAATGGAATTAGACTGCTATCTGAAAAAGAAGAATGTGCAGGGTTATGGGGAGAAGGTAGGGAAGTGGCACTAGGTGAATTGCTCATTCTGATAGGATGCACTGAAAGGCTTCCTTTTGCACTGTAACAATTCTGTGACTTTGTGACAGTTTAAATAGACAATGAAGGTTAGGTATCTTTAACGTGTGGTCTGAATAGAAGTTTGTTTTTATAAGAGATTAACCACTTGAGATTTTAAAACTCTGAATGGGTGTCATGAAGGGGAGTTTTTTCACTATCAAGTCTATGTGAGTGAGACCTGCATTAAATTGCTAGAAGTTTATATTTTTGATCTCCACATGGATCCTGAGGTCTGATCATGGTGGATACTGGGTGAGTGGCCATGGAGTGTATGAGGGGTAATGCAGGTGGTGGGGACATGAGTTTGCATGGACGCGCCTTGGGGATATCAGAAGGCATGGCAGGTGGGCATGGAGGGCCATGGGTGCAGTAGGAGGGTGACGGAGTTTGAGGGTGAAGGTTAGAGGCCGTAACAGCTTCTAAAACAATTGGACGAAGACCCAGAGAATCGAGGTGTGCCTTCCACTCAGCCTGCCACCATGGCCGCCTCAGATCTGGTTCCAGGGTTAGCGGGCCCAAATCAACCCCTTCTCCCCAGAGTGAAAATTGGGACTAATGGAGCTCTTTAAACCAAAGTGGGTCTGCCGAGTTGAGAAATTTCTTAACTTGAGCCACCCACCTCGGCAGCCAAGGTACTAAATGGTTTTGTGATGCCTATGGAATTATATCACATGACAATTTGCTGCATTTAGGAGACATGAGACTGTAGCCTTTTCCCCGTACCCTTGCACATTGTTTCTATTCAAATAATCATCTAATGCCCTCTTGAATGCCTCGCTTGAACTTGCCTCCACCACACTCCCAGGCAGTACATTCTAGACTCGAACCACTCACTGTGTGAAAACGTTTTTTCTCACATCACATTTCCTTCTTTTGCAAATCACTTTAAATCTGTGCCCTCTCGTTCTTGATCCTTTTACAAGTGGGAACAGTTTTCCCTATCTTCTCTATCCAGCCTCCTCATGATTTTAAACCCCTCCATCAAATCTCCTCTTAGCCTTCTTCTCTCCAAGGAGAACAGTCCCAACCTCTCCAATCTATCCTCATAGCTGAAGTTTCTCATCACTGGGACCATTCTTGTAAACTCTCTCCAAAGTGTTCACATCCTTCCTATAGTGTACACAATACTCCAGCTGAGCACTAACTAGTGTCTCATGTAAGCTCAGCATAATCTCCCTGCTCTTGTACTCTATGCCCCTATTAATAAAGGTCAGGATACGGTATACATTATTCACTGAACTCTCCCCCTTTCCTACTACCTTCAATGATCTTTACACATATACACCCAGGTTCCTCTGCTCCTGAACCCCCTTAAGAATTGTATCCCTTATTTTACATTGTCTCTCCATGTTCTTCCTACCAAAACACTTCACCTCACTTTTCTCCACCTTGAACTTCATCTGCCACCTATCTGCCCAGTCTACCAACTTGTCTGTGTCCTTTTGAAGTTCTATGCTATCCTTCTCACAGTTGACAATGCTTCCAAGTTTCGTATCATCTGCAAACTTTGAAATCGTCCCCTACGCACCAAGGTCTAGATCATTAATATATATCAGGAAAAGCAAAGGTCCCAATACCAACCCCTGGGGAACTCTACTACAAACCTTCCTCCAGCCTGAAAAATATCCATTGACCATTACCCTCTGTTTCCTAATACTCAGCCAATTTTGTATCCATGTTGCTATTGCCCCTTTTATTCCATGAGCTATAACCTTTCTCACAAGTCTGTTGTGTGGCACTGTATCGAATGCCTTTTGAAAGTGCATGTACATCACATCAACAGCATTACCCTCATCAACCCTCTCTGTTACCTCTTCAAAAAACTCCAGCAAGTTAGTTAAACATGATTTCCCCTTTAGAAATCCACACTCGCTCTTCCTAATCAGCCCATGTCTTTCCATGTGACTACTAATTCTATCCCGAATAATTGTTTCAAGAAGCTTCCCCACCACTGAAGTTAAACTGACTGGTCTGTAATTGCTGGGTTTATCCTTACAACCTTTTTTGAACAAGAGAGTAATGTTTGCAATTCTCCAGTCCTCTGGCACCTCCCCTGAGTGTAGGGAAGACTGAAAGACTTTGGCCAGTGCCCCCGCAATTCCCTCTCTCACTTCCTTCAATATCCTTGGATGCATCCCATCCAGTCCCGGTGCCTTGTCAACTTTAGGTACCAACAGTTTATCCAATTTTGAACTCTTCTAGTGATAGAGTTTTCTCCTCTGTCACCATGGCCTCGGTAGCATCTGCTTCATTGGTAAAGAGAGATGCAAAGCATTCATTTAACATCTGAGCTATGCCCCCTGACTCCATGTGTAAATCCCCTTTTTGGTCCCTAATTGGCCCTACTCCTCCCTTTACCACCCTCTTACAATTTATGTGCCGATAGATGACTTTGGGATTCCCCTTTGTGTTGGCTGCCAGTCTTTTCTCATAATCCCTCCTTGCTTCTCTTATTTGCTTTTTCACCTCTGCTCTGAACCTTCTGTATTCCGCTTGGTTCTCAATTGTATTTTCTACTTGATACCTGTCATAAGCACTTTTTCATCTTTATCTTAATTTCTATCTCCTTTTTCATCCAAGGAGCTCGAAGGAAGTAGTGGAGGGCGTCAAAGCCAGGAGTGCGGAACATGGGTGAAGTGCAGGAAGAGGTTTAATGATCAGACGTGAATTGTCATGATGAGACAGTTTTGAAAGGTATATCCTACCAACTGCACCAGTAGCTTCACCCACTGCTCAGTTCACTAACCACCACCACCCAACCACCAATAATCTCTATGAATCAGTACTCAACCCTTCAATTCATATGTGGGTACCTCACCCTCACACACTTCACACTGTTGAAAGCCTCAAACCCACAACAATAACAAATTATATTTATACAGTGCCTTTATCATAATGAAACATCCCCCAGGCTCTTCATTATAAAACAAAGTATGACACTGAGCCACATAAGGAGATATTGGTCCGGATTTTTGCAGAGTTGGGTCATCTCCAGAGGCCTTCAAGAATGGTGGGCAGGACCAGATTCCAGGATTCCTGCCCACATTCCTACTTCCAGCAATTATCACTAGCACAGGATGTAGGTGCAGGTAGCGAGCCTGAACCCAGCACTTTTGACCTGGCCAGTTCCATTGCGGACATAGGCATCTCAGATCCAACATGCTCTCTGCAATTTTCATGGAGTCCAGCCAGCTACTCCAGACTTGTGGTTCATGTCTCCTCAGAGGAGTCATGACCCATAGTCAGGATTCGGGAATCTTTTGACAGGTAATTTTAAAATGTCTTGCTCAAACCCCCTCATATCCCCCATGCCCGCTCCATGCTCCCATGACCCCTCAATGTCCCCTCATATTCCGCATACCTCTTCCATGCCTACATGCCCCTTTCATTTCCCCATGCCCACTCATCCCCTGCATCCATGCCCCAAATCTCCCTCCATGTCCTCTCATATCTCACATGCCCCTTCAATGACCCCATGCTCTAACAATGCCTCCTCACACTTGCCCCATGCCCCTTCCACTGCCATGATGCCCCTTCCACATCACCCCCTGCATCTTCCATGCCCACTCACCCAATATGCACCATGTGCAGAACCAATGAGCTATACAAAACAGTGGCAAGTCTTTGAAATACTCATGAAAAAACAACCATTGAAAAAGCTCCTTCAAAAAAAACCCGCTGCTCTTACAACCATATTGAAGTGTCAATGACAGAAGTTTTACCTCTTTCACACCTTAGTCTTGACCAAAAAAACATACATATATTGAAGAACCACAAAGAATTAGTAACTTATTATAACCTCATACAGATGTCAATCAAAGCTAACACTCCCCTTCAAGCTGTATAAACAGACCCTCCATTCATGAGACTTGGAGCTCAGCCAAGCATTCATAATGAGGCTCTCTAGAAATTTGTCAACAGAAATACATGGCCAGATATTTGTTTCTCCAGATGGTCTCATTATGAATGATTGGCCCATTAGGTTAGATGACCAAAAGCTTAGTCAAATAGGTAAGTTTAAAGAGTGCCTTAAAAGAGGTAGAGAGGCAGTGAGATGAAAGGTGGGTATTTCAGAGCTTCAGGCCTAGGCAACTGAAGGCCCGACCACCAATTGTGGAGCAATAATAATTGGGGATGTACAAGAGGTCAGGATTAGAGGAGCACAGACTCCATGGATGTTTGTGGGGCTGGTGGAGATTAGAGAGAGAGGGAGGGACATGGCCATGGAGGGATTTAACAACAAGTTTGAGAATTTTTAAATCAAGGCATTGCTTGATTGGAAGCCAATGTAGGTCAGTAAGCACAGGAGTGATAGGGGAACAGGACTTGTTGTGAATTAAAGCAGGGGCAGAAGAGTTTTGAGAAGATAAACTCAAGTTTATGCATAGTAGAATATGGGAGAGCAGTCTGGAGTGCATTGCAATAGTTGAGTCTAGAAGAAACAAAAGCATGAGTGAAGGTTTCAGCAGCAGTTGAACTGAAACAGGGACGAAGTCAGGTGATGTTGTGGAGGTGGAAATAGGTAGTCTTAGTGATGGCACAAATATGAGGTCAGAAGCTTATCTCAGGGTCAAATGTGACACCCAGATTGCGAACAGACTGGCTTTATCTCAGGCTGTTGCCAAGGAGAAAGAAGGAATCAGTAGTTCCCCAGCTTGCCTTGGGGACTGAAAACAATGGCTTCAGTCTTCCTAATATTTAATTGGCAACTGACAGCTTAGGCACCTTGTGTCACCTTGAGGGCTCCGTGGTGTATTTGTATTTTCGAGTTCACAAGGGCCACGGATAGCCACTTGGAGAGACTGTGTTAAAGAGGCATTTTCTTGCCTGGCAGCAAAGTGTGTGAACATGGTCAACTTCAGGTGGTCCACCTCCACTGAAAGGTCAGGCTAAATGCAGGCCCACATCCCTAACTGAGAGTGCTGGATGTCAATGTAATGGAGATGAAGATGACACAGAGGACTGAGTGATCTTAAAATGGGTTAACACCTGCGGAACGTCTTCGGCTGCCTTGGCACAAGTGTCACATATCAGTATCACCATTGAGGTTAGACAGAATGCATTGTTCTGTTGCTGGAAGTCGATCTCCTTGAGGAGCTTTGTCATACTGAAGGCATACTGCTACGAGCTCACTGAGTATTGTAGACCAGCTCCTGACACTTGTAGGCTGCTGTTGCAACTGGGATGCTGGAGAGACATTTGAAGAGGCAGCACCTTCTGGCATCTGATGCCGGGACTCCCTCCTCCAGTGAGCACCTCATCTCAGCAAGGACACATGCTGTCTAGGGTTCATCATCCTTCAAAGGATCAAGACAATGTGAGCCTGATGTGTAACTATTCACTCTCAGATTGAAGTAGATGGTTGAATGAGAGGGATAGCAATGCTGGTGTTCATGTAGGCCCATGATGGAGGGCACTTGCCCAAGGGGAAATGTAGTACTACTCGTCAACCTTCTCGTGGAATCTGATGTCTATGAGGGCCTCATTTGTATGCCTGCCTCATCTGGCCTGTGCTATTGCCTCTTCCCCTGCAGCCTCATCTTCCTTGACCTCAACGCCCCCATCTCCTTCAATATCCTCCTCATCGGAGGAGGCATGTATTCCTCTATGTTGGCATCTGGCAAGTCCCCCCGCCCTTTGCAGCGCCAGGTTGTGCAAGCTATGGTGATCCGTGAGACCCTCTGGAGAGGGCATTGGAGTGCTCTGCCAGATCCATTGGGGCATTGGAATCGCACCTTCAAGATGCCAATGGTCTGCTCTACCAATGTTCAGGTAGTGGTATGAGCTTCACTATACCTTCTCTCAGCTAGATCTTCTGTCCACTGCATAGGCATCATCAGCCACCTCCTTTACGGGTCCCCTTTGTCATCAGTGAGCCAACCCTGGATCCTGTGTGGTCCTTCGAAGATGTCCAGGATCTACGATCTACTCAAGATGTAAGAGTCGTGGCAGCCTCCCGGGTATCTCACACAAACCTGCAGGATTTGTTTCTTGTGTTTGCAAACCAGCTGCATGTCGATATATTGGAGTGTGAATGTGTGACTCCCCGAAAATAGTTTGAGGTGCATGTGCCTATGCCCCATGTGGAAATTACCCCTCCCATCTTAAGGCCTATTGCACAGTGACATACCCACCATGAGACCTTCAAGTGTCTACCTTTACCCCATCCATTTAGGCTGCATATGCCTCCCCTGGCTGTGAGTGTGCCATCTGCGGCCCAGTGTTATGCCAGAAACCCCCGAGACCGACATGCTTAATGTTATGCTCATGCTCTGCACACAACATGCTGGGCACGACTAACATTGGATTTACATGCCCTCCCCGTGTCTGGACTGGGACAAGGACAGTCTTTGCAAGCTCAGCAATGTAAACTGAGGCACTTCTTCACTCAGCACTCCTCCCTTTATGACCCCAATCTGCTTATGTCCTTTTTTTTGATTCATGCAGGGGATGTGGGCTTCATTGTCTAGGCCAGCATTTGTTGCCCATCTGTAAGAGATTCTCTCCCCATTCTGGCCCAGAGGATGCTTCCCCTCCCACCCAGATGTATCTGGGTGCAATCTTCCCCAGTCTCCACCCACCCTCCCTCCCCACCCCCCTCACCAGTTGAGCCCTCGCCCTGCAGCACATTACAACCCAATCCCGCCTTACTGCTGATCTGGTACATAGAGCCTTGCCTCTGAAAGACCCCTGAAGTGATGTGGTGCTGCCTACGAAGCCTATGAAGTCCAAGGTGCTACGAGAGCTGCGTGATGCAAGGTAGGCAAACAAACCTCGAAGTCACAAGCGAAGTGCAAGTTGCCAGGTGCATGCTACTTATATGTGGTTATGAAACACGCCGGTCTAATTAGACTCTGGTGTGACCTATTGATCCAGTGTTGGGGGGGAGACACATTTCCAGTGAACTGCCTTGATAATGAGCATTCACGAGATTCAAATTGCATTCCCAGCATGACACAGTGGAAAACGCACACCGCCATTGAAGTCTGGAGCAGACAATTGTAACCTGTTTTTATGGTGAGGGAAGGCTGATTTTTTTGCTCCTGTGTATTTATCCCGCTCTCTAGATCAGGCACATCTGTGGTTTCCCTGCAGATTTGCTCCTCTATCTCTTCCTCATTATTTGGAGGCCTTTGGAATGTATGATCATCCGCTTCTTGCTTCTCATTTCTGACCAAATGGATTCTGTCCTTGCCCTCTCAAGGACATCCTTTCTTTCCAATATTACAATATCTTCCCTAATTATTACTGCCATCCTACCTGTGTTTGTTCCTTCCCTAAATTTTCTGAACACTCTATATCCTTGAATATTAAGCGCTTAGCCCTCTCCACTTTTAAGCCACGTTTCCATTATTGCCACTACATCATATTCCCACATGGCTATTTGTGCTTATAATGCACTAACCTTATTCACATTTTACATGTTTACATAGATGCATTGTAATCCGTAATCCTTCTTAGTCCATTCCTATCGAATATGTTATTATTCTCTTCTCTATTGCTGTTCAACACTCACACTTTATGCACCTTATTCCTCTTTTCTATTTTCAAATGCTGATGCCCATCCTCATGCCAATTTCGTTTAAACCCTCTCCAACCATAGTCATGAATCTCCCCATGAGGACACTGTTTTCAGTCCAGTTGAGGTGCAAACTGTTGATTTTGAACAGGTGCCCCCTGCCCCAGAACTGGTTCCAATGCCCCAAGAATCAGAAGCCTTCCCTCCTGCACCTTGCCTCAAGCCACGCATTGACCCACCCTATCTTCTTAATTCTATTCGCGCAAGCATGCAGCACTGGGAGTAATTGAGAGATTACTACCTTCCCCACTAGTTCCTGAAAACCTGACCATAGGACCTCAGTGGCTGCCTTCTCCATGTCATTATACTGACGCGTACCACAACTTGTGGTTCACACCCTCCCCCCTGCAGAATATTCTGCATCCTCTCTTTGATGTCTTTACCCTGCCACCAGGGAGGCAACACGCCATGTGGGACCCACAATGAGGGTTACAGAAATGCCTATCTGTCCCCTGACTATGGAATCTCCTATAATGACTGCATTTTTACACTTTGTTGCTCCCTCCTGTGCAGTCCCTTGTCCATTGGTGCCAGGGTCTGCATGGTCTCACTGCACTCCTGCAAGGTGTTGTCAGTCCCAGCAGTCTCCGGTTTGAGTGGCACACAGCCCGAAAACTCCCACACCTCCTGTCTCTTCCCACTCTTACAGATGGCCACCCATCTACTATCCTGAACATTCATTGCCTGAGGGGTGGCCACCTCCCAAAAAGTACAATCTAGGAAACACTCATTCCTCCTGTGACTACGCAGTGACTCCAGCTGCCCCACAAGGTTGGAAATCCTGATCCCGGTCGAAAGCAACCGGAGACACTTCCTACAGAATCGATCCCCCAAGACAAATAAAGTGTCCTAAAGTTCGCACATGGTGCAGGATTTGCAAGTATCAAGTCTCAGAAACCACCCATAATCAAGAAGAAATCCTTTATTCCCACTGAGTTAGTATCTTGTTAAAACTTTAATTTTATTTAATTTCTCTAGACCTGCTCTGCAAGATGCATTTTGACAAAAAAAGGAGCCAAAGATCAAGTCACTAATCTTAGAATCATAATGTGCAAAGTCCAAGAACATCAGCAACCAGTGGCGAATTTAGAGTCAGTGGGGCCCTGTGCGCAGCTTCATTTCACACCTACCCCACCCTCCATAACTCTAAACGGCCATGGCAGATAACGCTCCGTGCCATCACAGAATCATAGAATCACAGTGCAGAAGAGGCCCTTCGGCCCATCGAGTCTGCACCGACATGTGAGAAACACCTGACCTACCTACTAATGCCATTTACCAGCACTTGGCCCATAGCCTTGAATGTTATGACGTGCCACGTGCTCATCCAGATACTTTTTAAAAGGATGTGAGACAACCCACCTCCACCATCCTCCCAGGCAGCGCATTCCAGACCGCGAAGATCCATCAGGAAATCAGAACAGAGCGGCGAAAATCAAATAAGGAAACTGGTGTTCAATTTGTGAGTCCTGCTTTGTGGAACGCTTGCGTGTTGGGTGAGAATGTTGACCCAGTGAAATGTTGCTCCTGTGCAATGACAGTTACCTGACTAGGTGTTATAACGTTGCAGAATTAAGGTACCATGTGTACTGAGTGTAAGTGCTTGCTGCTTCCCATCCTTTGCTGCGTGTGTTTTATGAATCCAGAGGTGAAATATCCAGAGGAGGGACACTGAAGGCTGAAAAAGGAATGATGGAGCAGGCTCAAGGGGTCTCTATGTGAGTGGTCCTGAGATAAACCCCTGGGGGAGACAATTCTACACCTCTGTTTAATCTGTAGAAAACCCTTAGCCAATACGTTGCGTTCTGTCTCTTAGCAAATGTCGTATCAGGTCTGCCGCTGCCTTTTTAAATCCCATCAGCAGAATTTTATTTCAGTATTGATGATGAGGGATGGTCTCCTCCACATGAAGACATTGGTCCCAGAGCTCACCATTGGCACTGTCCCCATCAAGATTCACAGCACAGGTATAACAGAAATTACATACAGAGTAAAACTCTGTCTGAACTAACTCATTAAACACTCCCAGGAATGATACAGCACTGAGTTAGATACAGAGTAAAGCTCCCTCTACACTATCTCATCAAACACTCCCAGGACAGGTACATCATGGTGTTAGATACAGAGTAAAGCTCCCTCTACACTTTGCTCATCAAATACTCCCAGGACAGGTACAGCATGGGGTTAGATACAGAGTAAAGCTCCCTCTACACTGTTCCCATCAAACACTCCCAGAACAGGCACAGCACAGGGTTAGATACAGGGTAAAGCTCTTTCTACACTGTCCCCATCAAACACTCCATGACAGGTACAGCACAGAATTAGATACAGAGTAAAGCTCCCTCTACACTGTCCCCATCAAACACTCCCAGGACAGGTACAGCACAGGGTTAGATGCAGAGTAAAGCTCCCTCTACACTGTCCCCATCAAACGCTCCCAGGACAGGTACAGCACGGGGTTAGATACAGAGTAAATCTCTCTCCACACTGTCCTCATCAAACACTCCCAGGACATCTACAGCACAGGATTTGATACAGAGTAAATCTCCCTCTACATTGTCTCCAAGAAACATTCTCAGGACAGGTACAGCACGGGGTTAGATGCAGAGTAAAGCTCCCTCTACACTCTACACTGTCCCCATCAAACACTCCCAAGACATGTATAGCACAGGGTTAGAGACGGAGTAAAGCTCCCTCCACACTGTCCCCATCAATCGCTCCCAGAGCAGGAACCATAAGGGACATGATGTCGAATAAATCCCTCTCTAGACAGTCCCCATCAAGCACTTCCAGACCTGGTACAGCACAGGGTTAGATACACAGTAAATTTCCCTTTACAATCTCCTCTCAAACACTTCCAGGACAGGGACTGTACAGCGTAAAGCTTCCTCTACAATCCCCCATTCAAACACACCCAGGACAGGTACAGCACCATAAGAAACAGAGTTAACCTTCCTCTTCATTGTTCCATCAGACACTTTCAGGACAGGTACAACACAGGGTTATATAGAGGGTCAAGCTCCCCCTACACTGTCCCTTCAATTGGTGTACAAAATTAAGGAAGACTTGCTGTGATGAAACAGAACTTTGGTGTGAAAATGGCCACCATGAATCCAATTAAAATGGCCAAATGATGTATGTGAAGGCTTACAGAGTGTTGGTGAGAGCAACAGGGACACACACACACAAAGAAACACACAGAGACACACACACGCAAACTGAGCAAGGGACAGAGAGGAACAGAGGCATATTTGGATTTTCGAAAGGCATTAGATCAGGTCTATCGTAGATTTGAGAATTAAAAATTGACTCAGCATCAATTACAATTTGCGAAGACAGTTCTAAACTTCTACGAGCCATTGCATGTAGAAGTGTTTCCCTTTACTCTGTTGCATCAAACACCCCACAACAGGTACAATATAGGGTTAGATACAGAGTAAAACTTTCTCTACACTGTCCTCATCGAACACTCCCAGGGCAAGTATAGCACGGGGTTAGATACAGAGTAAAGCTTCCTCTCCACTGTCCCGATCAACACTCCCAGGGCAGGTACAGCATGGGGTTAGATACAGAGTAAAGCTTCCTCTACACTGTCCCCATCAAACACTCCCAGGGCATGTAAAGAATGGTGTAGCTGCAGAGTAAAGCCCTCTCTAAATTGTCCCCATCAAACATTTCCTTGCTCATGTTCTCCAATTCTTAATTTGTCAAGGTATGTGCGATGAAACAGGTTCCAGTGCTGGGCTATGTAAGTGTAATTATATTAGCTGCTGATTCGGTTCTATTATGTTAATCAGTCTGGCAACCAATCCAATGTCAATGGTTCTTACAGTAATTGGTCAAAATTAAAGGACCAATTTAATTTCATGACTGGATTGCAACATTCAGAAACTAAGGAACGTGCTCTGTTGGTGATTACAGCCATGATAAAAGTGTTAACAGGGTTGAAGCAAAACGACGTTACATCACCAATCATTTATATGGACTTGATCAGATATTTAGATATTTAATGTTGTCGTGCATACATAAAAAGTCAGTTAAAAAAAGGAACGCAAACCATAAGAGTCGGTGTCCCGACTAAAATCTTTGACGTGATTTAGTTCAATATTGCATTAAATATCTGTCCTTTGCTTTAATTAAAATGCAGTATTGCCAATGTGCAAATGGTATGTACAAGGACAGAAAAATGGATCACTGGCCCTTAAATAGCCTAACTTTTTAAGTGCCCCACTTAATTTACTGGAGCGTTTTCAAACTGAATTTACAGTTTAATACAGATACTGATGCCCCTTTACAAAGCAACTGCAGCAATGGTGAAATTAGCAGCGGGGAACATTGTGTATTGGTTCAGCTTTTAATAGAGTCTCTGGGCGCCAACAAAAAAAAATCGCTTCCTGTAAGGAGTCCATCCCATTCTCTCAGTTTCTTCACCTCCATCGCATCTGTTCTGATGATGCCACTTTCAAAAACAGTTCCTCTGACATGTTTTCCTTCTTCCTTAACCAAGTTTTTCCACCCACGGTGGTTGACAGGGCCCTCAACCGTATCCGGCCCATCTCCCGCGCATCCGCCCTCACACCTTCCTCTCCCTCCCAGAACCATGATAGGGTCCCCCTTGTCCTCACTTATCACCCCACCAGCCTCCGCATTCAAAGGATCATCCTCCGCCATTTCCGCCAACTTCAGCATGATACCACCACCAAACACATCTTCCCTTTACCCCCCCCAGCGGCATTCTGCAGGGATCGTTCCCTCTGGGACACCCTGGTCCACTCTCCACCACCCCCTACACCTCAACCCCCTCCCACGGCACCTTCCCATGTAACTGCAGAATGTGCAACACCTGCCCCTTTACTTCCCTTCTCCTCACCGTCCAAGGGCCCAAACACTCCTTTCAAGTGAAGCAGCATTTCACTTGCACTTCCCTCAATTTAGTCTACTGCATTCGCTGCTCCCAATGCGGTTTCCTCTACATTGGAGAGACCAAACGCAGACTGTGTGACCGCTTTGCGGAACACCTTCGGTTTGTCTGCAAGCATGACCCAGACCTCCCTGTCACTTGCCATTTCAACACTCCACCCTGCTCTCATGCCCACATGTCCGTCCTTGGCCTGCTGTATTCTTCCACTGAAGCTCAGCGCAAACTGGAGGAACAGCACCTCATCTTCCGACTAGGCACTTTACAGCCTTCCGGACTGAATATTGAGTTCAACAATTTTAGATCATGAACTCTCTCCTCCATCCCCACCCCCTTTCCGATCCCCTTTTTTTCCAATAATTTATATATATTTTTCTTTTCCCACCTATTTCCATTATTTTTAAATGTATTTCCATCCATTGTTTTATCTCTACCTTTTAGCCTATTTCAATCCCTTCCCCCCACCCTACCCCCACTAGGGCTATCTGTACCTTTATTATCACATTCCTTAGATAATATCACCAGCTTCAACACCTCTTTGTCCTTTTGTCTATGACATCTTTTGGTTATCTCCACCTATCACTGGCCCTCCATCCAACTCTACCTGTCCCACCCCCCCACCCCCACCTTAAACCAGTTTATATTTTACCTCTTTTCTATTTTTCCTTAGTTCTGTTGAAGAGTCATAGGGACTGGAAACGTTAACTGTGTTCCTCTCCGCAGATGTCAGACCTGCTGAGTTTTTCCAGATATTTTTGTTTTTGTTTTGTTTTGGATTTCCAGCATCCGCAGCTTATGCTTTAAAAAAATCATCTCGTATCTCCTGCATCAACAATTACATTCGAAAGTGTAATCCCCACTGAAATCAGAGATACTGTGTATATATGTCACATGTCTCAAAGTATTACGTGCCTACTGGTAAATAGAACTTATAAATATATATAATTTCCTCTAGATGAGAGCAGTGGTGACCAAGGAAACCACTGAGAGCCAGAATAGAAGGGGATGATATGGGAAAGTGAAGCTCAGTCCGTGAAACTAAAGGAAATATTTTAAATGCACAAATAATTTAAGGTCTGAGACAGGAGGAGATCTCCATCAGCGCCGCTCAGAAGACATCTCGTCAACTGCACAAATTCAGAACAGAAACAGTCCAACCAACCCCAAAGGGCGTCGCTAATCGTGCAACAACCATGAGCGACAAGCAGTTAAATCTCTTCGGAGAAGCAAATCATTTTCGAGCCAGAAATTATGTATACGGGATGCAGAAACTACGATCCTAATACACTGCCATTTGAATGAACAGTATCTCGGTCCGAATCATGTAAATACGCCGTTCGGTGCAGCATCTCATTAAAGTGTAGGTGGTATTTGTTTACAACAATTAATAGTGTTTTTTCTAAAAAGAAAAAGGGCTCCAAAATAAGGTGCTTTTCAGAGACCCGCAGGCGAATTGCGCTTTTTATTGGGCGGTGAATTGAGTCATATATTCATTGCAACGGACATACACAAAATAAATATCCGAAACCCGCGTAATTACAGAACTCTTTAACCACTAGCAAGCAAACTGATTTCCCATTATATAGGCAATTTTTTAAACTAGGTATTCCTTAACTTCGACAATGGCAATTCAATACAAAACTTTCCGAAAGGTGCAATAATCACGACAAACGGAACGCATATGATTGAGTTCCAAAATGCTGGGCCTGAGAATCCAGGTAGCCCAGATCGTCTGGTCACTTTTATGAAGATATGGAAAGAAAGGGGACACACTCAGATGGTGGCAATAAGGCCGAATAAATTAGGCCTTTCAGTAGAGGATGGAAGGGAGATTTTGTTCAGCACCTGCTCCGTTAAATGTATTTCAAAAAAATCACACGGGGTTTTGCTAATTACAGTCACAAATCTAATCCTATCTATGTCTGATTTTACCTTTACTTTTATTCTGGCCATATCCTGTAATAATAGATCATATCCTGTTTGTCTTTAATTTTCAGAAAATTTGCAAGAATGACACACATATATGGTAATATGATGGATACTCTTTCGAGTTATCAGCAGTCACAGATTGCAACTCTTTCGAGTACAATCACAGTCCTTGGTTTCCGGGAGTGGGACATGAACCCACAACCCTCTGATTCAAAGGCGAGGGTGCTATGAACTGAGCCACAGCTGACACCTCTGTAATAGGATGGATAGTGCACTGACCGCTACAACGTTTTGCAAGCTGCTCACTGGTGTAATGCCCGAAAGATTAACGAATCCGAGTGGATGGAGCGCTCAATGGGATGAAGCATGGATATAGGTGAGGTAAAGAAAAGGGAGGCGTGCTAAAATATGATCCGACTCCTTCCCAATGTGACAAGCAAGTCTCCCGTCCCTCCTGGTACCCATTTTTCCCCAACTGAAACCGTGTTGCTGTGCACCTCCACAAACAATTACAGCAGGTGATTTGAATGTTGGTCTGCAAGAGACAGAGTCCCACTTGGCTCTGCATTCCCCAATAACTGCAAGCTATCGAGGACCTCATTTTAAGTTCCATTGGCCAAAATTCGTTTGTGAGGAATGTAGTTTACACCTCGCCGACGAACTGATGTGGGTTTCATAAATCTAAAGAGATCGTTATCTTCATTTTATAGCAGATGGTCGCACGTTATCTCCCCTGGATCGTAACACCATACCACCGCTCTTTTTGTTAAAGAAACTGAACATTTGTCAGATTTGTCCTGCATTTCGGGGCCCCCCAACGTGCCACAGCACAGTTTGTTTTGCAGTAAATCTGCCGCTGTCAGCAGCCAATGTACATGTGCTTTTGATTTTGAGAAGGAATTTGATTCAGTCTCGCACAAGAAACTCTGGTTGATAAAAGCAAAAAACTGTGGATGCTGGAAATCCAAAACAAAAACAAAAATACCTGGAAAAACTCAGCAGGTCTGACAGCATCTGGTGGTGGCATCATGCTGGAGTTGGCAGAAATGGCGGAGGATGATCCTTTGAATGCGGAGGCTGGTGGGGTGATAAGTGAGGACAAGGGGGACCCTATCATGGTTCTGGGAGGGAGAGGAAGGTGTGAGGGCGGATGCGCGGGAGATGGGCCAGTAATGGTTGAGGGCCCTGTCAACCACCGTGGGTGGAAAACCTCGGTTAAGGAAGAAGAAAGACATGTCAGAGGAACTGTTTTTGAAAGTGGCATCATCAGGGCAGATGCGACGGAGGTGAAGAAACTGAGAGAATGGGATGGACTCCTTACAGGAAGCGGGGTGTGAGGAGCTGCAGTCGAGGTAGCTGTGGGAGTTGGTAGGTTTGTAATGAATATTGGTGGACAGTCTATCACCAGAAATTGAGACTGAGAAGTCAAGGAAGGGAAGGGAAGTGTCAGAGATGGACCATGTGAAAATGATGGAGGGGTGGAAATTGGAAGCAAAATTAATAAATATTTCCAGGTCTAGACGAGAGCATGAAGCAGCACCGAAGCAATCATCGATGTACCGGAGAAAGAGTTGTGGGAGGGGGCCGGAGTAGGACTGGAACAAGGAATGTTCCACATAACCCATAAAGAGACAGGCATAACTGGGGCCCATGCGGGTACCCATTGCCACACCTTTTATTTGGAGGAAGTGAGAGGAGTTTAAGGAGAAATTGTTCAGTGTGAGAACAAGTTCAGCCAGATGGAGGAGAGTAGTGGTGGATGGGGATTGTTCGGGCCTCTGTTCAAGGAAGAAACGGAGAGCGATCAGACCATCCCGGTGGGGGATGGAGGTGTAGAGGGATTGGACGTCCATGGTGAAGAGGAGGCGGTTGGTGCCAGGGAACTGGAAATTGTTGATATGATGTAGGGTGTCAGGGGAATCACGGATGTAGGTGGGAAGGCACTGGACAAGGGGAGAGAGAATGGAGTCAAGATAGCAAGAAATGAGTTCCGTGGGGCAGGAACAGGCTGACACGATTGGTCTGCCGGGACAGTCCTGTTTGTGGATTTTGGGTAGGAGGTAGAAGCGGGCCGTCCGAGGTTGGGAGACTATGAGGTTGGAAGCTGTGGAAGGAAGATCTCCAGAGGAGATGAGGTGAGTAACAGTCCTGGAAACAATGGCTTGCTGTTCAGTGGTGGGGTCATGGTCCAGGGGGAGGTAGGAGGAAGTGTCTGGGAGTCGACGCTCAGCCTCTGTGAGGTAGAGGTCAGTGCGCGAGACAACAACAGCACCACCCTTGTCAGCAGGTTTGATGACAATGTCATCATGTGGCATACCCACCACAGTTAATCGGCTTGCTAGCCAAGCTTTACTGCAAGCAACGAGTCAGAGTTGCTGGCACCCTCTCAGAATGGTTCAGAGTCAAAACAGATTTGCCCTCTCACGATATTTATTCAACATACGAGCAGAAATGGTTGTGAGAGAGGCACTTGATGGATACAAAGGTGGGATACCAATTGGCAGGTGGTGACTTTTGAATCTTCAATATACTTTTGACATTATTCTGCTGGTTAACTCAGTGGAGAAGCTACAGGAGTTGGTAGATCATCTTGATCAAGTTAACTCAAAATACAGTCTCCTGATCAATGCTGACAAGACAAAGGTGATGAGGATGGGTGGAAAGACCTACAAGATTCTGATTAACGGAGTTCAGCTTGAACCGGTTGATACCTTCTGTTATCTTGGATCACTCATCACGCAAAGTGCAGATCCTACCAAAGAAATTCAGCTGGACCTAACAAGGGTCATGGCATTGTGGACTCACTTAAAAGAGTATGGAGTAGCCATAGCATCTCGATTACAATGGAAATTCATCTCCTGAAAGCCTTTGAGTGACCAGAGACTACACATGGATGTGAAAACTGGACCATCGAGAAGAGTGACAAGGCCGGAATAAGAGCATTTGAAATGAAAGGACTCAGATGTGTTACATGTGTCGTGGATGGTCAAGCAGAGAAATAAGTGGGTGCTCGAGAAAACTGGAGTTGAGAGAAACTTGTTTGAGGCAGTGATATCAAGGTAGCTCACATATTTTGGACATGTGATGCGAACAGGAGGGAACTGTTTGGCAAAAGAGGTAATGCAAGGCAAAACAGCTGGAAAACATGTACAAGGAAGACCCAAATTGGAATAGATGAATAATATCAGAATGAGGACCGGCCCCTCTATGGGACAGGCAGTTAGGGCAAGGGAGAATAAAAAATCAGTGGAGAAAAATTAAAAATAATGGAAATAGGTGGGAAAAGAAAAATATTTTTTCATTATTTTTACATTACTTTATTTTTAAATACATTATTTTTAAATGTATTTCCATCCATAGTTTTATCTCTACCTTTTAGCTATTTCGATCCCTTCCCCCCACCCGACCCCCACTAGGGCTATCTGTACCTTGCTCGTCCTGCTTTCTACCCTTAATGTCACCTATTAGCACATCTCTTAGCTAATATCACCATCATCAACACTTCTTTGTCCTTTTTTCTCTGACATTTTTTGGCAATCTCCACCTATCACTGGCCCTCTATCCAGCTCTACCTGTCCCACCCGCCCTTAAACCAGCTTATATTTCACCTCTCTTCTATTTTTACTTAGTTCTGTTGAAGGGTCATTCGGACTCGAAATGTTAACTGTGCTCCTCTCCCCAGATGCTGTCAGACCTGCTGGTCTCGCTGAGAGATTTCAGTCCCAACCACACTGAAGATGCCTAATACACTGGCTCTTGGTGAAGTTGACCTAAGAGAATTGAGTCTCTTGTCTGCTGAGAGCCCTGGTTCCCCTCCTCTTCCTGCCTCTTTCAGCAACTTGCCCTGCTACGTGCATTGCCTGTTTATTTCCCAGTAATGGTCCATTCCAGAGGAAGCCCTTCCAAGTCTGGAAGCAACTGCCCCCATGATAACAATGACTGTAAAACCAGTCAGACAACTCCCTGTAGAATCAAGTATGTAAAAACTTTAGGTAACTATATTAAACTTCCAATACACATACAATTGCACCAGAAGAAATAATCCAATAAGTAACTTGTGAATGCTTTACACCATTAAATAGCTCAGGTTGGGGGTGGGGGGAGGGGTTGGTCCTTCATGCACTTTACATTGTTTTTAGCTTTGCAAGGTTAAGACAGAGACAGGGTTGTGGGCTTCTAAAAGGGCAGCCGTGTTTCACAAGATGATCCAACTCCTCTGCACGCTGTCAGCCATCATTGGGTATGTGCTTATAACCCCTTTACCAACAAGGTGTCCTGTGCACTTCTCTTTGGAAGTGTGCACGCACATCTTGGGTTCCAGTTTGAAATCTTAGGCGGCCATGTAGTGCCTAAACAAAGGGTCTTATTTGGCCTAATTCCTGAAACATAAACTTTGTTTCTCAATCAACATCTATTTGCAGAATTTTCTGTTTTTGTTTAAGATTTCCAGCACGTGCTGTAATTTTGTGAAAGGTGTGCAGCCTTGGAATATTAGAACCATATAGCTGATTTTGTGAATTTGTGTTACCAGCAGAAAACCTCACTTGTGGGCCAGGCACAACGAAAAAGCAAGAGTGATTTCTCAAGAACTTGTGAGGCTTGTCTCCGATAGCGCAGACTTGGACTCATGACTCTGCAAGGCATGGTCAGAAGAAGTTAAAAAACAAGTAATGTTAACAGTGGGTGCACTTGAAGTTCATTGATGCATTTAATCCTTTTAGCCACAATGTGAAAACCACAGGTCGAGCAGCAATTACTGACAATTTCTGGCAACCAAGTCATTCTCACCTCTCCCACAAATCTATTAGGATTCACTGTAAATATGACATACCACAGTGAGATACTTCCTCTTTCAATGGGGCATGGTGTAATTTTTTCCTCACTTGTTTCAAAAAAGTCTGGAAGAGCTGTTATTAACAACAAACTGGAGTTTAAAACTAGAATTTTTTAACTGGAGTTAAAAACCCTGTTTTGAAGCTTTCCCCCAGGTTATTTTCTTTTCTTCGGGGCACTGACTGATGCTACAATACCATCCCATGAATTCTGGTAACTTCTGACCACATCAAACCCTTCCCCACTTTTCTTCAGCATCTTTTATCTGCAAGACTTGATAATTTGTGTCGTCTCTATCACAGCTGAGCCTCAACCTGTCCCAAACAAACATCCAAATGCATGATCAGTTAGTTGGGGTGCAGTTTAAACTAGTTTTTATTCACTACAGAAATTGTTTCATCAATGCAAGCCCCAGTACAGATATCAAATAAGCACACTCTTCAGGCAATAAGCATTTTCTTAGTAAATCAGAAGCGGTATTAGATTTACTGACCATTAGTACAGAAACACAATTACATAAACCAGTCTACATCCTTATGCTTTTTTCAAGATTTCTTCCAACTCTTTTTCTTCTACAAAGTCGTTGAACTTATTGCTGCATGCCTATCTTTCCTGGAACTTCATGTCTGAATCCCTCCAATGAGGTTTCCGCCCCTACCAGGGTATAGACACTGCTCTTACCAAAGTTCCAATGACATCCTGCATGATTGTGATAAAAGTAAACGATTGCTCAGGATATTCTCATCTTGTCTACAGCCTTTGACACAGCTGATAACACCACACGACAATTTACTCCTCCAATGCCTCCTCCTGAGGATTCCACCATCAAGAAAAGCCTGAAGGCACTGGCAAAGGAAAGGCTCTGGACCCTGACAACATTCCAGCTGTAGTAATGAAGACATGTTCTCCAGAACTAGCGCCCTTAGCCAAGCTGTTCCAGTACACAGGCACCTGTACCTGACAATGTGGAAAATTATCCTTGTATGTCCTTTCCACAAAAAGCAGAAAAAGCCAATCTGGCCAATTAAACCCCATCAGTTCACTCTCAACTATCAGCAAAGCGATGGGAGGTGCGGTTGACAGTGCTATCCATTGGCACTTACTCAGCAACAATCTGTTCACTGATGCTCAGTTTGGGTTTCATCAGGGACACTCAGCTTCAGACCTCATTGCAGCCTTGGTCCAAACATGGACAAAAGACCAGAATTCCAGGGGTAAAGTGAGGGTGTTTCCCTTGACATAAAGGCATGTCTGAGTGTGGTATCAAGGAGCCCTAGCAAAATTAAAATCAATGGTAATCAGGGGGACAAGTTTCCACTGGTTGGAGTCATAGCTAGAACAAAGAAATGTGGTTGTGCTTGTCGGAGGCTAATCATCTCAGACCTAAGACATCACTGCAGGAGTTCCTCAGGGTAGTGTCTTAGGCCCAACCGTTTTCAGCTGCTTCATCAATGATCTTCTCCCCAACATAAGGCGAGGACTGCATAATATTTAGTACAATTCGCGACTTCTCAGATACGAAGCAGTCTGTGCCCATATGCAGCAAGAGCTGGACAATATACAGGCTTAGGTGATAAGTGGCAAGTGACACTCGTGCCACACAACTGCCAGGCAATTGCCATCTCCAACAAGAGAGAATCTAACCGTTGCGCCTTGACATTCAAAGGCATTATCATCACTGAATCCCCCACTGTAAACATCCTGGGGGTTACCATTGATCAGAAACTGAACTGGACTAATCATATAAAGACACTCCTTAAATCCTACCTCTTTGACTAAGCTTTCGGTCATCTGACCTAATATCTCCTTATGTGGCTCTGTGTCAAATGTTGCTCCACAACGCTGTAAAGCATTTTATTTTGGGTGTTTTATTATGTTAAAGGTGCTGTATAAAAGCAAATTTTTGTTGTTGATATCAGATTTTAAATTATGATGGTTCAGGTGTAATGTAGACACATTCCCATGAGGGAGAACAGAAGGATATTGCAAGGTAGAGCTCCCTGGATGGTTAAAGATAAAGGCTGCCAAATTCCGATGCATGAAGGAATCCCTCAGCTTCACTCAAAATATGCTGATTCTAAGTTTGATACACCTTTTTTTGCAGTTGCTTATGAGTTTTCAGGTTTAAAGGCTTCACAATTAATATCTTTTCTTTGGAGGTGCTGAAAAAAATACCTTCTCCCCAAGACAGCTGTTTCCTTTCACTATCATTTTTCTACATATGCCCTTCAAGTTACTGCCTTAAAGATTAATGGCCGCACCAAATTTTCCACCATTCATAAACTTCCACTTCGAATACTTAGGCATTTGGTGAATAATGACCAATATGTGACACACCTTTGTTGTATACAATAATCTGTGAGATATTTCAGTGTTACTAGTGAAGTGAAATATCTGAAAAAAACAAATGCTCTATCTTGATGGATGGTGTGCAATGGCACAGCCTTGTGTACACTTGAGCACACTGATTTGTGTCTTGTGCTGGCAGCTCACTAAATTCATTTAAATGAATTTCACCATGGGCCTCTTCACCATGGACATCCAATCCCACTACACCTCCATCCCCCACCAGGATGGTCTGAGGGCTCTCCGCTTCTTCCTCAAACAGAGGCCCGAACAATCCCCATCGACCACTACTCTCCTCCGTCTGGCTGAACTTGTTCTCACACTGAACAATTTCTCCTTAAACTCATCTCACTTCCTCCAAATAAAAGCTGTGGCTATGGGTACCCGCATGGGGCCCAGTTATGTCTGTCTCTTTATGGGGTATGTGGAACATTCCTTGTTCCAGTCCTACTCAGGCCCCCTCCCACAACTCTTTCTCCAGTACATCGATGACTGCTTCGGTGCCGCTTCATGCTCTCATCTGGATCTGGGAAAATGTATTAATTTTGCTTCCAATTTCCACCCCTCCATCATTTTCACGTGGTCCATCACTGACACTTCCCTTCCCTTCCTTGACCTCTCAGTCTCAATTTCTGGTGATAGACTGTCCACCAATATTCATTACAAGCCTACCGACTTCCACAGCTACCTCAACTACAGCTCCTCACACCCTGCTTCCTGTAAGGTCTCCATCCAATTCTCTCAGTTCCTTTGCCTCCATTGCATCTGTTCTGATGATGCCACTTTCAAAAACAGTTCCTCTGACATGTCCTCCTTCTTCCTTAACCGAGGTTTTCCACCCACGGTGGTTGACAGGGCCCTCAACCGTGTCCAGCCCATCTCCCACGCATCCGCCCTCACACCTTCCTCTCCCTCCCAGAACCATGATAGGGTCCCCCTTGTCCTCACTTATCACTCCACCAGCCTCCGCGTTCAAAGGATGATCCTCCGCCATTTCTGCCAACTCCAGCATGATGCCACCACCAAACACATCTTCCCTTCAGCACCCTGGCAGCTTTCCGCAGGGATCATTCCCTCCGGGACACCCTGGTCCACTCCTTCATCACCCCCTACACCTCAACCCCCTCCTATGGCACCTTCCCATGCAACCGCAGAATGTGCAACACCTGCCCCTTTACTTCCCCTCTCCTCACCATCCAAGGGCCCAAACATTCCTTTCAAGTGAAGCAGCATTTCACTTGCACTTCCTTCAATTTAGTCTACTGCATTCACTGCTCCCAATGAGGTCTCCTCTACATTGGAGAGACCAAACACAGACTGGGTGATCGCTTCGGTCTGACCTCAAGAATGACCCAGACCTCCCTGTCACTTGCCATTTCAACACACCACCCTGCTCTCATGCCCACATGTCTGTCCTTGGCCTGTTGCAATGTTCCAGTGAAGCTCAACGCAAACTGGAGGAACAGCACCTCATCTTCCAACTAGGCACTTTACAGTCTTCCGGACTTAATATTGAGTTCAACAATTTCAGATCATGAACTCTCTCCTCCATCCCCACCCCCTTTCCGATCTACCTTTTTCCAATAATTTATCATTTTTTGACAAATATATTTTTCTTTTCCCAGCTATTTTAAAATTTATTTCGATCTATTGTTTCATCTCCACCTTTTAGCCCATTTCGATCCCTTCCCCCCACCCCACCCCCACTAGGGCCATCTGCCACTAGCTTTTCCTGCTTGCCACCCTTAATTTCCCCATTAGCATATCCTTTAGATAATATCACCACCGTCAACACCCCTTTGTCCTTTTGTCTATGACATCTTTGGCAGTCTCTTCTTGGCCTCCACCTATCACCGGCCCCCTATCGAGCTCCTCCCGTCCCATCCCCCTCTACCAGCTAATATTTCATCTCATTTCTATATTTTTTAGTTCTGATGAAGGGTCATATGGACTCGAAACGTCAACTGTATCCCTCTCCGCAGATGCTGTCAGACCTGCTGAGATTTTCCAGGTATTTTTGTTTTTGTTCATTTAAATGAAGCCTGGGCACAGAACTAGCAGAGGCACCATGATGACTCCTTCCAGTAGGGGCTGCTGCACCCAACACTTCATTTATTTATGCTGCAGGTGAAAACCTTCACCTTATCTGGATCTCCCACTCTTCATTTGACAGCCCTTCCAAGGTTATCTCCACATTAACTCCTTCTATGCTGTTCTGCATTTTTGTCTTTTATCTCAGAAATGCATAAATAAAAGATTCAGCTGTCCCCAGCCACTCTAAATAATAACTTGCATTTATACAATGTAATATAATAAAACATCCCAATATGAGAACACTTCATAAAATCAACAAAGAGTGATAGTATTTCACTTCTGTCATTTTAGCACAGACTGGTGATCAAATGTGGGACCTTCAAATCAGTGTGCTTAAGTGTACACAAGGCTGTGCCATTGCACACCGTCCATCACGATAGATCGTTTGTTTTTTGTCAGGTATTTCACTTCACTAGTAACTCTGAAATATCACAGATTATTGTATACAACAAAGGTGTGTCACATGTTGGTCATTATTCACCAAATGCCTAAGTATTCAAAGGCACAGGTTGGTCTCCAATTCCTGACTTAGTGCCTAAATATGACCATAATACAGCCTTTTGCTAATGTACATGCTTATATTAGAGATTACAATTAAGCAATCAAACTGACTCAGACTCAACAGCTGATTGACTTTAAGTATATGAATATCACTCAATAGTCTTTTCGGATGACAGGGTCAAACATGGGCGAGGAAACTTGCTGATTACCATGTACCGCCCACCCTCAGCTGATGAATCAGTGCTCCTCTATGTTGTACGCCACTTGGAGGAACCACTGAGGGTGGCAACGGCGCACAATGTACTCTCGGTGGGGGACTTCAATGTCCATCACCAAGAGCGGCTTGGTAGCATCACCACAGACCGAGCTGGCCAAGCCCTAAAGGAAATAGCTGCTAGACTGGATCTGAGACAGGTAGTGAGGGAACCAACAAGAGGGAAAAACATACTTGACCTCATCCTCACCAACTTGCCTGCCACAGATGCATCTGTCCATTACAGTGTCGATAGGAGTGACCACCTCCTTGTCGAGATTAAGTCCAGTCTTCACTTTGACGATACCCTCCATCATATTGTGTGGCACTACCACCCTGCTAAATGGGATAGATTTCAAACAGATCTAACAACTCAAGACTGGGCATCCATGAGGCATTGTGGGCCACCATTCTGACAATAGTGCTGAAGACTTGTGCTCCAGAACTTGCCGCATCCCTGGCTAAGCTGTTTCAGTACAGCTACAACACTGGCAATGAGGAAAATTGCCCAGCTATGTCCTGTACACAAAAAGGACAAATCCAACCCAGCCAATTACCGCTACATTAGTCTACTCTCATCAGTAAAGTGATGGAAGGGGTCATCAACAGTGCTATCAAGACGCTTGCTTAGCAATAAGCTGCTCACTGACACTCAGTTTGGGTTCTGCCAGGGCCACTCAGCTCATGACCTCATTACAGCCTTGGTTCAAACATGGACAAAAGAGCCGAGCTCCCGAGGTGAGGTGAGAGTAACTGCCCTTGGCATCAAGGCAGCATTTGACTGAGTGTGCAGTCAAGGAGCCCTAGCAAAACTGGAGTCAATGGGAATCAGAGGGAAAACTCTCCGCCGGTTGGAGTCATACCTAGCACAAAGGGAGACGGTTGTGGTTTTGGAGGTCAATCATCTCACTTCCAGGACATCACTGTAGGAGTTCCTCAGGATAGTATCCTAGGCCCAACCTTCTTCAGCCTCTTCATCAATGACCCTCCTTCAAGCATAAGGTCAGAAGTGAGGATGTTCACTGATCATTACACAATGTTCAGCACCATTCGCAACTTCTCATATACTGAAGCATCCATGCCCAAATGCAGCAAAACCTGGACAATATCCAGGCTTGGGCTGACAAATGGCAAGTAACGTTCACTCCACCTAAGTGCCAGGCAATGACCATCTTCAACAAGAGAGAATCTAACCATCGCCCCTTGACATGGCATTACCATTGCTGAATCCCCCAATATCAACATCCTGGGGGTTACCATTGACCAGAAACTGAATTGGTCGAGCCATATAAATACTGTGGCTACAAGAGCAGGTCGGAGGCTAGGAATCCTGTGATGAGTAACTCACCTCTCTCTTTCTGGTCAGCCTTTGCACTCATGGAAGATTCCCATCATGTGAAGCATGGTGGTATCAGAATGTCTCAGGTAAGGATGACATCTTGTTTCCTCCCATCCTTGACTCCGTACACATGGTGAACAAGGAATTTCAGGCTGCTGCTGCTGCACCTATGGCTCAATGTACTGAAAGTGGCTTGGTGCTGCATCCATGACAAAATTAAGATTTGTAAATGGGGGGGACCCGACTGCTGAAGACTCTGAGGCTGCAGTGTAGCTGGCAGGTTTAAAGCTGTGTTGGGTATAGCCTGCAAAGGCATCTTCATGCACTCCCCCCTCCATGACAGAGAACACACAAGAACACAAGGAAGCAGGAGTAGACCACACGGTCCAATGATCCTCGTCCGCCATTTCATACGATCAGGTTTAGAGTGGTGAAATGTTTGAAGCCTCTATTATTGATACTTCAGTGGTGTGTCTGAGTGACACTTTTATAGGGTTTTAGGAACAGCAATTTCTTTTTAATCAAAGGACATTTCTGAATTGGTGCTTCTTTCTCAGCAGTTCCACATGTGCCACTGTTATATGGTTCATATGGTGCATACTGGGTGAAGAGGCATGGAAGGGCATTGAGTTGGCATGGAGAGTATGAGGAGCTGGGAGAGTGATGGGTGAAAGCTCGGGGGCCTAACTGCCTTCATTACAACTGAGACAAAGTCCCAGGGAACCAAGGTAGGCCTTCTAACCAGCCAGCCTCAACACTCACCTGCCCCAACTCAATCCTGTCCCTACGTCCTCAGAGTAAAAATCTCATGATTCTGGGCATTTTAAACCAAGGCGAGGCTACTGAGTTGAGAAATTTCCCAACTTGAGCTATCTGCCTTGGTAGTGAAAATCCAGCCCTAAGTTCAGTGTTCCGCAACCCAATTTGCACCTCCATTGGGAGACGAAAATCTGGCCCAATATCTCTATTAATGAAGCTCAAGATCTCATATACTTATAACTACTCTTTCAATAAATCCTGCCAACTTAAAAAACCTACGCACATTTACCTCCAGTTCCCCTGCCACTGGTCTGCACCATCTGCTAGCTTCTATTTCCCGTCGTGGTCGGTTGGTATCATCATCCCCGCTGGCTACACCTCCAACTTTGATATCATCGGCAAATTTTGAAACTTGACTGTGATTCAAACAAAGCCTGATAGCCATTTTCAGTTTTTATAGAACTCCACAGTTTTGTTGGACATTCAAAAGCTTTCCAGCCAGTAAAATATGCACCTTTTTATCTTGTGTAACATCCATTATGCCACCCAGCTGTCATTTTTAATTAAGGCCAGATCCAAGCAGCTGAAGCGGTTAAATTTAACTCCAAATATGAACAGTGTGTTACTAAAGTTGAATTGCCATGCAGCTTGTGGTGGATGTGTACACCTATCAGTGGAGAACAAGGTCAGACTATGCATAACAGAATAGTTTGCTGACATTAAAAGCTGTATTTTTAAGCCCTGGTTGGGAGCGGGGATGGAGGTAGTTGGGGCATGGAATTTCATGCTGTCGGCTAACATGCCAGTCCCCCAGCTCCATCCAACACCACCCACCACTCCCGCGCCATTTTCCCAGAGGTGAGATGGGGGTGCAGGAAAAGGGATTGGCAGGGATTGCTGCCAGCAAGCATTGGGAAGCCAACTGATCTTGTTAATGTTCCTATTGGCCTCTGTGAAGGGACTCCCCCTTCCCCCTCTACCACAGTAGCCCAATTGCTCAGTCTATACTTTGAATTTCAAAATAGAGCCTCCATCTTTGGGCGGCCTCTCTCTCAATTCTGTCCTGGCCAGCTTCTGTTCCTTCCTATTGGCCTTCCAGCATCAAGAGCTCACCTACCATCCTTAATTACACAGCAAGTTTGCCCTCTGGCCACTAATTGGCCAATTCAAGGAAAATCATAGCTGAGTGATTGTTCCCTATGCAGTCTGGCTTCTAACTCCATTTAACCTAACAGCAGGGCCCTGAAGCCCACAATGAAAATCCTCTCCTTACTGTCCAAAATTGGTCTCAGGCAATAAATTACTTTGAAGTGACAGCAAACCTCCAAGGTGATAATGGTTGAGAGAGGAATATTTGCCAGGATACAGAGATCATTAACATCTTTGAGCAAGAAATAACAAAGTTAGGACCCAAATTTAGCATTACGTGGTTGATTTTCCATTGCTCCCAAAAGGTGCCCAAAAATGGGTGCAAAGTAGAGACAAAATAGGCACCATTTGTTCTTTGTTCCTCTGCTCCCATTCTGTCCCTGAATAACACTGCACCTGAACTTCTTCTGTGGCTCTTAACTAGCTGCACATGAAGAGGAAACAGAATTATAAATTACATGCCAATGAGCGCTCAAGGACTTTGCACACAGATTATCTCTAATAGCATCAGGTGTAAATCAGGGGAGACTTTTATAAAAACCTGCAGCTGCTGCTTTCTTAGCTGCAAGATCTATCTTAAATGGCCAGGATGGTAATATTAAAAATTAGAGCTGATCCAAGTTTCTACATGAAACAATAAATTCTAACCATCCAGATTCCAGCAGCATCATTCTGGCTTAAGTTCCCTCCTAACACAGCCAGTTATTGCTGCTACTTCACATAATAGCTGTGTTTTTCAGAATTTTAACTCCTATAAGTTGTTTCTTTCAGATTCTACAGTAGCGTGCTTTTATGACAGCATGAAAGTTAGCTTGTTAGAGAATACAGTGCTTTGACTAATTTAAAACAAGATTAAGGAGCAATTACAACCGGTATAATCTGTTTGAAATGGTTTGTTAAGACAATCACCAAATTTCCGATATCTTTTGACACTGTCAAACAATTCTGAGCTAATTTTATCTATGTTATTTTAATTTTTGTATTTTTTCAAGTTTCAATTTTGTTAACATCTTAGTGACTATGATGAACATTGATGATTTGCTATGATGGATTGCTCATGTTCAGAAAACCTCAAACTCAAGTGTTCTTATTTTCTCGTTGCTGTGGGCCTGGTCTTAAAAATATGTCCTGAATAAGAGGAACTTTGAGCACTGAGCCCTTAGCCCCAATTCAATGCACATCCAGTGGGTTTTGCCCATGTTGCTCCTGGAGAGCACTAGGAAAGGAAAACTGCCTTCTCAATGGACAGCCCCTAGGATACTGTTCACATCCTCTTGTGGAGCTTGAATGTGCAACTTCCCATGTCTAGGACACAGTGCTACCAACCAAGTTAAACCAACGCTTGTGTGTATGTGAGCCAGCAAAAGCTTGTATGAATAGAGTTTCCTTGCTTGAAAATAAATCTCCCACCTTCTCCTTGTTGATCTAAGGAACAGGAGAGAGGTAAAACACTTTGGCTCAGTTGCTTTGAATTTTATTTCAACAAGTTCAAAAGCTGAAGACTTCACATGGCAGTTTTTCTGATGTGGGTGGCGTTTTCTCCTGAATGGTTAGAAATAAATGCAAACACACTTGACATTGTGTGCTGTTGCAACAATCAATTTTGTGGGCAGCTTATTCTCCTAGTTTTGAGTGCCTCAAGCTATGGCAACACATTAATGGTGAGATCAGAAAATTGCAGTACAGCTGAAACTTAAAGGGATTCAGACAATTAAAGGGGAAAACAATCTAAACCAAAGGACAAAATCCTTGCAGCTTTAGAATGAATTCCGAATGTATTTTCACCCAATTGGCAGTCTTTGCTGCACCCAAGGTGCAGGCATGAGTCTGCAGGTAAGTGATGGAACAGCCAACACCTGACCTTGTTTGATGCTGTAAAAACTGTCATGATTTTGGAGAGGCTGAAGTGGAAGACATTGAACATGAGATAAGTACAGGATTGGCGCTTTGTTTGTCACTTCATAGCCCCCACCTTCATTGGTCAATATTGAACTCTGATAGGAAGCAAATAGCAGCAAATGTTGCAGCCAAATGGTGTGGTCATTTACCATACCAGCTTTATTAAACACGTTTGTTGCAGCAGATGGCACAAATAGAAGATAGTCTAACAATGTCGATACAAATACTGTTGATGGCATTTTGGCAGGTACTCCTCACAAAGGACAGTAACACTGACTCTGAAAAATCTCCTTGACCTCTTTCATTCCATGTTTCCTCTCAAGAAATTCAAGAAGGCAAAACATTTCCCCTATTTACTGTATGTCAATAAAAACCTTAGGCTGATGTGTGTAGATTATTCCAGTGGCTCTGAAACTGCTGTCTGCATGCACCTGAGGATCCATAGAGACTTTCCAGGGGGTCCGCAAAATTATGTGAAAGTGTCATGCTCAAGAGTGAATGAATGAGTGGCGACCAGAGGCAAGCCTTGCTCCCACTGTTCTCCCAGTTTTCCCATGCTTGTGTTTTCCCCTGTTTGCCTCACACTATCACCATGATCTGCTCTCCCCATGCTCCTGCTTTTCCATGCTAGCAGACACATGGAAACACCAGCACCTGGAAGTTCCACTCCAAGCCACTCACCATCCTGACTTAGAAATATATCACCGTCGCTATCGCTGGGTCAAAATCCTGGAACTCCCTCCCGAAGTGCACTGTGGGTGTAGCTACACCACATGGACTGCAGCAGTTCAAGAAGGCAGCACACCACCACCTTCTCAAGGGCAGTTAGGGTTGGGCAATAAATGCTGGTCTAGCCAGCAATGCCCACAACCCATGAATGAATATGAAAAAATGCTTTGCTTCCTCAATGCTCTGGCTCTCTCCGAGGTCCTGCCAAAAATGGGCAGACTCGGCAGTGAGAAGCAGGGACACCCATCTCGCTTATACGTATCTCTAAGTAAATACCCTCTTTTCTTAAAGGTATTATTCAAACACTCCTTACTTTTGATTGTTCGAATTATCATTTAGCTGGGGGGTCTATGATTACTAATCCATTTGAAATTGGATCCTTCAATCAAAAAATGTATTGAGAATCACTGGGCTAAACTAAGTTTAAAAAGTAGAACACAACCCTGAAACTACATGAATATTCGTTCCAGAAAAGCAGTAGCCAACTTCTGTTTACATAAGGGGATTAAGTGGGTTCATTCAGATCCGGAACTGAATGGATCCCTCTGGCTTTCAGATATGAACTTTTGGGCTGGTGTGTAACAAAGTAACTTCTTTAACAACAGCTGAGAGCAGATGGAGCTATTACCTAAAGAGGGAGTCGCACTATCATTATCTCTTTTAAACATCAAACGCTTCCAAAGGATCATCATTAAGTCTGGAATACATTTTAGAATCCAGTTTCCTCCATTTGTTTTCATCGGTTTAATGTTCTGAATGTACTTCAGACCGACATTCTGCAGAAATCCCACTGGTCTCCTGCTGTAACTTCAGTGAACAATCCTTTACCCTTCTTTGAGAAGGGGGTGGACATGGCTATTTTGATTATTTTACTGAGTGTTCTGCTTTCATTTTCATTGAACTCAAGATGAAGGTGAAAATTACAAATTTCAGGAGAGGATGGAAGGTCATTGGGTATTGAGTTTTTTTTAAGAATAAAGTTCTATATGAATCATAAAGAATTGTGATCTCAGAAAAATTTCAGCTTCTTCTCACCACGACTGTATGTTCACATCAATAGGAATCATTCTGATACCATTTGTAGGGCAGAATGCTAGAAAATACTTATCCTGACACACTGCAACAATAAACAATTCCATGTTGCTAAATTTTGTCTGATTCTCTTATGTGGAACATGATCATCAAAAGAGCATAAAAATACTACCAGCCTTAAACTGCTCCTCTGTCCTCTGATTTCAGCTTCTTTATGGACCGACTTAACTACTTACATCACAGTCTCTGAAATTTCCTTCACAAACACCTCTATCTTCTTTAGCTTCTTCTCCAGAAGACAGTCTCTAATCACCCTCAATCCTTTGTGCATCGGTTTGAAACCAAACTTTTGTGTAGAGTCACAAGACATTTTTCCTACATTAAATACAAGTGCAAGTTATTGTTATCACAATCCCTTTGCAGAGTTCAGCCATTAAAGGGGCATGAGTTTCATCAAAAAGCAATTGGTAAACATTCTTTGTATTAAGGAGCATGAAAGGCTCGAAGAGCTATGTTTGTCATGGTAACTATGGTGTGTGTTTCTGTTACACAAAATTATTTTAGTTTAATTATTAGTGTTTTTCATTGTATTGGTTAGTTTTAACTATGAAACAGATTTTTTTTATTATAGATTTTTATTATAATTTTTTATTATAGATTTAGTTCACAAAAGTTATTCTTCATTCCAAAGTGACAATTTTAGTAATTGGCGTTAGACTAAACATTACCTTAGTGTGAATGTTTGATAGTCTAAATTTTAAGTTTGGCACTAACCCATTTAATTATTATTTCTAGTCTAAAATAATCTGCAATCCCACTGGCAGTGACATCACATCTAAATGATTCATTTTGTACCATTGCATCATAAGGCAAACTCCAAGGAACCCTGTTCCCAGTGGGAAAGCTCCATCGCAGTGACCTTGACTCATCTGTAAGCATTGCTTCATGAAATTTATCTTCTATTTGCAAACAAAGCTGAAATGTGGCGCTGTGCTGAGGTAGGTAACTTCAACATTTTAACAGTTTTTTATGAATGAGTGTTAGGATAATCTCTGACCCTTAGTTCAAATGGCTGATTAGGGAGGGGCAGAGGATGAATATTTGCATTGCAGATTAAACAAGATTTTAACAAGAACAAATGAAATGACATAGTGTTTTTAGAGTTTATCAGCAAGAAAATAACTTGAAATTATATTTACAAATCCCTGCACATTTATCTTGTAACAAAACTTCAGGCAATGGTCAGCAATCCCAGGTCAACTCTGTGTTGTGGAAAGCACTGGTTTAATGCAATGGTACGCATAGAACAACAGTTGTTTGAAAAAAAACTCCAAATTACAACTATATGTATCTGGCTACTGTTGGTTTCTGCAACAGGTGGGGAATGTCCATGCAGGACAATTGAGTGAGTACAAACTGCTTTGCATGGCACATTAACAGCCAGAAAATATGGCTGCCTCAAATAGAAAGATCATGTGCAGGACTCCTCTTCCTTGGTAAAAGAGGTATTAGAAACGTGGCACTCCAACAATGGAACACACCCTCAAGTATCATATTTGTGTTGTCAGCTTAGATTATGCACTCAAATACTTCAGTAAGACTCAAAACCAAAGTCTTCTGACTCAGAGGCTGGAATGCCTCAAGAGTATGGACCATTACAGGAAAATCAGCTTGAAAAGCGTAGTAGGTAGCCTCTGGCTCTAATTACTGATATCTGTGCCTTTCTGACTATGGATCCAAACAGAGCCACTTTCACCATGACCCCTACCCCCTCCCCTAAGTATTCTTAAGAAAGCTACACCTGCCTCATGAAACATTAACAGCATTGAGTCGTGGCAACGGCAAAACAACTCATAAAGGAATATTGGCTGGCTAATATTTTTTTTGAGTACAAAAATCAAAGCTGACAGTCCAGTGCAGTACTGAGAGATTGCTGAACTGTTGGAGGTGCCATCTTCCCATCTGCCTGTTTGGGTGGATGTAAAAGGTCCCATGACAAAATTTCCAAGAAGCAGGGGAGTTATCTCTGTTGTCCTCGCCAATATTTATCCTTCCAACAAAATTACAAAACCAGGTTATCTGGTCATTATCACACTGCTCTTTCTGGGGCTTTGCTGTGGTATATTGGCTGCCACATTTCCTATATTACAACAGTGACTATACTTCTCAACAAAAGCACTTATTTGGCTGTAAAGCTCTTTGGAGATGCCTGGTGGTCATGAAAAGTGCCATATAAAAGTGCAAGTCTTTTATATTCATTCTAAATATGTGGACATTAATGGTAAGGCCAGCATTTATTGCTCATCCCTCCTTGCCATTGAGAAGGTGCTGGTGGTGGGACTGCTTATTGAAATGCTTATGTCAGTATTGTGAAGCTGCTGCCACAAAATTGTTAGATAGGTAGTTCCAGGATTTTGACCTAGTAACTATAATATTCTTGATATTATTCAACTAATACAGAATTTATAATGAGGGTGCAGAGGTATATAAAACACGAGTTTTATTGGAACATATCTTAATGCTGTGGCTACATCTTCCATGAGGCTGCACAAGAGAGAGAAAAACATGTGATGTTACATCATTTCCTGTGATGATGTACACAGTATATGATTAGCATATAAAACAGTTAGGATTAACCCATTACACCACATTGTCCACTCCAAGTCTCTAATTCCCATTTCTATATTGTGAAGATCAAACAAACCGCAACTTTAAACTCTGGCGTGTTGCAGTCCTTAATCTTGTTTTCTTCCCTTAGGTCCTCTTCTTTCCTCCCTTCTTCTTACATGGACAATCACTGTGACAGTTTCACGAGTCTACCTGAGCGTGTCCCCTTTTCCTTTGGAGGGGATTAGGGGTTTGAGTCCTGCAGATGGTCTCACAGACTCTGCTGGGCAGGAGAGGAATCGGTAGATGACTCAGGTTCACCAGTCAGAATGTCATCTGGATTGGTGGATGAATACAGCTGGCTGGTTAAATTGGGTAGATGACTGTGACCACAGGATAGGAGGCTGCTCTTGTATATCAACCAGTGCACGTCTGTTCTGTCTCACTGTATCATGCTCTCTTTGATGAGGTAGCACCGTGCATGTGGTGTCTGTTCAACCACTTGGTTGATCTCTGATCCAAACTGGCTCTCCTGGTTTTAGGTATATGACAGATTGCATGCATTGAAACATTTGTCATAATCCCACATCTGGCTGGAACGATATTTGTCCTCTTTCTCTCTCACTATGTCCAAGTCCTCAGCTTGTACTTGCGACATGAGTGTGTATGTGAGAGTAGGAAGTTGAGTTCTTCTTTCCATGAGGAGTTCACATGGAGTGGAATTGAAAGATAGTTTAAAAATTCAAGTTGGATATCATTCTTCAGCAATGCTTTCACTGTACGCACTCCTTTTTCCACTTCACTGTTGACTTGACGTATCTTGTTAAACTGGTAGTATGGCCAAATCTTTAAGGTATACTTTGGCAAACTTGACAGTTGGCTGCGAGAATTCGCATTTGTTGTTGAGTGTAAGTCCTGCTTCCTCTAGGCATTGCAGCACATCTTGCACTCTAGTGTCACATTCTGTCTGAGTGGATCCATGGATCAGGACATCATCCATGTGACATATGGCTCCATCCAGTCATTTGAGGATACTTGATATTGTCCTCTGGAAGATGTGATGCCGAAGCGTGTTGAAGCAAAACCTCCCAAAAGGAGTGATGAAGGTTGTGAACACTTTAGACTCTTCCTCAAGGAGTAGTTGCCAAATGCCACTATTTTCACTAGCTTTGTGAAGATTGAACTCTTTCCCAGTTTAGCTAAGCTCTAATCTGCAGATAACATAGAATGAATTTCATATTCAGCTTTGTTCAGCTGTGTAATATCTATGCTAATTCTGATAGATCCATTGGGTTTTGGCACCAGGACCACCCCTGAGAACCAGTTTGTTGGTTCCGTCACAGGTGAAATAACCCCCTGCTTCAACATAGTGACAATTTCCTTCTTTACTTCACCTTTGACATTCAATGCATGACCACCACTGAATCCCCCACTCACAACATCCTGGACGTTACCATTGACCAGAAACTGAACTGGACCAGCCATATAAATGCTGTGGCATGGGAATTCTGTGGCAAGTTACTCACCTCCTGACTTTCAAAAGCCTTTCCACCATTTCCTAGGCACAAGTCAGGAATTTGATGGAATCCACTTGCCTGGATTAGTGCAACTCCAACAACACACAGGAAGCTCAACACCATGTAGGACAAGCCAGCCACTTGATTGGCACCCCATCCACCACCTTAAACATTCACTCCCTCCATCACGGACGCACAGGGGCAGCAGCGGGCATCTACAAGGTGCACTGTAGCAACTCACCAAGGCTCCTTAGACAGCAGCTTCCAAACCCTAAGCCTCTACCACCTAGAAAGACAAGGGCAGCAGATGCATGGGAAAACCACCACCAGCAAGTTCCCCTCCAAGCCACACATCATCCTGACTTGGAACTAGATCACCACTCTTTTACTGTCCCTGGGTCAAAATCCTGCAACTCCCTTCCTAACAGCAATGTGGGTGTGCCTGCCCTACAAGGACTGCCATGGTTCAAGAAGGTGGCTCACTACCATCTCCTCAAGGACAATTAGAAATGGGCAATAAATGCTGGCCTAACCAGCAATGCCCATATCCCAAAAGAATAATAAAAAAAGATGACGAAGGACTTTTCTGGGTGAAAACAGGCACACTGGCTTCATTTCTGGGTGTAGATTTACATGGTCTGCTTTCTTCAGCTGTTCTAGTCCTGCTGTGTAAATTCAGCTCTGAGCTTTTTAAGTTGATCTTCTTTGCTTTCCAGTTCCTCTATTCTGGAAATCAGATGCAAGTCAGAACATACTAATATAGAAAATAGAAGCAGAAGTAGGCCATTTGACCCCTCAAGCCTGTTCCGCCATACAATAAGATCTTGGCTGATTTGTTTGTGTTTCAAATTCCACATTTCCATTCCCTTGCCTAACAAGAATCCACCTCCATTTTAAAAATATTCAATGACCCCGCCTCCACCGCTTTCTGAGGCAGAGAGTTCCAAAGTCACACAACCCTCTGAGAGAAAAAAATTCTCTTCATCTCTGTCCTAAAAGGGCGACCCCTAATTTTAAAACAGTGTCCCCTAGTTCTGGACTCACCCACAAGAAGAAACATCCTTTCCACATCCACCTTGTTGAGACCAATCAGGATCTTATATACTTCAATCAAGTCACCCCTCACTCTTCTAAATGCCAGTGGAAACAAGCCCAGTCTGTCCAACCTTTCCTCAAGACAACCCACTCATTCCAGGTATCAATCTAGTAAACCTCCTTTGAATCGCCTCCAATGCATTTACATCCTTCCTTAAATAAGGAGACCAAAACTACACACAGCATTCGAGATGTGGTCTCACCAATGTCCTGTATAACTGAAGCATAACTTACTTACTTTTATGTTCAATTCCTTTCGCACTAAAGGATAGTTTTCCATTAGCCTTCTTCATTACTTGCTTTACCACTACACTAACTTTTTGTGACTCATGCACTAGAACACCTAGATCCCACTGCACCTCTGAATTCTGTAGTTGTTCTCTATTTAAGTGATACTCTGCTTTTCAATTCTTCATACCAAAGTGAACAACTTCACATTTTCCCACATTATACTCTGCCAGATTTTTGCCCACTCACTCAACCTATCTATACCTGTCTGCAAACTATTTTCCTACCTAATTTTGTGTCATCTGCAAGTTTAGCTACCATGCCTTCGTTCCCCTCATCTAAGTTACTGATATAAATTTTAATAGTTGAGTCCCCAGCACAGACCCCCGCAGGACTCCATTCATCACATCCTGCCGATTAGAGAAAAAAAAACATTTATGCTTAATCTCTGTTTTTTGCCAGCCAGCCAATCTTCAATCCAGGGTAATATGTTAACCCCCGACACAATGAGCTTTTATTTTCCACAATAACCTTTGATGAGTCACCTTATCAAATGCCTTCTGGAAATTCAAGTACAGCATGGCCACAGGCTCCACTTTATCCACAGTGCATGTTACTCCTTCAAAGAACTCCAATAAATTGGTTAAACATGATTTCCCTTTTACAAAACCATACTGACTGTTCCCAATTACCTTGGGTTTTTCTAAGTGCCCAGCTATAATCTCCTTAAATCGATTTGAATACCTTCCCCATGACAAACCTGGCCTCTAGTTTCTTGCTTTCTGCCTCCCTCCCTTCTTGAAAAAGAGGGGTTATATTTGCTCCTTTCCAGTCTGAAGGAACCTTTCCAGAAATCCAGTGAATTTTGGAAGATTTACATCAGCGCATCTACTACTTCATTAGCCACCTCTTTTAAGACCCTAGGATGAAGTCCATCAGGACCCGGAGACTTGTAACCCAGGGCTCCATCAGTTTTCTTCGTGCCACTTCCATAGAGATTGTAATTTCATCAAGTTCCTCTCTGCCTTCCACCTTCTGATTTACAGATATTACTGGAATGCTTTTTGCATCCTCTATGGTGAAGGCAGAGCAAAATATTTGTTCATTTCATCGACCATTTCCTTATTATCTACTATTAACTCCCCATTATCACTCTCTAGAGAACCAACACTCACTTTACTTACTCTTTTCCTTTTTAAATACCTGTAGAAACACTTGCTATCTGTTTTTACATTTCTAACTTGCTTTCTCTCATGCACTAATTTCTTTCTCCTGATTAATCTTTAAGTCATTCTTTGCCGTTCTTCATATTCTGACCAATCATCTGACCTGCCATTTATCTTTATGCAGTTATATGCTTTACCTAGCTTCCTATTCTTCTTGAATGTCATCTGCCCCTCAATAGTCAGGTCCCAATCCTCATCATCCTGCAGCCACATCTCCGTAATGGTGATCAGATCATATTTATTTACTTCAATGTGCGCCATCATTTCATTTACTTTGTTAACAATGCTACACGCATTCAGATACACAGCCTTTAGTTTTGCCTTTTGGTTATCTTTGTAACATTTAGTCTTGACTGTTGGTGTACTCTTAGGTTTTTTCTCTTCGTGCCTCCTGCCATTCTCTGACCCTTATTTCTCATATTACTCTTTTGCTCTCCTGCCTTGACTCTACCCAAGCTTGTTCCCTCAGCCTCTTTGTTTAGTTTGAAACCCTCACTGCTTCCAAGAGTACGGGCTTTCCTAGTCAAAAGTGAGCAACTCTGGTTCTGTGTCACATACAATGTTTCTGTGATTTCTTTCTCTTGATATTGGAGGGTTGCTTTCAGTTCTCCTATGACCTTGAGTTCTACTCCTTCCAGTCCAGTATGGCTTTTTTCATGATGGCTAAAGAGAGATTCTCTCCAACCACGGTTCAACATCAGAAAGAACCAAAACTGCTGCACCTGTGTCTAACTTAAAGTGCTTCTTGTTTCTCTCTACTAGGATATCAGCACTCCAGTATCTTCTGCATTGTTACAGAATCTCTCCAAGGAAAGGCACCTCTGTATCATGGATATCATCTTCTTCATGGATCTTGCCACCTTGCGAAGACTTCCCTTTGTGCATATTCTGTACAGGCTGCTTGCTATGGCATATAACCTGGGAGTGGCCCATCTTTCCACATAAATGGCATTCAGCCTCTTTGGAAGGGCAGTTTCCATGATTTTTATTCCCCTGCCATACCAAATACAATTAGCAGGGCTGTTAATGGGTGTTCTTCCTGTCTCCCCTGCTTTTTATGACAGCTTCTCCTTTCTTATATTTGACATACTATACTCATCAGCTGTTTTTGAGTTCGGGCTCTCCTTGTCACCTCGAACCACAGATCGAATTTATTTCCTGGCTTCAGCTTGTCTGCTCAGTTGGTTTGCCTTTGCTAAGGTTAGATCATTTCTTGATTGCAAGTGGTCAGACAAGGCATCATCCAACATTGCCATGGTGATTTTGTTTCTGATCACTTCATCTTTCAAGCTAGCATACTCAGTTCCCTGCAAGTCTATACAGTACATTCATGAATGTATCAACACTTTCCCCTTGTTAAATTTAGCCTACTCAACAATGGTATTCTTTTTTGGATTGATGTATGTATCAAGTGCTTTGGTTACTTTGTCATACATTGTTTTCTTTTTATCAATAACCTGCCTGATTAGGATCACATCCGCACAGTCACCCATCGCATATAACAGCATACTGACATGCTCGCTGCTCACTTTGCAGCGAGGCCCGTGTGATATCTGGCAAATCTTCAATACCATGCTTCTATTTGGTTGAGGCCTGCAACCTTCTCAAAGCTTTCAGGCAATGATAGAGACTTCTCCATCACTATTTTTCATACACTACCACTATATAATATTCTTGGTATTATTCGACTAATACAGAATATATAATGAATCTGCAGAGGTATATAAAACACGAGCTTTATTGGAACACGTATTACTGCTCCGGCTACATCTTCCACGAGGCTGCACAAGAGAGAGCAAATCATATCACTTGCTGTGATGATGTACACAACATATGATTGGCATATTAATCAGTCAGGATTAACCCATTACACTACAGTAACAATGGAGAATGGTGATATATGTTCAAGTCAGGATGGGAATGTGACAAAAGTGCTGTGTTCACATGCACCTGCTATCCTTGTCTTTCTCGATGGTAGATGGTTTGGGAGCCCACTTCATAGTTTCCTCTTGGGAGCAAAATAAACTCAGTCTCTTCCTGTCTACACTATCAAGACTGCTATTTGGAAATCATTCTGCTACTGTTCTTCAGGTATTCCCTATTTGTCCCAAATCATTCAGCACATATCCTCTCAATGGCAAAACATATCACTGACAAAACAAATCTGAAAATCTTTGCATTGTCTAAATCACCATGTCTACCTTAATGAGTCCTTTTAATTCTAGCCTTTACTTCTGCCATAATGATAGGAAATTCTATGTGGCCGACTGATGATTTGCAGCAATAACCTTTGGGAATTGTTTTTGAATGTGGGTCGTTTGCCCTCTAAGAAGGAAGTGCAGAACATCCATCATGTTGAATGCAACCAGGGCTTCAGGAGACATTCTTTAATGGGGGTCAGAATAGATGCTAAATTGCCTAGCCCATGAATCTTCTGCTGAACAAAGAACAAAGAAAAGTACAGCACAGGAACAGGCCCTTCGGCCCTCCAAGCCTGCGCCAATCATACTGCCCGTCAACTAAAACATTTTGCACTTCCGGGGTCCGTATCCCTCTATTCCCATCCTATTCACGTATTTGTCAAGCTGCCTCTTAAACACCACTATCGTACCTGCTTCCACCACCTCCTCTGGCAGCGAATTCCAGACACTCACTACCCTCTGCGTAAAAAGCTTGCCCCGCTCATCGCCTTTATAGTTTTCTCCTCTCAACTTAAATCTATGTCCCCTAGTAATTAACTCTTCCACCCTGGGAAAAAGCTTCTGACTATCTACTCTGTCCATGCCACTTATAATTTTGTAAAACAAAAACAAAAATATCTGGAAAAACTCAGCAGGTCTGGCAGCATCTGCAGATAGGAGCACAGTTAACGTTTCGAGTCCGAATGACTTCAACAGAACTAAGTAAAAATAGAAGAGAGGTGAAATATAAGCTGGTTTAAGGGGCGGGGGGGGGGGGGGGGGGGGGGGGTGGGATGGGACAAGAAGAGCTGGATAGAGGGCCAGTGATAGGTGGAGATAACCAAAAGATGTCACAGACAACAGGACAAAGAGGTGTTGAAGGTGGTGATATTATCTAAAGGAATGTGCTAATTAAGGGTAGAAAGCAGGTCGAGCAAGGTACAGATAGCCCTAGTGGGGGTGGGGTGGGGCGAAGGGATCGAAATAGGCTAAAAGGTAGGGATAAAACAATGGATGGAAATACACTTAAAATTAATGGAAGTAGATGGGAAAAGAAAAATCTATATAAATTATTGCAAAAAAAAAGAGGGGGAAAATCGGAAAGCAGGTGGGGATGGAGGAGAGAGTTCATGATCTAAAATTGTTGAACTCAATATTCAGTCGGGAAGGCTGTAAAGTGCCTAGTCGGAAGATGAGGTGCTGTTCCTCCAGTTTGCGCTGAGCTTCACTGGAACAATGCAGCAAGCCAAGGACGGACATGTGGACATGAGAGCAGGGTGGAGTGTTGAAATGGCAAGTGACAGGGAGGTCTGGGTAATACTTGCAGACAGACCAAAGGTGTTCTGCAAAGCGGTCACCCAGTCTGCGTTTGTTCTCTCCAATGTAGAGGAAAGCGCATTGGGAGCAACGAATGCAGTAGAGGGAAGTGCAAGTTGAGGGAAGTGCAAGTGAAATGCTGCTTCACTTGAAAGCAGTGTTTGGGCCCTTGGACGGTGAGGAGAGGGGAAGTAAAGGGGCAGGTGTTGCACCTTCTGCGGTTGCATGGGAAGGTGTCGTGGGAGGGGTTTGAGGTGTAGGGGGTGATGGAGGAGTGGACCAGGGTGTCCCTGCGAAATGCCGCCGGGGAGGTGAAGGGAAGATGTGTTTGGTGGTGGCATCATGCTGGAGTTGGCGGAAATGGCGGAGGATGATCCTTTGAATGCGGAGGCTGGTGGGGTGATAAGCGAGGACAAGGGAGACCCTATCATGTTTCTGGGAGGGAGAAGAAGGTGTGAGGGCGGATGGCGGGAGATGGGCCGGACACGGTTGAGGGCCCTGTCAACCACTGTGGGTGGAAAAACTCGGATAACGAAGAAGGAGGACATGTCAGAGGAACTGTTTTTGAAAGTGGCATCATCAGAACAGATGCGATGGAGGCGAATGAATTGAGAGAATGGGATGGAGTCCTTGCAGGAAGCGGGGTGTGAGGAGCTGTAGTCGAGGTAGCTGTGGGAGTCAGTAGGCTTAATTTTGTAAACTTCTATCAAGTCGCCCCTCAATCTCCGTCGCTCTAGTGAGAACAATCCGAGTTTCTCCAACCTCTCCTCATAGCTAATAACCTGTAGACCAGGCAGCATCCTGGTAAACCTGCTCTGCACCCACTCCAATGCCTCCATATCCTTCTGGTAATGTGGTGACCAGAATTGCACACAATATTCCAAGTGTGGCCTAACCATGGTTCTATACAGCTGCAGCATGACTTTCCAGCTTTTATACTCAATACCCCTGCCAATGAAGGCAAGCATGCCATATACCTTCCTGACTACCTTATCCACCTGCGTTGCCACTTTCAGTGACCTGTGGACCTGTACACCCAGATCCCTCTGCCCGTCGATGGACTTAAGGGTTCTGGCATTTACTGTGTAATTCCTGCCTGTATTAAACCTTCCATAATGCATTACCTCGCATTTGTCCGGATTAAACTCCATCTGCCATTTCTCCGCCCAAGTCTCCAACCGATCTATATCCCGTTGTATCCTTTGACAATCCTCTTCACTATCTGAAACTCCTCCAACCTTAGTGTCGTCTGCAAACTTACTAATTAGCCCAGTTACATTTTCCTCTAAATCATTTATGTATACCACAAACAGCAAAGGTCCCAGCAATGATCCCTGCGGAACTCCACTAGTCACAGCTCTCCATTCAGAAAAGCACCCTTCCACTGCTACCCTCTGTCTTCTATGACCAAGCCAATTCTGTATCCATCCTGCCAGCTCACCTCTGATCCTGTGCGACTTTACCTTCTGTACCAGTCTGCCATGAGGGACCTTGTCAAAGGCCTTACTGAAATCCATGTATATAACACCCACTGCCCTTCCATCGTCGATCATCTTTGTCACTTCCTCGAAAAACTCGATCAAGTTAGTGAGACACGACCTCCCTTTCACAAAACCATGCTGCCCCTCACTAATACGCCCATTTGCTTCCAAATGGTAGTGAATCCTGTCATGAAAAATCTTCTCCAATAATTTCCCTACCACTGACGTAAGGCTCACCGGCCTGTAATTTCCTGGATTATCCCTGCTACCCTTCTTAAACAATGGAACAACATTGGCCATTCTTCAGTCTTCTGGGACCTCACCCGTAGCCAGTGAGGATACAAAGATTTCTGTCAAGGCCCCAGCAATCTCCTCCCTTGCCTCCTTCAGTACTCTGGGATAGATCCCATCTGGCCCTGGGGACTTATCCACCTTAATATTCTTCAAGACGCCTAACATCTCCTTTTTTGGTCTCAACATGATCCAGGCTATCTACACACTCTTCCCTAGACAAATCGACCGCTAAGTCCTTCTCTTTGGTGAATACTGATGAGAAGTATTCATTCAGTATCTCTCCCATTTCTTCTGGCTCCACACACAGATTCCCACCTCTGTCCTTGAGTGGGCCCACCCTTTCCCTGGCTACCCTCTTGCCTTTTACATATGTATAAAAGGCCTTGGGATTTTCCTTAATCCTGGTTGCCAATGACTTTTCATGACCCCTTTTAGCCCTCCTGACTCCTTGCTTAAGTTTCTTCCTACTTTCTTTGTATTCTCCACAGGCTTCATCTGTTCCCAGCCTTCTAGCCCTTACGAATGCTTCCCTTTTCTTTTTGACTAATCTCACAATATCTTTCGTTATCCAAGGTTCCTGAAACTTGCCATGCTTATCCTTCATCCTAGCAGGAACATGCCGGTCCTGAATTCTTATCAACTGATGTTTGAAAGCCCCCCACATGTCAGTTGTTGATTTGCCCTCAAACATTCGCCTCCAGTCTAGATTCCTCAATTCCTGTCTAATATTGTTATAATTAGCCTTCCCCCAATTAAGCACCTTAACCCGAGGACTCCTGTTTTCCTTATCCACCAGTACCTTAAAACTTACTGAATTATGGTCACTTTTCCCGAAATGCTCTCCTACTGAAACTTCGACCTCCTGGCCGGGTTCATTCCCTAATACCAGGTCCAGTATTGCCCCTTTCCTAGCTAGACTATCGACATATTGTCTCAGGAAGCCCTCCTGGATGCACCTTACAAATTCTGCACCATCCAAACCCCTAGCGCTAAGTGATTCCCAGTCAATATAGGGAAAGTTAAAATCACCCACCACTACAAAGCTACTGCTCTTACATCTTTCCAAAATCTGCTTACATAACTGTTCCTCAATCTCCCGCCGGCAATTGGGAGGCCTATAGTAAACCCCCAACATTGTGACTGCACCCTTCCTATTCCGGAGCTCTACCCATATTGCCTCGCTGCATGAGCCCAACGAGGTGTCCTCCTGTCGTACAGCTGTGATATTCCCCTTAACCAGCAATGCAACTCCCCCACCTCTTCTACATCCCTCTCTATCCTGCCTGAAACATCTAAAGCTTGGAACGTTTATCTGCCAATCCTGTCCATCCTTCAACCAAGTCTCTGTAATAGCAATAACATCATAGTCCCAAGTACTAATCCAAGCTCTAAGCTCATCTGCCTTGCCTGTTTACATCTTGCATTGAAACAAAGGAACATTTACAGGAAAATGAAGCGGCTTTGAAGAGTATTGTGGTACTTCTTGCACATAGGTGGTAAATTGCAGGTGATTTCCAATGCAGTGAATGGAAAATAGCTACAACTGGGAAAAATAATTAGTACAATATATTGTGACAACCTTCTGTTTTCTTGGTTGTCCTAGAGGGTTGTCACTGTCATGTCATATGCCCATAGTGTTTATTGGAAGATGGACACTTTTAAAAAGCAGCATGGAATATGGACACAGTACCTTGACAAGATGGACTCCAGAGGGGTCAAATTACTTATTTTGTGGTTTCTCTGCAGACAGGGATTAACTTCATGCCTCTGGAAAAACAGTAAAATGTTAATTGCCTTCCCAGGTGTTGATGACCACTTTCTCCATTTCAATTGAAGATACTTAAAGTAACAATGACTGTTAGATCTCTTGACTCCATGAAAATGGAATTTCAAATGAAGATATTCATGTCCTATGGCTGGAACGTTAATTGGATATCATTCTTTCCCCATTGTGAGTCAGTTACATCTGCCATCAACCCATTGTGTGGACAGTGGAATACATCAATATTGTTGTCACATGAACAAAACTGGCTTGAGATAGGCAATAGCATATTAATCCAAAAGGATGGCCCAGTGGGTCAGTCTGGGATACGAAAATCAGAGAGAAGCCATCTCTCACCCAGCACAAGATTAGACCCTGCCTAAAATGAATGTCAACTCAAGGAAGTGGGGCTAATTTGTTTTACCTGCAGAATTATAAATTGTTGCCACAGGAGCTTGGCCACAATTTCATCTGAAAAAAACAGAAACCTCCAACCTCTATTGTCTCCAGTGAACAAAGATAGAATCATTCAGGTCTGCAACATTTCAACTACCATCTTAGGGACTGTTTAAAGAAGTGACCTGTTTCTTTTACCATTTAAATTATTTAAATAAATATTACATCCTTAGAAATCATCTTTTGCACAACATCTGCAAATAGATACCCTTATGGAGGTTTCTGGAGGTGGCACTAACTGTCAAGGCTACTGCAATCAGCTTAGGTTATATTATTCACGCGCCTCCTTCCCTTAGAACCAAAATGCCCTCCTTTGCCATATTGCACGTAGTAATACTTCAAATAGAGTCTTTTAAATTTGTGAGCTTCATGCCACCTCAGCACCAGCCTCAGACCTATTGCAGCCATAGAATGGCTGCCTTGACACTTTCCACTGTTTGAGAAGTTCTTGATTTTCCTCCCCAGTCCCTGAGGTAGTTTCCATATAGAGGATGTTAATAGTACTGTGAGACTATCTTAAATATTTAATGAAGGTATATTGATGCAAGCCTAGCCTTGATTGTCTAGGCATACATATTATGATAACTAGCATGTGCGTTTGCCAGTATGAATCAGTGCCTTCAAGAGAATAGGGACAATGAAGATTTATTTTTAAAATGCGGTTAGAAAACACCCATTTTCTTTGCTTGCAAACATTTGTACAATGACAAAATTGACATTTACATTCCTTCCACATGAAGACACAAATTAATAAATAAGTCTTCCAACTCTTTCCTTCCCTAAAAACTTTAAAATTGTGCCATTAACTCTCTATTGCTTCACCCTATCCCTTTCTTCCAAAACACATCAACTCACATTTTTCTATATTAATTTCCATCAGCCACTTGTCCTCCCATTTGGAGTATCTGAGCAGTGATTGGCAGCAGGCTATTCAACTGCAGTTGGAATCATCCCCAAATCTGACCACTCCAGACATCTACACTTGTGTTAAGCAGAATACTGTGGATGCAGGGAAGGAAGAATTGGAAGACCCTCAGCCCTTGCAATTGTCCGACTGGTTCAATGTTCTTGCAGCTTGCATAGATGAGAGCCGGTCTGCAGGATAGATGAACAAACTGAGCATGGTGCAGTGAGTCATTCAAGCGGAGGGAGTAAATAGGAATGTAGTGAGTAGGGGATAGCACAGTCAGGAGGATAGGCACAGTTCTCTGTGGCCGAGAGTGTGACAACAGAAGGCCTGCCTGTGCCATAGAATCACAGAATCACCCAGTGCAGAAAAGGCCCTTCGGCCCATCAAGTCTGCACCAACACGTGAGAAACACCTGACCTAACTACCTAATCCCATTTACCAGCACTTGGCACATAGCCTTGAATGATATGACGTGCCAAGTGCTCATCCAGATACTTTTTAAAGGATGTGAGGCAACTTGCCTCCACCACCCTCCTAGGCAGTGCATTCCAGACCATCACCACCCTCTGGGTAAAAAGGTTTTCCTCACATCCCCCCTAAACCTCCTGCCCCTCACCTTGAACTTATGCCCCCTTGTGACTGACCCTTCAACTAAGGGGAACAGCTGCTCCCTATCCATCCTGTCTATGCCCCTCATAATCTTGTACACCTCGATCAGGTCACTCCTCAGTCTTCTCTGCTCCAATGTAAACAACCCAAGTCTATTCAACCTCTCTTCATAACTTAAATGTTTCATCCCAGGCAACGTCGTGGTGAATCTCCTCTGCATACCCTCCAGTGCAATCACATCCTTCCTATAATGTGGCGACCAGAACAGCACACAGTACTCCAGCTGTGGCCTTACCAAGGTTCTATACAACTCCAACATGACCTCCCTACTTTTGTAATCTCTGCCTCGATTGATAAAGGCAAGTGTCCCATATGCCTTTATCACCGCCCCACTAACATGCCCCTCTGCCTTCAGAGATCTATGGACACACACGCCAAGGTCCCTTTGTTCCTCAGAACTTCCTAGTGTCATGCCGTTTATTGAATACTTCCTTGTCAAATTACTCCTTCCATAGTGTATCACCTCACACTTTTCAGGGTTAAATTCCATCTGCCACTTATCTGTCCATTTGACCATCCCATCTATATCTTCCTGTAGCCCAAGACACTCAACCTCACTATTAACCACCCGGCCAATCTCATCCGCAAACTTACTAATCCTACCCCCCACATAGTCATCTATGTCATTTATAAAAATGACAAATAGGGGGACCGAGCACCTGCCATGGTTCAGGATATCTCCTCAGGGCTGAAGTGACATGGGTAATGGTAGCCAGAGTATGACAGGGAAGCACAGAGTGTATAAACTAAAGAATGCACCAGCAGATAAGGTCAGGGTTCACAAGAATTGTTAAAAGACAGAATTAAAGGCTTCGCATCAAATTGTGTGCATCATTCACAACAAAACGGATGAATTGATAGCACAAATAGAAATAAATAAGTATGACCTGATAGCTATTTTAGAGGCATGATCAAAGCTGGGGCCTAAATATTCAAGCGCATTTAACATTTCCGAAAGATAGTACGCTTGCAAAAGGTGGTGGGTTGCTCTGTTAATTAATGATGACATTAACACATCAGGGAGAGATAACCTTAGTTCAGAAGATCAAGATGTAGAATCAGTTTGGGTAGAGATAAGAAATAGCAAAGATAAGTCATTTGTTGAAGTAGTTTACAGACCCCATAACAGTAGCTACGCTGTAGGACAGCACACATAGGAAGAAATAATGGGAATCTGTAAGAAAGGTACTGCAATAAACATGGGTGATATTAACATTCACATAGTTCAGATGAATCAGGTTGACAAAGGTAGCCTGGAAGATGAGTTCATTGAGTGTATTTCAGACAATTTTTTAGAACAATACATTCTGCCAAACAGGGACCAGGTTGTTTTAAACCTGACAACAGATTAATTAATGGACCTTATGGTAAATGAACCTTTCGGCTACAGTGATCCAAACATGGTAGAATTTCAAATGCATTTTGAGAACGAGAAGTGTGGGTCTAAGACTTGTGTCTTAAACTTAAATGAAGGCAATTATGAGGACAGAGTTGGTTAAAGTGAAATGAGAAAATAGATTAAAATGTCGGGCTGAGGTGGTGGTGGTGAGCTGCCTTCTTGAACTGCTGCAGTCCATGTCGTGTAGGTGCACCAAAGTGCTGGTAGGAAGAGAGTTCCAGGATTTTTACCCAGAGACAGTGAAAGAACGGCGATATATTTCCAAGTCAGGCTGGTGAGTGACTTGGAGGGGAACTTCTAGTTGGTGGTATTCTGATCTATCTGTTGCCCTTGTCCTTCTGGACTATGGTGAGTCATCGAGGTCTACAGCACAGAAAAAGGCCCTACGGCCCATCGAGTCTGCGCCGGTCAAACAAGTACCTAACTATTCTAATCCCATTTTCCAGCACCAGGCCCATAGCCTTGTATGCCATGGCATCGCAAGTGCACATTCAAATACTTTTTAAATGTTATGAGGGTTTCTGTCTCTACCACCCTTTCAGGCAGTGAGTTCCAGATTCCCACCACCCTCTGGATGAAAAAATTCTTCCTCACATCTCCTCTAAACCTCCTGCCCCTTGCCTTAAATCTTTGCCTCCTGGTTATTGATCCCTCCGCCAAATGTAACTGTTCCTTCCTGTCTACCCTATCTATGCCCCTCATAATTTTATACACCTCAATCATGTCCCCCCTCAATCTCCTCTGCTCCAGGGAAAATAACCCCAGTCTATCCAATCTCTCCTCATAACTAAAACTCTCCAGCCCAAGCAACATTCTGGTAAATCTCCTCTGCACTCTCTCTAGTGCAATCACATCCTTCCTATAATGCGGATTCCAGAACTGCATGCAATACTCTAGCTGTGGCCTAACCAGTGTTTCATATAGTTCCAGCATAATCTCCCTGCTCTTATATTCTATGCCTCAGCTAATAAAGGCAGGTATATCATAAGCCTTCTTAACCACCTTATCTACCTGTCCCGCTACCTTAAGGGACCGGTGGACATGCACACCAAGGTCCCTCTGATCCTCGGTACTTCCCAGGGTCCTACCATTCATCGTGTATTCCTGTGCCTTGTTTGTCCCTCCCAAGTGCATCGCCTCACACTTATCCAGATTAAATTCCATTTTCCACTGATAAGCCATTCTGACCAGCCTGTCTATACCCTCCTGTAATCTAAGGCTATCCTCCTCACTATCTACCACCCCACCAATTTTCGTGTCATCCGCGATTTCCTCCTACATTCAAGTCTAAATCATTTATATATACCACAAACAGCAAGGGACCCAACACCGATCCCTGTGGAACCCCACTGGACACAGGCATCCAGTCACAAAAACACCCCTTGACCATCACCCTCTGCTTCCTGCCACTCAGCCAATTCTGGATCCAATTTGCCAAATTGCCTTGGATCCCATGGGCTCTTAACTTCGTCATCAGTCTCCCATGCAGGACCTTTTCAAACGCCGTGCTGAAGTCCAAGTAGACTACGTCAAATGCACTGCCCTCATCTACACATCTGGTCACCTCTTCAAAAAATTCAATCAAATTGGTCAGACATGACCTCCCCTTAAGAAAACCATGCTGACTGTTCTTGATTAATCCCTGCCTCTCCAAGTGTAGATTAATTCTGTCCCTCAGAATTGCATCCAAAAGTTTCCCCACCACTGAGGTTAGACTGACTGGCCTGTAGTTCCCTGATTTATCACTTCCTCCCTTCTTGAATAAAAGTACCACACTAGCTGTCCTCCAGTCCTCTGGCATCACTCCTGTAGCCAAAGAGGTATTAAAAATTATTGTCAGTGCCCCTGCTATCTCCTCCCTTGCCTCACTCAACAGCCTGGGATACATTTCATCCGGGGGCTGCTGCAAAGTAGATATGCCCCAAAAGACAAGAAGACTGCAGCACCGGTTTAGTGATACATCCCTCAAGCATCTTTTGGACATCGTGGAAGCCCACTGTGATGTCCTCTACCCCCACTCTGGCCACAGGAGGGGTAGCAACATTACCACACGGGCTTGGTAGGCAATGGCAGTGGTGATCAGTGTCAATGCTGCACGGAGGAGGTTGGCCAGCCAATGCACATAGAGGATGAATGATCTCGAACATGCCGCCAGAGTGAGGCAACCATCTCATCACTCCAAACTCTCACACATTCACTGGCATCTCACTCACTGCCAGCTCAAGGAATATCACCACTCTTTGACACACCCCCTCACATCTCATCTGGCCTGATCTCCTCTGGAGATTGCCTACTCAGCCCTCATTGTCTTGAGGCCACTTGCACAGATCAAGATGTGCCCCCACACGCACACCCTGGGATATTCCCCTTCTCCATTACAGCCTTTGCCTTGCATCCTCTTCCCTTGCCTGAGGCCGTTTCTCCCCCTTCCCCAAGCAAGCCCTAGCCCCTGCAGCTGTTGAAAAGCCACCCCCACCTTATGGCTGGTCTGGTAGGTAGAGACCTGCCCGTGAACCCCCCTGAAAGTGATGTGGTGCTGCCTGCGAAGCCTGGCCCTGACGACTGCAAGTGCTCCCCGAAGCAAGGTAGGCAAACAAACCTCAAAGTCCCGAGTGAAGTGCAGCTTGCCAGGTGCACATCGCCTATGTATAGTTGTGAAACGTGTCGGCATGATGCTCAAAACGATTCAGTGTGGGGGGATGATTCTGGCAAAATGGGCTCATAATGATATGCAGATGTATTACAATGAGGATCCTGAAGTCCAACGACGAGAAACGGGGCCCATCATTGAGGGGCAGAGCGGATGATTGCAACCTGATTTCAAGATGTTGTGAAACCAATTTTTGGCCTTCTTGCCATATTGTTCGTTCATGCCGCCAAACACCCCCAACGCCAGCGGGCACGGAAAATTCCGCCCAATGACCCGATCAACAAAAATTCACTTTCTCCACCAAATACTGAATCTAAAGGAAAATTAATTGCACACTAAACTACTAAATACATATAATCAAAGATGGTGACACAATGGTACAGTGTGCCAACGCCAACTTGGACAAATTGTTGATGTATATGTTACTCACACCAGTTCCACGTACAGTGGAACCATAATTTCAAATGGAAAATGTGCCAAACAGGCAATATGTTTAATCCCAATGAGGGACATACATCAACTGTTGGTGCATTGATACATGTCAAAATTGATGATTATAATTTACAGCTGATAAGAGATCTGTGAGTGAGTCATTTGCTTGTTCCCTCAGATATGCAGTGTGGCACAACTTGAAGGAGGCGGGAAAATATCAAAAAAGAAATACAAACTAAACAGTACTAATCCTAGAGTACAGCTGTCTCAACCTTTACCCAAAGCTATAAATACGCAGACTTAAACATTACACAAATCAGTCAAATTAGTCCTGCACAGTTCAAGAAGGTTGAATTTGTCCGTAAAAATATCAAGTTTGGTATATTTAAAATATTTCTAGTTCCATTTTATTTTTATGCACAGGCATCTAACAAAGCACTTTACCTAAAAACAAGAAATTTTACTCTCGTGTGTAGCTATTTAAATATACCTTTAGAACAAACAACCTTCAAAATGCTGTTAGATACTTAGCTCTGTCCATTTAGAAAGCGGTTCTAATTTGTTAAATGAGATATGATTTCTATGAATTATGTTAACTGACTAACAAAGACCATAACAATGATTCATCATAACGATTAGTCCTGGGTTTAATATTGGTTTAAAAGAACACAGTTATTTTTCCTCATGATCTTACTCAGATTCCCTATGAGGTTCAGAACCAAGAAATGCCAGTGATATCAAATACATTTTAGCAGGCAAAGCAATGGCAAACTTTTATTAGTTTACGTTACTCAACAGTCCAATTACCTTTAGCCACTGTCGTGTTATAGTGAGAAGTTCCTCTCGCGATCACTCAGATTTTGCAGTCCACAAACTCCAGCTGGAAAATTCAAGCCCCATTTATAGCCTCTCTTATCTGACTGCCTTGTCCCTGAGAGCAAGAACAGTATGGGGCCTCCCTTAAGAGTTTCCCGACTTAAAAAGCTCATCAAACTGGAAAGGACAGAAGATAAACAACAAAATGAGAGATCAAAGCACGTCCCAGCTCTGTGTGCATTCAAGAGCTGTGACAACACCTTCACGGCTTTACAATTATGCTGGGGTGGTAATGGAGGGTGGGTGGAGGGGGTGGCTGTGGGGGGGAAGTGATTACTTTTCATCTGATTAACTTGATGCAAATGTAAAGCAGGAGTTTATGGGTCAGGAGGAGCAGACAGCATAACTGAGACAGCTGTGTTTTGTAAAGATTGTCACTTTGTGTTGGGTCTACATCATAGTTCCTTTGAATATACGTTTAACCCTTTCTTCAATGCACAGTTCAACAAGCAATTCAATGTTTTTTTCTATCTACTTACTTTAAAATAATGTTATGAGAGCTTGGCGCTACATTTAATTGACTGCAGTTTGAAATTACAATGGCATCTCTTCATTCCTGATCCTGGTATTCTCCTAAAATATATGTAAATTATAATCAATTCCCAATTAAAGCTCCCAGCATATGTTACTATCAAAAAATGTATGGGCCTGACCTTCTGTGGCGTGCCAGAGTCAATTGCCACTCCGTTCCTAGTTTCTTAGTTGTAAATCCAGCCGCTCCTTTCTTGCCCAACCTTCCGACTCAGGCTGGGCAAGAACTGTCTAGTGCAGCAGGTTCCCAAGACCTTGTGCTGAGGGCTGCAGAGTCAGAAGTAAGGAAGCTATGCCCCTTTTTTATGGCGCCAGCTGCCAAAAAGCCAGTGAGTAGGGATATGGGGGTTGGGTGGTCAGTGGGGGTGCTTGGGTGTTCGGGGCCTCGGGTGGTCAGTGGGAGGAGTCAGGTGTCGGGGAGGTTGGGTGGTTGGGGGGCTGTTGGGTGATCAGTGGGCGGGTGGGATCAGGTCAGTTGGGAGTTTCAGGTGGTTGGGTGTTCAGTGGGGAGGGGGTCAGGTGGTCAGGTGGCTGGGGGTGGTGGTCCGTTGGGGGGGGGGGGGGGGGGGGGTGGTCAGGGTGGGTGCCATTGAGGGATCAGGAGGTGGAGGGAGTCCCATGCCGGCGTCAACAGTGGAGCAGTACTATAGATACCCAGGAATTAGAAGTGGTTTTAACTCTTCTAACTTTTCCTCAGTAACTAGTCTGGTAATACAGTCAGAACCATCCAAAGTTTGCGATCGATATCATACATCAAGCGCAGGTGAGCCATATTGCGAGCCAGACTGATAATCTTGAATTGGTTGTTAGGCAATGGCATAGTGGTTGGCTGGAGGTGATGGCGTAGTGGTATTGTCGATGGGCTAGTAATCCAAAGACCCAGAGGAATGCTCTGGAGACCCAGGTTCAAATCCCACCATAGCAGGATTCAATTCAATAAAAATCTGGAATTAAAAGTCTAATGATGACCGTGAAACCGTTGTTGTTTATTATAAAAACCCATCTGGTTCACGAATATCCCTAGGGGAGGAAATCTGTTGTCCTTACCTGGTCTGGCCTACATGTGACTCCAGACCCACAGCAATGTGGTTAACTCTTAAGCGCCCTCTGAATGGCCCACCAAGCCCTCAGTTATATCAAACCACTACAAGGCCTCAAAAAAGGAATGAAACTGGACGGACCGCCCAGCATCAAACTAGGCAGCAGAAATGACAACGGCAAACACCGCCCTGTCCACCCTGCAAAGTCTCCTTACTAACAACCAGGGGCTAGTGACAAAATTGGGAGAGCTGTCTCACAGAGTAGACAAGCAACAGCCTGACATAGTCATCCTCATGGAATCATACCTTGGATAATGTCCTAGACACCACCATCACCATACCAGCAGAGCACAGAGGTATACAGTCGGAAGGAAATTGCCGTGGGAGTCCTCAACATCGACTCTGGACCCCATGGCCTCTCGTGGCATCAGGTATGATTACCACATATCACCCTCCCTCAGCTGATGAATCAATACTCCTCCATGTTGAACATCACTTGGAGGAAGCACTGAGGGTGGCAAGGGTGCAGAATGTACTCTGGGTGTGGGACTTCAATGTCCATCACCAAGAGTGGCTTGGTAGCACCACTACTGACCGAGCTGGCCGAGTCCATAAGGACATAGCTGCTAGACTGGGTCTGAGGCAGGTGGTGAGGGAACCAACAAGAGGGAAAAACATACTTGACCAACCTGCCTGTCACAGATGCATGGCAGTATCAGTAGGAGTGACCACCACACAGTCGTTGTGGAGACGAAGTCCTGCCTTCACATTGAACCCCTTCTTCAACCTGGCGAATCTTTAACACAGGACTACTTGCATGCTAAACAGCATAAGCAGCAAGTCATAGACAGAGCTAAGCGATACCACAACCAGTCCTGCCACATCCAGTCGTGAATGGAGGTGGACAATTAAACAACTCACTGGAGGAGGAGGCTCCACAAATATCCCCACACTTAACGATCAGGAGCCTAGCACACCTTCAGCCAGAAGTGCCAAGTGGATGATCCATCTCGGCCTCCTCTGGAGGTCCCCAGCATCACAGATGCCAATCTTCAGTCAATTCGATTTACTCCACGTGATATCAAGAAATGGCTAAAGGCTATGGGCTCTGACAATATTCCCGCAATAGTACTGAAGACCTGTGCTCCACAACTTGCCACAGCCCTAGCCAAGTTTCAGTACAGCTACGACACTGGCATCTACCCAGCAATGTGGAAAATTGCCCAGGTATGTCCAGTACACAAAAAGCAAGACAAATACAACCCGGCCAATTACTGCCCATCAGTCTACTCTCAATCATCATAAAGGTGATGGAAGAGGTCATCAACAGTGCCATCAAGCAGCACTTGCTTAGCAATAACCTGCTCACTGATGCTCAGTTTGGGTTCCACCAGGGCCACTCAGCTCCTGACCTCATTACAGCCTTGGTTCAAACTTGGACAAAAGAGTTGAACTCCGGAGGTGAGGTGAGGGTGACGACCCTTGACATCAAGACCGCATTTGACCGAGTGCGACATCAAGGAGCCCTAGCAAAACTGGAATCAATGGGAATCGAGGGGAAAACTATCCGCTGGTTGGAGTCATACCTTGCACAAAGGAGGATGGTTGTGATTGTTGGAGGTCAATCATCTCATTTCCAGGACATCACTGCAGGAGTTCCTCAGGGTAGTGTCCTTGGTCCAAATACTTTCAGCTGCTTCATCAACGACCTTCCTTCCATCATAAGGTCAGTAGTGGGGATATTTGCTGATGATAGCACTATGTTCTGCAACATTTGCAACTGCTCAGATGCTGAAGGAGTCCATGTCCAAATGCAGCAAGACCTGGACAATATCCAGCCTTGGGCTGAAAAGCGGCAAGTAATATTCGCGCCACACAAATGCCAGGCAATGATCATCTCCAACAACAGAGAATCTAACCATTGCCCCTTAACATTCAATGGCATTACCATCACTGAATCTCCCACTATGAACATTATGGGGGTTACCATTGACCAGAAACTGAACTGGACTAGCCATATAAATACTGTGGCTACAAGAGCAGGTCAGAGGCTAGGAACCCTGCAGTGGGTACCTCACCTCCTGACTCCCCAAAGCCTATTCACCATCTACAAGGCACAAGTCAGGAGTGTGATGGAATACTCCCCACTTGCCTGGATGAGTGCAACTGCAACAGAACTCAAGAAGCTTGACATTGTCCAGGACAAAGCAGCTCGCTTGATTGGCACCACATCCACAAACATTCACTCCCTCCACCACCAATGCACAGTGTGTACCATCTAGAAGATGCACTGCAGGAAGTCACCAAGGCTGCTTAGACAGCACCTTCCAAACCCATGACCACTAGAATCTAGAAGGACAGGTGCAGCAGATAGATGGGAACACCACCACCTGGAAGTTCCCCTCCAAGTCACTCAGCATTTTGACTTGGAAATATATCGCAATTCCTTCACTATCACTGGGTCAAAATCCTGGAACTCCCTTCCTAACAACACTGTGGGTGTACCTATACCACATGGATTGCAGCGATTCAAGAAGGCAGCTCATCACCACCTTCTCAAGGGCAACTAGGGATGGGCAAGAACTGCTGGCCCAGCCAGCAAAGCCCGTGAATGAATTTTTTAAAAAATCTGAGCACACTTGGGATTGTTCAGCAAGTGCTGCCCAATCGTAGAATCATACCTATAATAAAAGCAAAAAACTGCGGATGCTGGAAATCCAAAACAAAAATAAAAATACCTGGAAAAACTCAGCAGGTCTGGCAGCATCTGCGGAGAGGAACACAGTTAACGTTTCGAGTCCGTATGACTCTTCAACAGAACTAAGTAAAAATAGAAAAGAGGTGAAATATAAGCTGGTTTAAGGTGGTGGGGGGGTGGGACAGGTAGAGCTAGATAGAGGGCCAGTGATAGGTGGAGATAGCCAAAAGATGTCATAGACAAAAGGACAAAGAGGTGTTGAAGGTGATCATATCTTGTTCAACACTATATTCTTGCATTTTGTAAGCACAAGCTGGTTGAGGACAATCAATACTTTGCCTATTGTGAATAGCCGAAGGGATGTGCTATTTGAAAAGAGCCACCAGTCATTGGGAGTCACAGGGCCTACGTACCTGGCATCATACCAGCACTGAAATTCCACGATTGTATAATACCAGTGACAATTGACAGGTTCAGTCCAGAAGATATCCTGTATCCAGATTGTAAATAACTGCTGGAACACTATGGTGACAATTGAGGTTTTCACAGTCCAGGCCAGAGTTCTCCAATGCCCCAATAAAATCACTGCCCCCTTCCCAAGTTACATTCAACCAAGACAAAGAACTGGGTTCCTCTAAAGAGTTAAACTTATAACCTTCGTCCAGAATTAATCCAAGTCCTCTCTTTATTCATCGATACATTCACCCCTTAAAATTGAAACACTTGGCACCGAACATCCCTTTGCTTTGAGCCAACAGTAGGCGTTGACTTTTAACTGCATTCCCAATGCAAACCACAAAGTTTGAAGGAGACAAATGTGAGTTGGGGTTTGGGGTCAGGTGGAACAGAGAGCTGACGGGTGGCCAAACAGTGCAGCATTACTCTGCCAACTGCTTGCAATTTTTCATTTATTAAACATGGTGATTTTAAAAGGGGTTCAAACTTCAGATACTGTGCAGTATTGCTGAGTAGCATTGGTGTTTTTTACAAATTAGAATGATACATAATAATTATGAGAACTATAATTCGTTGTTATAACCAGGACCATATTTAGAATTAAATGGACTATAGACCCTCTCTATTTTTTCTATCAAATATTTGACTGTTGTTATTTCTTTTATTTTCAATTAAGGACTGAACCTTACCCTCTCAAGTTGTCTTGGCCTTGTCTCCTGACCTACGATTTTAATTCTCTGTCCACGACTCCTGTGAATCTTGCTACTCCAAACTGGCTTTCTTCAATTGAAAGATGTGACGGGGGGGTGCTACTTCTACAAGTGTGGCTTTGTTGGACACTGCTGTCAATCTTTTGTTGCCTCCCACCGCCCCCAGCTGGATTCTCTAAATGGAACGTGAGGAACGGGTTAAAGGGAAGAGGCCTCAGCAGACCTGAAAACCCAGACATTTGAGCAATCTGGAGAAAACCTGCGGAGAGAGAAACAGAGTTAACATTTTGAATCCAATATGACTCTTCTGTGGAATTGAAGCAAAGTAGAAATGTGATGGGTTTTATACTTTTGAGAACGGGGGAAGGGGAGTCAGGTCGAACAAAAGGGAAGATCGTAGATGGGTTGGAGGACGGGGGAAATTAAATACCAAAGATGTCATGGAATAAAAGGCAAAAGGAGTTGTAATGGTAGTAGTTAAGAAACTATGCATTGGTCTAGAGTAGGTGTTAAGAGCAGAATAAAGGTCAGCTCTGTTAGAAAGCAAAAATACGAAAACAAGATACAAACTGGCACCTTCACCAAAACTCCTCGGACAGCACCTTCCAAACCCATGACCACTACCATCTAGAAGACCAAGGGCAGCAGATACATGGAAATACCACCACCTGCAAGTTCCCCTCCAAGCCACACACCATCCTGACTTGGAAATATATCACTGTTTCTTCACTGTCACTGGGTCAAAATCCTGGAACTCCCTTCCTAACTGCACTGTGGGTGTACCTACACCGCATGAACTGCAGCGGCTCAAGAAGGTCGCTCACCTCCACCTTCTCAAGGGCAATTAGGAATGGGCAATAAATGCTGGCCTAGCCAGCGAAGCCTACATCGCATGAATGAATAAAACAAACTGGGGAAAAAAATTCAAAATGGAGGACAGAGTCCATGGTCTGAAGTTGGCGAACTCAATGTTGAGTCTAGAAGTCTGGAAAGTGCCTAATCGGAAGATGAAGTGATGTTCCTTCAGCTTGCAGTGGGTTTCACTGGAATATTGCAGCAGGCCGAGGACTGAAATGTGAGCATGAGAGCAAGATGGTGAATTAAAATGACAAGCGACTTTCCAGACCAGGGTCATGCTTACAGAGTGAGCCGAGGTGTCTCAGCTTGTGGGAAATTGTGGAATGCACTGCAATCCGGCACAACCATATCTGCAGTAAGTGTCTCCAGCTTAAGCAACCTTCGGCTCAGAGTTGGACTCTGAATTGCAGACATTGCAGGGCATTAGGAGGGGAGAATTACCTGGACACTTTGTTCCAGGAGGCAATCACACTTCTTAAATTGGGCAGAAACTTAGATTGGGTCAATGGTCAAGGACAGGAGAGGGTGACTGCGAGTCAGGCAGGTATGGGGAAATCAGATGAGGGCCCTCAGCCCCTGACTTTGTCCAACAGGTATAAGCTGTTTGCTATCTGTGTGAATGAGGAGAAGGACTGCAAGTTGGATGAGTGGACTAACCAAGACACCATGGTAAAGGATGCCATTCAATTAGGGGGAGTGAAGAGGAATGTGATAGGATACTGCATAGTCACAGGATAGACACTGCTCTCTGCAGCCATGATTGAGAACTCCAAAGGTTGTGTTGGCTGCCTGGTGCCAGGGCTAAGGACATCTCCTCACTGCTGGAGAGGAACTTAAAGTGGGAGGGGGAGGATCAAGTTGTTGTAGTCCACATGGGAATCAATGACATAGGTAGAACCAGGAATGATGTTCTGATAAGAGAATTTGAGGAATAGGGTCCAAATTAAAAAGCAGAATATCAAAGGTAATCATGTCTGGATTATTGCCTGAGTCATGCACCAATTGGCATAAAGTCAAGCAGATTAGAGAATTAAATGCATGGCTCAAGGAGTGATGCAGTAAGAAGTGGTTTTGGTTCATGGGGCACTGACATGAGTACTCAGGGAAGAGTGAGCTATTCCCTTGGGATGGGCTCCATTGAACTGGCCTGGGCCTACTGCCCTGGCCAATCACATAACTAGGGCTATGGACAGGGCTTTAAACTAATAGAGGAGCTGGGGGAGGGGGGCGATTGTGTTCGGGTGAAGGGAGATTTAGAAATTCAAAGGGAAAGGTCGAGGCATCAGAAAAGTATAGCAATGTGGTTAAGACAAGCAGAGTGGGACAGGAAAGGACAAAGATTTTAACAAAAATTGTACATCAGTGAATAAGGTCATTGCAGGGAATAGAAGAAAAAAAAATGAAATTAAAGATTCTTTATCTAAAAGCATGAAGCATCTACAATAAGATAGATGAACTAGTGGCACAAGTAGAGGTAAATGATTTAGATCTAATCAGGACGTGGAGAGAACAGCAGTCTGAGGAATGCTGTATATCTCAGAGATACCTGTAATCCTGGATGTATATGAAACATCATGGATAGAACTTCAGTTGGAATCCACGTGAGTAAGTCAGAGCTGGAGACAGTCAATGAAGAAGGAGATATGACTGAGCAAGTGAGTTTTAGATCTAATCGCCATTACAGAAACATGGTGATCAAGGTTGGGAAATAAATATTCCAGGGTACACATTATTTCAGAAAGATAGATAGAATGGCAAATGAGGAGGGCTAACCCTGATTGTACAGGGTGATATAAGGCCATTAGTGAGAAAGAATCTGGCCTCAGAAGATCGTGAAGCAGAATCAGAATGGGTGGAAATTAGGAATAGCAACAGTCAGAAAATACTGGTGGGAGTAGTTTATAGACCCCCTAATAGTAATACCGCTAGGCAGAGCATTAAACAAGAAATTATTGGAGCTGTAACAAAGGAAATGTAATAATTGTGGGGGACTTTAGTCTTCATATAGACAGCGACAATCAAATTGGCAAGAGTGATCTAGATGATGAGTTTCTAGGACATTTTCATGACAGATTCTTGGAGAAATACATTGTGGAACCGAATAGGGATAAAGCTATCTGAGATCTAGTATTGTTTAATGAAGTAGGGTTAATCGGTAATGTCATAGTAAAAGATCTACTGGGAAATACTGATCATAATACCATTAAATTCCCTGTTTGAGGTGTCAGCTGTGGCTCAGTTCATAGCACCCTCGCCTTTGAATCAGAGGGTTGTGGGTTCATGTCCCACTCCCGGAAACCAAGAACTGTGATTGGACTTGAAAGAGTTGCAATCTGTGACTGTTGATGAGTTGAAAGTGACAGAATCCAAATGCAAACAAGAATCTTAAACTTAAACAAAACCAATTACATAGGAATGAGGGGATTACTGGCTAAGGTTAATTGGGTAAATAGACTAAAAGGTATGGAGGAAAATCAGCAGTGGGAAACATTTAAATAAACAATGTTCAACAAAAATACATTCCATTGAAAAGCAAAAACTCAGCAAGAAAGACCCATCTGGGGCTCACACAGGAAGTTAAGGATAGTATTAGTTTAAAAGAGGAGGCTTACAATGTAACAAAAAACAGCAGCAAGTCTAAGGATTGGGAGTGTTTTAGGAACCAGCAGAGGGCGGTAGAAGACACTGCTAGCATTCCAAAAATACGAAATAATCAAGGGGCAAACGGCGGGGGGAATAAATGTAATAACTATCACTAGAGTAAAAGTGCTAGGGAAAATAATGTGGCTAAAAGCCAATAAGTCCCCTGGACCTGATGGGTTGCATCCTAGGATATTAACGGAAGTAGCTACAGAGATAGTGGATGCACTGTTGGTAATCTTCCAAGAATCCTTAGATTCTGGAAAAGTCCCAGAGGATTGGAAAACAGCCAATGTAACACCCTTATTCAGAAAGGGAGGGAGACAATAAACAGGTAACTATAGACCAGTTAGCTTAACATCCATCATTATCAAGGATGTAATAGCAGAGCATTTAGAAATGCATAATATAATCAAGCAGATTCAGCATGGCTTCATGAAGGGGCATGATGCCACAAGTTCAGCAGGTAATTGGGAAGGCAAGTGGAATGTTGGCCTTTATTTCAAAGGGAATGGAGTATAAAAATAGGGAAGTCTTGCTAAAACTCTACACGGCGCTAGTTAGACCACACCTAGAATACTGTGAACAGTTTTGGTCCCCTTCTCTCAGGGAAGATATACTGGCATTGGAGGCAATCCAGAGAAGGTTCACTAGGTTGATCCCGGGTACGGAGGGATTTTCTTATGAGGAGGGATTGAGTAGGTTGGGCTTATACTCATTGGAGTTTAGATGAATGAGAGGCGACCTTATTGAAACATATAAGATTCTTAGGGGGCTTGACAGGGTAGATGCTGAGGGCTTATTTCCCCTTGTCGGAGAGTCTAGGACCAGAGGGCATAATCTCAGAGTTAGGGGTCGCCCATTTAAGACAGAGATGAGGAGGAATGGAATTCTTTACTGCAGAGGGCTTTGGAGGCTGGGTCATTAAATATATTCTTAATCGGTAAGTAAATCAAGGGTTATGGGGAAAAAGCAGGAAAGTGGAGTTGAGGATTATCAGATCAGCCATGAGCTCATTGAATGGCAGAGCACACTCGATGGGCCAAATGGCCTACTTCTGCTCCTATGCCTTATGGTCTTATGGCCACCAAAAAGTTGATAAAAAGGGAAAAAATTGAGTATCAGAGTAAACTAACCAGGAATATAAAAACAGATTGTAAGAGCTTTTATAAGTATATGAAAATGAAGAAATTAGCTAAAGTAAACATTGGTCCCTTACAAGCAGAGACAGAGGAAATGGCAGAGGCATTGAACAAATATTTTGTGTCTGTCTTCACATTGGAAGACACAGTATCATAACAAAAATGGACAGTAACCTAGAGGCTAAAAATTAGTGAGGAAATTAAGCAAATTAATATCAGCAAAGAAGTATTGAAGAAATATAAGGAATTAAAACCCGACAAATCCCCTAGACCTGATGGCCTACACCCTAGGGTTCTAAAAGAGATAGCTGCAGAGATATTGGATCTGCTAGCTAAGATTTTCCAAAGTTCTTTGGATTCGGGAACAGTCTCATGCATTAGACATTGGCAAATGTTACACCACTTTACAAGAAAGAAGGGAAAACAGTGAATGACAGGCCATTTAGCCTAACAAGCGTTGTTGTGAAAATGCTGGGATCTATTCTTAAGGAAGTTTTAACAAGACTTAGAAAAAGCATAATATGATTACTAAAATCATGTTGACTTGTTCTCAGGGGAAATCCTGTTTGACAAATTTATTATAGTTTATTGAGAATTTTAGGGTAATAGGGTAGATACAGGGGACCCAGTAGATGTAATATACCTGGATTTCCAAAAGGCATTCAATAATGTGCTACACAAAGTGCAACTCATGGACTTGGGGGTAATATTTAAGCATGGGTAGAGGATTGGCTAATGGATAGAAAACATAGAGTGGGCATAAACAGGGCTTTTTCAAGTTGGCAGACAGTGAATAGTGGAGTGCCTCAAGGATCAGTGCTGGGGCCTCAGCTATTTACAATCCATATTAATGGATCAGATGAAGAGACTGAGAGTAATATATCAAAGTTTGCTGATGATAGCAAGCTAGGTAGGAAGGGAAACTTTGAGGAGGACACAGAGATGCTGCAAAGAGATATAGACAGATTAAATGAGTAGGCAACAAGATGGCAGGTGAAGTATAATGTAGGGAAATGTGAACTTATTCATTTTGGTCATAAGAATTGAAAAGTAGAATACTTTTTAAACGGAGGGGGGCGGTGGGGAAGGTGAACAGCCAGTTGTGGTCCACAAAGGTAGAAAGAGGGATGTGTCCTGTAGTCAGAATTTTGGGAACTAGATAGGAAATTAGCAAGCAGGACCTCAAAAGGCATAATCTCCGGATTACTCCCAGTGCCACATGCAAGTGAGTACAGAAACGGGAGGCTAAAGCAGAAAAACGCGTGGCTAGAAAGATGGTGCAGGAGGAAGGGCTTTATATTCCTGGAACATTGGAACCTGCTCTGGGGGTGATGTTACCTGTTACAGGCTGGACAGATTGTACCTAAAGAGAGCCGGGACCAGTTCCTTTACAGGCCGATTTTGCTAGTGCTATTGGGAGGGTTTAAACTCACTTGGCAGGGGTGTGGGAACCCGGAGGTAATACTACAAAGGAATAGCAAGGTGCACAGAATAATGGGAGACAGATAGAACTACAGTAGCAAATAGTAAGTTATTAGGTAGGTTCAGAGTAAGGGAGAAAGTAATAAAGTCTAAATTAGGGATACTGTGCATATATATGAATGTGTGGAGCATGATAAATTAGATAGGTGAGTTGCAGACACAGATATTGCAGCTATAATGGAGACCTGGCTCAAAGAAGGGCAGGAGTGGGTATCAAATATTCCTGGGCCAAGATTTGAAGGTCCCTCCCTTCCAGCAAGATATTACGGTCCCGCCAAACTGAATGGAAATTTAAATGGCTCGCTGCATCCACAGGAAGGAGACACCGTAAAATCCTGGCCCTGGATACATGGGGCAGAATGTAATGCAGATCTAGAGCAGGAAACACGGTGGGCTGGCTGAGTTAATCAGAAAGGAGCTGAAATGGCAAAATCATGCCAGCGGGTTCAGAATGAAAAATTTAAGTTGGCGGTGCGGCAGTGGCAGGTTGGGCCTTCTGCATGTCATGAATATTCATTATATTAAAACGTTTTGAAATCAAATCCTAATAAGGCTGGGATGGCCAAATCTAGATCTAGAGCTCCTGGATGTCAAGAAGTTTACAGGGTAGGATAAGGCAAAAAAGGAAAGCTTATATCAGCCACTGAGAAGTCAAACCTACAGAAAGTCGAGAGGAGTATAGAAAGAGGAGGGGCGAAATCAAAAAGGAAATTAGGAAAGCAAAGAGAGAGCATGGAAGAATATTGGCCAAAAAATCAAGGAGAACCCAAAGATGTTTTATCAATACATTAAGAATGAGAAGATAACTAAGGAAAGGGTAGAGCCTGTAAAAGACCAAAAAGATGACTTGCAGAGGCTGAAGATGTGGGTATGGTTCTTCATGAATACTTTGCATCTATCTTCACAAAAGAGGGGGAAAATGCAGACATTGTAGTTAAAGAGGAGTGTGAAGTATTGGATGTGATAAACATAGGGTGAGAGGAAGTATTAATGGGATTAGCATCCTTGAAAATGGATAAATTACCAGGGGCAAATGAAATGTACACCAGGCTGACAAAAGAAGCCAGGGAGGAAATTGGCGGAAAGTCTGACCATCATTTTCCAATCCTCACTGAATACAGCTGAGGGGCTGGAGGATTGGATGTCTGCTAACGTTGTACCTTTGTTTTAAAAGGGGCAAGGGATAGACCAAATAATTATAGGCAGGCCAGTCTAACCTTGGGAGTGGGAAAATTATTGGAATCAATTCTGAGGGACAGGATGAACTGTCACATAGAAAGGTACACATTAATCAAGGGCAGTCAGCATGGATTTGTTAAGGGAAGGTCGTGTCTAACGAAATTGATTGAATTTTTTGAGGAAGTAACAAGGAGAATTTTTGTGGGCAGTGCAGTTGATGTGGTCTACATGGACTTTAGCCAGGCTTTGGCAAGATCCACATGGCACACTGGTTAAAAAATAGAAGCCCATGGGATCCAAGGGAATGTAGCAAACTGGATACAAAATTGGCTCAGTAGCACAAAACAAACGGTAATTAATTATGAATGTTTTTGTGACTGGAAGTCTATTTCCATTGGGGTTCTGCAGGGCTCAGTACTCAGTCCTCTGCTTTTTGTGGTTATATATTAATAATTTGGATGTAAATGTAGGTGGAATGATCAAGACGTTTGCAGATGACACAATAATTGGCTGCGTGGTTGATAGCGAGGAGGATGGCTGTAAATTTCCAGAAGGTATCAATGGACTGGTCAGGTGAGCGGTCAAATGCAAGTGAAATTCAACCCAGACAGGTGATACATTTGAGGAGGTCAAACGAAGCAAAGGATTACACAATAAATAGGAGTATACTGAGAGGTGTAAAAGAAGCAAGGAACCTTGGGAGTGAATGTCCACAGATCCCATGGGATGCATTAGTTTATGGGTGTTATGATTTCTTATCCATCACGGGTTGTACCTCCATCAGGTGCCCCTGGTAACGTCACTTTGAGATATAGATGTCAGATTGATTTTAGTTAATCTGGTTAATTCCTGCCTCTGATTTCTTTTTGTTTCCTATATCTTAAAGTGATGGCTAATCGCAACTGTAGGTGAAATCAACATAGTTGGGTAGTTTGCAGAAACCTCTCTTTACAGGTGGAAGAGTTTTACTGCGAAGAAAAAGGAAATGCGATGGGCAGTCCTATCCGGTGTGATCTGCTGGGAAGGGATGATAACCAACATTAACCAACATCCCTGTTTTAGTAAAACTCTCCAAGTATTAATAATGTTAAATGTTTTAATTGTTCACGTTGGAGTGTGGCTGTTGCATCTGTCAACGTCTTGACACGTACTAAAGCCTCATCTATACAAACTATTGAGGAAGAATTTTTAAGACCTTTTACAGATTTTACTTTGACAATAAATGGAGTGAAGTAAACAGCCAAATGTTGTCAAAGGCAAGTCTGAAGACTGCAGTTAAGTGCGTAGGAGTGCGTAACATCAAAGGGTGCCTTTTGAGGCTGGTCGGGCTTTGAAAGTTAACTTTTAGATGATTTCACAAACTTAATATTTTACAATAAGTGTTTTAATTTTAACTTAAATTTTAAAGACAGTGAAATCCCAGATAATAGCCATTAAACCTATATGTGTAAATTCACAAATTAGGGAGAATGATTTCAATAATATTATTAGCATAACATATCCTTGTAGTCAATTTAAATGTTCAGTATGTCACCTGGTATTAAATCCTATAGCTAGCTTAAGGAAGCTATTAGGAATTCACATAAGATTTCTAAGCTTGTTGTCGTCTGTCAAAAGAGTGGAGAGTATCACCCTATAGCATGTCGCTATTCAAAATGTGTGGGAAGGACTATGGATGATAGAGTTTTTGCCACTGCATTAGCTTTTCAATGTAGGCTTTGTGAGAAAAGCTTTAAGACTCAAAGAATCCTTAGTCAGCATGAGATCCATCTACACTCTGATTTGAGAAATCAAAAACAAATTGCTACACGAGGGAGATCTCTTCCAGTTCATACTAAAAATGAGAAAAATTCAGTTTGGTCTGAAGAGGAGATTTTGCTCCTCCTCTGATTGGAGGATGAATATAGAGGTCAGAAAAACATTAATGTCATGATTGTGAAATTGGGTATTGAGTATAAAAGCTGGGAAGTCATGTTGCAGCTGTATAGAACCTTGGTTAGGCCGCACTTGGAATATTGCGTGCAATTCTGGTCGCCACATTACCAGAAGGATATGGAGGCATTGGAGAGGGTGCAGAGGAGGTTTACCAGGATGCTGCCTGGTCTGGAGGTTATTAGCTATGAGGAGAGGTTGGAGAAACTCAGATTGTTCTCACTAGAGCGACGGAGATTGAGGGGCGACTTGATAGAAGTTTACAAAATTATGAGTGGCATGGGCAGAGTAGCTAGTCAGAAGATTTTTCCCAGGGTGGAATAATCAATTACTAGGGGACATAGATTTAAGGTGAGAGGAGAAAACTTTAGAGGAGACGTGCGGGGCAAGTTTTTTACGCAGAGGATATTGAGTGTCTGGAATTCGCTGCCAGAGGAAGTGGTGGAAGCAGGTACAATTGTGATGTTTAAGAGGCAGCTTGACAAATACATGAATAGGATGGGAATAGAGGGATATGGACCCCGGAAGTGCGAAATGTTTTAGTTTGACAGGCAATATGATCGGCGTAGGCTTGGAGGGCTGAAGGGCCTGTTCCTGTTCTGTACTTATCTTTGTTCTTGTTCTTTCTTTGTTCACTGCTGCACTGCACCCATGGCTAGAGTGAATGGAGTACAGGTCCGAGCACATACCTAGTAGCCACTGTGTGTCCTGCAAGACCTGGGACTTCACCCATTCCATGGAGGCAGCCAAGTGCTTGCATTCTGGAGCCACGACAACAAACATGGATGGACTCCTCCGGCCTTCCTGTCTGCGAGCGGCCTCTGGAATCTTGGCCTTCTGTTCCCCTGCCTGCGTCTACTTTGAGTCTCTTATGGCCGAAGTCAAAGCCTCACCAATTGCATGGGGCTGAGCAGGGGCCTGGTCTCCAGCAGTCCTCTGAGTGTCAGAGACCTCAGCTGTCACTTCCTATGCCAGCCATGGACCTGTGTCTGTGAGGTGCTCACCAGGTTGTGAACCTGAGCGTACTCTAGAACATGCACCCGCTGAGGTGAATGTCTTCACTGGTGGAGAGTGCAGTGAATGCCATGATGGTGCATCCTCTGAGGATTCTTAGGCATCCTGCTCAAAGCTGGGGTTGGAAAAGGAACTGTGGCTGGACTCCATTGTGGGCCTTCCCTTTTTCTTGCTGGTACCTGAAATGGAGAAAAGAAAGATTTAGTGGATACCTAAGCAGGCTCCTTGATGAATGCGATACGTTACTCTGTACACATCTGACAATTACTGATTGGAGGTATCCTTCCTGGATTCCTGGGGGAAGTCCTTTTTTTTATATTCATTGATGGGACATGGGCCTCACTGGGTAAGCCAGGATTTATTGCCCATTCTTAATTGCCCTTGAGAAGGTGGCAGTGAGCTGCCTTCTTGAACTGCTGTAGTCCTGTGTGGTGTAGGAACATCTACAGTGCTTTGAGAAAGGGAGTTCCGGGATTTTGACCCAGCGACAGTGAAGGAACAGTGATATAGTTCCAAGTCAGGATGTGTGGCTTGGAGGGGAACTTCCAGGTGGTGGTGTTCCCATACATCTGCTGCCCTTGTCCTTCTAGGTGGTAGAAGTCACAGGTTTGTAAGGTGCTGTTGAAGAAGCCTTGGTGAGTTGCTGCAGTGCATCTTGTAGATGGTATACACTGCTGCTACTGTGCATCGATGGTGGAGTGACTGAATGTTTATTATGGTGAATGGGATACCAATCAAGTGAACTGCTTTGTCCTCGATTGCTTCAAGCTTGTTGTGTTGTTGGAGCTGCACTCATCCAGGCAAGAGGAGAGTATTCCATCACATTCCTGACTTGTGCCTTGTAGATGGTGGAAAGGCTTTGGGGAGTCTGGAGGCACTCCACAGAATTCCCAGCCTCTCACTTGCTCTTGTAGCCACAGTATTTATATGGTCCGTCCAGTTCAATTTCTGGTCAATGTAACCTTAGGATGTTGATAGTGGGGGATTCAGCGATGGTAATGCCATTGACTGTCAAGGGACAATGGTTAGATTCTCTCTTGTTGGAGGTGATCATTGCCTGGCAGTTGTGTGAGGTGAATGTTATTTGTCACTTATCAACCCAAATCTGTATATTGTCCAGGTCTTGCTGCATGTAGACAAAGACTGCTTCAGCATCTGAGGTGTCGCAAATGGTGCTGAACATTGTGCAATCATCAGCGAACATCCCCATTTCTGACCTTATGATAGAGCAAAGGTCATTGATGAAACAGCTGAAGATGTTTGGGCCGAGGGCACTACCCTGAGGAACTCCGGCAGCAATGTCCCGGGACTGAGATGATTGACCTCCAACAACCAAAACCATCTCCATTTTTGCTAGCGATGACTTCAATCATTGGAGAGTTTCCCACTTAATTCCCATTGACTTCAGTTTTAATAGTGCTCCTAGATGCCACACCTGGTCAAATGCTGCATTGTACTTCAAGGCAGTCACTGTCACCTCACCTATCTATCATGCCTTCAGCGCAGGCAGGATCCTGCTCCTCGTCAGCCTCCTCCTTAAAAAGTGTGAGGACTTGAATGTCAGGTATGCCATCGCCAGTTTTGGACTGCTCTCTCTCATTGTGATTGTTTATTCCCTGCAGGCAAAGGATTGAATGTCATTCCAGTGGATGCATGAGCTGTGCACATGTACGCCTATGCCAGCTCCTGAACCCTCTTCAGTAAGTGGTTAACAAGCAGGGTGTCCTGCAACTGATAGAACATTGACAGCATGAAGTGGCTGCCACACATTCAGTGCATATGTCCCATGTGCTGCTGAGTCCTGCAACCCAAACTCCTGTCTGACATCCCTTTGCACCCACTTACACTGCCTGGTGTCCTCATGTGTATCATGTGCAGTGAGTGGACCGTGCTACTTAGCATGACAGAGCACAGGAGATAATTCATCCTCTTCCTGCACTGCTCGGAAGTTCTCCTGAGGGCCCCACGGGCGCTAACCTCCGATGCAGCCTCCATTCAGGCTGCCATGGTCAGATGGGAAGGCCTTCTGCCGCAATCCCTGAAAAACAGCACCTCCCACCTTTCCTAGATGGACTGGGCACTCTGAATTTATTTGTTCTACCTATCCCCTTCAAGGGAATATACTTTGGCATTGTCTGTAATACCGTTTCTTCGAAGGTGGCCCATTGTTCAGCCACTGTCTTTTCTGCCAATATTTGATTCCAACCCAGCTGACTCAGATGCATTCTCATCCCATTGAAGTTGGCTTTCCCACAATAAATTATCTCTGCTCTGGATTGTTCCCTGTCCTTTTCCATGATTAACCTAAACTTTATGATGCAATGGTCACTGTCACTCCCACTGATATTTGATCCACTTGGGCCAACTCATTCCCCAGAAACAAGTCTAAAAATGCATGTCCTCTCATTGGATTGGAAACGTACTGCTGCAGAAAATTATCTTAAACGAATTCCAGGAACTGTCATCCCTCTTGTCCCTTTGTACTATTCCTATCCCAGTCTATATTTAGAAAATTGAAGTCCCCCATTATGATTACTCTATAACTATTACCTCTCCGTAATTTCTTTGCAAATTTGTTTCTCCACATCCCTTCCACTAGTTGGTGGTCTATATACTACACCAACCAGTGTTCCTGCACCTTTTTCATTCCTTACCTCTAGCCTGTCTCTCCTAAACACCTTGTACAAAGGAATATTTAATGCCCAGTCCTGCCCTTCTTCGAGCCAGGTCTCTGTTGTAGCAATAATATCATAATTCCAATTTTCAAACTGTGCCTGCAGTTCACCATTCTTATTAACCACACTCCGTGCATTCACATACATGCACGCTGTCCTTGATTTATGCTTTTTTACTTTCCCCCTTAGTCTGACCCCATCTAATGACTTACTTTTGCCTTCTCTAATTCTATCAAATTCTCCAAGTAGTCTATCTGCCTTGATACTACTCTCTGATATATCCTCGTTATCAGTTGATACTTCACTACTTCCCACTGCCAGTTTTTCTCCTCTGCGCTCTGAATTTCCCCTCAGGTTCCCATCCCCCTGCCAATCTAGTTTAAACCCTCCCCACAGCACCAGCAAATCTCCCTGCAAGGACATTAGTCCCAGTCCTGTTAAGGAGTAACCCGTCCATCTTGTACAGGTCCCACCTGCCCCAGAACCAATCCCAATGCCTCAGAAATCTAAAGCCCTCCCTCCTACTCCATTTCTCCAGCCGCATGTTGAACTGCTCAATCTTCTTATTCTTCTACTCACTAGCATGAGGCACTGGGAGTAATCCAGAGATTACAGCTCTTGAGGTTTTGCTTTTTAATCCCCATCCTAACTGTTTTCAGGACCTCATCATGGACCACGACCTCTGGCTGCTGGACCTTTCACAAAAGAATGTCCTGCAGCCGCTCTGTGACATCCTTGACCCTGGCACCAGGGAGGCAACATACCATCCTAGATTGATGTCTACAGCCACAGAAACGCCTGTCTGCTCCCCTAGCAGTGGAATCCTCTACAACTATTACACTTCCACTCTTCCTCCTCCCCTCCTGTGCAATTGAGCCACTCATGGTGCCATGAACTTGGTGCTTGCTGCAGTCCTCTGAGGAACCATTTTGCTCACCAGTATCCAAAATGGAAAAGCGGTTAGAGAGCGAGATAGCCTCAGGGGATTCCTGCATTACCTGCCTGTTTCTTTTGGATACTCTGGCGGTCACCTGTCTGCCTGTGTACTTCTTGTGACCACCTCTCTAAACATGCTATCCACATAATCCTCAGTGAAGTTACCCGGCTGTTATATCGGGTTTTTAAATGTTTAACATTTAAAGGGTAAATATCCAGACATGTCCCGTTTATCTGGACCAAGTCTTCGCCCTGAGCTCAGGGTCAAAGACATTCATGCAGGGTCCCAGGCATCAGGGAATTAACTCATCAGAAGTTTAAACTTCCAGCCAATTGCCAGGTATGTCCTCAAATCAGGACAGACTTCTGCAGGGTCCTGATATGCATCTTCCGGTGTACATCCCATCTCCAACAATCTGGAGACAGGAAGATTTGGGCCAATGTCACTTGTTGCTTCTTGATAGCACTGTACGGTTTTGCTGCTTTCAACGGCCCAACAGATTTTGATACTAAAATGAGAAAATCCCCCATTAACACTGTTGGATATCCAGCTTGAAAATTGTATCAAAAAAGAACTTCAATTCCTTACAAGCAGCTGAGTTTTGGATAACCTCAGGTATATGGAGGGTAGAATGTGGGAGGCCAGCCAGGAGTGCATTGGAATACATAGTCAAGTCTGGAGTTAACAAAGGCATGCATGAGGATTTCAGCGGCACATGAGCTAAGGCAAGAACAAGTCAGGCAAAAAATAGACAGTCTTAGATTTGTGGTCGGAAACTTATTCTGGCATCAAATGACATTAAGATTGCAAACTGTCTGATTGAGCCTTGGACAGTCACTAGTGAAATTGATGGAGTCAGTTGCTAGAGAACAGAGTTTGTAACATTGGTCTTCCCAATATTTAATTGGAGGAAATTTCTGCTCATTCAGCACTGGATGTTGAACAAGTTGTAAGCTGGCCTAGATTTTAGATTTTATTTTAGTGGGAGATTGCTTGCTTACCTTGACAATTTTTAGAGGCTTTTACAAACACATGCATTCTGCAATAGGCTAAGAAAATCACGCTGCCATTTTGTACTAACACCTTATCTAAAATAAGCCATTTTGTGATTTGAATAGCTGCTGCTAAACTATACAACATTTTCGTACACTAACCACTAGCATTGTAAAGTAGCAACTGACCAGCAACAGATGATTGTTAGAATAGCCTCAATTACTCTGTAATTGAAGCATAAGTAATTAATTAATTAAAGGCCTGGATAGAGTGGACGTGGGGAAGACATTTCCATTAGTAGGAGAGACTAGGACCCGAGGGCACAGCCTGAGTAAAGGGAAGGCCTTTTAGAACAGAGATGAGGAGAAACTTCTTTAGCCAGAAAGTGGTGAAACTATGGAATTCATTGCCACAGAAGGCTGTGGAAGTCAGGTCATTGAGTGTATTTAAGACCGAGATAGGTTTTTGATTGGTAAGGGGATCAAAGGTTACGGGGAGAAGGCAGGAGAATGGGGTTGAGAAACTTATCAGCCATGATTGAATGGCGGAGCAGACTCAATGGGCCGAATGGCCTAATTTCTGCTCCTATGTCTTATGGTCTTATGGTCTAATCAGGTAGTCAATAAGGGTTGAATTCTATTTATTTATATTTATCTACGAACAGTCTTATCCATAATTTAAACATGCTGTGAGAGTGTCTGTAAAAGGGAATTGTATTATTCTGCCAAGGCCCCTATCCAAACAAACTGTCCTTGACAAGTACAGTACTGGACCTTATGAATAAGGCGCTTGGCAGTATTGAGATAAGGTACACGTTTGAAATAATCCATTGTCTTCATGTTCAAGGCAATGTGCACAGATGGACCGATCCACTGAAATTAACCATTTAAAACATTGTTGATCAATTCACGATTAACAACAACTTTGGATCAAGGTGGGGTGCTATTAGAATCAGGTATAAAAGAGGGTTTTGGGAACCATCTTTGTTGTGAACACCAAGTAAAGGTGCAAACATCTGTCTGTATTGTGTTTTCTTGTGGCAGAGATAGAATTCCTGTTGACGGGAGAATGGGTAGTGTAGCACTGGGCTCAAGGACAGAGACAGAGTTCATGTCAACGGGAGAATAGGGAGTGTGGCACTGGGCCCAGGGACAGAGACAGAGTTCATGTGTACAGGAGAATGGGTAGTGTAGCACTGGGCCCAGGGACAGAGACAGAATTCATGTCAACAGGAGAATGGATAGTGTAGCACTGGGCCCAGGGACAGAGACAGAATTCATGTCAACAGGAGAATGGATAGTGTAGCACTGGGCCCAGGGACAGAGACAGAATTCATGTCGGCGGGAGAATGGGTAGTGTAGCACTGGGCCCAGGGACAGAGACAGAAGTCATGTCGATGGGAGAATGGGTAATGTAGCACTGGGCCCAGGGGCAGAGACAGAATTCATGTCGACGGGAGGATGGGTAATGTAGCTCTGGGCCCAGGGACAGGGCCAGAATTCATGTCAACGGAAGGATGGGTAGTGTAACACTGGGCCCAGGGACAGAGACAGAATTCATGTCGGCGGGAGAATGGGTAATGTAGCACTAGGCCCAGGGACAGAGACAGAATTCTTGTTGGCATGGACCCCAGATAAGTGCAGTTTCTTTCCAAGACAGAGGCAGAATTTATGTTGGCGAGAGGAATTAAGGTCGTTTTCCACTTGTCCAGGGCCGGCCATTGATTTGAAATCATGAAGTCTATTGTATTATTGATGAATATATAGTTTTGTTCTTTTGCTCCTTTAGTTAGTTGATTTTGAAGTGGATATCCAGCAGTGTTAATGGGGAAAAACCTAATTTTGTGTATTTTTATTTTTTATTATTCTTTATTCAATAAACTTTGGTATTGTTTGTTAATTCAATGTCTGAGTCTTTGCCTATATCTCTGTCAAACTAAAATAGTTTAAAGGGTTAATTTGGGATCAAATAATTAGGCTGCATTCAACTTAATTAAATTAATTAAAAACACCTTTTTTTAAACATACATTGGTGACCTATCAGATGGGGCAGGGATAAAACACCTGAACTGTAAAGGTATCAGACGTGTAAGGTAGAGCCAGGATAGTCATGGAGACTGCATCTTCACAGTAGTGGTGCTGTGAACAGCTCCAAACCTTTAATGAAGAGGAGTCATACGGACTGGAAATGTTAACTCTGTTTCTCTCTCCACAGATGCCGTCAGACCTGCTGAGTTTTTCCAGCATTTTCTGTTTTTATTTCAGATTTCCAACATCCAAGGTATTTTGCTTTTTGTTAAATGACAAAAGCTTGTTAAAAGAAAGCTGTGTCAGCCTTTGGGATGCTGTTGCCTTTATCAATGATAGAGTTGTGAGCAGGCTGCAGAAGCAAGCGATAGGTCAACACCTTCTGTTATATGCAGTATACTGGCGGATGCCAGAACCGTCCAGAATAAGGACTGAAAAGTCCTTGAATTGAAACAACTGTTGAAAGAAGAGGATGAACTTGTAAAACAAAACTCCGATGTGAAACTTCAGACCCATGATCTGGAGAGTGAGTACAAAACATAACTTGGTGAACGTAAACAAGAAAATGATGTGTTGAAACCTGAGCAAAAGACAGTGGCAGGCCACACACGCTGTCAGCTCAAAATATATGAGTTGGGAAGTGAGTTAAAAAGGCAGAATACAGTTTTTCTGTGGTTACGAGGGGAGAACCAATCCTGGATCTGCCCACATATCCAGAAATAGAATCTGATGCTAATGTAACTATGGTGTAATGACAGATGACGAAGTAACAGAGATCTGGAGGGAGGAGAAATCCAACCTTGTGCAGAGTTCCTAAGGGTTACACAGAGCTGTAAACAAATAATAATGGTTTGAGCAAACTACAGTTTTGAGTAGCTTACTTAGGGAAAATAGACAAAGCCTGAAGAACCCCAACTTGGGCCCAAACAAACGATGAAACGTGGTGGTAGCAGACAGCAAGTAAAAGACCCGGGAAATACTCCAAGAGAATACTACAGACCTGACAAGCCTACAGCTTCGTGAAAGAAAGCGATTGATGACTCACCAAAAAAATCGAAGCATCATGGATTCAGTAGATGCAAGCTGAGACACAGACCCGGAGTCTGGACTACAGTGAACACGGACCAGAATCAACAAGCAGCACCAGTGAAGCAGCAACAAATCCAGAGTTTGGTACAAGCATGGAATTTACACTCCCTTCCCAGAACCTTTCCAAAGCATTGAAGACTTGCAACAATCTCAGAACTGGAACAACTGGAAAAAGAGCTTTCCCAGGTTCTGGTTTGTACAAAAAGGAACAAAAGGATCAGGTCAGTACTTTATTGTATGCAGTTAGAGGTACTGCAGATGACATAATAGCGAGATAGGGAGTCAATAAAGCTTCTTTAAAACAAAAACAGAATTACCTGGAAAAACTCAGCAGGTCTGGCAGCATCGGCGGAAAAGAAAAGAGTTGACGTTTCGAGTCCTCATGACCCTTGAGTGTTTTGCAAAAGAAGCAAATGTGAGGTGAGAAAAAAACTTCTTCACAGAGCGAGTAGTTAGGGTTTGGAATGCACTGCCTGGAAGTGTGGTGGAGGCAGTTTCAATTGAGGTAGGTTCAATTGAGGAATTCCAGAGGACATTGGGTGATTATTTAAATACAAACAATGTACAAGGTTATGAGGAAAAGGCAGGAAATTGGCACAAAGTTAAAATGCTCAGAGAGCCAGTGCAGACACGATGGGCCAAATGGCCTCCTTCTACACCTTCTACACTTCTACAATCCTATGATTCTGTGAATTAGTTACACTAACATTTGTAGTTCCCCCTTTAAGATTTAGTCTGAAAGCGTCAAGATGCTTGGCAGGAACCCAAGTGGAAATTATTCAAAACATTCTTGTTGCTGAAGGTTTTATTTAATTTGGAATATGTGTAATTTTGAAATGGATTGGGAGTTTCAAAGTTAATTAACATTAAAGTTATAAAATTAAAGTTATAAACTAGGGCTCTTGCAAGTGCACGGTAAAATTTTTAATCACAATGTTGGGGTGTATGTGGGGGTCTTTAATTGCAGATAAAAAGTTACACACAGTTTTAAAGTTTTAAATCTTCAATGTTCAATCATGTGAATTCAAAATTGATTCTGGTTAATGCTTGCACCAGAAAAAGTAAGTTTTGAAAAAATATCTCACAAGGCTAAAAAATGGCTTTGGAAACAAGTAAAGTTTGATATAAGATGCAGATTATTTTCTTTTAGAATTAATGTTAGTAAAGATTCTTCTTTTTTTGTTGTGTCTAATTCCCAAGGACAGGTTTGTAGGAATTAGAACTGGAGAGAAAAATATAAAAATATAAGAAAGCAGTTTAAAATGGAATTTGATTCCTTTTGTCTGAGAAAGTCTTTCTTTTAAAAAAAATTAATGTAACGTGGTGCAACTGCGGGCACTGAGAATGTTTCACTCCGCCCCTTGAAGTTCTGCAGCGAAGTTGACCCTTTCAGCTGACAGCTGATGTCTTTTTTAAAAAAGTCTCCTGCAGTGCCTCTTGTAGATGGTACACACTGCTGCTACTGTGAGTCGGTGGTAGAGGGAGCGAATGTTTGTGGATGTGGTGCCAATCAAGCGGGCTGCTTTGTCCTGGATGGTGTCAAGCTTCTTGAGTGTTGTGGGAGCTGCACTCATCTAGGCAAGTGGGGAGTATTCCATCACACTCCTGACTTGTGCCTTGTAGATGGTGGACTGACTTTGGGGAGTCAGGAGGTGAGTTAATTGTCGCACGAGTAACTCATTTCCTGATTGACTTATTGGGCTCCTGAACAGAGCCACGATGGATTTCTTTTAAAAAAGGTAACAATGGATTGCAGCACGACTTGAAAGACAAGGGATTCAAAAGAAACTAGAAACACGCACACGCATACACACACAGTAAATGTAGTTTCTCTGGATAAAGAAAATTAAAGAAGGAAACCTGTTAGCCCAACAACACTGTTATTTGAATTTGGAATAATTTTATGATGTAAAAGTTTTAGCGTAATTTAGCAGATTACTATTGAGAACTTAAAATATCATCTAAAATAAAGAACTAACAAGCAAAATATGACAATGTCTGGAATCAAGTTGAGATGTTTGATTTCTGTTTTAATGAAGATGTTATGAAAATATCTTATTGAACTTGTTAAGAAATACAGAGAGTTTAAGCAAGTTATACGTCTATTTGGAGGTGTTTGGAATAAGGTATATCTTTTAAGTTTAATTTGTATTTCTGTATTTTGTGGGTTAAAAGAATGAAACCTGAGTTTTAATTTCACTTTAAAAGATGCCTGCATTTTAATGAGGCTTTATGAGTCTTTAAGGGGAGTTAAAACAAACAAGGTAAAAAAAACTGCTGTTGCCTAGCAACAGGGGTCCAAGGAGAGAGGCCCCACATACATGACTGAGAAACCGACAGTTTGAGTTCTGTTGGACAGAGTGTTCAAAAGTTGAAAGGAGTTGCAAGCAGAAGCAGCATAAGGGAAGGATGGATAGCAAGTCCCAAACTAAACTTGAAGCCAGCTGCCAAGAGAAGCGGGACACAGGAGATGGAACCGCAAGGAGCAGGTTCCAAAAGCGAAAGAAGAAAATCCCTCAGTCCAGGGAGTGGAACAGGAAAGGTCACAATAGGACAGTTAAGTCAAATGATCACAGAATCACAGTGCAGAAGAGGCCCTTCGGCCCATCGAGTCTGCAGCGACACGTGAAAAACACCTGACCTACCTACCTAATCCCATTTACCAACACTTGGCCCATGGCCTTGAATGTTATGACGTGCCAAGTGCTCATCCAGGTACTTTTTAAAGGATATGAGGCAACCCACCTCCACCACCCTCCCAGGCAGCGCATTCCAGACCGTCACCACCCTCTGGGTAAAGAAGTTTTTCCTCACATCCCCCCAAACCTCCTGCCCCTCACCTTGAACTTATGTCCCCTCGTGACTGACCCTTCAACTAAGGGGAACAGCTGCTCCCTATCCACACTGTCCATGCCCCTCAATCTTGTACACCTCGATCAGGTCGCCCTCAGTCTTCTCTGCTCCAATGAAAACAACCCAAGTCAATCCAACCTCTCTTCATAACTTAAATGTTTCGACCCAAGCAGCAACCCGGTGAATCTCCTCTGCACCCCCTCCAGTGCAATCACATCCTTCCTATAATGTGGTTACCAGAACTGCACACAGTACTCCAGCTGTGGCCTCACTAAGGTTCTATACAACTCCAACATGACCTTTTTACTATTGCAATCTATGCCTCGATTGATAAAGGCAAGTGTCCCATATGCCTTTTTCACCACCCCACTAACATGCCCCTCTGCCTTCAGAGATCTATGGACACGCACGCCAAGGTCCCTTTGTTCCTCAGAACTTCCCAGTGTCATGCCATTCATTGAGTACTTCCTTGTCAAATTACTCCTTCCAAAGTGTATCACCTCACACTTCTCAGGGTTAAATTCCATCTGCCCATTTGACATCCCGTCTATATCTTCCTGTAGCCCAAGACACTCAACCTCACTGTTAACCACCCGGCCAATCTTTGTGTCGTCCGCAAACTTACTAATCCTAACCCCAAATGGTCATCTATGTCGTTTATATAAATGATAAATAATAGGGGACCCAGCACAGATCCCTGTGGTACGCCACTGGACACTGGCTTCTAGTCACTAAAGCATCCTTCTGTCATCACCTACTGCCTCTTACAATTAAGCCAATTTTGAATCCACCTTATCAAATTACCCTGTATCCCATGTGCATTGCCTTCTTTATAAGTCTCCCATGTGGGACCTTGTCAAAGGCTTTGCTGAAATCCATATAAACTACACCAACTGCACTACCCTCATACACACACCTGGTCACCTCCTCAAAAAATTCAATCAAATTTGTTAGGCATGACCTCCCTCTGACAAAGCCATGCTGACTATCCCTGATCAAATCTTACCTCTCCAAATGGAGATAGATACTCTCCATCAGAACTTTCTCTAATAGTTTCCCTACCACTGACGTGAGACTCACTGGCCTGTAGTTCCCTGGCTTATCTCTACAACCCTTCTTAAATAGCAGAACCACATTGGCTGTTCTCCAGTCCTCTGGCACCTCCCCAGTGGCCAAAGAGGAAATAAAAATTTGGGTCAGAGCCCCTACGATCTCCTCCCTTGCCTCCCTCAGCAATCTGGGACACAAATCATCTAGACCTGGAGATTTGTCCACTTTTAAGCCTGACAACACCTCCAATACCTTGTCACTCCCCATATCAATTTGCTTAAGAATCTCGCAGTCTCTCTCCCCGAGTTCGGTACTTTCATCCTCATTCTCTTGGGGTGAACACAGATGTGAAGTATTCATTCAACACTGTCGCGAAATCCTCTGGCTCCACCCATAGATTGCCCCCTTGGTCCCTTATGGGCCCTACTCTTTCCCTGGTTATCCTCTTCCCATTGATATACTTATAGAATATATTGGGATTTTCCCTACTTTTACCAGCCAAAGCTTTCTCATATCCCCTCTTTGCTCTCCTAGCTCTCCTAATTGCTTTCTTAAGCTCCACCCTCCACTTTCTGTACTCCACTAATGCCTCTGCTGATTTGCTTCCCTTGTACCTGCTAAAATCCTCTCTTTTCCTGCTCATCGTATCCTGAATATCTCTGGTCATCCATGGTTGTCCGGGCTTGTTACTCCTTCCTATCACCCTAGAGGGAACATGTTGAACCTGTACCCTCCTCATTTCCTTTTTGAACGCCCCCGACTGTTCCTCTGTAGATTTCCCCACAAGTAACTGTTCCCAGTCTACCTTGGCCAGATCCTGCCTTATTTTACTAAAATCCACTCTCCCCGAATCCAAAACATTTTTTTGCAACTTGTCGATTTCTTTTTCCACAACAAGCTTAAACTGTACCATGTTGTGGTTGCTATCACTAAAATGCTCCCCCACCACCACCTCAGCCATCTGTCCAGCTTCATTCACCAAAATTAGGTCCAGCGCTGTGCCGTCCCTCATTGGACCCTCTATATATTGACCTAAAAAGTTCTCCCGTACACATTTCAAGAAATCCACTCCATCCAAGCCCTTAACGCTATGTCTATCCCAATTAATGTTGGGAAAGTTGAAATCAACTAATATAATTAGCCTATTGTCATTGTTTTTACACACCTCCACAAATTGTGCACATATTTGCTCCTCAATTTCCCGCTGACTATCTGAGGGTCTATAATAAACACCTAACAATGTGGCTGCCCCTCTTTTATTCCTAAGCTCTACCCACAAAGCTTCATTCGATGCCCCCTCCAAGATATCATCTCTCCTTACTGCAGTAACTGACTCCTAAACTAATAATACAACGCCTCCTCCTCTTTTACCTTCTCCCCTGTCTCGCCTGAAGATTCAATATCCCGGAATGTTGAGCTGCCAATCCTGCCCTTCCCTCAACCATGTCTCAGTGATGGCTACTATATCACAATTCCATGTTTCAATTCTCAACCTTAACTCATCCGTTTTACCTGTAATACTCCTGGCATTAAAGTAGAGGCCATCCAGTCTTGCCTTACTCCCTTGAAGCTTAATGCAGCTGTGCTTCCTCCGACTTGATTGTTTTAATGTATTATGATGTGTCCCTTTTCTGCTAACATTCTGCGTCCCCTTCCCCTGCCGAATTAGTTTAAACTCCTCCCAACAGCCCTAGCAAACCTGCCCGCAAGGATGTTAGTCCCACTCTGGTTCAGATGTAGACCGTCCCGCTTGTACAGGTCCCACCTTCCCCAGAAACGGCCCCAGTGATCCAGGAATCTAAAACCTTCCCTCCTGCACCAACTCTTAAGCCACATATTGATCTGCGCTATTCTTCTATTTCTGAGCTCACTAGCACGTGGCACTGGGAGTAATTTAGAGATTACAACCTGAGAGGTCTTGCTTTTTAGTCTACTGCCTAACTCCCGGAATTCTTGATGCAAGACCTCATCTCTCTTTCTACCTATGTACCATTGGTACCAACATGTACCATGACCTCTGCCTTATCACCCTCCCCCTTCAGGATGCCCTGCAGCCATTCAGTGACATCCCGGACCCTGGCACCAGGGAGGTAACACGCCATCCTGGAGTCACATTGACAGACACAGAAGCACCTATCTGTTCCCCTGACTATAGAATCCCCTATTACTATTGCTTCCTCCCTTCCTCCCCTCCTGTACAGACAGGCTGTTTTTGGTGCCAGAAGCTTGGCTCTGTCCACACTCCCTGGAGGAACCAGCGCACTCATCAGCCTCCAAAAGGGAATACCGATTTGCGAGTGGGACTCCAGGGGATTCCTGAACTGCCTGCCTGTTTCTCTTGGACTGTCTGGTGGTCACCCATTCCCTTCCTTCCTCAAGTTCCTTCATCTTTGGTGTGACCACCTCCCTAAATGTGCTGTCCATAATGCTCTCAGACTCGCGGATACTCCAAAGTGTCCCCAGCCACCGTTCCAGCTCTGATACCCGAGCTTTCGGGAGCTGCAGTTGGACACAGTTCCTGCACACATGCTGGTCCCGGGCAGTGGAAATGTCCCCAGCTTCCCACATGGAGCACGAAGAGCATAGCATGGCTTTGAGTGCTCCTGCCATGACTTCTCCCTTTAAATTAAACCTTTTAAATCAATTACTCTAGGGCCCTTCTTTTCTGATCCTCGTTACTGTAGAATATACCAACTATAAACCACAAAAAGACCTTAAACTATAAGCGATTAAAGTAGTAAATACCTTACCCACTACTTACCAGTGATTCCTTTCCCTTGTAGTCTCTACTGCTGCAGCAGGGCAAGACCCACGGTCTGAAGATTTAAGAAGTTGGATAGCAAGGAAAAAATGCAAAGAGCACCTCGTCCCCTATGCACCCAATTCCCGCTTTGCCCAAATTGCCAATACCCACTCTGGCTGTGCCCCACTCAGGATGTGGTCTTTCCCTTGTTCGTGTGTAAGCACAATAAGGATAGGAACCTGGAAAAGGTCCTGTTAAGTGAAGTTAAGAATCAGGAGCAGAGAAAGACTCCAAGCTTAAAGGGAGAAAACTGCAGGACACAGATTTAAAGCAATATAGGCTTGTGAGAAGCTAGAAAATCGAAGGAGACAGCTGAAGGTCTGTAACTCTTAACTATGGGCATTTTAAGCAGTGGTGTTGCGTTGGCACAGTTAAGTCACTGAGGGAGAATGCGTGGAAGGAAACTTGAATGCACATGGCGATCCAGGAGAGCTCAAAACCCTGGAGGTGGACCCTTGTGGAAGGCATCTGAGAGAACGCATAATTTGGGAGAAGATCCCAAAGCGGGTTTTTCGAGAGTGGAGATTGGAAACCCTCGTGTGAAAGACTGAGTTCAGTGAGACCGGTGGGCTCACAGTGTGACAAGCGTCTGGGGGGAGTTGAGGAGAGATCCATAGAGTCTGTTTGGGGCAGCATCTGTCACTTTGTTTCAGAGTGTGGTGTGGCTGACCACAGGGTGCCATAGGTTTACATGGACTGTGTACTTACTCTGAACATTAGAGTATAAGATAGCTTTTGTAACCTGTGTTATCATTATAAATCTGTATATATCTGTAAAGGTACAGTTGTGGGTGAAGGAGTATTGTAATATAGTTCATCTTTTCCTGTTTAATAAATGTTTTATTATTTTATTAAAAGTTCATCAGCTGACTCCTGTGACTCTGTTCAGTAGCCACTCTCCATGTATCTAAACAAAAAATTAAAGTTAGGATCTATCAAGCCGGCTTCCGCCCTGGGATCTGGCTTGTCTAGTAGTAAGATCAGCTGGGATCTTAACAGACTACAAAGTTTCTCTATGACTCATGAATGAGATAGAATTGTAATTGCTGGGATGCCCCATTTAGAAGAGAAAATAGAGACAGGAAAAAGACAGCACCATATGGAAATTGGAATAACCTATCTTGCATGTAATTATTTGGAATATATCACTTTGGTATTGATGTCTATTCTAGTGAAAGGAATGTGTAGATGAGACTAGTAAACTGATAATTTTCTCTTGGAGATATTTGTGCCCTTGCCTCCAGACATTTTTTAAAGAGAATTGCGTTCGATAGTCTTGCCACCACCCAAGGCATTGGGACCATAGATGGAGAGATAAGCAAAGACTTTGAGAACTTCTGATAAGATCACCTAAGAGTCAAGAATCTGTGGCAGGAGATTGGGACACCATGTACGTGAGCAGACATGTTACATGTACAGTGACTAACATGCAGGAAATCAGTTCCAAATGGGCTAATTCAAAGGTCAAAACCTCCACTGAAGAACGGGCCTCTGGTCATGTGCAACTACTTGTCAAACAGCATGGTATGAAATGGTTAATATGGTCGATAAAGTGAGACAACATCTTTAAATCATCAAGGCACCGACGCCTAGCCCATAGAGAATCTGACTCAAACAATCACAATAGAATTAAATAATATGATACTTGTCAAATGAGTAGAATTAAAATAAAAGGGATAAAATTTAGATTGGAACAATTAAGGAATTGGGGATAGAATTTTCTGGCTGGCGGGTGGGCGGAGCGGACGCGGGCCCAATCGCCGCCCGTGATCGGGTCCACACCGCCATTTTACGCGGGCGGGCCAATTAAGGCCCGCCCATCGTGAATCGCAGCTCCCAAGGACAGCGGGAGTGGGTGGGCAGTGGCATGTCTGCAATAACCACCGGGTCCAATGGCGACCCGGCAGCCTGTTTAAAAAAGCTGCTGCAGCCTTTCAAAATCTGTCAAACATGGCTACTGGAAGGGATCCCCAGAGTGCTGCTGGCGAGTAGGCCAGGCAGGAGGATAGGGCAGGGGGGCACAATGCCCCTCGTGTCTCAGACGATTGCCTTGCTGCCCTCCTCGAGGAGGTGGCAGCACGGCGAGAGGTCCTCGTACCCCAGGACGGAAGGGGGAGGCCCACCACATGACCAAACGTGCCTAAGAGGATGTGGCGGAGATAGTGAGCTCCCACGACGTGGTGCGACACATGTGGATCCAGTGCCGCAAGCGCTTCAACAACCTGTTGCACTCAGGAAGGGTGAGTACCATGTTGGTATTGGTCATTTAACCCAGCAGGTAGGCTTTCCCCCCTGGCAGCCCTCACCCCCAAGTCTGAGTGTAGTGACTGCAGCGAATCATTGACAGCATGCGTCCTTTGCTGGGTGGGCCACCAGATATTCCCCATGCCTATGTCACCCTGAGAGTGTGGTGAAAAGATGGGTTCTGCACCCACAGTATGTGGTACACTGAGACCCACATTACTGTTTGGGGGCAACCTGGAGGAGCTGCACCTAGGCACAGTGCTGGAACTCCAGGGCATGTCAAAGTCAGGGTAATGACATGCTGGGAGGGGAGCTTCAAGGTGGCGTGGCACCAATCGATCTGCTGCCCTCTGCGCTCCACGTGCTCATGCCTCCTTGCTATGGAAGGTTAGACCATGTGGTGCCAAATGTGATGTGGGCAACATTTGACCAGGGGGGTGGGGGGGCAAGGCCTGGCATCTTTATGTGAGTGTTCGGCAGCAGCGGGGTGAGGAGGTACTGGAGCCGTGCAATGTCCCACACTGGTTGGGGTGGGCCGGCCGTGAAAAGAATCCAGGTTCAAGTCGCACTAATCAATGATCTTCTCTCTTTTTCAGGAGAAGAATGCACATAATGCTGCCGAGTGGGTGAGGACTGGCGGAGGGCCGGCCCAGGTGGCGATGCTTAGCCGGTTCGAGCAGGAGGCCTTGGATCTGGAGAGGCGTCACTCGCCCAGGTCCACCAGTGTCGTTAAGGCTGGGGTGCCACGGGCAGGTATGTTTGCCCAGCACTGAGGTCACCACTGTTCTCCCAACAGCCATGGCAGTGCTGAATGTTCAGTGATTGAAGTTTGCAACATGGCTTGACCATTGCTTATGGGAGGATGAGCGCATAATGATCCAGTGGACAGGGATGTACAATGACATTGTCTCCACATTAACTAATCAAATGTTCTTGTTCTTCCTTTCAGTATTAGCAGAGCAGGGCCGGGAGGAGCAGCAGCAGGGGCCCCCTCTCACACCTGAGGGCCCTGAAGTCTCGGACTCACCAGTGTCACACCATCTCTGCCAGGCAAGCACCAGCGCAGATACTAGCACCTCGGTGGGAATTAGATCATCGGCTAGTGTCCTGGGGCACATCGGTGAGGGTATTTCACAGTCTCTGGAGGAGCTGGCGGAGACATGAGTGCCCACGGTGCCAGCAGTTGGAGGACTGCAAGGGACCGGTCATATGCTCAGTTGGTGGCTGATGATGTGCCTCTGGAATTGTCCAGAGGCAAACGCAGGAAATGCGGCATGGTGTGCGGGAGCATCTGGAGATACGAGGCTATGCTTGGCTTGGTGTTCGCGGTGGAGGAGTCTACACGGACCATCGCTGATGCAATGTGCCTTATGGCCGAGCGCCATGCGTCCTCCATGGAGAAAGTGGCGACTCTCGTGGAGAGGCTCCTCCAGGAGACCAATCTGGGCTTCCTGGGGATGCACTCGGACCAGCAAGCTCTCACCTTGGCATTGACCTCAGTTGGTCAGTGCGAGTGTGGGAGATGGTCTGGGCACCAAATTTCCCATCTCGGTGCCATCCATCCACGGTGAGCAGGGAGGTCCGAACCGACCTCACGTCAGCACAGCAGCTGCCTGTCGCCTCTGCGGGCTCCTCTCAGGGCGCTCCGGGTGAGGGTGGCAGTTCCTCCGCCCCTCTGACAGTGACCGTTGCATCCAATGAGGCTGCGAAGACTGGGGAGATGCTAGCTGTGGAACTGGCAGCTCCCTCCCAGGCGGGGCCAGCACAGGCTTCACGGGCCAGAGGACGGCCGCCAAGGTCATCAAGGCCAACAGGACAGCAGAGTGAGCAGGCTGTCTCAGATGCCAGTCCCAGAAAGAGGACAGCACCAAGACGTAGCACCCAAAAGCGTAACATAAGACACCTCAGGCACACCATGGGTTTATGACTGGTGCTTTTGTGTTGGCCCAGAATGAGGTCTTTATGAGTTGGTGTGATGTTGAACACCTTTGTCATTTTGTTCTCTTAAGTTCCTTTTGTTATACCATTAAGTTCAGACATGTCACCATGGCTGAGGGTGCCTCTTTTCTTCCACAGGTGGATGGTTACCAATAATGTTATGAGTGATTTATGGGACATTCAGCTTTATTGACAAGGCCCTTAGTTAATGTTCCTATCCAGGCAGATTTTGCACTCAGGTATCGATTATGGAGCCTGCAGCCCAGGCTTGTCCTGGAGGTCCATATATTGTGTGCTAGCTGTAGGTTCATTGGATTAAAGACTCCCGGGTGTCCCTGCCTCCCTGGAGTATGCCCGGGTCAGCGTCTACCACCTCAGCATTTCCCTGTGCATGCACATCCTTGGACTCAATGCTGGACTCATCGTGTGCAGCTGCAGCCACTGCGTCTACATCTTCGTCATCCACAGCGACCCCCCTCTCCAGCATAAGATTGTGGAGAGCGCAGCACGCAACCACTATCAGCGACACACGATCTGGGGTGTACTGGAGTGCGCCCCCTGAACAGTCCAAGCTTCGGAGGCGCACTTTGAGAAGACCAATGGTCCTCTCCACCACGGCCCTTGTGGAGGCGTGGCTCCTATTGTAGCTCTGCTCAGCTTCTGTTCTTGGATGGCGGAGGGGCGTCATGAGCCACCTTCTGAGGGGATAGCCCTTGTCACCCACCATCCATCCATCCAGCCGGGCTGGAGCACTGAACAGCGCCGGCACCTGGGAGTGTCTGAGGGTGTCAGCATCATGGGAGCTGCCTGGGTACCTTGCACAGACTTGCAGAATCTGCATCCTGTGATCACACACTATCTGCACGTTCATGGAGTGGAAGCCCTTCCTGTTGACGAAGACACCGGGCTCACCTGCCGGCGCCTTGATGGCCACGTATGTGCAGTCTATTGCACTCTGGACACGGGGGAAGCCAGCAATCGCCGCAAAGCCTCTGGCTCGCTCTGTCTGGCTTGCCTGGTCCCAACGGTCGTGGATGAAGGTCAATGCACACCTGAATAGAACATCTGTAACCTGCTTGACACAAGTGTGGACAGCTGATTGGTAAACACCGCAAAGATCACCCCCTGATGCTTGGAAAGAGCCAGAGGCATAGAACTTGAGGGCAGCTGTGACCTTTAGAGCCACTGGCATGGGGTCTCCGCCCAGACAGTTGGCTGAGATATCAGGCCAATCATCTGACAGATATAGTTGACTGTCTCCCTTGAGAGACGGAGCCTCCTTTGGCACTACACCTCAGACATATTGAGGTAGCTGCTTCGCCACCTGTATATCCTGGCAGCAGGATAGTGGCGTCTTCTGCGGCACCTTCTGCCTTGGACTACCTCTTGGCCATGCACCCCTTGTGCCTGCGCCTCTCCTCCCAAAGGTGTCTTCGCTGGAGGCTGAATGTGCACTCCTGGCCTCCTCCCCCTTCTAGCCCTCCCTTCCTCCTCAGAGGAGGTGTCTCCAGTAGAGAGTGCAACTCCCATTCCCAGGCTATGGGAAGGCATCCTGAAACTGCAAGCCCAAAAACGATCCTTCACTGCAGAGTGCTGACCTGAAGGTTGAGAGTCCAGTCCAAGCAGCTGGTATGCGTTTTGAAGTATTGCAGCTCACACAGGCTTTACTTTGCAAATTAAATATTTGACAGAGCACACTCACAATCCCACTGAGCCCTCTTATCCCGCCAATGGATGTGGTTTATATAAATGTCTCCTACCCGCCTGCCTGTTGCACCCGTGTGACGACCTGGAGATCGCATGGGCGCCAAAAAATCACCATCAACTGGCGCCTCAAGGGCCTTAAGTGGCCTGTTAATTAATGGCAGGCGCGCATCGGAGATCATCGCGCGCGCACCCACTGAAATATCACGATGGTGCATGGTGACGTCAGGACGCTCGCCCAACATCACCATGCGTCATTATACGCGTCGGCGTGCAGGTCCCGCCCCCGTACACCAACGGGAAAATTCTGCCCTGGGAGTTTTAATACGTAATAAGGGACATTCACAAGTTGGATACAGTTAAAAATAGAGAGCTGGAGGATCTTTTAGGTCCATTTGATTGCTAAAACATTTATCCTTATATGCCAATAGCTTAGAATTAGCAATACTCTTGTAAGAGAATTTTATTTAGTGAAATAATTTGTAGGTGGGAACTACTACTGCAGGTAGATAGTTATACACTAGTCAACATCCACTAGCCCGAACAGGTGATACCAGGCGATGCAGGAAGAGTAGAAGTTTGGAACAACACAGGAAAGATTAAAGGCAATTGCTTTGTGGGATGTGTTTTAGAAGGAAAGCAGCAAATGTTGAGAGTAGAACAGGGAAGAGGAGTATGCATAGTCTGTGATCGAAACAATGAGAAGGAATCTGAGACTTATGGGGTCTGGTTTTAAAAACAGAAACATGATTGGGACATGTAGGGAAAAAAATTGGAGACCCCTGGAATCCACCCACCACACATGCCAAATAAAGACAATATAGAATTATACTGGCCTAGACAGTGGGAGAAATGTCATTTTGGTAATTATGTCCTGAATTTTACCTCTGGCGGGCGCACACAATCGGCGGGCCCAGGAGCATTCGAGAAATAGACCGCTGACCACAATTGGCCCACAACCGCAATTTCACGCTGGCTGGCCAATTAACAGCCAGCCAGCGTGAAACGCATGCTAAAATGCTCAACGCTGCCGGGGTGGGGGCGGAAAGAGGGCAGGCGATGACGTTTCCGTGGGCACGGGTGAGCGATGTGAGAAAGCTCCCTGAAGGCAGACAGCTCACCATCAGGATTCTAAGTCAGGGTAAAGAATTGAATCCTCCAACAAACACTATTATACTGTGCAAGAGCAGAATATGAACATCACAAAAAGAACTGTCTGATGTTGGGATCGAGAGATGTTGGTGGAACGTTGGACTTGATATTAAAATGCCATTTTATGCCTGATCAGTTCAGGCGGGTGCCTGCCTGTGGGGTGTAAAATTCATAGAATAGTAAATAGCAACGAAGTCTGTGTACAACACCCTGACATTCCCTAACTAACAGAACACGGTAATACAATCCCTATTGGTTGGTCCAAAAGGATCAGGCCCGAGATCCCAAAACAGGAAATTTTCAAGTCTAACAATGGGTTGCTCGAGTAAGGAAAAGAAGAAACCTTAATGTCATAACCATCAAACATGGGTTTAAACCACAAACTCCTGTTCATATATGAAACAGTCAGTCCCCTGTTTAGGATTGAGAACATTAGAAAATAAAGATCACATACTTTGGTATCATCTATTTCATCATGTGTTCAGGGTCTAGGCAGGGTTCTTTGGGGGCTTGTCTATTCTCCCAGTGTAAGCTGCTTGAGACTGTTGTTTGTTAAAACCATTATATTTTATTTACAGCTACTACGTACATATTGGGACCTCTGCACGAGGCTGAAACTTCTGCCCCCTCTAGATCTCTTACTCAATCATGTGCTATTACATCACCATTACATCAGCATCACTTGCTTCTGATGTTAACCCTTTACTCTACATCTCCCCCAAAGTCTTTATCCCTCTTACAGACACCCTCCGATATCTATCTCCCTCTAAAGTCTCAGGCTTCTTAGCGTTAGTCTCTGAGGTGCCTTGACCAATCTCCCTGATCTTGTTCTAATCTCTTTCTGAAGTCGAGGACCTCCCACATTTTCCCTTCTGTCGGTGTGGGTGTCCTTGACCTGGATTGCTGCAGAGCTTTGTCTTGTTTTTTCTTCTCTATCGCCATCAGGATCTGAGTAGGGGTGAAGAATTGAATCCTCCAACAAACACTTTTATACTGTGCAACACCAGAATATAAAATCACAAAAAGAACTGTCGGATGTTGGGACGAGAGATTTTGGTGGAACTTTGGATTTGATATTAAAATGCCATTATGGACCAGAATAATATTACACACACTGGCTGTAATCCAAATGTTTGTTTTGATTACTCTGTTTGTATCTTTAGTTTATATGAATAAAATAATTGAGGACTTAAGGCTGCGGATGGAAACATTCGGTTTAAGTTGCGAAACTACAAGGAATATTAAGTGTTGGCTGATCAATAGGTAAGCTGGCCTAGATTTTAGATTTTATTTAAGTAGGATTTAGGTTGCCTGACCAATCTTAGAGGCTTTTCCAAACACATGTATTCTGCAAAACTATCCAACAAAGTCAAGCCGCCATTTTCCATTAATACTTTATCTAAAAGAAGCCATTTTGCGATTTGAACACCTGCTGCCAAACTATGCAACATTTTAGTCCACCAACTACTAGAATTGTAAAGTAGCAGTTGACCAGCAACAGGTAATTATTAGAAGTAGTATCTCAATTACTCTGTAATTGAAGAATAAGTCATTAATCAGGGTTGGATTCTATTTCTTCCTGTTGTTCCACTAACATTCCTATCTATATTTCAAACATGCTGTGAGTGTATCTGTGAGAAGCAACTGCCTTATTCCGCCATGGCCCCTATCAAAACAAACTGTTCTTGACTCGTCTAGTACTGAGCCTAATGAATCAGGCACTTGTGCAGTATTGAGATAAGGAACACATGTTAAAATAATCCATTGGGCGGATTCTTCCTTTCTGGAATATTGGTGGCAGGAGTGGAAATGAGAGTGATTTCCGCTGGAGGTAGGATGGCTGGCTACACACAATCTTGCACTGTTCAACTCATTACATATACATCGTCGAGCAGCATGGTGAATCCTGCAGTGGGGTGGGAAGGAAGTTGCTTTCCCCACTTTACTTCATGAGGTCAAGGGTCCTGGTGAATCTAAAGGACACCCAGACAACCATTCACTCACTGCAGGCCAAGAGCCCCAGATTCTGCATCAACCAGAATATGGCAAAGTAGACAATGTGCGGCCCCACAGTTTAGTGAAGCCTCCCTGCAGATTTTCCCCCAGGCTGACCAGGAAAGGCAAGAGGTCCTATTTCCCAGGGATGGCAGCAGGAAGCCCTCCCAGAGGTGGCAGCGAAGGTTGGCGCCCGTGGACCATACAAAAGAACAGCCCAGCAGTGCAGCATAAGGATCAATGACCTGCTGTGCTCTACCAGGGTAAGTAGCACCATTTACTCACTGCAAAGTGACACTCATAAGGGCATCGGGAAGTGTAAGTGTGCAAGTGTACAGGGATGTCAGGCAGGAGCTTGGATTGCAGCACTCAGCAGCACATGGGACATGTGCACTGAATGTGTGGCTTCATGCTGTCAATGCTCTATCACTTGCAGGACATCCTGTTTGTTAATCACTTACTGGGGACGACTCATACACCCATTGGGACGACAATTAATCCTTCTGTCTGTCTGCAGGAGGAAGCAGGCCAAGACTGGCGACAGCATGCCTGATGTTCAAATCCTCGTCCCATTTTAGGAGGAGATCGCCAAACTAGCTGGGGAGTAGCAGGACTCTGCCTTTGCTGAAGGCAACATAGGATTCTCCCAGGAAGCCAGTGAGAATGCCTCCAGTCTGCAGTTGTCAGAGGCGCCCACAGAGTAACACTTTGCTTTATTAAGAGAGCCTGCTTAGGCATCCACCAATCTTTTCTCCATCAAGCAAGTACCAGCAAGAAAAGTGGGCGGCCTTGAAGGAAGACCAGCCACAGTCCCAGCCCCAACCGCACCTCTAAGGATGATGCCTCAGAAGCCTTAAAAGATGCATCATCACAGTGCTCACCTGCACCATCCACCAGAGCAGAGACATTCATCTCAGTGGATGCATGTTTTAGTGTCGGCTCGGGGTCACAATCTACTGATCTGGATTCACAGCTGGCGAAGGCAGTGACAGCCAAGGTCTCTGATACTTGGAGGACTGCAAGAGACTAGGACCCTGCTCAGCCCATGCAGATGACAAGCCTCTGGATTCAGACATAAGAGACCTGATGCAGATGCAGAAACAGGCAGGGGATCATCAAGCAGAGATGCCAGAGGTCATGCGCAGACTGGACTAAAGGCCGGAGGAGCTCGTACATGTTCTGTCTGCTGTCGTGGTTTCAGCATGCAAGCACTTGACTGCCTCCACTGGAAAGGGTGGCGGCCATTTTGGAGACCCAGGTCCAGCAGAACACACAGTGGGTGCCAGATATGCACTCAGACCTGCATTCCATCTCTCTAGCCATGGGTGCAATGCAGCAATGGCTGGGAGAGAGGGGAATGGAACACATCGACCTCCCTCCAGCTGCCCCTTCTTCTCAAGGAGTCAGGGGAGTGCCATCAGGCACCCTTGGGGCTTCAACCTAGGATACTTCAAGGGCTCAGATGCTTCATCTTCCCTCTGCCAGTGACCCCATCGCCTCCAGCAGATCAAGCTGAGGAAGGTGCACCTGCACATGTGCAGGAGACCCTTAGCAGGCCCGGGCCCTCTTGGCCTCAGGCTGCCAGAAGGCGCCTACCAAAGTCATCAGACAACAGGGCATAGCAGTCAGGAGGCTGCCTCTACCTCTGCTGTGGATGTCAGGGCTGCACCTTGATGTAAATACATGTTCACTTGCACTATTTGGAAGTGTCCTGGGTTCCACCTTGCTGCTAGTTGCTTCAATGGTCAAGAGTGTGGAATTTGGGCCCCATCAGAGTCTAATAATGAACTCCTATAGATTCAGTTCACTCATTATCAACATCGTGATTACTCAATAATCCTGCTTAAACACTGGCCATTATTTGTGAGTCTGTGGCCTGGGCACACATCATGCGATTGCTTGCAGCTCACCATGTTCTGAGCTCTGAAAATGAATGTCTGCTTAGAGTGTTCAGCGAGGTCATTGCATCTCCTGCTGCTGTTGCCCTGATGTGAGATGTGGATGAATGCAAAGAGTCCTCAAAGGGAGTTAAACAGGCCATGTGAGTGGCAAGGAACACTGCAGATACAGTTTCAGGGTTGAAAGAGTGAAGCTCTACACTGTGTTCTTAACAATTGAAAACCAAAAGCTTTCTGCATGTTTGAAGAAAGCTGTAGTGGGCATGTCCAATCATTACTACCTGTCCTTGATGATTAGTAATTTTGAGCTCACATGCAGGTGAAGGCTGCAAATAAGGAGGCAGTGGGCAAAGTAGCCTTAACTGCAATAGGGATTGAGTGTCGGATTAAAGTGTGTGTGCAGCTGACTGAAGCTTTTGTGAGACCTCACATGGAGAATTATTTGGCCTGCTTGTCTCCTTATCAGGAGCAGAATAGACCTCTCATAAAGGGATTGCAACTAATGTACACCAGACCTCATTAAAAGGCTGGGGTGTTATTCCATGAGGTGAGAGAGAGTAGAATGAGCCTGTGTGCTGAACTGTGCCGAAGACTGTACGGCTTTCTGTGCAAAGCTGGCAGAAGTCTTGCAGTAATACTAAAGCCATCTAGAACTGAGATTTGTAGGAGTCTCTGCAATTGGAGGGTCCGGAGTGGTTGCTACTCAACAACCCATAGTGCAGGTGAGGCACTCAGTTAGTGGACTCCAAAGTAACCTCAAAACTTTTCAACATGAAAAAGATGTCAAGGGATATGGGTTTGCGGTGGGCAAGTGGTGATTCGGGGGCAGGAACACGATCTTCCCTGATCCATCTGCATGGAGGAGCAATCTCGAGGGGCCAAATGGTATTCTCATGCTGCTCTTCCCTCTGCACCCATATATCTGGTTCCACCTGAAAGAACTCTCTGCAAGGCCTGCCCCCAATTGGAAGCAGATGTGAGGGAGACATGAGTGCATTGCTGCCGAGGTAAGATTTCATGTTGCTTTCAAGGTGACGTGCTTTGTGAGGGCATGGAAAAAATCTCATTTCTAGGGAGGATATTCCCCCCATTGCACTAAGTGCAGGAGCTGGTGTGAAAAACGTCGTTGTACCTGCTGGCCAAATGGCAGATTTTCATACCATATCATCCATTCCCTGCCTCATTAATTATGCGCACACGTGAACCACCTTGAGTCACTGGCAGGCGACCTGTGATTTGGCTGCCCCGCCGTCAGCTCATTGCTTCCTCTCTCTAGGCACACACAGCCAACGTCTGCAGCCCAGGATACTTCACTGAAGACATGGCCCCGAACCTCAAGAAGACAGCAGCCCACAAATTCAGTGACACTTCAACTGGAGTGCCTGCTGGACGCAGTTGAGGCCCGCCACCATGTCCTCTAGCCCCACTCTGGCCACAGGAGGTCCGGTGAGGTGACTAATCCGGCTTGGGAGGTGGTGGCAGCGGTGGTCAGTGCCAACGTGGTCCAAAAGAGGTCAGTCACCTAGTGCAGGGAGAAGATAAATGATCTCATCTGTTCCTCCAGGGTAAGTCCACCATCTCATCGCTCTCAACTCACACAATTACAAGCCCATCACAAATTCACTGGCATCTCACTCACTGCTAGCTCAAGAGACATCACCGCTCACTCTTTTATACACCCTCACATCTCCATTTGGGCTCTACTCTGGGAGCTTGCATCCTCATCCCATCTATGGCTCCCCTCACCACTCACGCATGCCAGGCATTTTTACCATTTGTTCTTGCTCACACTCTCTGTCTTTATGCAGGACAAGCTCACATACAATAAAAGGGAGGTCCCAGACCCCTGGAGTGCCTGACATCAAGGTCTTCACAGAGTTCAAGTATCGAGCCATCGAGCTGGTCGGAGAGGACATTGACTGTGCCTACACTGATGGTGACGTTGGCGGCACACGCAAAAGTGAGGATCTTGCACCAGATCATCCCTCAGATAACCATGCTGTTAAGTGCTTTGTCCTGCTTTAGAGTTGCCTGCCATGCACTAATTTTCCCACTTCTCTCATAGGCACCTCTAGAAAGCGCCCGATGGCATCCACAAGCCTCATCTCCTACCCCGAGGGTACCTCGGATTAGGAACCAGAGGGGAGCACCATAGATGACCCATCAAAATGCTCACGCACACAGTCCACAAGCGCAGAGACACAGTGGGGCCTAGTTCTAGAGCAGGCTCAGGGCCACAGTCTGATGAGCACAGTACACAATCTGGTCCACAGCAGGAAGATGCAGAGATATCCGAGGTTGCCGGCACTCGGAAGACTGCTGGAGGCCACAATTCTGCTGAGTCTGCGTCATATGACGAGCCTCAGGGCTCGGGCCTAAATCAGTTGCTGGAGCTGCAGCGACAGTCAAGGGAATTTCAGGAAGGGATGTCAACGGCAATCTTCAGCTTGCAATGGACAATGGAATCCGTCCACCTTCAGTCTGACGTAATAGCGCCGGCATACCAATGCACCGAGGTCAACACTGGCAGGTTGGCGGCTGCCATGGAAACCTTGGTCCAGGACATCGGTCCTACACTACTGTAGGAGCAGCACTCCATCGCTGTAGCCCTTGATGGCATCCATCAGGGGATATGCAAGAGGGAGGCGAGACACCTAGATCTCACTCCAGCAGCCCTTTCTCCTCAAGGAGTAGGCCAGGGGCCCTTGGACATCCATAGGGAGGAGGACCAGCAGCTGGACAGCCCGGGGCCATCCAGCCAGGTGACTCAGTGACTCTCCGGCTGATCCAAATCCCCTCTTCCTGTGACCCCATCACCTCCAGCTCCACAGGCTGAGGAGGGTGCACCTGCCCCACAGCAGGACACCCAAAGTAGGCCAGGGCCCTCCAGGTCTTGGCCCTCCAGAGGACGCACACCAAGATCATCATAGACAACAGGGCGCAGGAGTCAGCAGACTGCCTCCACCTCTGCTGTGGATGTCGGGGAAGCACCAAAACATAATGGTAGGGTTAGGAAAGTTAAAAAGATTTCGGAGCACAACAGTGGCTCGGGTGTTCACAACAGGTATGTAATGTACACAATTGTAAATAGAATCACGCCTATTTCACATCTCCTCTTGTGTATGCCTCGTTTCTATGATGAGCTGTGTTGCTGTCAATCAGGTGTGATACCATGGTCCCTCCCTCCACTTACTGCACATGTCGCTATCATGGGCTTCTCATTTATGATGTAGTGTGCTTATATATCACCACAGTTTGTGTCCCTTTTGCACATCATTCTCAGCATCAGTGATGTCTCAATCTTAATGTTAAGTGTGCTTGTGGAATGAACCTCGTTCACATGCTTGCAGGGCCATGTCATGTTTATTCTTGACTGTGTAACATTGAGGCAGAGGTGTTCTCCTAACTCTTCAAAGGTAAAGGTGTAGTGTACAAGGAAAGATGGGTTCACGCATGGAGAAGCATCATGTATCGTGCAAATCCACGTGCTCTCTGTCTCTTCGCAGGGTTTTCATGCCATGAGCCCATAATCAGAGCTCATGTGCACTGCTGTCAGCCAACTACATTTTCAACTTTCAGAGTATACAGCTGCTAAACTCACCAATATGTGGGGGCATCTCGCCACCTCAAAGTGAAACCCTCTTAGCCACATTATAGTCCTGGCACTTGAATATCCACCCTTGAGCATCTCTCACCCTACAGTTGTGTGTCTTGCGGAGACAAGGCTCTCGTCACAAACTATGGATGCAGCGCTGTGCGTCCTCTCACCTGAGCACTCACAGAGGTCACTGATGCTAATTGCAAATGGTGTTTTCTGGCAGCTGGTAGAGGCTTTGATCATGCTCTGGAAGCACACATGGTTGCTTTAGACAATGTGGAGGGAGCAATGGAATAGGAGCGAAGATGTACTGAAGCTGAAGTTTGCTCTTTATTCACAATGCCATGTGCCTTTGAGGGCTTCTTGGGGGTGTGTGCATTGTGGACTTGGCAAGGACCAGAGCTGGTCATGAGGGTACAATGTCGGTGTTAAAGAAGAGCCATTTTTATGTCTGGTAGGTAAGTGATTGATGTTGTCATGCAAAGCCTCCATGTTAAGCTGAGGATAAATGCAGCTCAGGATCCCCAACTGAGAGTGCCAGATGCCACTGTGATTTGGCAGAACGCACCACAGATGACTGAGTCATGTTTAAATGGATTCACAGCAGTGGAACATCATCAGTTGCCTTATCCCAATTGTGAATTATCTGATTCACTATCAATGTTACACAGTTTTTTTTAATTCATTCACGGGATGTGGACGTTGCTGGCTGGGCCAGCATTTATTACCCATCCATAGTTGCCCTTGAGAAGGTGGTGTTGAGCTGCCTTTTTGAACCGCTGCAGTCCATGTGGTGTAGGTATACACACTGTGTGGTTAGGGAGTTCCAGGATTTTGACCCAGCGATAGCGAAGGAACGGCGATATATTTCCAAGTCAGGATGGTGAGTGGCTTGGAGGGGAACTTCCAGGTGGTGGTATTCCCACCTACCTGCTATCCTTGTCCTTCTAGGTGGTAGTGATCGTGGGTTTGGAAGGTGCTGTCTAAGAAGCCTTGGTGAATTCCTGCAATGTATCTTGTAGATGGTACACACTGCTGCCACTGTGCGTCGGTGGTGGAGGAAGTGAATATTTGTGGATATGGTGCCAATCAAGTGAGTATTCCATTGCTTGAGATGGATCTCCTTGATCAGCCTTGTCACACTGAAGGCATACAGCTACGAGAGCAGTGAGGATTGTGCAACAACGTCTGGCTCTTGTCGGGTGCTGTTGTGACTGGAATGCTGAAGAGACGCTTGGAGAGGCAGCGCCTTCTGATGTTTGATGTCCAAGATGCCCTCCTCCAGTTAGCACCTCATCTCAGCAAGGACACATGCTGCCGAGGGTTCATCATCCTTCAAAGGATCAGGGCAATGTGAGCCTGATGTGTAACTATTCACACTCATATCAAAGTTCATGGGGGAATTGAGAGGAATTTCAATGCTGGTGCTCATGCTGGCCCATGATGGAAGGTAGTTGTCCAAGGGTGTACTGACTAAACTCGTCATCCTCCTGGTGGAATCTGGTGGCTATCAGAGCCTTACATGCCTGCCTCATCTGGCTCATGCTATGGCCTTTCCCCCTGCAGCCTCCGCTTCCTCACTCATCACTCTCATCCCCTTCGAGGCCCTCCTCATTGGAGGAGACGTGCAGCTCCTCCATTTCATCGCCTGGCACGTCCTCTCCACTTTGCCGTGCAAGGTTGTGCAGTGCACAACAAGTCACAATGATCCGTGAGACCCTCTGGAGAGTAATGGAGTGCTCCACCATGATCTGTCCAGGCATCAGAATTGCATCTCTAGGATCCCTACGGTGTGCTCCACCTATGCTCAGCTAGCGGCATGAATCTCATTGTACCTTCTCTCTGCAGGGATCTGAGACGGCTGAACAGGCGTCATCAGCCACTTCCTTTACAGGTACCCTTTGTAACCAAGGAGCCAACCCTGGATCCTATGTGGTCCCTCCAAATGTCTGGGGCCTGCGATCTACTCAAGATGTTTGAGTCGTGAACGCTTCGTGGGTATCTGGCGCAAACCTGCATAATCAGTTTCCTGTGGTTGCAAACCAGTTGTACACTAAGTGAGTGGTAGCCTTTCCAGTTTACGTGTTGCAGTGCGTTGCCAGGGAGCTTTTATATACCGCACATGAATGCAGTTGATGGCACCCTGCACCTGTGGGAATGCAGCAGAGTTTCCTGCAAAACCCAATGCTCTCATAACCTGGCTTTCAGGATCAAGGTGGAATTGGACGAATTCATGAAGAGGGCATCTGTCACCTCCTGGATGCACTTCTGTGTTTCTGGCTGGGAGTTGCCACACAGGTCCCTAGTGGAGCCCTGGAAGGAGTCACTGACAAAGAAGTTTAGGGCCACGGTGACCTTTAATGCCACCGACATGGGATTGTCTCCAAGCTCTTGTGGCTGCAGGTTCTCATGGAGAACCTGGCAGATGTGAGCAACCTCCTTCTGGGCACCTAAGGCACCTCCAGCATTGACTTTCATTCATCTGTAGACAGATATATATGCGTTCTGGCCCCTGGTCGCCAACATCCTGACCTTCTTGAGGCCTCACTACTTCTTGCTGCTCGTGCCATTGCTCCTCCTGGTCCTGGACCAACCTGGGCTGGTTACTCATCTGCTTGAGAGCCGGTAGGAATTTAGGGTTGCCTGGAGCCTGCATCATCTAGGCCTCAGTGGATCTGTGAGCAAATTGCAGTGATCTATCTAGTCAGCATATTCTTTGTAAATTAGTCTCCATTTCTGAGCCACAAAGCCAGTGATAAGCCCTGTGCCTGACTTCCATCTTAAAATGGCATCCCCCACCCCCACCCCTTCTAGGTGAAGGACATCCTGGAGGGCCACGGCTGAGTGTGCCTCCCATTCATACATGACTGTGCATGGAGCAATTGTGCATCATGACAGGGATGTGTGAAAACCCTCCCTCAGACACTATTCAACTTGTCTTCATTACCTTCGAGACTCTATAGAGAGACCATTGCCTATGCACCATCAAAAGACTTACCACATAAGGCCTTGCCAGCTATGACTACTTACCAGGAAGGATGAAGGTTTGGAGTCAGGAGTTTGCTGCTGTCCATCACCCCTGCCCCTTGGAGGCATCTACCTCCCTCCCTCCCTCCCATCATCCCTACCTCTGACAGCAGCAGATATCATTCAGTGTACAACATCTCCAGACCTGGATGGGTTCTCACTGGAATGCGATCCATTAGAGGTTTATTGGGCGTTGGAACCTCGGGGAGAACGCATCTGAGCCTAGTTCTGCATCAAGTAGACTAATAATAACTCGGCCCACTAAAATAAGGCATTAACTCCTCCCACCCATTATAAGGCCTCTCCCATATCGAATGCTTGAGAGGTTTTACGAACTGTGCAACAACCTTGACAGCTTCGGCATGGTGTGTGTGTGGTTTGCCAGCATGGCAAGCACCTTCTACCCTCCCCCTGCTATCTACCAACTTTGCCCCATCTCAGCTTCCGGCTGTTATCCTGGACAAATTATCATTTATGTTGACACTCCTGCTCTCCCCCTGTTCCTTTCACTGTTGACATGCCCATGCCTCACACGACCCTGGGCTCTGACTTTCCACCTTAACCACCCCCCATGATCCCATAACTGATCCAATTCCCTTCTTCTGACTTTGACTGTATGCTCTGAGTCCCAATACCCTCCTTCAAACCACAGAACCAAATTCAAGAACTCACAGACCATGCCCTTTAGACACAGCGCTCTATGACGCTCACTGCCCAGAGAGGCCTTCCACCACTCTATAATGGGACCAAGGCATCAGTGAGATGCTTACCCTTCTAAACCAGCAGTTTGGCTTCCTTTCCCGGACACCAGCCTAACATGTCTAGGACAGTCTGGCTTCCTTTCCATCGCCCCCTCCAAACAAGCCCCTGCCAGTCTGTCTTCCTTCCCAGGACAGCCTCCTAACAAGCCCTAGACAGTTTGTCTTTTTTCCCAGGACAGCCTCCCATCCTTCTCCGCTGGGCCTCCTTCCCCTGTCCAGCCGCTTCTCCACCCTTCCCCCCTTAGCTTCCCTCCCCTGTCCAGCCTCCACTCCACCTTTCCCTGCTGGTCCTGCCTTCCATGTCCAGCATTCCCGCAGCTTGGCCTACCTGCATCCGGCAATCAAGAGGTTGATATTTCTGAGCAGCCCCCAAGGAGGCCAAGGCAGCGGCTACTTGCTTAAAGTCATGGTGTTAAGGATTTAACCCATTTCACCCAGTTAATGAAAGGGTTAAATTTAATTCAGCTAAAAATCCTTTGCCAAGAGCAAGAAAAGAGAAAATTATACACAGATGCAAAGGGCTTGAAAAGGCTTTTTCCATGGAGGCCTTGAATCTGTTTACAACCAAAAGCTGCACCTGCAGTTAGAAAACGGTTTCTGATCCATCAAGAATCCTCTCAGACAAAGAGCCTCAGAAATATAACAGACAATAGTCATTTTATTCTCAAAGCAGCTGATTTTCTTTAAAATACACTATTAGAAGTGCACAGAAGTCAGACCTTCAAGATCTGCAAGTCAGTTAGATCTACGCGACTGCAGTTGGGTCGAGATCTTAATTGGATCTCCCCATAAGCTGAGACAAAGACAGAAATGACATTTTTACTTTTGATTGTGAGTATAAACAAATTTATTGTTACTTTGAATATTCTGCAGGTATTTTTAAAGTGGATTTGAATCTTTCATTTACTTTTTGATTGAGTTATATTTTGCATTTGTGGATTAGATTATCTTTCATTTACACTCTGTAATATTCCAACCATTGCTATAATGTAATCCAGGATTTAAGCTTATATTAAGGTATTGTTAAGTAACCATTATTAAAAAGTTGTAGGCCAAACTATAAAGCCTCAGGACCCTAAATTCTCTAGAATTCTTCATTGAAGGATTATATGTTCTGGAAGAGGTTTAAGCTTTAAGAGCATGTCAGTAAAAAGCCAGCTCACTAGAATTAAGATCCCCCTCCAAAGTGGTATTGCTAAGTAACCATATAACATGTCTATTTTATTCTGAGGTTTGTTTAGTCTAAATACTCCTGGGAGGGAGGACTTGTTATTTTAAGGCCAGTGGCCTGGATTTTCTAGCCCCGCTGTGGAGGAACTCGCCGCAGGGCTTGCAGTGGGCCGGCCAAAAGTACATTGACTTTCGGTGGGACCGGACGATCCCGGTGGCAGGTGGTGCTGGAAAATCACCCCCCAAAGTCTATAGCTAACATAGCTGACTGAGCTCTTATAATGATTTAAAATTTCTCCTAGTTCAGGATTAAGTCTGACAATAAGTTCAACTGAATAAATTTACCATGCCAGGGATAAAGCTAGCAGAACGCAGCAGTGGAAGAAGTCACCCTCGCCAGGTGCGCACCATTTACATGCAGTTGTAAATGTGAACGTTCTAATTTCTGACTGGTGGGGAACGTAATTTGGAGGGGGATCTTAATTCTAGTGAGCTGGCTTTTTACTGACATGCTAAGGCATGCAAAAGGGTCCCTGACATTGTTTGTTGGGGAGAAACATAGAAAATAGAAGCAGAAGTAGGCCATTCAGCCCTTCAAGAATGCTCCGCTTTTCAATGTAATCATGGCTGATTCTCTATCTCAACGCCACACTCCTGCTCTCTCCCCATACCCCTTGATGCTTTTTCAGTCTAGAAATTGACCTATTTCTTTCTTCAATATATTCAGTGACTTGGCTTCCACAGTCCTCTGTGGTAGAGAATTCCACAGGTTCACCACCCTCAGGGTAAAGGAGTTTCTCCTCCTCTCAATCCTAACTGGCCTACCCCATATTCTGAGACTGTGACCCCTTGTTCTCGACCCCGCAGCCAGAGGAAATATCATCCCTGCATCCAGTCTGTCCATCACTGTCAGAATTTTATATGTTTCAATGAGATCGCCTCTCATTCTTCTAAACTCCAATGAATACAGGCCTAGTCAACCCAATCTCTCCTCGTAAGACAATCCTGTCATCCCAGGAATCAGTCTGGTGAACCTTTGCTGCATTCCCTCTATGGCAAGTATATCCTTTCTTAGGTAAGAGACCAAAACTGCACACAATACTCCAGGTGTGGTCTCACCAAGGCCATGCATAGCTGCAGTAAGATATCCTTGCTCCTGTACTCAAGTCCTTACAATGAAGGCCAACATATTATTTGCCTTCTTAACTGCTTGCTGCACCTAAATGCTTGCTTTCATTGATAGGTATACAAGGGCACCCAGGTCCCTTTGTACATCAATATTTCCCAATCTATCACCATTTAAAAAATACTCTACCATTCAGTTTTTCCTACCATAATTGGATAACTTCACGCTTATCCACGTTATACTGCATCTGCCATGTATTTGCCCACTCATTCAACTTGTCTAAATCGCCTTGAAGCCTCTTAACATCCTCCTCATCACTCACATTCCCACCTAGTTTTGTGTTGTCAGCAAACTTGGAAATATTACATTTGGTTCCCTCATCCAAATCATTGAAGAAAATCACTTAAAGTCCTGAGAACAAAATTGCAAAAATTTATCCCACCATCCGGAAACTGATTTTTGGACTCATGCCAAATCAAGTTCCCCTGCCCGCCAAGCTTCACGCTGCTGGTGGGTTCAGAAGATTCCGGCCATTGTCTTCGCATTTAAGGCATTGTGCACAGATGGATAGATCCGATGAAATTAATCCTAACAACATTATTGACCAAATGGCTATTAACAACTTCAGATTAAGGTTGGGTGATGTTAGAATTAGGTGTAAAAGATGGTTTCAGTAACCATTTTGTTTGTGGGGCAGAGACAGAACTCCTGTCAACGTGAGAATAGGTAGTAAAGCACTGGTTCCAGGGACAGAGACAGAATTCTTGTTGGCATGGACCCTGGGTCAGTGAAGTTTCCTTCCAAGACAGAGGCAAAATTCCTGTCTGCAAGAAGAGTTAAGCTCGTTTTTCATTCCTCTGGACCGGACATCCATTTGAAATCGGGAAGTCTGCAGTTCTGGTCACCAAATTATAAAAGGAATATCGAGAGGATACTTAAAAAGTTTACAAGGATGATACCAGAATTGAGAGGTTACATCTAGCAGGAATAGATAGACACACAGGGCCTCCCTTCTCTTGAAAGCAGAAGGCCATGGGGTAACTTAATTAGCATCTTGAAAATTGTGGAAGGTTTTAGAATAGTAGACAGAGTGTTTTCATTTATGTGGAAGAGCAAAATCAGTGGCCATCAAGCCCATGAAATACAGTGGGAAGCTTAAAGGAAGCCTCTTTATCCAGAGACTGGTGAAGACTCAAAATTTGGCAGGCAAAATAGATGTAGAAAATGCTTCAATTGAAGATAACCTCAATTTCCCCAAGCTGAGAGCAGCCAAGTTATTCTAGGTATCCTAGGGTACGTTTGCAATGCATTATGAAGAAATACTACTGGGTTGAAATAGGTTTGTTTCAGTTCCCACACTTCAAACTGTCCTTCAGCATTCAGAAGGTTATGTTTTATAGCCTGTGGGATAAAAGGGAATCAAATTGTTAACAGGGAATGAAAGCAAAGCTGGGTTTACTTTTGATTTAGCTTGTAATATCTGGTCATTTCCTCAAAGCTTCACCATTTTGCCCCAGTGAAATTATGTGTGGTACAGGAAATTAATTGTCCAGCAACAATAAAGACAGAAAATGGTTTTACAAATAAGTAAGAAAAACAATATGGCACAAGGCAGGGCTTTGTGCAAATTAATATATCGATTGATGAAAGATGTGCAGATGTTGCTAGCAATGGTAAGAGCAAGATCAGGTTAGGCTGTGATTTCCTCTCCCAAGCATGTGCCCAAGCTGAATAGTTTGTCAACAGTCACTCACTGGATTTTCAATGGTAATGGATGAGAAATGGAAGGACTACTGGTAGCTACCAGGGCCTTCAGTCAGCACCTTCTGGAACATAAAGGAGAAAAACAGAAGGGAAGAAGAAAAATGTTCAGTTTTTAAGGGTGGCATCTTCAATTCGGCAGGATTCGTGGCGGCAGAATACGGTAAAAAAAAACCGAGACCTTCCCCTCCTGACTTTCATGGCGGATTGAAGGCGGATCGACTTTCCCGCCGAAACTCGACAGGAAGACATTTCACATCTCATGCATGTGCATCAAAACCCCAACGGACCGGAATCCCAGCTTCCCATCTTCAGTGGGAATTTATGCCGTTCGGTTACCCAACTCGGTCCCGATCAAGACTTACCGGCCACACAACGCTGCCTCCACCGCTGGAGATAACGGCAGGAGATGGCGCGCGCGGAAGGCACGGAGTGCGGGGGGCGGGGGGGAGGACTCCAATGGGGGGTGGGGGGGAAGGACTCCGGGGGGGGGGGGGGGGGGGGGAGAGGACTCCGAGGGAGGGGGTGGGGGGAGGACTCCGAGGGAGTGTGGGGGGGGGGAGGAGGAGGACTCCGGGGGGGGGGGGGGGAGGACTCCGAGGGAGGGGGGGGAAGGACTCCAAGGGAAGGAGGCGGGGGAGGACTCCAAGGGAAGGGGGAAGGGGGGGAGGGCTCGAAGGTGGGGGGAGGAGGGCTCGAAGGGGTGGGGGGGGGTAGGACTCGAAGGGCCGGGGAGTGGGGGAGGACTCGAAAGGAGGATGTTGGGGGGGAGTGAGGGGGAAGAAATGCATGATGGGGAAGTGGGGTCGGGGGCAGTGTTTCAAAGGGAGGAGTCCAGTTGAATCAATGTTGGAATCCTGGGGGAAGAACTGAGGGTGTTGGTGGTAGGAAGGGATGGTCACTGTGAGAGGGGGAAGTGGGATGCCCTAGGATGGGACGGTCAGGGTTTGTGTGTGGTGGGTGTAGTTTTCATCTGGAGGGTCATTGAGGGAGACAAGAATGGTAGCTCAAACTATGGGGGTGGGCAGGATCAGGGTGGGCATTGGCATGGTGACTGGTGTGGGCTCAGTGGGGAGAGAAGGCATATCCAGGTTGACAGTGATAAGGTCCTGGGTGATGGGGCTGGTTCAAGGGTTACTGAGGGGAGGGCGAAGGTCACATTACTGCGGTCGATGGTGATTGGGGGGGGGTGGAAGCTGGTGACTGACAGGAGGAGGATAAAAGGTGGTGGAAACGGTTTCAAACATTACACACACCATCCTGAGACACAGGCAGCTCACCAGGAAGGCAATGCCCTCAATATCCAACTGCAAAGCATCGAGGTGGGAGAAGGGTCTTTTCAGGCGGCTGGAGCTGAAGGCCAGCACAACTGGACAACTAAAGGGAAACCCTAATAATCATGTGAAGACTGTATGGGGACTTTTTGCTTTGCAAATCTTCACTGTCCAGTGAAGCCCACATGGCAGCAGATCTGGCCCAGAGGGTTCCCATGACAACAACATCCCAGCATGGTGTAGAGCTGTCATTCACTCTGATCCATTTGCCATTGGCTCCATCCAGAGTTGAGGAAGAAGGGTGAGAGGGAAGTGGATGTCTACAAGGGGCGTACAGGTGAATTGCAGCCAACTCATGACTGCAAATCTCCATCCTCATGGGGGAATGGACCTGCCTGACAAGAGCTCATGTGCTTAGTCATTCTTTTATGAAAGCAAAGGTCTCTCTATAGAGTCTCCACCTGCTGTAGACACGAGTCTGTGAGATGAAAGACTTCACTTACCCTAGTGGTGTGGTTGAGATCATTCATCTGTTTCCTGCACTTCTGAGCGGTCCTCTTTTAGACCCCACAGACACTGACGACCCTGGTGACGTCCTCCCAGGCTGCCATGGTCAGACGAGTGGACCTGCTGCCATCCATTGGAAAGAGGACTTTCCTCGATGGTCTGGAGGAAATTCTCCAGGGAGGCATCGCTGAACTGTGGATGCGGAGCTTGCTGTCTTCTCATAGACAATTTTTGTCTCCTAAAGTCCTGGCACGATGAATGAATGGCTGTTTGGGTGCCTTTTAAATATGGCCCCTGGAGATGATGGCTGGGAGCATGACTTCTTGCCCACCCCACCACAAGACTTGACATGAATCTCATGGCTGCATAATTAATGACGAGAGTAGCGAACAATTCAACATGCTCTCTCACCTCACTCTACAGCAGAAATCACTCCAACTTACCACCCCCTCCACAGGACTTAGTCCTGGAGCAGAAAATTCCAACTCATGTCTGGTGACCGATGGGAAAGTCAGAGTGATTCCCACTGGGCAGTGGGACAGCTGAACACATGTGACCTTCCATTTTTCAGCTCATTAATTATGCATCCACGAAGACCTCAGCAAATCTCATGGCTGTTTCCTCAGGGGATCGAATGTCTGGGCATCTGGTGCAACCCTATTTAAAGGGCATCTGGTGCACCGGATAACTCATCCAGGATGGCACTGAAACAAAAACAACCTTCAACCCTATGGTTTAGCAAAACCTCACCAGGGATTCTCCATCAGGCTGTCCAGGAAAGGTGAGGGATCCTCTTTCTGAGGGATGGAAGCAGGAAGCCCTCCCACCTGACCGCACCGGCCTGGGAGGAGCTCTCCAAGGTGGTTCACACCCATGAGGCCCAAAAGAGGACTACCCTGCAGTGCATGAAGAGGATGAATGATCTGCTGCGCTCTGCCAGTCTAAGTGCACTGTCTACTCAATACAGGCTCACACTTGCATAAAGCTATCAGTCTACAGGGATGTCACACACGATCAGCAGATGGGATATCAGGACTGAATATATGCCAGTCACGTTAAGCTCTCCATCTAACATTAGTTCCTGAAGAAACAGCTTCTTCATCACTTACTAAGGAGGGACCAGCAGATACAATAGGCATGCATGTTTCTGAACTGCTCATTCACCCACTGCCCTCACAAGCAATCCTTCTGTCTTTTTCCAGGACAAGATAGCCCATAACAAGAGAAAGCAAGCCAAGGTGGGAGGTGGCATCCCGGAAATGTCCCCTCACTAGTTTCGAGGAACAGGTCGCAGAGCTGGCAGGAGAGGAGGGAGATTGTGCCTTCGTCAAAGGCAAGTTCGGCCTCCCCCAACAAGCCTGTGTGGATGCATCCAGTATCCATGAACAATATGCAGGCAGTGACTGTAAGTGATCTTTAATGTATGAACCTGCTTAGTCAATCACTAATTCTCTCTTTTCTCTATTCCAGGTACCTACAAGAAAAGGGGGAGGACATCATTCTCCACACGCCACAGTTCAAGCCCCTAGGCTTGAAGGAGGAGGAGAAAGCCTCAGCATCCTCAGAGCAAGCACTGTCACTGCATTCACCTGCACCCTCCACCAGTGCAGATACACGCACCTCCTTCTAGAGTAGACTCAGGTTCACAGTCTGGTGATCACCTCATTGATACGAGTCTACAGCTGGCAGGGGCAGCGACAGCTGAGGTCTCTGACACTTGAAGAACTGCTGGAGTCCAGCCCCTGTTGAGTCTGATTCTGATGACTACCTTTTGGACTTGGACTTGGAGATGCAGAGACAGGTAGGGGAACACGAGCAGAATTGTCAAAGGCCATCCACAGACTGGACCGAAGGCTGGAGGAGTCTGTCCATGTTCTGTCTGCTGTCATGGCTTCAGTGTGCAAACGCATCAAAGTCTCCATGGGAAGGGTGGCAGCCACCTTGGAGACCCAGATCCAACAGTTTCTGCTGGATTTGCGCTCAGACCATTACACCATTGCTCTAGCCATGGGTGTATTTCAGCAGAGGCTAATCGAGGGGGAACGGGGCACCTCAACTTCCCTCCAGGTGCTCTTCCCCTCAAAGATTCAGGGAGAGGACATCGGGCACCCAAAGGGAGGAGGAGCACCAGCCTGGCATCTGGTGGCATCCACCCAGGTCACTCCTGCTGCTCCAACTCCCCTCCGCCAGCGACCCCATCAACTCCAGCAGATCAGGCCGATGAGAGTGCACATGCACCTTAGCAAGCTGGGGCCCTCAAGGCCTCGGACCACCAGAGGACACCTGCCAAAGTAATTTCAAGCAACCAGGCATAGCAGTCAACAGGCTACCTCTATCTCAGCTGTGGATGTCAGGGCTTCACCTAGACGTAGTGGTAGGGTTAGAAAAATTAATAAATATGGAATGCACAATGGTTGCACGGGTGTTCATTCATTGTATATGGTTGTCATTTTTGTAAATATATGTTGAATCTATCCATCTCCAAGTCTCATGGATTCTATTTTTATTCAATTTGCTTCAACATTTCACGATCATTTAAAGGTCCAGAATGTTGCCTCCCAATGTAGTCCCATCAGGAACTTCAATTGCTTAAGTTCTCCCACATGTTTACCAAAGTCTATAATTCCTCATCAGCAACATCAGGCAATGCACATCATTTGTGACGGTGCTGCCTGGTCAATACCCCTGCCAGCCAATCATCGCAGGTAACCATGCTTTGGCCTTGTTAGAAGTGCTCATCGAGATTATTGATCTTTCTGCTGCTGTTGCACTGATGTCTGTTGTTTGTGGATGGCATGAGTAGTTGTGTTGACTTAAATTAGCTTGGTCTACCAATGTTTCACTTAGAATGACTTTTATGTGTCAGAAACTGTTTTTGGGAACTGTATTGTAAACCTTCAAAGCCCATAGGCTTCTATGCTTCTCTGTAGGAAGACCACATTTAAGGCGGAGAGTCCTTCCTGGATTATTTCTTATCCTCTGCACACATGATGCTGACCTAGCCAACTCTGGATCCAAAGGGCACCTTAGATTTAACTGCAAGAGGGGTTAGAGTGTATGATTTAAGAGGTGTGTGTTCACCTTGATGAAGCCATTTCCTGAGCTCCCAGAATTTTTATTTGGACCTTCATGGCTGCTTAGCAAAGTTTTAGGTGCTTCTTGGGTTAAAGGCACAGCACTCAACTCGATGTGGAATTCATTGTATGACATGGCTCTCACTGACATAGAATACATAGACAGGAAAGGCCTTTGTTAGCCCATCTCGAGGACTGTGATATTCTCAACGTGAGCAAATCCAACTCCTTTAAGGCCTCTGCAGGGTCCATGCAGGAAGCAGTTACTCATTGGCTGTTGTGACTGATGATCAAGACAACAATGACTGATCAAGATATTGCCCTAATGCATCGGTCATCTAGGACAGACTTATCAGGCTTCCAACTATTGCAGGGTCCAGAGTGGTTACACTTCAGCAAACCATTGTCCTGGTGAGGCACTCTTTGTGAGGACGATGCAAATAAACTCAGAACTTTACTGCATGATCTAAATGTTAATGATTACTGGTTCATGATGTGAGAATGTCGATTGGTGGACAATAGCAAGACGATGGGACACATGGTATCTCATGATGCTGTCCCTGTTGAGCCATCCATCTGGTTATGCCTGAAAGAGTGATATGTCTGGTCAGGCCACCATATTGAGCAGGTGTCAGACTGACGTGAGTGCATCCTGGGTAATTTTGACTTTCAGCCACTTCTAAGCTGTCATGCATACTGACTTGGTGAGGGCATGGATGAGAATGCTATGCTATGTGGAGTTGCCGAAGGACATGTGAGAAGAGAGTGTTGTTCAGGATCCATAGCTGCCTTATGTTGCCAAGGCTACAGTTAACCATGGTTTGAACCCTTCCAAGGATGATCCCATAATGAGGGCAGATAATGAGTACTAATATTTTCATAATCATTGTGAGAACATTGAACTTTCGAGAGAATTTCTTGCTGAGATAAAAGTTAATAGGGCCTTCCAGGCAGCAAAGGTGAAAGAAACTAACTATTGTGAGAATTTATCTGCACTTTACTCCTTCTGGAATCTTGAAGCTATCAGGTTGTCACAGGTACGTTGGCCACATCGTACCCATGCAGTGGCTTCTTCGTGTGGATTGTCTACATCCTTGCCTTCATCAGATCCATCCCTTTCAACACCCTCATCGTCTATTTCTCCCTCAGGCAATACATCCTCACTTTGCAGCACAAGGTTGCACAGGGAGCAGCAAACGATAATGATGTGGGGCACTCTTTGTGGTGAGTATTGAAGAGCCCCACCTGACTGATCCAAACATCAGAAAAGCACCTTCAGAAGGCCTATCATCTGCTCAATCAAGGGCCTTATGGCAGAATGTGTAGCATTGTATCTGTCTTCAGCAGTACTATGTGAATGGTGACCCGGGTATCATCAGCCCTACCTTCTGGGAGTATCCTTTGTCCCCAAGAAGCCAGCCCTACAAATGCCATGGTCCCTCAAAGATCTGTGGCACCTGTGCATTCATCAAGATGCAAGAGTCGTGAGAGGTCCCTGGGTACTGAGCACAAACATACAGGATCTGGCTGCGTGATCACAAATTAGCTTGGCGTTCAGAGAGTGAAATCCTTTTCGAATTACAAATCTCACTGGCTGCTGCCAGGGAGCATTCAAGGCCACATGTGTGCAGCCGATGGCGCCCTGCACTCGTGGGAAACCACATATTGCTGCAAATCCAACAGTTCTGGCATCCTGACTTCTGGCATCCATACAGAACTTGAACATGCAGGTGAGCTTTATTGAAAAGGGCTTCTGTCACTTCCATTGTGCATTTGTGTGTCACTGATTTGAAGATTCCCAAGGTCCATAGTGGACCCCTGGAAGACCCACTGGCTAAAAAGTTCAGTGGGACGGTTACCCTCAAAGCCACCGGCATTGGATACTCTCCAAGTCCTTGTGACATTAGATCTTTATGGAGAAGGTGGCAAATGTGAGCTACCGCATCCCTGCAGCATTGTCTTTCATTCATCTCCACAATGAACAGCGTCTTCTATATACCCGTGGTCTGGCCACTGGCCTTCGTTGAATTTGCCCCTCTTTGGGAATATCTTTGACTTCATGGGGCCCTGCTCATTCTTGCTGTTCAGGCTGCTGCTCCTCCTGGACCTGTGCCAATCGGTTGATGGGCCCTTCTTCTCCTCTTTCGAATTAGAGTTATAAACAAGGCAGTGTGACCTGCAGGCTGCATTCTCCGCTCCTCTTTTTATCTGTCAACATATAGATTTGAGAATTCATGTTAACTTTCCCTTGATTGGTCTCCCTCCATCTCCAAGCCAGGAAGCCAGTGCAAAGTCCTTGGCCTGGCCTCTGTCTAGACATGATATCTCCAAGCCACCCTTCGCAGGTGAAGCACATCCTGGAGGACCACAGGTGGCTGACCTTCCCCCTCAGGCATGACTGTGCATCCACAAAGCGGCCCTTGATCAGGGTGAATACACCATGTGCGAGAACCCTCTGTCAAGCAATTGTCAGCTTGTCTCCATGAACCTAGACACTCTATATACAAAACATAGCCTTGTCATAATGTCATGACTTTAAGCAACGTGCCTTTTAAGCCATGACCATTAAAATAGGAATATTGAGGCTTGGAGTGTGCATGTAGCTTCTATCCTGATCCAAGGCCCTTGAATGGTTTAACCTCCATCCCTTTTTGCATGCTGTGCAAGGAACAGTTGGCCAATCACACCAACTCAAACATAGTGCCAAAACTTAATGGATTCTCGCATGAATGCGCCCTATTAGCAATGCTCCTTCAATGGGCATTTAAACCTCAAAAACAGTACTCAGCTGAGATTTGTTCTCCATAGCTTGAGCAAATAGTTAATAGAGTGCCCCTTCACTCAGCCCAAAAGAATCCTGAACTCCTCCCACACTCTTTGAGACCCCTCCCATATATTTTTTCATGCTTATTTTTCCAACTGCGTCATTACTCAGTAAAGACAAAGATGGTTCTGCTGACTTTTGTGAGTGTGAGCAACATCTGCTAACCTTCCCATCATCCACCAAGTTCTTCCCATCTTCCTCCACAGTCACTGCCTCCTAATTCCATTCCCACTGTAACCATCCAGCCTCCACCCATTGACCACATTCTTGTTCCTGTTCTCTCTCCTGTTCCCTTCAATGTTGATGTCCCCATGCCCTTTGTTGATCTGACCCCTCCCCTTCTCGACACCATCTGCACCCTCACTATGAGAGATCCCAGCCCCCATGACTTTAAAATTACGGACTTACCAGATCCAAGTGCCTCCCCTAAATGTGACTGTGCCCTCTGCATCCCAGCACCATGCCTCAAACCCCCCCAGGACCAAATGCTTTAGTTGACTGACCACACCCTGCACCCAATTCTGTGCACAACCGTCACTGCCCAGAGAGGCCTCCCCCTGTCCAAGATCAGAACCAAGACATGCACGCTATGCACAGCCCTCTAACATGGCCCAGATAGTGTGGTCTCATTCTCCAGGCAGCCTCTTAAACATGCCCCTGACAGTGTGGCCTCATTGCACGGACAGTCTCTTAAACATGCCCCCTGGACAGCCTTTCACCCTTCCCCAGACAATTTTTTAAGCTTGACCCATGGACAGTCTTTCACCCTTCCCATCTGGTTCTTCCGCCACTCTGCACCCCCTCCCCCCACACACAACCCTGCCTCCGTCTCACCCATCCCTCTGGTCCTTCCCTCCCGCAGCCCCCCCAGTCCTGCCTCGATCTCACCCTTCCCCACTGGTTGTGCCTTCCGTGCCCAGCCTTGGCACAGCTTGTGCTACAGGCACCTTATATACATCAGTAACAGTGTAAACAAAAGGCGAAAGCAGCACCAACTGATCTTCAAGTCATGGGTGAAGTGAAGCTCACTTATATTGAGTTGTGAAACAGAGCATTTTAATTAGCTGCTGGCAGGAATTTAATTGGGAGGGGGAAAGGTAATTCCAGCAAGCTGGCCACTTAATGAGCCACAATTTGCTGCAGAAACTGACTTTTTATATTGCAGGGAAGTTTCAACAGCAGCCAAGTCTGCCTTAAAATTATTCTGGAAACAATGGCAAGTTCTCTTGATGGCTGGAAAATTTGTGAAACGCAGCTTTCACAGAAAGATCGCTTTGCTGATCTGCATCAGTTGTTCAGCTTTCCAATGGTCAACATTCATGGCAGCCTCCATTTCCAAAAGCAAGCTATTTTACAGTTGATGTCATCGGAGGCAGTGCTGCCATCTAAATTGTGGAATAAAATCAGAAAACTCTGGAAATACTTGGCAGGCCTGGCAGCATCTGTGGAGAGAGAGAGAGAAGCAGAATTAATGTTTCAGGTCAATGAATTTTCACCAGAAATGGATAAAGTAAGCGATGTAACAGGTTTTAAGAAAATACAGAGGAAGAGAAAAGGCAGGGGCAGGGATGAGGGATGAACAAAAGGGAAGATCTGAACTAGGGTGCAAGGCTGAAGAGATTAAGTGAAAAAAGGGATGATGATGCAAAGCAAAAAATAGTGGTGGCTGCCATCCAAAATCAAACAAAAAACACAAAGAGTGGTTACAAATAATGTGAGCAGAGGTTATGATCTGAAAGTGTTGAACTTATTGTTGAGTTCAGAAAGCTGTAAAGTCTCAACATTGAGTTCAACAACCTCTGCCCTCATTTTTTTGTTTACATTTTTTGTGTTTTTGAATGGCAGCTGTTGACAATTGTTTTTCGCATTTACACCTCATCTAGACCCATTGTTTATTTCATTTCTTGTCCTAATTTCACCCACTTTTGCCTTGCACCATCATCCCTTTTGTCATTTAATCTCTCCTGTCCATTAACCTGTTGTAAACCTACCCTTTTGTTCTTCTCTGACCGGCCATCACCCCCAGCCCTATTCCCACCATCCTTTCCCTGCTTGTATGATTGTGTTAAACCTGTTACTTTTTCAGTTCTGATGAAAGATCATTAACCTGAAACATCGGGCTGAAATTCATGCCCCCTTTAGCGTGGACAAGAAGGTGAAGGGGCTATATGATTGGGTGGAAAGGCTCAGGGTGTCATCTTCCCGACTCTCCCCAGTTAAGTCCAGGATGGGAAGGGTCAAGGACAGCCTTCCCACCCCTGGACCAATTAAGGCCCTTAAGTGGCCAATTAATGGAGGAACCACATCATGTGGGAAGGCTTTCAGCTATACCTTACTGGGCCTGCCAGCGGCCTGAAGGGTCTTCTCTCCTGCTCAGCCATCCTATGCTCCTGGCAAGACCCCGCTGCTCTTTAGATGAATCCACTTCTGCTTCCCCCCACCCCCTCACTAGGTCCTGCCTGACAGGCCCCGGTGAGACCCTTTCACTTTACTGTGTTTTGGAAGTCCATAGCTGCTTTTGCTACCGGGCCTACTGCAGTACTGGCAGTGGCCACTGCTCCGGGTAGCAAGATCTGTTGGCCTCTGATTGGTTGGAAGGCCTCAGAGGTCTCTGAGAACCCCGGAACCTTAGCTATTAATCTCACCAAAGCACCCGGAAATGGCTGTGGCGGGGCTATCACTTGCTCTCCAGCTGGTCGATGGGCCCACTGTCGTGGCCATTAAATCCAGCCCATGAACTCTGTTTCTCGCCCACAGTCAGACCTACTGATTATATATTCTTCTGATTTTCTTTCACATTTCCAGGTTGTCCAAAAGTTTGCTTCTGTATGGAATAAAACAATCGATTTGGTTGTATCAACCCTCCTACTGAAGACTTTATTCTACATTTACATTTGCATGAGTTGTAACTGAACTAGAAAACCTATTCAGAGGCTGTAGGATGGCTGCTATCTGAATATGAATTAGCAAAGAAAAAAATGCATTATTTCAACAGGGAACTCTTTTGAATTTGGCATAAAACCAATCAATGGGTCAGTTGTGATTTAATGATGGCACTCTCGTCTGAGACAGATGACTCGCAGTTCAAGCCCTACTCCAGAATCTAGGCTGACATTCCTGTGCAGTACAGAGGGACTGCTGCATTGTTGGAAATGTAGGCTTTTGGATAAAATGTCAATCCAAGATTCTATCTTCCCTCTCAGGTGGAGATAAAAGATCCCAATGCACTATTCAAGGAAGTGCAGAGAAGTTCTCCTGATGTTTGGCACACGATAATACCCATCAAGCAACATCACTAAAACAGGCTATTAATCTCTTGACTGCTTGTGGGAGCTTCCTGTGCTTATTTTGGATGCCACATTTCCCTACTGATAACAGAGGCTTCACTTCAGACACACTTCATTGACAATAAAGCACTTTGGAACTTCCTGAGGTCATGAAAGGTACAATATGTGAGGGGAGACAGTAGTGGTAATATCACTGGACTTGTAATCCAAAGGCCCAGATTAATGCTCTGGGGACATGGGTTCAAATCTCACCACAACAGCTGGTGGAATTTGAATTCAATTAATAAAATCTGGAATTGAAAGTTAGTCTCTGTGATGGTGACCATGAAACTATCATTGATTGTCCTAAAAACACTAATGGTTCACTAATGTCCTTTATGGAAGGAAATCTGCCATTCTTACCTGGTCTGGCCTACACGTGGTTCCAGGTCCACAGTAACGTGATTGATTCTTAGCTCTGGACTAGCCTCGCAACCCACTCAGTTAAGAGCAATTAGGGATGGGCAACAAATGCTGGCCTTGACAGCCATGCCCACAACTCATGAAATAATAAAGAAAAAAGAAAGAAATCACAGCCCCTTTTTTATTTTTCTTTCTATATGACCTTGTTTATTCAACATTCTGAGTTTAATATATAATTGGTTGCAAATATACCTTTTGTTAGCTTGTTCCCTAAAAAGTCAATTTACAACCAAACACCCCCATCAGGATAATGGACCAATCCACAACCAAACACCCCCATAGGAACAATGGACCAGTCTACTCAGGAGTGAAGTGGCCATCTTGCTATTCCCTGATGCCACTTCAAACTATACTATCTCCTGTTCTTTCTTTTGTTTTAGGTAAGATGATATTTCTATTGATAAGTGTTGTATAGTATAACCAAACAATGAAAGGTGCTTACTTGAGGTATACATTTGACTATGTTTAAAATGTTTTGGACAAGTATGTTTCGCATTGACTTCATTAATATGATTATTTTGATAGCAACAAAAGTTTGTAATCATTAGATTATTTGAAGCTAGGCTTACCATTGGAGCTTGGATTATTTGACTTGTTGGAGAGATTTGTAAAGTCATGACAGTGAAATGAGATTGTTTTTTTTTCATTCATGAGATCTGGGCACCACTGGATAGGCCAGCATTTATTGCCCATACTCAGTTGCCCTTGAGAAGGTGGTGGTGAGCTGCCTTCTTGAACTGCTGCAGTCTAGGTGGTGTAAGTACACCCACAGTGCTGTTAAGAGGGAGTTCCAGGATTTTGACTCAGCAACAGTGAAGGAACAGTGAGTGATATATTTCCAAGTCAGGATGGTGTGTGGCTTAGAGGGGAACTTACATTTGATGGTGTTCCCATGTGTCTGCTGCCCTTGTCCTTCTTGATGGTAGCGGTCACAGGTTTGGAACGTGCTGCCCAAGGAGCCTTGGTGGATTCTTCCAGTGCATCTTGTAGATGGTGTACACTGCTGCCACTGAGTCGGTGGTGGAGGAAGTGAATGTTTGTAGATGGGATACCAATCAAATGGGCTGCTTTGTCCTGGATGGAGTCGAGCTTCTTGAGTGTTGTTGGAGTTGCACTCATCCAGGCAAGTGGAGAGTATTCCATCATGCTCCTGATGTGTGCCTTGTAGATGGTGGACAGGCTTTGGGGATTCAGGAGGTGAGTTACTCGTTGCAGGATTCCTACCTCTTGTAACCACAGTATTATATGGTTAGTCTAGTTCAGTTTTTGGTCACTGGTTACCCTCAGGATGTTGATTGTGGGGATCTCAGCGATGGTAATGCCATTGAATGTCAAGGGGCGTTGGTTAGATTCTCTCTAGTTGCAGATGGTAATTGCCTGCCACTTGTGTGGCACAAATGTTACTTGTCAGCCCAGGCCTGGATATTGTCCAGGTCTTGCTGCATTTGGACATGGACTGCCCTGACCCTTCACTCCAATGAAAATATTCAATTGTGATCTTGAAGCCCTGACTGCCATCCCAAAAGTAGAAAAAAAATCATCCTTCTGGAGGACTTTAATGCCAGAGTTTGTCTGGAAAAAGCCAATGCAAAAGGTATCCTCAAGCTGACAAGTCGTACTCATGATGACCTCGTTATAACAAACACCAGAAGGACAAATACAAAAACAAAATCAAAGCATTGGCACTCCCTCAATTATGTCGTTATTGGGTCAACGATCCAAGTGATGTCTGTACCACTCAATCCGTGCGGGAGACTAATGCTTGCTGGACAGGTCATTGACTTGCTCAATTGGTGATGCATATCCACTTAGCACCAAGGCCCAAAAGTCCAAGAGGAAGAAAATCAATGTTGCAGCCCAACTGAAGAGAGGAATTCCAAGTAGAGCTCACAACCAATCTGGAAAATCTCCACACATCCAACTCAATTCCAGAACAGTGGGATCAAATAAAGTCAGCTGTATCAGACTTCCGACTCCAGACCATTGGATTCAAGCATCATCATCACCAGGACTGGTTCAATGAAAATGATGCTGGAATATGTGACCTCCTGAAAAATAAACAAGCCTTTATTGTCTGGCAGAACAATCCAAGTTCGCAACTCAAGAAGCAGCATTCCAACAGCTCAAGGCTAATGCCCAAAGACAAATCTGGAAGATAATGACATGTTGGGAAAAGAGAGCCCGAAAGATCTTACAGTATGACATGCAAAGCTTTATGAAGCCACCATAGTCATCAATCGACAGAGGTCAAATGGACAAAAGCCCTTTTCATTCACAGGATGTTATTTCTCTTCTTAAAGATGATAATGCCATCTGTCATTGCTGGAAAGAACATTTTGAACAACCTCTCAGCTGTGAATCCAAGGTGGCAGCTGATCCTCTCCAGGCTAGCTCCCAGTGTCCTTTGGTAGAATCCAGGCATGAACCACCATCAATGGGAGAAATACAACAAGCAATAAAACCAAGCTTGTGACCCTGATGGTATTTCAGCTGAGGTCCTCAAAACTGGTGGACGTTTGCTCACATTAAGACTCCCTGCACTCACTCTACAGATTTTGGAAGAAAAATAACTCACCTGATTTCAGGAATGCAACAATTGTAACTATATACAAGAACAGAAAAATCATAGCCATGGAAACAGTCAAGGCTGTTGTCTGGAGCAGGGAAAATCCTGGTGTGCATTCTCCTGAATCAACTTCCTGTGGTTGAGGAAATCCTCCCAGAGATATTGTTGCCAGAAAAATCCAAGAAAAATGTTGAGAACAACACCAGGAACTCTGCATTGCATTGCAGTGAATTGTGAGGCTCTGTGGATTCTGCTCCAATGATTTAGATGTCCAAGAAACTTCTAGTCAGCCAAAATTCCATCTCCCATATATGTTGAAGGAGAGATACCAGAATATGTTGAGCACTTCCCATACTTTGGAAGCCACTGCTGACAAGGAGACCCAACAATGGATCAGCTGCACCACTCAGCCTTCTACAAACTATGGCAGTGAGTGTTTGACAACAAAGACCTCCACAAGACATTGTGCTTGCACACGAACAGGGGAAAGACCTCATCGTGAGTGAGACACAGCCAGAGTGAGTGTGGGTATTGGCAATTTGGTGCACAGTGGGAATTTGGTACACAGGGGAAGAGGTGCTCTTTGCATTTTTTCTTTGCTATCCAACTTCTTAAATCTTCAGACCGTGGGTCTTGCCCTGCTGCAGCAGTAGAGGCTACAAGGGAAAGGAATGACTGGTAAGTAGTGGGTAAGGTCGGGTAAGTATTTACTACTTTTATCGCTTATAATTTAAGGTGTTTTTGTGGTTTATAGTTTGTATATTCTGTAGTAACGAGGATCAGGAAAGAAGGGCCCGAGAGTAATTGATTTAAAAGGTTTAATTTAAAGGGATAAGTCATGGCAGGAGAGCTCACAGCCATGGTGTGCTCCCCGTGCTCCAGGTGGGAAGCCGGGAACATTTCTAGTGCCCGGGATCAGCATGCGTGCAGGAAGTGTGTCCAGCTGCAGCTCCTGGAAGCTCGGGTTTCAGAGCTGAAGCAGCGGCTGGGGACACTGTGGAACATTTGCGAGTCTGTGAGCATCGTGGATAGCACGTTTAGAGAGGTGGTCACACCACAGCTGAAGGGACTTGAGGAAGGAAGGACTACCTGGTGGTCACCCATTCCCAAGAGAAACAGGCAGGTAGTTCAGGAGTCCACTGGGGTCCCACTTGCAAATCGGTATTCCATTTTGGAGGCTGATGAGGGCGCTGGTTCCTCCAGGGAGTGCAGACAGACCGAAGCTTCTGGCACCACGAGCAGACTGTCTGTGCAGGAGGGGAGGAAGAGAGGAAGAGCAATAGTAATAGGGGATTCTATAGTCAGAGGAACAGATAGGCGCTACAGTGGCCATCAACGTGACTCCAGGATGGTGTGTTGCCTCCATGGTACCAGGGTCCGGAATGTCACTGAATGGCTGCAGGGCATTCTGAAAGGGGAGGGTGATAAGGCAGAGGTCATGGTACATATTGGTACCAATGACATAGGTAGAAAAAGGGACGAGGTCTGCATCAAGAATTCAGGGAGTTAGGCAGTAGACTGAAAAGCAGGACCTCTTGGGTTGTAATCTCTGGATTACTCCCAGATCCATGTGCTAGCGAGCTCAGAAATAGGAGGGAGGGTTTTAGATTCCTGGATCACTGGGACTGTTTCTGGGGAAGGTGGGACCTGTACAAGCGGGATGGTCTACATCTGAACCAGAGCGGGACTAACATCCTTGCGGGCGGATTTGCTAGTGCTGTTGGGAGGAGTTTAAACTAATTCGGCAGGGGGAGGGGAAACAGAATGTTAGCAGAATAGGGATACATCATAATACTGTAAAACAGTCAAGTCAGAGGGAGTACAGCTGCATTAAGTTTCAAGGGAGTGAGGCAAGACTGGATGGCCTCTACTTTAATGCCAGGAGTGTTACGGGTAAAACGGATGAGTTAAGGGTGAGGATTGACACGTGGAATTGTGATACAGTAGCCATCACTGAGACGTGGTTGAGGGAGGAGCAGAATTGGCAGCTCAACATTCCGGGATATAGAATCTTCAGGCGAGACAGGGGAGGGGGTAAAAGAGGAGGAGGCGTTGTATTATTAGTTAAGGAGTCAGTTACTGCAGTAAGGAGAGATGACATCTTGGAGGGGGCATCGAATGATGCTTTGTAGGTAGAGCTTAGGAATAAAAGAAGGGCAACCACATTGTTAGGTGTTTATTATAGACCCCCAGAGAGTCAGCAGGAAATTGAGGAGCAAATATGTGCATAATTTGCGGCGGTGTGTAAAAACAATAACAATAGGGTAATTATATTAGATGATTTCAACTTTACCAACATTAATTGGGACAGACATAGTGTTAAGGGCTTGGATGGAGTGGATTTCTTGAAATGTGTACAGGAGAACTTTTTAGGTCAATACGTAGAGGGTCCAACAAGGGACAGCGCAGTGCTGGACCTAATTCTGGAGAATGAAGCCGGACAGGTGGCTGCGGTGGTGGTGGGGGAGCATTTTAGTGATAGTGACCACAACATGGTACATTTTAAGCTTGTTATGGACGAAGAAATCGACAAGTTGCAAAAAAATTTTGGAATGGGGGAGAGTGGATTTTAGTAAAATAAGGCAGGATCTGGCCAAGGTAGACTAGGAACAAAAACAAAAATTCCTGGAAAAACTCAGCAGGTCTGACAGCATCTGCGAAGAGGAATACAGTAGTTTTGAGTCCGAATGACTCTTCATCAGAACTGAGGAAAAATAAAGAGGTGAAATATAAGCTGGTTTAAGTGGGAGTGGGACAGGTAGAACTGGATAGAGGACCAGTGATAGGTGGAGTTGGCCAAAAGATGTCATAGACAAAAGAACAAAGAGGTGTTGACGGTGATGATATGAGCTAAGATATGTGCTAATGGTGACATTAAGGGCAGAAAGCAGGATGAGCAAGGTACAGATAGCCCTAGTAGATAGGGGGTGGGGTGGAGGGAAGGGATCGAAATAGGCTAAAAGGTAGAGATAAAACAATGGATGGAAATACGTTTAAAAATAATGGAAATTATTATATAATAATAAAATATATATAAATTATTGGAAAAAAGGGGGATCGGAAAGGGGGTGGGGATGGAAGAGAGAGTTCATGATCTAAAATTGTTGAACTCAATATTCAGTCCGGAAGGCTGTAAAGAGCCTAGTCGGAAGATGAGGTGCTGTTCCTCCAGTTTGCGTTGAGCTTCACTGGAACATTGCATTGGGCGAAAGATGGACATGTGGGCATGAGAGAAGGCTGGTGTTGAAATGGCAAGCGACAGGGAGATCTGGGTCATGCTTGTGGACAGACCGAAGGTGTTCCACAAAGCAGTCACCCAGTCTGCGTTTGCTGTCTCCAATGTAGAGGAAACCGCATTGGGAGCAGCGGATGCAGTAGAGTAAATTGAGGGAAGTGCGAGTGAAATGCTGCTTCACTTGAAAGGAGTATTTAGGCCCTTGAACAGTGGGGACTAGGAACAGCTACTTGTGGTGAAATCTACAGAGGAGCAGTGGGGGGCGTTCAAAAAGGAAATGGGGAGGGTACAGGCTCAACATGTTCCCTCTAGGGTGATAGGAAGGAGTAACAAGCCCAGAGAACCATGGATGACCAGAGATATTCAGGATACGATGAGAAGGAAAAGAGAGGCTTTTAGCAGGTACAAGTGAAGCAAATCAGCAGATGCATTAATGGAGTACAGAAAGTGCAGGGTAGAGCTTAAGAAACCAATTGGGAGAGCAAGGAGGGGATATGAGAAGCTTTGGCTGGTAAAAGTAGGGAAAATCCCAAGATATTCTATAAGTATATCAATGGGAAGAGGGTAACCAGGGAAAGAGTAGGGCCCATAAGGTTGGAGCCAGAGGACATCGTTAGAGTGTTGAATGAATACTTCACATCCGTCTTCATCCAAGAGAATGAGGTTGAATGTGTGGAACTCGGGGAGAGACACTGCGAGGTTCTTGAGCAAATTGATATGGGGAGTGACTAGGTATTGGAGGTGTTGGCAGGCTTAAAAGTGGATAAATCTCCAGGTCCGGATGATTTGTGTCCCAGACTGCTGAGGGAGGGAAGGGAGGAGATCGCAGGGGCTCTGACCCAAATTTTTAATTCCTATTTGGCCACGGGGTAGGTGCCAGAGGACTGGAGAACAGCTAATGTGGTTCCGCTATTTAAGAAGGGATGTAGAGATAAGCCAAGAAACTACAGACCAGTGAGTCTCACGTCAGTGGTAGGGAAACAATTGGAGAAAATTCTGAAGGGGAGTATCTATCTCCACTTGGAAAGTCAAGGTTTGATCAGGGATAGTCAGCATGGCTTTGTCAGAGGGAGGTCATGCCTAACAAATTTGATTGAATTTTTTGAGGAGGTGATCGCGTGTGTAGATGAGGGTAGTGCAGTTGATTTAGTTTATATGGACTTCAGCAAAGCCTTTGACAAGGTCCCACATGGGAGACTTATAAAGAAGGCAAATGCACATGGGATACGGGGTAATTTGATAAGATGCATTCAAAACTGGCTTAGTTGTAGCAGACAGAGGGTGATAACAGAAGGATGCTTTAGTGACTGGAAGTCAGGGTCCAGCGGCGTACCAATGGGATCTGTGCTGGGTCCCCTATTATTCATAATTTATATGAACGACATAGATGACTATGTGGGGGGTAGAATTAGTAAGTTTGTGGATGACACGAAGACTGGCCGAGTGGTTAACAGTGAGATTGAGTGTCTTGGGATACAGGAAGATATAGATGGGATGGTCAAATGGACAGATATGTAGCAAATGGAATTTAACCCTGAAAAGTGTGATGTGATACACTTTAGAAGGAGTAATTTGACAAGGATATATTCAATGAATGGCATGACACTAGGAAGTTCTGAAGAACAAAGGGACCTTGGCCTGCGTGTCCATAGATTTCTGAAGGCAGTGGGGCATGTTAGTGGGGTGGTGAAAAAGGCATATGGAACACTGTTCCTTTATTAATCGAGACATAGATTACAAAAGTTGGGAGATCATGTTTGAGTTGTATCGAACCTTGGTGAGGCCACAGCTGGAGTAATGTGTGCAGTTCTGGTCGCCACATTATAGGAAGAATTTCATTGCATTGGAGGGTGTGCAGAGGAGATTCACCAGGATGTTGCCTGGGATGAAACATCTGAATTATGAAGAGAGCTTGGATAGACTTGGGTTGTTTTCATTGGAGCAGAGAAGACTGAGGGGCGACCTGATCGAGGTGTACAAGATTATGAGGGGCATGGACAGGGTGGATAGGGAGCAGCTGTTCCCCTTAGTTGAAGGGTCAGTCACAAGGGGGCATAAGTTCAAGGTGAGGGGCAGGAGGTTTAGGGGGGCTGTGAGGAAAAACTTTTTTGCCCAGAGGGTGGTGAAGGTCTGGAATGCGCTGTCTGGGAGGGTGGTGGAGGCTCACACCCTTTAAAAAGTAACCTGGATGAGCACTTGGCACGTCATAACATTCAAGGCTATGGGCCAAGTGCTGGTAAATGGGATTAGGTAGGTATGTCAGGTGTTTCTCACGTGTCGGTACAGACTTGTTGGGCTGAAGGGCCTCTTCTGCACTCTGTGTTTCTGTGAAGTTAACGAACGTCCCAGTGTACATTGGCTGTTATTATCACCACACTCCTGTAGTGCAGTGAGACCTGGACTGTGCTTCAGCAATACAGATTGCAAGAGAAATTCCACCAGCAACGTCCCAACAGCATCCTCCAGATTCAATGGGATGAGCTTCAAACAAATGCCAGTGTCCCTCTCAAAGCCAACTCTGCAAACATTCAACCAAAGCTCCTGCAAAATCAACTTTGGCGGTCTGGTCACTGTGTCCACATGGTTGAAAACCGTTTCCCTACCAGGTTCTGTGTTCTCAACTTTGAAAAGGCCAACGTTTCAGGGGTGGACAAAGAAAACACTTCAAAGACACTCTGATTTTCTCCTTGAAGCAAGGCAGCATTGACCTTAATGACTGGAAGGAGCTTGCTACCAATCTCTCAGGATGGCAACAACTTGTCCTCAAACTGCATCACACTTTGAGTCCCAATGCCTTAGTGATGAGGCAGATCAATGGCAAAGAAAGAAAGAAAAGGAAGCAAAACCTGCATTCAGAGTCCCTCTACCTTGCAGAAGGCTCTGTCCCATATGCTCAAAGACGTGTGGGTTGAAATTGGGCCTGTTTAGTCACATGAAAATCCATGGCAGAACTCGCAACCCTGAGTAAATATCATCCTCGAGAGAGCCAACAGGGGTCTAAGCTTATCAGAAACAAAGTTTAAGACTTAGTAAGGCCGAAGACAACTTAAAACTTAACAAATTTAAAATTTGCAAAGCTTAAAACTTATTAAACCACTAACTAAATTTCTTAGTTCAAACCATGGCCCTAACTTGGAGAGAGAAAAAAATAATGGTAATACTCACCAACCTGTTGGTCTGTGATGGCATTTCTTGACATTTTTTTAACCAAGTATATGCTACCATTGTTTCTCCTGCTGCCGCTCAAGTCCACGTTCTGTCTGTGGCCACTTTTCCTGCTCTGTTCATGCTGCTGCTGCTCAAGTCATCAGAAACTCTGAGTGGTACGTAATGGGTCAACAACAAAACAGGTTAACTATTTTGTTTGGAACAAGTGCATTGCAAGATGAGCCAGGAGTCCCTCAGCATTCAAATGTCAAACCTGAAGAGTCAGGGCGGGGTTATATTCGTTCATATCCCTGACACCAGACTCCCAAAGCAACTGCTCTAGTTGGAACTCTGTCAGGGCAGGAGTCTCCCAGGAGGATAGCGGAAATGCTTTAGGCATGTCCTCAAAGCATCCCTGAAGAAGACAATCATATAGACTGACTAGTGGGAGACCCTAGCTTGTAACCAATCAAAATGGAGGTTCATTCGGGAAGGCACTGGTCACGTCGCAAAACTTCATTGGGAATGTGCAGAGGTGAAGTTGGAGAGAGCAAATAAACCTCCCATCAACTCATCTACCCAACCCTTCAAGCACCACCTATCCTGCATGCGGCAGTGTCTGCAGATCGTGCATTGGCCTTATCAGCCATCTCAGAACCCATCAAACTGGAGTGGAAGTAAGTCATCCTCAATCCCGAGAGACTGCCTAAAAAGGAGATATTGCCATTGCTCTCTAAGAATCCAAGTTTTGTTGTGGCAATTTTGGAGACAGCACATGGGAGCACTGAAGTGTCGATCCACATCAGCAAAAGGTAACTTTATGTACATTTGCACTTTTAGAGTAAGGATTACAGGACCCATGTGTCAGCTCCTGCTTTTAAACTGTTAAAATCAATTCCACTTTCCTACTGTGGAATTGTAAATTCATTCTTTTCGAGCCTGCTCATACCGTCAGCACCCTCTTACAATCAAAATGAAATAGGTACCAAAGTAAAAACACATTAGAAAAATGTTTAGTGCTGTCCTAAGTTAAATTGAGCTCTTTGACAAATATGAGCAAACACTGTCATATTAAACCTTTAAAAGAACATCTCGTGTTAGGCCACCAGTTGAAACTTATGTACAAGTTTGGGCAGCACGCTTGAGGAAGTATATCAAGACCTTGAAGAGGGTACAGGGGAAATTTATCAGGGTGATACCAAGAATTTGGGACCTCCAGTTATGTGGAGACATTGGAGAAGCTGGGATTGTTCTCCTTAGAGAGATTAAGGGGAGACCCAATAGATGTATTCAAACTTATGCGGGGTTTTGATAAAGCAAGTAGAGGGAAGCTGCTTCATCTCGCATATGGGTCAGTAGCAAGAAATCATAGATTGAACATAATTGGCAAAAGAACTAGAGGGGAAATTAGGAGAATTTTTTTTCACACAGAAGATTATGATGATGTGGAATGCACTACCTGAAAGGCTGGGAAGCAAAGTCAATAGTCCATGTCCTTGAAGAGGGGGGTCTCTCTATCCTGTTTGTGGGGGAATGGCCTATCAGGGGAAAACAACAGCAGTAGCCAGAGCAGTGGCACTACAGCTGGCTCTGTTGTTCAGCAGGGGGGGTCAAAGCACAGAAGAGCAATTGTCATAGTGGACTCTATAGTCAGGGGCTCAGATAGCTGCTTCTGTGGTCATGAAAGAGACACCAGGATGGTATGTTGCCTCCCCGGTGCCAGGGTCCAGGATGTCTCTGATCGGGTACAGGACATTCTGAAGGGGGAGGGAGAACAGCCAGAGGTCGTGGTACACATTGGTACTGACGACATAGGCAGGAAGAGTGACGAGGTCCTACAGCGGGAGTTCAGGGAGTTAGGCAGAAAGTTAAAATACAGGACCTCTAGGGTTGTAATCTCAGAATTACTCCCTGTGCCACATGCCAGTGAGGCTAGAAATAGGAAGATAGTGCAGCTAAACACATGGCTGAACAAATGGTGTAGGGGGGAGGGTTTCCAATATCTGGATCATTGGGATCTCTTCCGGGGCAGGTGGGACCTGTACAAGAAGGCCGGGTTGCATCTAAACTGGAGGGGCACCAATATCCTGGCTCAAGGTTTGCTAGTGTCACTCGGGAGGGTTTAAACTAGTATGGCAGGGGGGTGGGAACCAGAGCAATAGGTCAGCAGGTGAAATAAATGACTGGGAACTAGTGAATATGGCCAGTAGGACTAAGAGGAAGAGCAGGTGGGGAGAAATTACTGAACACAGTGGGACTGGGGGTCTGAAATGCGTTTGTTTCAATGCAAGAAGTATAACAGGCAAGGCAGATGAGCTTAGAGCTTGGATTAGTATTTGGGACTACGATATTGCTATTACAGAGACTTGGTTGAAGGATGGACAGGAGTGGCAGATAAACGTTCCAAGATTTAGATGTTTCAGGCAGGATAGAGAGGGATGTAGAAGAGGTGGGGGAGTTGCACTGCTGGTTAAGGAGAATATCACAGCTGTACGACAGGAGGACACCTCGGAGGGCTCATACAGTGAGGCAAATGGGTAGAGCTCCGGAATAGGAAGGGTGCAGTCACAATGTTGGGGGTTTACTATAGGCCTCCCAATTGCCGGCGGGAGATTGAGGAACAGTTATGTAAGCAGATTTTGGAAAGATGTAAAAGCAATAGGGTTGTTGTGGTGGGTGATTTTAACTTTCCCTCTATTGACTGGGAATCACTTAGTGCTAGGGGTTTGGATGGTGTGGAATTTGTAAGGTGCATCCAGGAGGGCTTCCTGAGACAATATGTAGATAGTCCAACTAGGGAAGGGGCAATACTGGACCTGGTATTAGGGAATGAACCCAGCTAGGTGGTTGAAGTTTCAGGGGGGAGCATTTCGGGAAAAGTGACCATAATCCAGTAAGTTTCAAGGTACTGGTCGATAAGGGTAACAGGAGTCCTCGGATTAAGGTGCTTAATTGGGGGAAGGCTAATTATAACAATATTGGGCAGGAACTGAGGAATCTAGACTGGAGGTGAATGTTTGAGGGCAAATCAACAACTGACATGTGGAGAGCTTTCAAACATCAGTCGATAAGATGTTCCTGCTAGGATGAAGGATAAGTATGGCAAGTTTCAGGAACCTTGGATAACGAAGGATATTGTGAGATTAGTCAAAAAGAAAAGGGAAGCATTTGTAAGGGCTAGAAGGCTGGGAACAGATGAAGCCCGTGGAGAATACAAAGAAAGTAGGAAGAAACTTAAGCAAGGAGTCAGGAGGGCTAAAAGGGGTCATGAAAAGTCATTGGCAACCAGGATTAAGGAAAATCCCAAGGCCTTTTATACATATGTAAAAAGCAAGAGGGTAGCCAGGGAAAGGGTAGGCCCACTCAGGGACAGAGGTGGGAATCTGTGTGTGGAGCCAGAAGAAATGGGAGAGATACTAAATGAGTACTTCTCATCAGTATTCACCAAAGAGAAGGATTAGCGGTCGATTTGTCTAGGGAAGAGTGTGTAGATAGCCTGGATCATGTTGAGATCAAAAAAGAGGAAGTATTAGGCGTCTTGAAGAATATTAAGGTGGATAAGTCCCCAGGGCCAGATGGGATCTACCCCAGAGTACTGAGGAAGGCAAGGGAGGAGATTGCTGGGGCCTTGACAGAAATCTTTGTATCCTCACTGGCTACGGGTGAGGTCCCAGAGGACTGGAAAATGGCCAATGTTGTTCCATTGTTTAAGAAGGGTAGCAGGGATAATCCAGGAAATTACAGGCCGGTGAGCCTTACGTCAGTGGTAGGGAAATTATTGGAGATGATTCTTCGTGACAGAATTTACTAACATTTGGAAGCAAATGAGCGTATTAGTGAGAGGCAGCATGGTTTTGTGAAGGGGAGGTCGTGTCTCACTAACTTGATTGAGTTTTTCGAGGAAGTGACAAAGATGATCGATGATGGAAGGGCAGTGGATGTTATCTACATGGATTTCAGTAAGGCCTTTGACAAGGTCCCTCATGGCAGACTGGTACAGAAGGTAAAGTTGCACAGGATCAGAAGTGAGCTGGCAAGATGGTTACAGAATTGGCTTGGTCATAGAAGACAGAGGGTAGCAGTGGAAGGGTGCTTTTCTGAATGGAGAGCTGTGACTATTGGTGTTCCGCAGGGATCAGTGCTGGGACCTTTGCTGTTTGTAGTATATGTAAATGATTTGGAGAATAATGTAACTGGGCTAATTAGTAAGTTTGCAGACGACACTAAGGTTGGAGGAGTTGCAGATAGTGAAGAGGATTGTCAAAGGATACAACGGGATATAGATCGGTTGGCGACTTGGGGGGAGAAATGGCAGATGGAGTTTAATCTGGATAAATGCGAGGTAATGCATTTTGGAAGGTCTAATACAGGTAGGAATTATACAGTCAATGGCAGAACCCTTAAGTGCATCGATAGGCGGAGGGATCTGGGTGTACAGGTCCACAGGTCACTGAAAGTGGCAACACAGGTGGATAAGGTAGTCAGGAAGGTATATAGCATGCTTGCCTTCATCGGCAGGAGTATTGAGTATAAAAGCTGGGAAGTCATGCTGGAGCTGTATAGAACCTTGGTTAGGCCACACTTGGAATATTGCATGCAATTCTGGTCGCCACATTACCAGAAGGATATGGAGGCGTTGGAGAGGGTGCAGAGGAGGTTCACCAGGATGCTGCCTGGTCTGGAGGTTATTAGCTATGAGGAGAGCTTGGAGAAACTCGGATTGTTCTCACTAGAGCGACGGAGATTGAGGGGTGACTTGATAGAAGTTTACAAAATTATGAGTGGCATGGACAGAGTAGATAGTCAGAAGCTTTTTCCCAGGGTGGAAGAGTCAATTACTAGGGGACATAGATTTAAGGTGAAAGGAGAAAACTTTAGAGGAGATGTGCGGGGCAAGTTTTTTACGCAGAGGATAGTGAGTGTCTGGAATTCGCTGCCAGAGGAGGTGGTGGAAGCAGGTACGATAGTGGTGTTTAAGAGGCAGCTTGACAAATACATGAATAGGATGGGAATAGAGGGATACGGACCCGGGAAGTGCAAAATGTTTTAGTTTGACCGGCAATATGATCGGCGCAGGCTTGGAGGGCCGAAGGGCCTGTTCCTGTGCTGTACTTTTCTTTGTTCTTTGTTCTTTGTAATTACCTTATGGAGAGAAAGCTGGGGTTTGGGACAAATTGGTCAGCTCTTTCAAAGAGCCATGATTGGCTGAATGGTCTGCTTCTCTGCTGTAAGATGCTGTGAATTGAGCGAATGACAAATCCTTTTACTCCACATTGCTCAAAACCATTTTTAACAAGGGGATAAAAGAAAACACTGATTTCCTTCCTGAAGATTCAATTTGTCTCTGGACTCTGAACTGAAGAGACAATGAGACGTTCCTGGTGCTGTGTGACAGCGTGTAAACTACTGTTTGGTAAAGCCTAAGCCTACTTAATGACACAGAGGAAACAAGTGGAGCACCTGGCTTTAAAATAATGAACAAACAAACACTGCAACAAAAGCTGCAAGATTCCATTCATTAATTCCAAGGGAGTGGTCCTTTAAAACTGTTCTTACTTGTAATGTACTCATTCAGGTTCAATGTGTAAAACAAGAAAGTGAAAATCAATCAGCATTATTGGTCTACATCATCATGCCTTGCAGAACTACTTTGAGGAGGAACGATCTCCTTAAGGGAGAGGCCTGGCAACATATGGCCAGAATGGCGGATTAAGGAAAAGGTGATAAAGGATATTGGGAAAAGGATGGGTTTAGAATGATTTTCTCGCACAGAGAGTCAACATTGAAATTGACTTGTTGGACAGAATGATCTATTTCTGTGTTCTAACTTTGACATTATAGGAGTATGCAATTTTGTTGCACTATATTGTGATGTCAATATCAACAACAACAATAACTTGTACATCTGTAGCACCCCTAATGTAATAAAATGTCCCAACTCTGGTGACCAGGACTTGGGGCCTAGCCTGTTTCTCCCCAGCTCTGCTTCTTAAGTGAAAAGGCAAAAGAAGTTTTAATGTATAGCTCTGCTGCTTGGCACTTTTTGTAGTCATTTTTGTTAATCACTCATTTTTAAAATGATCAGTTTATTGCTTTGACATTGATTTTTTTTTCTCAGCAAGTTTTGTATATTTTATTCATACTTGATAACTTTCTTTTTGGAATTCATGTTTAATGTTGTGCCAAACAACAGGCAGCTGCTGCTGGGTTTCTTGCTGAGTTAGAATGAGAGACTCACAAGAGTCTGATTGCTTTTTGGAGGATTGGCAAAAGGGTTTATTTTTGCTCCAGTAGAAATGGGAAGTGTTGGAAATGCTCAGCATGTCTCGTGGCATCTGTGCAGAGAGAAACAGAGGTCAGGGACCTTTCGTCAGTATTGGTGCAGATTGAACCATTTCCAGCATATGCAGTACTTTGATCTATTATATGCCCCATACTGGGCATTTGTCAGTGTGGTGAGTTTCAATTTAAAATGAGAAAACATTTATCACTCATTGCAGCATATCTTTTTGTTGTTAACCAATTTCCTTTTGAACGCTAATTTGAATCTGTATCCACCACAATATCAGGGAGGGAGCACATTCCAAATACTCACCACCCTTAGTGTAAAATCTTCTCGTATCACTTCTGGTTCTTTTGCCAATAGGCTTAAATTGAGTTAATATGAGCCATCTGATTATCGATCCTTCAGCCATTGGAAATAGTTTCTATTCATTCCATCTAAGCCTTTCATAATTTTATACACCACCATCAAATCCCCTCAGGTTTCTTGGCTCAGAGAACAACCCCAGCTTCTCTGTGATCCCTCATTCCTGGAGCCATTCTAGTAAATCTCTTCTGCATCCTTTTCAAAGCCTTCACATTCTTCAGGTGCCCAGAACTAGGAACCACAGTCATAGTGGGGTTGATTCAGCAATATTGCAGGTGAATTGGTTGTTGGTTGGTGCTAATTCACTGGAAAGCATGACCATTTTTAAACTTGGAAGTGAAACTGGGGCAGAATTTTACATCCCGTCTCCCCGCCTCCCCCCCCCAACAAATGAGTTTGTGGGCAGGTGTGATTGACCGTAAAAATTTTTGGATGGTCTTCCCACTGAACTCCCGCCTGCCCTGACCTCCCTCCCTGCAATTTAACACTTGGACGGTTGAGGCCTAGGCTGGTCTGCCCCAATTGAGGCCCTTAAGTGGATAAATACTTGGAAAAAAACATTTATAGGGAAGGAGCAGGTGGGGAGACGATGTAGTAGGACTGACTGGATTTCAGTTTGAAAGAACTGGCACAAGCTCAGTGGGCCGAATGGCCTCCGTTTGTATCCTATTCTATAATATATTACAGGAACCAAAGCATTGTGAAGGCACTCGACGGAAGCTATTGAAGGTTGAAGCCGGGGGCAAAGGGACCCAGAAACAGAAGAAGCACTGCGGCCCAGGATTTCTTGCCCTGGCCCCACCCAAAATGCAGGTAAGTCTAGGATCTTGCCAGGGCCAGGTGGGCAGGCCTTGGTGAGGGTGGAGGAGGTTGGGTGTTGTACAAGATGTCAGGGGGGAGCAAAGGAGGATAGATCCTGGGAGGCAGAACCGTTGGGGGGAGGGGTGGGGCCTGCGTTTGGCATAGGGGCCTGGGAAGGAGCCACCCCCTTCACTGACCAGTAGCCTGCAGGGTTAAACCTGATGGGCTACACATTGGGCGTAGGTGCTCCTGCTGCCTATTAAATCAGAGCTGTAGCAGGATGAGACCCTTAAGCGAGCATAAGTTACCCAGTCAAAGCAGTAATTGGACCTCAGGTTGGCCACCCACCCAACGCCTCCCCCACCACTCAAAAACTGTAGTGGGATGGGTGAGCTGGTGGCAGGCATGTTACTGATAGCACAACCCCTTAATTTACAGATCCACCCATCTGTTTTCCTGCCTGTGGCTGGCCTGTAAAATTCAGCCCATGGGATATGGACTCCAGTACAGACTATTTGGGCTGAATGGTCAGGTTCTGTGTTGCATATTCTATGTTGATTAATGTGTCAGAGGATGGCCTTCAAGAGCTGCACCACAGGAGAAAATGAAGCATAAATTAATTGTCAGTATGTAGCCTTGCTCTGTGTGTAACATTCCTTTCCTCAATTGTCATGTGCTGTTTAACAAAAATGTAGAACACAGCCCTTCATTGCTACAATTTTTTATTTTTTTCAAGTTGTGCATGGAATGCAATCTGCCTCTTTAGTTTGTAAATTAACTTAATGATTAACAAAATAAATATGTTTTTCTGCATTGTCTTCACTGTCTTTTTTTGTAACTTAAGCAACAAATCAGCAATAAAATTCCAGCAGGTGGCTGGATCAACTCGCTAGTTAGTAGCCGTTTCAATTCCTCCACCACAAAGGGAGTATTTCTCATTCTCTAAGAAGAAATTCATTCAGCAATTTCTTCCAGACACTTGGTTTATAACACCTGTTAAAGTTTCTGAAAAAGAAAGAAAAATATTAGATTTAACAAGAATATTAACTGATTCTGGGAACAGTTAGATCATTGAGCTGTCCACAGAGAACTTCCAAGCAGGAAGTTTTGGGTTTTCAGCAATTCAGCTCCTTTCCTTCAACTTTTATGACACTCATGAGATGCTAAATTTTTCTGAGGTGTGGTCCAGCTGCACCAGACACCATCCAACACTTCATCCAAGCAGCTGAGCGAGCCAGGACAGTCATTAATAATGAACATTTTAACTGTCAAGAGCATCATTTGATTCTGGACTCATATCAATATCTGCATTGTGGCCTAATTGTAGTTAATGCCGCCAAGCTCTTGCCCTTGTAATGCACATTGAGGCCGGTTTCCAGAGGAAATTCCAGACCAGTGCAGTTGGTCACATTGAGGATATCCTCCATCATGTGTGTGGCACTACCACTGTGCTAAATGCGATCCAGCAATTCAAGACTGGGCATCCATGAGGTGCTGTGGGCCATCAGCAGCAGCAGAATCTGTAACCTCATCACCCAGCATATCCCCCACTCTACTATTGCCATCAAGCCAGGGGATAAACCCTGGTTCAATGACGAGTGCAGGAGGGCATGCCAGAGCAGCACTAGGCACACCTAAAAATGAGGTGCCAACCTGGTGAAGCCATAACACAGCACACTTACGTGCCAAACAGCACATGCAGCAAATGATAGACAGAGCTAAGTGATCCCATAACCTACGGATCAAATCTAAGCTCTGCAGTCCTGCCACATCCAGTCGTGAATGGTGGTGGTCAATTAAACAACTCACTGGAGGAGGAGGCTCCACAAACACCCCATCCTCAATGATTGGGGAGCCCAGCACATCTTCAGCCAGAAGTACCAAGTGGATGATCCATCTCTGCCTCCTCCAGAGGGCCCCAGCATAACAAATGCCAATTTTCAGTCAATACAATTCACTCCACATGACATCAAGAAACAGCTGAAGGCACGGGATAATGTAAAGACTATGGTACCTGACAATATACCGACAAGGTACTGAAGACTTGTGCTCCAGAACTTGTGTGCCCCTAGCCAAGCTGTTCCAATACAGCTACAAAACTGGCATCTACCCAGCTATGTGGAAAATTGCCCAGGTATGTCATGTACACAAAAAGCACGACAAACCCAACTCGGCCAATTACCATCCCATCAGCTTACTCTCGATCATCAGTAAAGTAATGGAAGGAGTCATCAACAGCGCGATCAAGTGGCACTTGCTTAGCAATAATCTGCTCACGAACGCCCAGTTTGAGTTCCGCCAGGGCCACACAATCCCTGACCTCTTTACAGCCTTGGTTCAAACGTGGACAAAAGAGTTGAACTCCCAAGGTGAGGTGCGAGTGACTGCCCTTGACATCAAGGCCACATTTGACCGAGTGTGGCATCAAGGAGTCTAGCAAAACTGGAGTCAATGGGAATCAGGGGGAAAACTCTCCACTGTTTGGAGTCATACCTAGCATAAAGAAAGGTGGTTGTGGTTGTTGGAGGTCAATCATCTCCGCTTCAGGACATCACTGCAGGAGTTCCTCAGGGTAGTGTCCTCGGCCCAACCATCTTTAGCTGCTTCATCAATGACCTTCCTTCCATCATAAGGTCATAAGTAAGGATATTCCCTGAAGATTGCACAATGTTCAGCACCATTCGTGATGACTCAGATACTGAAGCAATCCATGTCCAAATGCAGCAAGACCTGGACAATATCCATGCTTGGGCTGACAAGTGACAAATAACATTCACCCCACACAATTGCTGGGCAATAATCACCTCCTACGAGAGAATCTAACATTCACCCCTTGACGTTGAATGGCATTACCATCACTGAATCCCCCACGATCAACATCCTGGGGGTTACCATTGATCAGATACTGAACTGGAATAGCCATATAAATACTGTAGCTACAAGAGCAGTTCAGAGGCTAGGAATCCTGTGGCGAGTAACTCCTGACTCCCCAAAGCCTGTCCATCATCTGTAGATGGTGCACAAGTCAGGAGTGTGATGGGATACTCCCCACTTGCCTGGATGAGTGCAGCTCCCACAAAACTCAAGAAGCTTGACACCATTCAGGACAAAGCAGCCCACTTGATTGGTACCACAGCCACAAACATTCAATCCCTCCACCACCAATGCACAGTAGCAGCAGTGTGTACCATCTACAAGATACATTGCAGGAATTCACCAAGGCTTCTTAGACAGCACCTTCCAAACCCACGATCACTACCACCTAGAAGGACAAGGATAGCAGGTAGGTGGGAATACCACCACCTGGAAGTTCCCCTCCAAGCCACTCACCATCCTGACTTGGAAATACATCGCCGTTCCTTCGCTATCGCTGGGTCAAAATCCTGGAACTCCCTAACCACACAGTGTGTATACCTACACCACATGGACTGCAGCGGTTCAAAAAGGCAGCTCAACACCACCTTCTCAAGGTCAACTAGGGATGGGCAATAAATGCTGGCCTAGCTAGCGAAGGCCACATCCTGTGAATGAATTTAAAAAAATAGGCCGAGGATAGGTCAACAAGGGCTATGATAGTTCTAGATTAAAGGCCTGATGCTGAAACTCTCCAGGATTATCCCCTGCCCCAAAACACTACCTCTGCTTTGGATGATTCTGAGCAATAGATGGCTTTGTGTCTATCTTGGCAAAGATGTCAGCTCATCTCAATTCCTCAACAACGGACTGTCACAAAGATCAGTACTGGCACCAACACTTCTCAATGTCTACGTTAGCAACATGCCACCAACAAAGTCACAATTTGCGGATGATCTTGCCTTGGCAACGCAAGCAACCACCTTCGACAGTGAGTCCATCTTGAACAGGGACCTCTACATCATGTTTGAGCACTTCCAGAAATGGAGGCTCAAACCAAATCCCCACAAAACAAAAGTCATCGTATTTCATCTTGATAATAAGAATGCTCAATGCACCCTGAATTTGACCTTCTGTGGCAACATTCTATAACGTGACCCCAGTCCGACTTACCTCAGAGTGAAGCTGGACCGCATGCTAACCTTCCACGATCACCTGAAGAATGTAGCCCCCAAGACAAAGTCAAGAGTCAACTTGATTCAGAAACTGGCCAACAGCAGTTGGGAAGTCGCAGCACCAGTACAACAAAATTCAACAGTGGCCCTCATGTGCTCTGTAGCTGAGCACTGTGCACCAGTGTGGACGAGAAGTAGTCAGACTCGACTGGTTGATGTTCAATTTAACACTGCAATGAGATGTATCTCTGGAACCCTCAAGTTGACCCCAACACCCTGGCTACCTGTGCTGCACACATTGTTCCCCACCGATCCGCCACAATGCAGCAACCCTCTGTGAAGCTCAGCGAATCAAGGAAATCAAATGCCTCCCTATCCATCAGGTCTTCATCCGTCAACCCCGCATGAAGTCACGCAAGCCCTTTTGGACCCATGCACACAACCTCTGGAAATGCAATTTCAACCCTGAAGAAGTTTGTAAAAATGAATGGTCCTCACAAGAAGTTGTGAACAAACACCTCGTGAAAGACCCCCGACACAGAAGGTCCCTGGTTTGATTTTCCACGAAGCTCATGGGCATCCCTAAGCCACATCCATACAAACCATGGTAGATATGGATACCTGAAGCCCAAATGGAAAATTAAAACTCTCTTGTGCGTGACTCTGGTCACCCAGAACAGACCATGGAACACATAGCGACTCATTGCCCGACTCATAAATATGAAGAAGGTATTACAGCAGTACACACTGTCACTCCTGATGTAATATATCCTGGCTTGACCACCTTGATGTAAAATTATAGTTGTTGCTGTATAGCCAGCCATACGGAAGAGGAAGAATATCTGCATTTCCAGCAGCAGTCACCTGGAGAAAAGGGAGCAAAGAACCTTTATTAATGTAGGGATGTGAGAAAAATTGTGAACCTAATGTCTTGGCCAAGTTCAGCAAACTTCATACAATCCTGGGACCTTCCTGAGCAGCAAGATTCATCCAGTTGCACAGAATTTCAAGCACAGAGGCAGGCCAGTCTGCCCAAATAGTTGATGCTGGTGTTTGCGCTCCTCCTCCACCTATCTACATAACCTTCTATTCTTTCCTCCCTTATGTACTTACAAACCTGCCCCTTAAATATATCTATGCCACTCACCTCAAATAGTCCAAGTGGCAGTGAGTTCCATTTTTAAGGCAAAGATATGTTACCCGAATTCTTCATTGGATTTCATAAAGCATAGAATGGAAAGCATACAGAAAGAGGCCATTCAACCTGTTGTGTCCATGTGGGCCTTCTGAAGGAGGAATTCACTTAGTGCCACTCACCTGCCTTCTCCCCATAGCCCTGCATGTTTTCTTTTTCAGAAATGATCCAATTCCCTTTTGAAAGCTTCAGTTGATCCTACCTCCATCACACTCTCAGGTAGTGCATTAATTAGTGACCAGCTTATATTTATGATCCCTGGCATTCGTTGCCCCCACATATGAAAACAATTTCTCTACATTTGCCCTATCAAACCCTTTTTAGGTTCAATGAACTCTCAGTTGACATCACTTGTGTCCGGTGGATGAGGGTGATACCCCTCCCTCCCTCACCACCACCACCACCAACCCTCCCCCTCACCCTTCACCACCTGGGAGGACAAGAACAGCAAGTGCAGGAACATGATTATTTCCTCACCAATCACATTAGTCCTGACCTGGACATAGGTTCCAGATACATCACCGCTGTGTCAAATTGCGGAACTCTCTACCTAACAGCACTGGGGGAGTACGTTCATTATATATAGATTGCAGGAGTTCAAGAAGAAGGCTCACCAGGAATGGGCAATAAATGCAATAGTTATATCCACAGCCTAAGAATGAATTTTAAAGCAATGCAACTCTGTAAGGTACCAGTTAACTTAAAGCACGCTTGCTCATATACATAGATCTGTAAATGTAATTTTTTTGACACTTTGATAGCAAAAACATACAAGAGATGCTATTTTGATCCAGAAACAGATGGTTTCCCCCAGTGATCTGCTTCTTTGAAGACCCTTGGCAAGGGTCCCTGAATTCTTCTCTTAACAACTTCCAGATGAGAGAAAAGCTGGAACTGCATGATACACATCAAAGATATACACAAAGGGATCAATGTGTGGACATAGAAAATGGTGAAATCTAAACAGGAAATTGAAAGGTCAGCAAATAAGTCCTTTAATATTTCCTGTTGTTTCTATTAAAATTTCAAGAAACAGCCCTTAAGCAGTGCCGGTGGTCACAAACTATTCAGTCCATAATTTGAGTCCTCGTAATTTACCATTTCCAATTACCTTTTTTATGCCTCATTTAGATATATCCATCAAACACTAGAATTACGAATGCTTATTTTTAAAGTACCTTCTATGCCCTTTGCATTGATCAGTGCTTATTGGCCAGCTGAACCTTAGTGTAATTTGTAGCCACTGAACTTGAATTCTGTATTCCATCCCTCCCCCACACATGCTAAGCTCCCTCATTAAAGCATAGGAGCCATTTACCAGCAGTTAACAGTTGAACACTGGCATCCAACTCTCCCCAGAGCTCACCTTAGGTGTTTACATACTGTAGTTTTGCTTGCCTGAGGGCTATACCACAGAGTACACAACTTCATACAGTTTTATTAATATATTTTCCTTCAGTGGTAACCACAAAATTCTGGAAACACACATCAATCTGGGAATTTTTCAGGTCTCCTTCTTCCCCTAGCTTTCCCTCACTGTCATTTGTTTCCTCATCTGGCCTCACTACCTGGCATATAATCATTGGTTTATCTTGCTGCCGCTTTAAAATATCTTTTTAACCTGTTTATGGGGCACTGCTGTTGACACCATCAAGAAAAGAACAGAATTAATAGACTGCATTTTACCAGCCTCTGGGGACACACTGGGAGCTGGGATGGGCCTGTAAAATGGCAATCTGTGATAGCGTCACTGTCCAGTTCCTTGTTTTGTTCTAAAGTTGCCTTCTGGTGAAAATGAAGGACTGCTCGGATATAATAAAAAGCCCTCTGGTCTAGTTGAAGGCGTCTTAATGGACCTTATGTCAGTGATTTTAGTATCAGGTGTGATACCTCTAACAGTTTTGGATTAGACATTGGATTTCCCCTCCAGTTTCCTTCCCTCATCCTTGAAGGGGAAAACGTTCGGTTGACAATGGCTATCGTAAAAGTACCACATCCGAGTGTTGATTCCTCATGTGACAGTGAGCGGCAATCGTATAATTCTCAACTCTCTACCTAACAGCACTGTCAGCCTTCAATTGATATCCAAATGCGCATGAATAATAATCAACAGTGGGTGACCTTGTTTTTTCAGTCTGGGGCATGAAGACCAATTATAGTACCGATAAACACCACCCCACTGTGATCTGAACCAACTGGCAAGCAAGCCTGGGTCAATCCTGACCATCAGAGAGTACCAGAGAGAGCTAAAATTTGAATGAGAAGCCAGTCTTACACCATTTACTTCTATTGACCTTTGTGTCTTAGGATGCATTAGATATTCAACATATATCTTGAATTTCTTAATATTTTAATATTTCATGAAGAGCAAAGCAAATATCTTGATTTTCATGACATGACAGTAAGAAGGGAATCAAGATGCCGACAAGATAACAAACTGAAGAAGTTTAAGTATGTTTAAGAAAATGTGCATGCTGCTGACACAGGGCACCTGAAATGAAATGTTCCTGAAGCACCAACCTCCTTCACCTTAATGTGCACAAAATTCACAAAAATATATTTTTAAGAAGCAAATAACCCAAAGAGGTTTAGATTGAAATTTTTGAATTGACAATTGTTCTGGTTGCTCCCAGTGAAAGGAGGTTATTCTGATTAGATGTCAGTTATATACAGTTGCATTCTTCAATCAATTTCAACTTCTTAGTGGGGTGAGAGCAGGATGGAAAGTGAAAATGAGAATTTGCATATGTTTAATGGTGGGGATGGTTCTCGACTCATGGACTCATAGACGTTTACAACACAGAATGCCCATCGTGTCTGCACCAGCCAACAAAGATCTGACTGCACTAACCCCACTTTCCAGTGTTTGTCCCATAGCACAGAAGACTATGGCAATGCTTGTGAATATCTAAATACTTCTTAAATGTTATAAGATTTTCTGACTCAACCACCCTTTCAGGCAGTGAGCTCCAGACTCCAACCACCCTCTGGGTGAAACAATTTCTCCTCAACTCCCCTCTTAGCCTTCTACCCCTTACCTTAAATCTATGCCTCCTGGTTACTGACCCTGCTACTAGTGGAAAAAGTGCCTTCCTATCCACCCTATCTATGCCCCTCATAATCTTATACACCTCTGTCAGGACCCCTCTCAACCTTCACTGCTCCAAGGAAAACAACCCCAGCTTATCTAATCTTTCCTCATAGCTCAGACCCTCCAGCCAGGCAGCATCCTGGTAAAACAAAAATAGCTGGAAAAATTCAGTGACAGCATCTGCGGAGAGGAATACAGTTAACATTTTGAGTCCATATAACTCTTCATCAGAACTAAGGAAATATAGAAATGAGGTGAAATATAAGCTGGTTGAGTGGGGGGTGGGACAGGTAGAGCTGGATAGCGGGCCAGTGATAGGTGGAGGCAAAGAAGAAATTCCTGCGTCCTGGTAAATCTCCTCTGTACCCTCTGCAGTGCAATCACATCCTTCCTATATTGTGGTGACCAGAACTGCACGCAGTACTCCAGTTGTGGCCTAACCAGTGTTTTATACAGTTCCAGCATAACCTCCCTGCTCTTGTATTCTATGTCTCGGCAAATAAAGGCTGGTATCCCATATGCCTTCTTAACCACCTTATCTGTCTCTCTGCTACCTTCAGGGATCTATGGATATGCACACCAAGGTCCTTCTGATCTTCAGAACTTTCCAGGGTCCTACCATTCATAGTGTAATACCTTGCCATGTTAGCCCTCCCCAAGTGCATTACTCACATTTTTCCGGGTTGACTTCCATTTTCCACTGCTCTGCCCATCTGACCAGTCCATTGATATCCTCCTGTAGTTCACGGCTATCCTCCTCACTATTTTCCACCCTACCAATTTTCGTGTCATCCGTAAACTTCTTGATCATGCTCCCTACATTCAAGTCTAAATCATTTATGTACACCACAGACAGCAAAGGCCCCAGCACCGAGCCTTGCGGAATCCCACTGGAAACACACTTCCAGTCACAGAAACATCCCTCGACATCATCCTCTGCTCCCTGCCTCTCAGCCAGTTTTTGATCCAACGTGCCAGTTTGCCTTGGATCCCATGAGCCCTTACTTTCTTGACCAGCCTTGATCCACCAGAAAAGCTTCGCAAAAGTCCATGTAGATTACAGCAAATGCATTACCCTCATCAACACTCACCTTCTCAAAAAATTTGATCAAATTTGTCAAACACAACCTTCCCTTAACAAATCCACGCTGACTATCCTTGATTAATCTATGTCTCTCCAAGTGCAAACATATTCTGTCCCTCAGAATTTTTTCTGGTAACTTCCCCATCGCCGAGGTTAGACTGACTGGCCTGTAATTTCCTGGTATATCCCTTCCTCCCTTTTTTATTAATGGGATAACGTTAGCAGTCCTCCAGTCCTCTGGCACCTCACCTGTGGCCAGAGTGGATTTGAAAATTACTGCCACTTGGGTCAAATCATATCTCATCGTAGTAAGATTAGCCTTTCCCCAGTTGAGAACTTATATTCCTGGCCCAACCTTATCCTTTCCCATAACTATCCTAAATCTAACCGAGTTATGATCAGTACCCCCAAAATGCCCCCTAACTGATACGCCTTCCACCTGCCTGTGCTCATTTCCAAATATTAGGTCCAGAACTGCCCCCTCCCTTGTTGGGCTTTCTTGGCCCATGCCAAGTTTGATGTATACAGATGGTTTGTTCGCTCCAGGTTTAGGTTTAAAAAAAAAGTTCTGGTGATTAAATATTCTTTCATGGGACGTAGGCATCACTGGCAAGACTAGCGATTTGTTTCCCATCCTTAATTGCCCTTGAGAAGGTGTTGTTCAGCCATCTTCTTGGACTTCTGAAGTCCAACTGGTGCAGGTACACTCCCGGTGCTGTTAGGAATGGAGTTCCAGGATTTTGATCTAATAATAGTGAAGGAACAAAGATTGAGTTCCAAGTCAGAATGGTGAGTGGCTTGGAGCAGAACTTGCAGGTGTTGGTATTCCCATGCCTCTTCTGTCCTTGTCTTTCTAGACGGTAGAGGTTGCAGGTTTGGAAGGTGCTGCTGAAAGAGGTTTGGTGAGTGTCTGCAGTGCATCTTGAATATGGTACACACTGCTGCCACTGTGCATCAGTGGTGGAGAGAGTGAATACTTAAGTTGGTGGATTGGTTGCCGATCAAACGGATTTCTTTGTCCTGGATGATGTCAAGCTTCTTGAGTGTTGCCAGGGGGCTAAGACCTCACTCATGTATATATTTTATAAATTTTTTTTAATACAATCATCACGGCTAATATATAAAATTTTAAAAGCTGAACAAAGACTTTAAAATGACTGAAGCCTTGGCTGTCGATGACTCAAACAAAAGGAACTTTCTGGCATTCAGAGAAGCTGCCACCTCGTTATATCTGAAGAAACACTAACAACCCAGTGAGCTGCAGAAGACCAACTTCCAAGGTAATTGTACAAAGCCCATTTACATGTCTTAAGCCAGGTCTGGCCGACGGAGAATACCAGTCTGATAGGACAAAGGACCCTGAAACCTCTTGAAATTCTTAATTGTTGAAACATTAACAATATCAAAGCCAAAGTGGAGAGGTGGGAGTCACATGACCCCACCCCACCCGCCCCCACTAAGCTAGTGGAACCTGTAATGTTGCCTTGTGGAGCTGCAAAGCTCAGCCTGCAATCTTCCGTCAACCAAGCAGCAGCTCAAAAAAGGGGCTCTGTCCATTTTTGAATACCTAGCCCCATTTAAGCTGTTTCTACTGGAACTTCTGAACTTCTGTGCAATTGTCCACAAAACTTTAATTTGCCTCTGTGTGCCCATCTCATCATTGAAGTAATCTCTAATAAAAAGTGGATTATCCAGCATTAGTTTCAACATGCTGATGTCTGAAGGAATGCACCATTGGATTTTTGATTCTGGACTTGTGAAGCAATAATTCTTCTTTTCTCTGTGGTTCTTGCCCTGTACCTCTTTTCTTTATACCTCTTTTACTGTATGAATACAAAAAGCAGTGGTGACGGGTAGTGAGGGGTGAATGTTGTGAACCCTCTTCCTGCATTGTAAATGTGTTTAACATAAACTACCCCTCTGGGTACTATAGGAAGTGGCAATGGAAATAGTGGAAGCGTTGGTTTTCACCTTCCAAAATTCAGTAGATTCTCGAACACTCCAAACAGATTGGAGGGTGGCAAATGTAACCCCACTGTTTAAAAAGGAGGGAGGGATAAAAACAGGGAATTACAGAATGCTAGAGTCTGTTATAAAGGATATGATAACAGGACACTTAGAAAATATCAACGGGATTGGATAAACTCAGCATGGATTTATGAAAGGGAAATCATGTTTGGCAAACCTACTAGAGTTTTTTGAGGAAGTAACTAGCAGAATAATAAGGGAGAACCAGTAGATGTGGTGTATTTGGATTTTCAGAAAGCTTTTGATAAAGTCCCATATAAGAGGTTAGTGTGCAAAACTAAAGCACAAGGGATTGGGGGTAATATATTGGCACGGATTGAGAATTAGTTAGCAGACAGGAAACAGAGAGTATGAATAAATGGGTCTTTTTCAGAATGGCAGGCAATGACTAGTGGGGCACTGCAGGAATCAGTGCTTGGGCCCCAACTATTCACAATATATATCTATGATTTGGATGAGGGAACCAAATGTAATATTTCCAAGTGTGCTGATAACACAAAACTAGGGGCTAGGCATTCAGAAATGGACAGAGCCCCTTTTTTGAGTGGTGAGGATTGTTAAGAGGCTTCAAGGCAATTTAGTGTGAGTGGGAAAATACATGGCAGATGCTGTATAACATGGATAAATGTGAAGTTATCCACTTTGGTAGAAAAAAACAGAATGGCAGAGTATTATTCAAATGCTGATAGATTGGGAAATGTTGATGTACAAAGGGACCTGGGTGTCCTTGTCCACCAATTTCGTTGGATAGATTTGGGTTGTTTTCGTTGGAGCAGAGAAGACTGAGGGGCGACCTGATTGAGGTGTACAAGATTATGAGGGGCATGAACAGGGTGGATAGGGAGCAGCTGTTCCCCTTAGTTGAAGGGTCAGTCACAAGGGGGCATAAGTTCAAGGTGAGGGGCAGGAAGTTTAGGGGGATGTGAGGAAAAAATTTTTTACTCAGAGGGTGGTGATGGTCTGGATTGCGCCGCCTGGGAGGGTGATGGAGGTGGGTTGCCTTACATCCTTTAAAAAGTACCTGGATGAGCACTTGGCATGTCATAACATTCAAGGCTATGGGCCAAGTGCTGGTAAATGGGATTAGATAGGTAGGTCAGGTGTTTCTCATGTGTCGGTGCAGACTCGATGAGCCGAAGGGCCTCTTCTGCACTGAGATTCTGATTCTGTGATTCTGTCATACTGAAAGCAAATATGCAGATGCAGCAAGCAGTTAAGAAGGCAAATGGTATGTTGGCCTTCATTTGGAAAGGATTTGAGTACAGAAGCAAGGATGTCTTACTGCAGCTGTACAGGGCCTTGGTGAGACCAACTGAAGTATTATGTGCTGCTTTGGTCTCCATACCTAAGAAAGGATAAAAACAAAAATACCTGGAAAAACTCAGCAGGTCTGACAGCATCTGCGGAGAGGGATACAGTTGACGTTTTGAGTCCGTATGACCCTTCATCAGAACTAAAAAATATAGAAATGAGATTAAATATAAGCTGGTAGAGGGGGGGTGGGACAGGTAGAGCTCAATAAGGGGCCAGTGATAGGTGGAGGCCAAGAAGAGACTGCCGAAGATGTCATAGACAAAAGGACAAAGGAGTGTTGACGGTGGTGATATTATCTAAAGGATGTACTAATGGGGACATTAAGGGTAGCAAACAGGACAAGCTAGTGGCAGATGGCCCTAGTGGGGGTAGGGTGGGGGGAAGGGATCGAAATGGGCTAAAAGGTGGAGATGAAACAATAGATCGAAATAAATTTAAGAGGTGGGAAAAGAAAAATATATTTGTAAAAAAATTATAAATTATTGGAAAAAGGGGGATCGGAAAGGGGATTTCATCTCCATCTTTTAGCTCATTTCGAACCCTTCCCCCCACCCCACCCCCACTAGGGCCATCTGCCACGAGCTTGTCCTGCTTGCTACCCTTAATGTTCCCATTAGCACATCCTTTAGATAATATCACCACAGTCAACACCCCTTTGTCCTTTTGTCTATGACATCTTTGGCAGTCTCTTCTTGGCCTCGTACCCTTGTCTTCTGCTGTGTCGATGGTGGACAGACCTTGGGGAGACAGAAGATGAGTTACTCAATAAAGAATTCCTAGCCTCTGACCTGTTCTTGTAGCCACAGTATTTATGTGGCTGGTCCAGTTAAATTTCGGGTATTGATAATGGTGGATTCAGGGATGATGATGCCATTTAATGTCAAAGGGAGATTGTTAGATTCTCTCTCTTGTTGGAGATGGTGTGTCCAATTGGTCAATGTGTTGTATCTAGTTTGTGGATGAAGAGAGTTAGCATGCTTCTCACTTTTTTGTGTGTCAGTTTTATTCTCACTTTCAGCCTACTGTGCTGGCTAAAAGCAATGCAAAAAAGAGAGCCAAATGTGTCAGTCTTTCCCTGTCAGTACACAGCCTCTCCATTGACAATTCCCCTGCTGTGCCTCCTTGTGGCAACATATGGAAACTGGATATCTTGCAGCCCCAGGCTAAAACTTAGAGGAACTTGGAGGAGCTTTGACCCCAGACTTGCAGTGTGCATGCAGGCCCACTGGCATGTGGACACGCCCTGGCACTCATAAAACAAACTCCAGCTATGGATGAATAGCTCCACTGTCTGTGGATACCTCAGGAAAGTTGAAGGCTATGGGAATGAGTCCTGACACAAAATCTGGTGTGAAATCCAAACGCAGACTGATGTCATCTTTCTGGCAACTCTTGCAACCAAGCTGGTATCAAATGTACTTTGCATTTCTTTGGACTCAACTGGGAGGTCGAGAAGGAGTACCCTGACCTTTAGGTAGCCCAGGATCTCCACAGATTTTGCCACGGCTTGCGTCCTTCAGACAACACTGCAGCTTTACTGCAGAGTGCTAACACAACACAGGAGACAACAGTTACAAATGATAAGCCCAACCCGATTGGCATGGAGAACAGGTGCTACGGGCTGTCTCAAATGGTGAGAGGGACCATTGTGTCCCACTGGTCAGCCACTGCCCATGTCAAGTCAGGCAGCACCCAACACGGTCCATCTGCTTTGATCTCTGCTTGGAGCTTAGTCTCTGCTCAACAATCCATCGCACCAGGCAAACAAACAAAACAAATGAAAAAGAAGATGCTAATGATTCAGTTGACAGGCTGTAACATCAGGACCCTGCATATGAGGTTGAAGGATGACTTGCAGCTGGTCGATAATGTGTGCAAGACAGCTGAGTTCGACATGGAACTTGATAGGCTGAACATTGGTATAGTTTCCCAACAGAGACCTGTTTCACTAAGAGTGGATCATTGAAAAATATTACATGTTCATCTGGCAAGAAAGAGTTCAAAGGAAACGTGTGAACAGAACGTAGGTTTTGCTGTCAGGAACTCTCTACTCTTGATGACAGACCTCCCCTACCCCCACCCCCACCCCCACCCCCCAATAAATGGTTCAGAATGTGTTCTCAAATCTCTTGAGTATCCATGCTTCAATGCTGTGCTCCACCACAGAGGCAAAAAGATAGCAGTGACAAGCTCCATTTGGAATTATCAACAGAATACCCAAGTCAGAACATCTTTACTGCCCTCCTTGGACATCATGGTCTGGGAAAGATAAATCAGAATGGACAGAGATTACTTGAGCTTTGCTTCTTCCATGAGCTTAGCGTAACTAGCACTTTCTTTCAGAACAAAGCATTGGGACCAGCTGAATCAGATCATCACCAGATTGAACAGCCTCTCTGAACAGCATTCTGAACACACGCAGCTACCACAGCACTGATTGATACAGATTACTCCCCGGTGTGCACCATGGTTTGGATGCGACCCTTGAAGCCTTTTCATTCAAAGCAGAAATTCCATTCTCCTATCAATGTCAGCCATGCAGCCTACCCCAATTTAAAAACCAACAGTTCTTTGACTTGATTGAACAGGCACACTCCAGCATTTACGCAGCGAGTGCAGAAGCAAAATGGAACAAAATTTCAAGACATATCTACAATATCACACTCTCGAGCAAGAATGGAAAAACGCTGACTGGTTTGAGGCCAAAATCACCCTGAAGGAACCTGTAATTGAAGCCAAGCAGTCTGCTCTCATGAACTGAAGAGAGATCCGAGCAAGAAATCTCTTAATGCTGCTGCTCAAAGTCCAACAGACTGTTTGGCAGTGTGCAACTGGTTACAACTTTGCCAGAATATCCAGGTACCTTTCAACACACGTATGCTAACTGTTGTATGAAGGGATCATAAAGGCAACAGATCCATCAAGAAAGAAAACGGCACCAGTGAAAACAAAGGCGGAGGAGGTCATCACTGCAATAAACAATTTAAGAGATTGATGAAACACTACATTGAGAACAAGGACAATGAGGTAGCTCTATACGCCATAGAAAGCGTGCCTGCCATGGCAGCTGGATATTAAACCCACAGTGGAGGAGTTCAGCAAAGGCTATTGACTCACTTGCCATGGTTAAAGCTCCAGATGATGGATGCTATACCACTGGAACTGATCAGGCATGGGAAGCTCTTGTTTCATCTGCAAGAACTTTTCTGTCTCCTGTTACAGTCTCCATGAGGGAACTGTAAACCAAATTCACCGCAAAGGAGAAATTATCAACAAGATTCCACTTTTTGTAGGTTTTTCTTCAACATAAATCAGAAACAATGCAAATTAAACATGAATTAACAGGGAATTGATACTTCAAATAAAAAGGTCAATTTCACTTTAAATAAGACCATAAGACATAGGAGCAGAAATTAGGCCATTCAGCCCATCGAGTCTGCTCTGCCATTCAATCATGGCTGGTAAGTTTCTCAACCCCATTCTCCCGCCTTCTCCCCGTAACCTTTGATCCCCTTACCAATCAAGAACCTATCTATCTCAGTTTTAAATACACTCAGTGACCTGGCCTCCACAGCCTTCTGTGGCAGTGAATTCCATAGATTCACCACTCTCTGGCTGAAGAAGTTTCTCCTCATCTCTGTTCTAAAAGGTTTTCCCTTTACTCTGAGGCTGTGCCCTCGGGTCCTAGTCTCTCCTACTAATGGAAACATCTTCCCCACGTCCACTCTATCCAGGCCTTTCAGTATTCTGTAAGTTTCAATCAGATCCCCCCATATCCTTCTAAACTCCATCGAGTATAGACCCAGAGTCCTCAAATGTTCCTCATATGTTAAGACTTTCATTCCTGGGATCGTTCTCGTGAACCTCCTCTGGACCCTCTCCAGGGCCAGAAGTTCCTTCCTGTGATACAGGGTCCAAAATTGCTCACAATATTCTAAATGTGGTCTGACCAGAGCCTTATAAAGCCTCAGCAGCACATCCCTGCTTTTATATTCGAGTCCTCTCAAAATAAATGCCAACATTGCATTTGCTTTCCTAACTACCGACTCAACCTGCAAGTTAACCTTAAGAGAATCCTGGACTAGGACTCCCAAGTCCCTTTGCACTCCAGATTTCTGAATTCTCTCCCCATTTAGAAAATAGTCTATGCCTCTATTCTTCCTACCAAAGTGCATGACCTTACACTTGCCCACGTTGTATTCTATCTGCCACTTCTTTGCCCATTCTCCTAACCTGTCCAAATCCTTCTGCAGCCTCCCTGCCTCCTCAATACTACGTGTCCCTCCACCTATCTTTGTATCATCTGCAAACTTAGTCAGGATGCCCTCAGTTCCTTCATCTAGATCATTAATGTATAAAGTGAAAAGTTGTGGTCCCAACACTGACCCCTGCGGAACTCCACTAGTCACTGGCCGCCATCCTGAGACGGACCCCCTTACCCCCACTCTCTGCCTCCTGCCGGACAGCCAATCTTCTATCCATGCTAGTACCTTGCCTCTAACACCATGGGCTCTTATCTTACTGAGCAGTCTCCTGTGCGGCACCTTGTCAAAGGCCTTCTGGAAGTCAGCCAATGGATGGAAGATAACATCCATTGGCTGTCCTTTGTCTAACCTACTCATTACCTCCTCAAAGAATTAAAACAGATTTGTCAGACATGACCTCCCCTTGATGAAACCCTGCTGACTTTGCCCTATTTTACCATGCACTTCCAAGTATTCTGAAATCTCATCCTTAATAATGGACTCTAAAATCTTACCAACGACCGAGGTCAGGCTAATCGGCCTGTAATTTCCTGTCTTTTGCCTCACTCCCTTCTTAAACAGGGGAGTTACATTAGCGATTTTCCAGAGCACTGGGACCCTCCCTGACTCCAGTGATTCCTGAAAGATCACCACTATCTCTTCAGGTATCTCCTTCAGAACTCTGGGGTGTAATCCATCTGGTCCAGGTGATTTATCCACCTTCAGACCTTTCAGTTTTCCTAGCACTTTCTCCTTGGTAATGGCCACCATACTCACCTCTGTCCCCCGACTCTCTTGAACTTTGGGGATGTTACTCGTGTCTTCCACCGTGAAGACTGACGCAAAGTACCTATTCAGTTCCTCCGCCATTTCTTTGTTCCCCACTACTACTTCTCCAGCGTCATTTTCCAGTGGGCCAATGTCCACTTTTGCCTCTCTCTTACCCTTTATATATAAAAAAAACCCCTTGCAATCTTCTTTTATATTACTGGCTAGTTTACCCTCATATTTAATCTTCTCCCTTCTTGTTTCTTTTTTAGTTGTCCTCTGTTGGTCTTTGTAGGCTTCCCAATCCCCTGGTTTCCCACTGCTGTTCGCCGCATTGTATGCTTTCTCTTTAGCTTTTATGCTGTCCCTGACTTCCCTTGTCAGCCATGGTTGCCTCGTCCTCCCTTTAGTATGCTTCTTCTTCCTAGGGATGAATTTTTGCTGTGACTCCCAAATTACTCCCAGAAACTCCTGCCATTGCTGTTCCACTGTCTTTCCTGCTAGGCTCATCTCCCAGTCAATTCTGGCCAGCTCTTCCCTCATGCCTCTGTAGTTGCCTTTATTCAACTGTTAAACTATTACATCTGATTCCAGCTTTTTCCTCTCAAATTGCAGGGTAAATTCTATCATATTATGGTCACTTCCTCCTAAGGGTTCCTTCACCTTAAGCTCCCTTATCAAATCTGCCTCATTCCACATCACTAAATCTAGAATTGCCTGTTCCCTAGTGGGCTCCACCACAAGCTGCTCCAAAAAGCCATCTCGTAGACATTCCACAAATTCCTTTTCTTGGGATCCACTACCAACCTGATTTTCCCAGTCTACCTGCATATTGAAATGCCCCATGATCACTGTAACCTTGCCTTACTTACATGCCTTTTATATCTCCTGGTGTATCTTGTGCCCCACATCCTGACTACTGTTCGGAGGCCTGTACATAACTCCCATTATGGTCTTTTTACCTTTGCTGTTCCTCAATTCTACCCACACAGATTCTACATCATCTGACCCTATGTCATTTTTTGCTATCGATTTAATTTCATTTCTTACTGACAAAGCAACCCCACCCCCTCTGCCAGCCTGCCTATCTTTTCGATAGGATGTATATCCTTGGATATTTAGCTCCCAGTCCTGATCCCCTTGCAGCCATGTCTCCGTGATGCCCACTACATCATACCTGCCAATTTTAATCTGCGCCACAAACTCATTTACCTTATTTTGTATACTGCATGCATTCAGATACAACACCTTCAGTCCTGTATTTCCCGTCCCCTTTCTCATTGTCGTCCCTTTATCTGATGTGCTTGAAGTTAGATTCCTAGCCCTTTCCAAACACTCTGTCCTATTTTGTGTTCTGGAGACTTTAATAGCCTCTCCTGGGCTCTCCTTTCATTTTAGTTCTTTCATAATTTTCCATGAAGTTGAACCCACCCCTCCACACGTTAACCTGCTGCTTTGTTTCCCATTAGCCATACCTCTTGGAGTTTTACCCTTCCCTCCCCCCCACTTTCTAGTTTAAAGTCCTGTTGACCATAGTCGATGCACCCACATCACTCCCCACACAAATATAGCACTACGCAACTACATAATTCTAAAATATGCTCTTCTTTGTTCATGCAGGTTAGGTCAGGAGTCCTATCCAACAACTGCTTTCTTCTTCAAGGTTCAAGGATACGGTTATCATCAGCATGGCACATTTCTAAGAACCCTCTCTCCCTTGGGTCACAACAGTCATGATGGTGTCGTTTTCTTCATCTGCAATTCTCCTTTGTGTCTGCCAGCCACACGGCTTCTTTCTTAACTTCCTACCTGTTGGTACTGCTTCCAGGTCAAGGGTAGCCAGGTTACATGGACCAGAATTTCTTCTTATCAAAGAAAATTACAATTGATCCCTTTACAATTGACAAAAACTCTTGAAAGTCCTTTTCAAATAATCTTAAAACAATTAGATTCCACAGACCTTCTAAAGAAATTATAAATTTCCTGCACTGCTTCCAGGTCAAAGGTTATCTGTTGGAGGGAGGGATGCAAGAATTTTTGGTTCAGGGCCACGGATTCCTAAGATAGGCAGTCGACGATTCGTAAGTTATTTTAAGATAGTCTATTAAGAAGCAACAATTTAGATACGATGTATTAATTAATTAGACAGAAAAGGTATACAATTAGTGACAGTTGAGAGTCATTTACTGATCCCAGAGGACGAATGGATGGTTGGCACAGTGTCTGTTGATCTCAGTAGCTTGTCATAGCAGCATTCTGCTCTCTAGTCAAAGCTCTAGGGAATGCTTCCCTCGCTCTTACTGCTCTTGCCACCTCCTAGGAATGCCCCCCCCTGTTCTTGAGCATTTCTTAATATAGCCTCTTCCTGGGGGCTGTTAGTTTGCACAGTGCCAATAACCTATTGAATCCCTTCTGACCAATGGATACAGGACAGGCACCCAAAATGTAAGGAGGGGTTGCTTTCTGCCCTGTTCGTCACCCCGCTCGAGGTCAGCTTTTTAGTTTCCATCATGCTGAGGGTCATTTCCTAGCCCTTTTTAAACACTTGCATAGATAAGGGGACACACAGAAGATACCATCCTACCAACTTAGGAATGTCAACATGGAAACCCTAACCAAGTGACCCTAATGTTTCCAGAAACTTTCGAAATTGCCTTTCAAAATAGAGAATTAATGCTGTTTAGCTAATCTCATAATCTCATACTATGCAGAAAATCTAGGTTTATTAAAGACCCCAATTTCTTACAGGGGGCAATGCCCCACGGGACATGTGATGCAAGAATTATGATTCTGTACAACAAGAGTGACCGTAATGCTTGCAACAATGATTGAGACATCTCCCTGCTGAACATCATGGGAAAAATATTTGCCTGTGTTACCCTTGTCAGACTGCTGGTCTTGGTTTAACACATCTACCTTGAACCCCAGTGTGGTTGCAGAACTGGAAGATCTACAATTGACATGATCTTCTCAGTCCACCAGCTGCTAGAGTAATGCCATGAGCAAAGGAGACCACTATATATTGCTTTCATCAATCCCACCAAGGCATTCAATCTTGTGAGCAGAGGCAGCCTACTTAAGCTGCGAGAGAAAATTGGCTGCATGCCAAAGCAGCTCAATGTAATCTCCCCTTTCCATGACAACATCATGAGTAATGTCGGCTATGGCAGGACAACATTGGAACCCTTTGAGATTCGCAGTGAGGTCAAACATGGTTGTGTTCTGGTACCAACATGCTTTGGCATACTCCTCATTGCTACTGTCATACGCCTTCAGGTCATCTACAGGGGGCATCTTCTTACATACCAGAACTGAAAGAAAGCTGTTCAGCCTTACTCATCTGAAATCCAAGCCAAAGGTGTGCCACTGTAAGATTTAGGGGTTTTGAGGTATAAAACTTTTAAAATTAAAATCTCTAAAGTTTCGCATTATTAATTTCTAATACTAGGGTCCTCAGTTGTGCCTGACCTAAAAAGGTACAAATAACTAGTATTTATGCATCAAGTAGAGTTTATTAAGCAAGATTTTATACATACTTAACAAATAGTGAAGACAACATGGAAGGCTGTTCTGAAGATTCCTTGAGTGTTGCCAGTACAGGCGATGTCTTTCTCTTCACAACAAAAACAGAAATACCTGGAAAAACTCAGCAGGTCTGGCAGCATTGGTGGAGAAGAGCAAAGTTGACGTTTCGAGTCCTCATGATCCTTCAACAGAACTAAGTAGAAATAGGAAAGGGGTGAAATATAAGCTGGTTTAAGGGGGGGTGGGGGTGGGGAAGGGGTGTTGCGACAAGCAAGCAGTGATAGGAGGAGATAACCAGAAGATGTCACAGACAAAGGAACAAAGAGGTGTTGAAGGTGGTGTTATCTAAAAGAATGTGCTAATTAAGATTGGAGAGCAGGACAAGCAAGGTAGCTCTAGTGGGGGTGGGGTGAAATTAACCATGGGTGGAATACATTTAAAAATAATGGAAATAGGTAGGAAAAGAAAAATCTATATAAATTATTGGAAAAAACAAAAGGGAGGGGGAAGAAACGGAAAGGGGGTGGGGATGGAGGAAGGAGTTCAAGATCAAAAGTTGTTGAACTCAATATTCAGTCCGGAAGGCTGTAAAGTGCCTAGTCGGAAGATGAGGTGCTGTTCCTCCAGTTTGCGTTGAGCTTCACTGGAACAATGCAGCAAGCCAAGGACAGACATGTGGGCAAGAGAGCAGGGTGGAGTGTTAAAATGGCAAGCGACAGGGAGGTCTGGGTCATTCTTGCGGACAGACCGAAGGTGTTCTGCAAAGCGGTCACCCAGTCTGCGTTTGGTCTCTCCAATGTAGAGGAAACCGCATTGGGAGCAACAAATGCAGTAGACTAAGTTGGGGGAAATGCAAGTGAAATGCTGCTTCACTTGAAAGGAGTGTTTGGGCACTTGGACGGTGAGGAGAGAGGAAATGAAGGGGCAGGTGTTGCATATTTTGCGTTTGCATGGGGAGGTGCCGTAGGTGGGGGTTGAGGAGTGGGGGGTGATGGAGAAGTGGATTAGGGTGTCACAGAGGGAACGATCCCTACGCAATGCTGCCAGGGGGGGGCGAAGGGAAGATGTGTTTGGTGGTGGCATCATGCTGGAGTTGGCAGAAATGGCGGAGGATGATCCTTTGAATGCGGAGGCTGGTGGGGTGATAAGTGAGGACAAGGGGGACCCTATCATGTTCTTCTGTTTCTGACGTGCTGTTGAACTGTGTCTCATAAGGATCATATCACAGAAGCCATGGTAAAACTGTGCCAACAAAGATTCTGATTTTCCAATTTTTATCCTCACATCTCATTATTCCAGAATCCCTTATTTGAAAATAGTCCAAATTAACCTCTTCCATTGGTTTAGGGTGCGGTTCATCTGGTGTCACCCCACCTCTGTAACTAGAGTCATGTAGACTGAAGACAAATATCCATCCTTTGTTCCCTGGGCCTCCAAAGTTTACATGTCCTTTAGATACAGAGCAGTTACAAACAATGTCACATCTTGTTGTCATTAATGCACCTATTGTAAGTATTCACATCAACATATTTTAACCCAAGTCCCACAGATAATAAAGCCATTACCGACAAATGTTAATAACACTTCTTACCATAATGTCAAAAAAAGAAAAGTTTCCCACTAACACAGATATTCTACCCTAGAGATATGATTAATCAATTAAATCAATGCATGTGGTTTGTTTAAAGATATGTTATCCTAAGTAAGCTACCTTTCAGCTGTTTCTTCAAGGCTGATAAAAAAGACTCTTAATTGCTCACAATACAATTAAGACAACATAAACTGCTGAACCCAGACCCTCAGGCAACTTTAAAGTCATAAAATCCATTAAGTGTAGTTTCTCGCAAGCAACAGCTGCCATCCTTTAAAGTGTCCCAACTAGCAGAAATTCAATAAAAACAAAAATTGCTGGAAAAACTCGGCATGTCTGACAGCATCTGTGGAGAGAAAGACGGAGTTAATGTTTCAAGTCTGCATGACTTCTTCAGAACTAAAGAGAAGTAAAAATGTGGTGAAATATATGCTGTTTAAGGTGGGGGGTGGGACAGGTGAAGCTGGATAGAAGGCCAGCGATAGGTGGAGGCAAAGGGGAGATTGCGAAAAATGCCATAAACAAAAGGGCGAAGGGATGTTGATGGTGGTGATACTGGCTAAAGGAGGTGCTAATGGTGACATTAAGAGTAGAAAGCAGGATGAGCAGGTGACAGATGGCCCTAGTGGGGGAGGAGGGGAACGTTGTGGGGATAAAGCAATGAATGGAAATAAATTTTTAAAAATATCAATAGAAATAGGTGGGAAAAAATATGTAAAAACTTATAAATATTTGAAAAAAGTGGATCAGAAAGGGGTGAGGATGGAGGAGAGAGTTCATGATCTGAAGTTGTTGGAACTCAATGTTAAGTCCGGAAGGCTGTAAAGTGCCTAATCGGAAGATGAGGGGCTGTTCCTCCAGTTTGCGTTGAGCTTCACTGGAACATTGCAGCAGGCCAAGGATAGACATGTGGGCATAAGAGCAGGGTGGTGTGTTGAAATGGTGAGCGACAGGAAGGTCTGGCTCATGCTTGTGGACAGACCGAAGGTGTCCCGCAAAGCGGTCACCCAGTCTGCGTTTGGTCTCTCCAATGTAGAGGAGACCGCATTGGGAGCAGCGAATGCAGTAGACCAAATTGAGGGAAGTGCAAGTGAAGTGCTGCTTCACTTGAAAGGAGTGTTTGGGCCCTTGGACGGTGCGGAGGGGGGAAGTAAAAGGGCAGGTGTTGCACCTTCTGCGGTTGCATGAGAAGGTGCCGTGGGAGGGGGTTGAGGTGTTGGAGGTGATGGAGGAGTGGACCAGCGTGTCCCAGAGGGAACAGTCCCTATGGAATGCCGACGGGGTGGGTGAGAGGAAGATGTGTTTGGTGGTGGCATCATGCTGGGGTTGGCGGAAATGGTGGAGAATGATGCTTTTAATGCGGAGGCTGGTGGGGTGAAAAGTGAGGACAAGGGGGACCCTATCACGGTTCTGGGAGGGAGAGGAAGGTGTGAGGGCAGAGGCGCGGGAGATGGGCTGGACACAGTTGAGGGCCCTGTCAACCACCGTGGGTGGGAAACCTCAGCTAAGGGAGAAGGAAGACATGTCAGAAGCACTGTTTTGGAAAGTGGCATCATCGAAACAGATGCGACAGGAGCGAAGGAACTGAGAATGGGATGAAGTCCTTACAGGAAGCAGGGCGTGAGGAATTGTATTTGAGGTACTGTGGGAGTCGGTGGGCTTGTAAAGAATATTGGTGGACGGTCTATCACCAGAAATTGAGACAGAGGCCAAGGAAGGGAAATGAAATTGTCAGTGATGGACCATGTGAAAGTGCTGGAGGGGTGGAAATTGGAAGCAAAATTAATACATTTTTCCAGGTCCAGACGATAGCATGAAGCAGCACCAAAATAGTCATTGATGTACTGGAGAAAGAATTGTGGGAGGGGGCTGAGTAGGACTGGAACAAGGAATGTTCCACATACCCCATAAAGAGACAGGCATAACCGGGGCTCATGCGGGTACCCATAGTCACACCTTTTATTTGGAGGAAGTTAGACGAGCTTAAGGAGAAAGTGTTCAGTGTGAGAACAAGTTCAGCCAGATGAAGGAGAGTAATGGTGGATGGGGATTGTTCAGGCCTCTGTTCAAGGAAGAAGCGGAGAGCCCTCAGACCATCCTAGTCGGGGATGGAGGTGTAGAGGGATTGGATGTCCATGGTAAAGAGGAGGCAGCTGGGGCCAGGGAACTGGAAATTGTTGATATAATGTAGGGCGTGAGAGGAATTGCGGATGTAGGTGGGAAGAGACAGGACAAGGGGAGAGAGAACGGAGTCAAGATAGAAAGAAATGAGTTCCGTGGGGCAGGAGCAAGCTGACATGATTGGTCAAACGGGACAGTCCTGTTTGTGGATTTTGGGTAGGAGGTAGAAGTGGGCTGTCTGCGTTTGGGAGACTATGAGGTTCAAAACTGTGGAGGAAAGATCTCCAGAGGAGATGAGGGTTTCCAGCCCTGGAAACAATGGCTTGATGTTCGGTGGTGGGGTCATGGTCCAGGGTGAGGCAGGAAGAAGTGTCTGCGAGTTGGCGCTCAGCCTCTGCGAGGAAGAGGTCGGTACGCCAGACTACAACAGCACCACCCTTGTCGGAAGGTTTTATAACAAAGTCAGGGTTGGACCTGAGAGATTGGAGTGCGGCAAGTTCAGAAGGAGACAGGTTAGAGTGGGTGAGAAATTTAGAGAAATTGAGATGGCCGATGTCACACCGACAATTCTCAATGAAAAGATCAAGAGCAGGTAAGAGGCCAGAGGGAGGGGCCAAGGTGGAGGGAGAATACTGGAGGTGGGTGAAAGGATCTGTTGAACGGGGAGAGGACTCCTGCCCAAAGAAGTGAACATGGAGACGAAGGTGGCGGAAGAAGAGTTCAGCATCGTGCCGAGCCCGGAATTCATGAGGTGAGGGCGTAAGGTTAGGAAACCTAGTACTTTGCTGAGTATGAACGTTCAGCATCTGGAAGGGGAAGGTCAGGGGGTATGGTGAATACACGGCTGAATCTGGGATTAGAAGACAGGATGGGGTCAGAGGGACGGGAAGGGGTGGAGGGTCCTGGATGGGTGTTGGTATCAATGAGTCGTTGGAGCTTGTGTTCCTTAGCTTTCCTTCCTTTTGAAAGAAAGAGACAAAGTTTCTTGTTAAGGCGTTGGATGAGACGAAGAATGAAATAAAACTGGGGGCAAGGATAGCAGAAATTCAAACTGAACTATTTAAAAATTGGTTAAAAATAAAATCCATAGATGTTACTTCAAACCGACATAGAGCCCCAAAAATTAGTAGTATTATCAAAACCTTACATCAGGCCCTCATAAGAGAGTTGCAGTCCACTGGCGACGCTGCACTAGCATTCCATACTGAGGAACACTTGCAGTGGCATTGCATGTAAAGAGTTTGGTCTGACCATCAGCATCAGGAAGATGAATGCCATCATCCGGGACGTTACTATACCAACACTTGTACAAACATTGACAATGTGACATTGGAGATTGTTGATAGCTTCACATATCTAGGCTTCACAATTGCCAGCAATGTGTTACTTGATGCTGAAATCAACACACACATCACAAAAGCTGCAGCTGTTATGTCGAAGCTGAGTAAGAGTGTGGAACAACAGCAACCTAACTGAGAACACCAAACTGTGGGTCTACCAAGCCTGCATCCTCAATGCACTCCTCTAGAACAATGAAACCTGGACAACATATGCTCAGTAGAAGAAAAGGCTGATCAGTTTCCACCTTTGCTATCTCAGACATACCCTCACCATTTCTTAGCAGGACAAAGTCACCAAGTCAGAGGTTCTGGAGTGTGCTAATGCTATCAGCATACATTCATTAGCCAAAGTCATCTTCACTGGCTTGGCCACATTCATCGGATGGATGACAGCTATATACTCAAACATCTTCCGTACAGTGAACTGACCATTGGGCCACAACGCCACCTTTGCTACAAGGAGACCTGCAAGTGAGATCTGAAGATGCCGGACATTGACACTGACAACTGGGAGACGGTTGCTGATGGTCCTGGAGGCCCAGATGGATCATCTCCTCAACGCTTCTGGCTGAAGATGATTGCAAATGCTTCAGTGTTGTAATGGTTATAACTGATGAAAACTTCAGCCTTCAATTAGCATAAAATTGGGCTATTTAAATAAATCTGACAAGAATTGGGTGTTGCCAACACTGCAAAACTATAGATGCAGAGTTAGAAGAATTATAATACCAAAGGACATGCTGTTCCATTTAAACAACTGAACTCAATAGTCGTTCTCAAAAATATGTCATCTCTTTTGGCCTGTCTGTGAAGAGAGTCAAAAGAACTCATGTTGCATTCAATAATACTTCGGAGCTTTAATTCACATAAGGTTGTCCACTGCTTAGCTATCATGAAGTCGAGATAAAATGAAAAGAATGCAAATTATAAGTGACAAAAAATACTGATACTTCAGGGTATGAAAAGGGCTGATTAGTGTTTTGGTTAGGCAGCCATTCTTTAAATCCTACAGTCAACAGTTCTTAAATCTGTGTGTTTGATCTATTAACAAATTGGAAAATAACTCTTCAATATGTTTGCAAATACAATTTAAATCATATGGATGAATTTTATTTTCAATGTAAGGATAATGCTTTGCAGAGCTTATTGCCAGCCCATTATAGAACCTGATTAATTTTCATTCCATTCAAATGCTAGACAGAAAAGAAAGACCGACTGAAAACTCACCAATTCTTCTTCCCTTCTGTCCATAATCAGGATAATTTAATTTTCATGAGGCTGAAGTGTTCCCAAACCCCTGTCTGCATGCAGTCAGTTTTTAAAAAGTCACCAGCAGCAAACTTCATGGATTTTTAAACAAGGAGCATTATTTATTTACACACGCTTTTCCTGGAAAAGTTTATCACTACTTCACACACACCACATACACACAAGAAAGATCCAGTAAAACAAAGGGGGTTTCAGTTCTCTCAAATATCAAGATTAGTCCAAACAGATTAGTTAACATTTCAAATGATTATAGGAGTCCAGTGAGAAGGGGAGTTTTTCCACTGTGGAAATTAAGCTTTGATGAGTCCAGATAGCCAAAGACAGGATTTTGTGGAGTTTCTTCAGAATAAGAGATGCACAGCTTGGTAATTCTTATAGCCGGAGGGCCAGTTTCCTTTATTGATTGCATACAGGTGAACTCAGAATCTTTCAGAACAGGTTTCACGGAGGCTTTAAACTTTAAGCCTTGTGATGCTTTAAAGGCCAGATGCCACAGCCTGCTTTCTGCATAGCTATTTCTTCTGTTGTTACTTCTGCCAACTGCTGTGAGGCAAATAGAACTTTATAATAAAATACTTTCAAAAATCAGAGTATCAGTCATGTGATGATTGGTCATTAATACATGATGGAAAGCAATCAAAAGTCTGTTCATATTAATGAAGCAGTTTCCACATCCGATGACATTGACATACAATAGAGGCAGATAAAGGTCTTTAGCATCTTCTTGTGCATAATACATTTTGTTAGCTCATCTTTATTACCTGTCAGATCTGGAGTCAGAAAGTCTGAAGGCTTATTGTCCTTGTTGTTTTGGGGTAAGTCCTGACGATGGCAGGTGCGACATTCCACAAGGTTTTGCCTAGGCTTGATTCATTGTAATCCGCTTGCAGAAGCTGAGCCAACTTGCAGGTTCAAACATCAAGTGACCTGTGACAGCCATCTTAAAGATCAACAATGTTCTTTTTAAAGAGGGCAAAGTGTTCTTTTTTAAAAAATTGCAATGTCCTCATCGCTACACAGCATGACATTCCTCCCCACCCCCTCACTCCCTCCCAGGGGGAAAAAATGAAGTTCTATTTCTTTTTTTCATGGTTTCTTTGTGAAACTAAGATGGATACATTGTATACAATGATACAAAGATGTATCATTTTTCCATTCACACTAGGTTTTCTACATACACATACAACATTGGCAGTTACAATTTCAGTTTCCTGTTGCATTGTTTCTCTCTTAACATTTCCCAGTTATGTGTTACCTGGTGATTTTTTTCTTTAAACTCTTTGTCTTTAAAATGGTCTGCACTGATTTCAGCTTTTGAATCTCACTGGTCTCCACGTCTGGAGCTTTCTCATCTTTAAACTCTACAAGGACTGGCTCAGTTGAGTCTATAGTTAAATTGTCTCCTCCTCCTTTAGCTGTAGGCACACCCATTACTTCCCAGACTCAAACATTTTAAACTCTGTTTTTGAGATAACAAGTTTAAAATGGCCTCTTTATGTGCAAACAACTCATTCCTTCTTCGACCAAAATCCCTTTTGGCTGACCCAAGAATGTCATTGAGATGCTTTTTTATGTTCAAGAATTAAGGTTCGATATTCTTGTCTAGTCTGAACTTTAAATATTTTCTTATTTTTCATTTTTTCATGATTCCATTCAGATCAAATGTTATTTAATTCTTTTCGAGCAATATCACGTCGGCGTGCGGAGGCGAGCCCGGCTAGTGGGCGGGTGGGGGCAGGTCCGGCACACCGACACATAAAATGACGCAGGGTGACGTCAGGCGTGCTTCCCGACATCACTGTGTGTCATTCAGATCTTTCGTTCCGCGGACACATGCCGGAGGCGGCTGCACGCCTGCCAAACTGTCAAAGGCTTGTTAAGGCCCTTTAAAAACCAGTTAAAGTAATTATCAACACTGCCCGTCCAACCTTAAGGTTGCCGGGCAGGTGAAGAGCCCAAGCAGCCTTTGCTGGGCGGGGTGAAGTTTCCTGAAGGTTTTATTAAATAAATAAAATTTGCTTAATTCATAAATATGTCCCAGCTCATGTGACATTGTCACATGAGGGGACATGTGTAAATAATTTTTAACTTTCTTACTAAAAATTCTCAATATATTCTTAATCTCCTTGAGGCAGCTCCACGCCTCAGGGAGATTTCTGTGCCCGCCCATGTAAAATGGCGGTGCGGAGCCGATCGCAGGCAGCAATCAGCTCCGTGCCCGCTCCCGCCGTGTCCGCCCGCCATATGAAAAATCCTGCCCTTGATTTCCTTTTTGATACTTTGAGTCTTCCACACAATTCACAAATTACATGATTCCAATCATTTTGAGGTTGTAACTGGTCTTTTGAACTCAGTCCAGTTGTATCCTGAATCCCAACATTGACAGGCATGGTTCATTCTTGTGCTGTTTCAGCACTGACAGGACTATATTAATTAAATCTCATTAATCCTTTTGAGTCATTCTGAGGTCTTAGTCCTTTGAAGAATTTTGATTTGGAAATACTGCAGAATCTTTTGCTGCCTCTTTTAATTCAACAGCTTTTATATTTTTCCCCAAAACCTCTGAACTTTTCTCAGCTTTTTGCAACTTAACAGAACTTTATTGGCTTTCTCCAGCCTTTTCAATCTCCCTGGACTGTTCTAGACTTTTGGGGGGTACGACCGATCAGTCAGCCAGGTCGTTCCCCAAAAAAAGGTCAACCCCTTGCATGGGCAAGTTTGAGATCACAGCCACTGTGTTACCAACTCCATAACGAGCTCACTCTTCAAATAATTTTTTAAAAATGGCACCTCAGGACATTCTCCAGTGAGTCCTTTGATTAGTACACTGGAATTTGTTCTGCTATTGTGTGGGATCTCCCCAACTTTTCCCACCAGCAGATTTGTAAGCAACCAAAATCTTGACGAATGCTGATTTCCCTTTCCAATTCCTTGGAAAAATAGGGACCATTTTCCCTTTGTGTACAATACCCTGATAGGCATCTGTCCCCTCTGTAGTGTTTTCACAGAGACTTACAACTTTCATTCCCACAGATATGGAAGTGCTGTAATGTCCCCTGTGGCTCTCTTTGCCTGCCAGCAATTTTCCCTGAGATGACCTGGCTTGCCATAAATGGTGTGGCCCTGATGGTTTGTATTCCATGCCCTTTTTTTCAAAAGTTGGGAATTGGTTTGCCCTGTTTTCTCTATTCTCCTTTCCCTTGGGATCTACCACTGTCCCTTTTATCCCCCTTTATCCCCCTCCTTGCTGGTACGATCTATCTGACCCTACTGTGGTTAAGAGGCTTGTGAGTCAGTTTGTAGTCATCAGTTATAACTTCTGCTGCCCTGACTGAGGTAACTCGTTATCCTTTTAGATGCATTTTTAGATTCCTCCAACAGTACCAATTTCCTTATCCTATCGTAGGTGTGTTCTATTTTTAAAATGCAGACCCATCGGTCAAAAGCTTTTTGCTTTAAACATAGAAAATAAGAGCAGGAGTAGGCCTTTCGGCCCTTCGAGCCTGCTCTGCCGTTCATCATGATCATGGCTGATCATCCAACTCAATTGCCGGCTCCTGCTTTCTCCCCATATCCTTTGATCCCTTTTGCCCCAAGAGCTAAATCTAACTCCTTGAAAACATACAATGTTTTGGCCTCAACTATTTTCTGTGGTAGCGAATTCCACAGGCTCACCACTCTCTGGGTGAAGAAATTTCTCCTCATCTCAGTCCTAAATGGTCTACCCCGTATCCTCAGACTGTGACCCTTGACTCCCCCACCGTAGGGAACATCCTTCCTGGATCTACCCTGTCTAGTCCTGTTAGAATTTCATAGGTTTCTATGAGATCCCCCCATATTCTTCTGAACTCCAGTGAATATAATCCTAACCAACTCAATCTCTCCTCATATGTCAGTCCCGCCATCCCAGGAATCAGTCTGGTAAACCTTCGCTGCACTCCCTCTATAGCAGGAACATCCTTCCTCAGATAAGGAGACCAAAACTGTACATAATATTCCAGGTGTGGTCTCACCAAGGCCCTGTATAATTGCAGGAAAACATCCCTGCTCCTGTACTTGAAACCTCTCACTATAAGGCCAACATACCATTTGTCTTCTTTACCACCTGCTGCACCTGCATGCTTACCTTCAGTGACTGGTGTACGAGGACATCCAGGTCTCATTGCACATTCCCCTCTCTCAATTTATAGCCATTCAGATAATAATCTGCCTTCCTGTTTTTGCTACCAAAGTGGATAACTTCACATTTATCCACATTATACTGCATCTGCCATGCATTTGCCCACTCACTCAGCTTGTCTAAATCACACTGAAGCTTCTCTGCATCCTCCTCACAGCTCACCCTCCCACCCAGCTTTGTGTCATTTGCAAATTTGGAGATATATTTAGTCTTTCAAATTCTAAATAGATCTGCAAGGATTTCTTATGGGTATCCTGGAATTGCTGATGATATACCTCTTGGACTAATTATCGACACTAAGAATGACAGTCTTGATTTGTTTGTAACTGGCAAACATTTCAGGAGATAGCATAGAATAGATTTCTTTGGCCTTCCCAGTCATCTGAACCTGTATCAGTGGAGCCGATCTGCTGCCTTTTCAAAAATTGTGAAAAAGGATTGTACATTATACTTTTCAAATTTGGAAACAAACTTGGAAAATTTTATGGCTTCAAAACATGTTTCTGAGTTATGGAGATTGGGATTATTAGTAGGCAGAGTTAGATTTTCCACTAGGTAAAAGCAAAAAACTGCGGATGCTGGAAATCCGAAACAAAAACAAAAATACCTGGAAAAACTCAGCAGGTCTGACAGCATCTGGGAGAGAATGCAGTTAACGTTTCGAGTCCATATGACTCTTCATCAGAACTAAGGAAAAATAGAAAAGAGATGAAATATAAGCTGGTTTAAGGGGAGGTGGGACAGGTAGAGCTGGACAGAGGGCCAGTTTTTTTAAGGTCCAGACGAGAGCATGAAGCAGCACCGAAGCAGTCGTCGATGTACCGGAGAAAGAATTGTGGGAGGGGGCCGGAGTAGGATTGGAACAAAGAATGTCCACATACCCCATAAAGAGACAGGCATAACTGAGGCCCATGCGGGTACCCATAGCCACACCTTTTATTTGGAGGAAGTGAGAGGAGTTTAAGGAGAAATTGTTCAGTGAGAGAACAAGTTCAGCCAGACGGAGGAGAGTAGTGAGAGTAGAGCTTCGTGCTCTCGTCTGGACCTGAAAAATTTATTAATTTTGCTTCCAATTTCCACCCTCTATCATTTTCACATGGCTCATCTCTGACACTTCTCTTCCCTTCCTTGACCTCTCTGACTCAATTTCTGGTGATAGACTGTCCACCAATATTCATTACAAGCCTACTGACTCCCACAGCTACCTTGACTACAGCTCCTCACACCCCGCTTCCTGTAAGGACTCCATCCCATTCTCTCAGTTCCTTCGCCTCCATTGCCTCTGTTCTGAAGATGCCACTTTCAAAAACAGTTCCTCTGACATGTCTTCCTTCTTCCTTAACCGAGGTTTTCCACTCACGGTGGTTGACACGGCCCTCAACCGTGTCCGGCCCATCTCCCGCGCATTCGCCCTCACACCTTCCTCTCCCTCCCAGAACCATGATAGGGTCCCCCATGTCCTCACTTATCACCCCACCAGCCTCCACAATCAAAGGATCATCCTCCACCATTTCCGCCAACTCCAGCATGATGCCACCACCAAACACATCTTCCCTTCACCGCCCCCCCCCGGCCGCATTCTGCAGGGATCGTTCCCTCCGGGACACCCTGGTCCACTTCTCCATCACCCCCTACATCTCAACCCCCCTCCCACGGCACCTTCCCATGCAACCGCAGAAGGTGCAACACCTACCTCTCTTTCCCCCCTCCTCACCATCCAAGGGCCCAAACACTCCTTTCAAGTGAAGCAGCATTTCACTTGCACTTCCCTCAATTTAGTCTACTGCATTTGCTGCTCCCAATGCAGTTTCCTCTACATTGGAGAAACCAAACGCAGACTGAGTGACCGCTTTGCAGAACACCCTCGGTCTGTCCGCAAGCATGACCCAGACCTCCCTGTTGCTTGCCATTTCAACACACCACCCTGCTGTCATGCCCACATGTCCGTCCTTGGCCTGCTGCAATGTTCCAGTGAAGCTCAACGCAAACTGGAGGAACAGCACCTCATCATCTGACTAGGCACTTTACAGCCTTCCGGACTGAATATTGAGTTCATGAACTCTCTCCTCCATCCCCACCCGCTTTCCGATCCCCCTTTTTCCAGTAATTTACATATATTTTTCTTTTCCCACCTCTTTCCATTATTTTTAAATGTACTTCCATTCATTGTTTTATCTCTACCTTTTAGCCTATTTCGATCCCTTCCCCCCACCACACCCCCACTTGGGCTATCTGTACCTTGCTTATCCTGCTTTCTACCCTTAATGTCACCATTAGCACATTTCTTAACTAATATCACCACCGTCAACATCTCTTTGTCCTTTTGTCTATGACATCTTTTGGCAATCTCCACCTATCACTGGCCCTCTATTCAGCTCTACCTGTCCCACCCCCACTTAAACCAGCTTATATTTCACCTCTTTTCCTTAGTTGTGGTGAAGAGTCATACGGACTCAAAACGTTAACTGTATTCCTCTCCGCAGATGCTGTCAGACCTGCTGAGTTTTTCCAGGTATTTTTGTTTTTGTTAGATTTTCCCCTAGCTGTTTCAAGTGGTCTTAAGTCTCTCTCGTTCTGTGCCTGCAATGTCATCGCCAATGTTTGTCGCTGGAAAACCCTCTCTTTCTCTTGGAACTCTAGCTGTAATCTCAGATTTTCCAGCTGTACTTTTACGAGGGTAACCTGGTTGATTTCAGGTTCTGAGTCTTCCTCTACTTGTTCCGGATCTTGGCTGAGACCCAAATGCTCAACCAGCATCTTGAATAACTCAGGTCTCTTTGTCTTCCTGGGTACTTTTAAGTCCACCTGCTTCGCTACAGCTTTCAGCTGTGCTATGTTTCGGGATGCTAATTTTCCCCCAGTCAAGTTCTCGTATTCTACAAACATTTATGCATTGCAATTAAGCTATGTTGCTTTTCAGTGTTAGTACATGAAAATCTGCTGTGGTAGTTGGTTTGTTTTAAAGACAACTGAACTCGCCCTTTTTGGCTTCCAATTTTATTCTTTTAATCTCAAATGCAGCTTGCTTTGGTTTATTTAATTCAAATTTGGCTCATTTGCAAAGGATTTAATCCTGCATGCAGCCCCCTAATTTCTGTTGTGGACAGGGAAGAGAGACAGACTGAAAATTCTCCAGTTCTTCTTTGATTCTGCCTGTAATCAGGGTAGTTTAATTTTGATAAAGTTGAAGTGTTCCCAAAACCTCGTTTGGGTGCAGTCAGTTTTCACAAAGTTACCTGCAGCAAGCATTCATGGATTTTTAAACAAGGAGCATGTTCTTTATTCTCACACTCTCTTCCTGGAAAGCTGATCACGACTTCACGCACACCACATACACACAAGAAGAATACAGTAAAACAAATGGGGCTTCACCTGTATAAAATATTAAGATTAGTCCAAACAAATTAGTTAACATTTCATGTAACAAGAGTTGAGTGAGAGAGGGAGCTTTTCCACTCCAGAGTTGAAGCTCAGATGAGTCCAGATAGCCAAAGACAGGATTTTATGGAGTTTATTCGGATTAAGAGGTATGGAGCAGGTAATGTTGGCATCCTTGGTCATTGTTTTCGATGGTGGACCAATTTTCTTTCCCAGGTTCATGTGGAATCTTTTGGAACAGGTTCCAAGGAAACTTTAAACTTTAAGCCTTCTGGTTCTGTAAAGGCCAGATTTATAGCCTGATTTCTGCAGTGATGTTTCTTCTGTTGTTACTTCTACTGGCTGCTGCAAAGCAAGCAGGACTCAATAATAAAAGGCTTTCAAAAATCAAAGAATTTAATTCATGCGCCGATGGAAAGCAATCAATAGTCTGTTCATATTAATGAAGTAGCTTCCACATCCAATGGTCAGAACTATCAACATACAATGGAAGCAGATAGAGATCCTTAGCATTTCCTTATGTGTAATCAGTTTTGTTGGGTCTTCTTTATTATCTGGCAGATCTGAAGTCGAAGTTTGTTGGCTTCTTGTTCTTGTTGTGTTGGGGTAAGTCCTGCCAATGGTAGATGCGATATTCCACAAAGATGTTGTCTCAGCATGGCCACTGTAATCTACTATTAGAAGCTTCCAGAAGCCTGCCCTCCTTTCCGTTCCAAATACAAATGACATGTTGCAGCCATCTTAAAGATTAACAGTGTCCTTTTTAAAGAGGCCATACATTTTTTTTTATAAATCTGTAATGTCCTCATGTCTGCTCGGCATGACAGAACTCATGATGAACAATGAAAAAAGATTCTTGCTTTGGAATGTGCAGAGAGTCTAGTACATGAATATGTTGGGTCAACATTGATTTAAGTGATCAGCAACCAACCATATCTTTTATATCAGACAAGGATCTTGCCAGTCAGAGATTCTTAGTGGCGGGCCCTGCACGTCAGCGCGTAAAATGACGCGCGGTGACGTCGGGCGAATGTCCCGATGTCACCGCGCACCAGCGCGATATTTCGTTGGGCGGGTGCACAGAATCACATAGTGCAGAAGAAGCCCTTCGGCCCATCAAGTCTGCACCGACACGTGAGAAACACCTGACCTACCTACCTAATCCCATTTACCAGCACTTGGCCCATAGCCTTGAATGTTATGACGTGCCAAGTGCTCATCCAGGTACTTTTTAAAGGATGTGAGGCAACCCGCCTCCACCACCCTCCCAGGCAGTGCATTCCAGACCGTCACCACCCTCTGGGTAAAAAAGTTTTTCCTCACATCCCCCCTAAACCTCCTGCCTCTCATCCTGAATTTATGCCCCCTTGTGACTGACCCTTCAACTAAGGGGAACAGCTGCTCCCTATCCACCCTGTCCATGCCCCTCATAATCTTGTACACCTCGATCAGGTCGCCCCTCAGTCTTCTCTGCTCCAACGAAAACAACCCAAGTCTATCCAACCTCTCTTCATAACTTAAATGTTTCATCCCTGGCAACATCCTGGTGAATCTCCTCTGCAACCCCTCCAGTGCAATTACATCCTTCCTATAAAGTGGCAACCAGAACTGCACACAGTACTCCAGCTGTGGCCTCACTAAGGTTCTATACAACTCCAACATGACCTCCCTACTTTTCTAATCCATGCCTCGATTGATAAAGACAAGTGTCCCATATGCCTTTTTCACCACCCTACTACCTTCAGAGATCTATGGATACATACGCCAAGGTCCCTTTGTTCCTCAGAACTTCCTAGTGCCATACCATTCATTGAATACTTCCTTGTCAAATTACTCCTTCCAAAGTGTGTCACCTCACACTTTTCAGGGTTAAATTCCATCTGCCACTTATCTGCCCATTTGACCATCCCGTCTACATCTTCCTGTAGCCCAAGACACTCAACCTCACTGTTAACCACCTGGCCATTCTTTGTGTCATCCGCAAACTTACTAATCCTACTCCCCACATAGTCATCTATGTCGTTTATATAAATGACAAATAATAGGGGACCCAGCACAGATCCATGTGATACGCCATTGGATACTGGCTTCCAGTCACTAAAGCGTCCTTCTGTCATCACCCTCTGTCTGCTACAACTAAGCCAATTTTGAATCCACCTTATCAAATTACCCTGTATCCCATGTGCATTTGCCTTCATTATAAGACTCCCATGTGGGACCTTGTCAAAGGCTTTGCTGAAATCCATATAAACTACATCAACTGCACTACCTTCATCTACACACCTAGTCAGCTCCTCAAAAAATTCAATCAAATTTGTTAGGCATGACCTCCCTCTGACAAAGCCATGCTGACTAGCCCTGATCAAACCTTGCCTCTCCAAGTGGAGATAGATACTCTCCTTCAGAACTTTCTCCAATAGTTTCCCTACCACTGACGTGAGACTCACTGGTCTGTAGTTTCCTGGCTTATCTCTACAACCCTTCTTAAATAGCGGAACCACATTAGCTGTTCTCCAGTCCTCTGGCACCTCCCCGGTAGCCAGAGAGGAATTAAAAATTCGGGTCAGAGCCCCTGCGATCGCCTCCCTTACCTCTCTCAGCAGTCTGGATACAAATCATCTGGACCTGGAGATTTGTCCACTTTTAAGCCTGCCAACACCTGCAATACCTTGTCACTCCCTATATTAATTTGCTTAAGAACCTCACAGTCTCTCTTCCCGAGTTCATTACCTTCATCCTCATTCTCTTGGGTGAAGGTGGACGTGAAGTATTCATTCAACACTCTAGCGATGTCCTCTGGCTCCACCCATAGATTGCCCCCTTGGTCCGTTATGGGCCCTACTCTTTTCCTGGTTATCCTCTTCCCATTGATATACTTATAGAATATCTTGGAATTTTCCCTACTTTTACCAGCCAGAGCTTTCTCATCTCCCCTCTTTGCTCTCATAATTACTTTCTTAAGCACCACCCTGCACTTTCTGTACTCCACTAATGCCTCTGCTGATTTGCTTCCCTTGTACCTGCTAAAATCCTCTCTTTTCCTGCTCATCGTATCCTGAATATCTCTGGTCATCCATGGTTCTCTGGGCTTGTTACTCCTTCCTATCACCCTGGAGGGAACATGTTAAGCCTGTATCCTCCCCATTTCCTTTTTGAACACCCCCCACTGTTCCTCTGTAGATTTCCCCACAAGTAACTGTTCCCAGTCTACCTTGGCCAGATCCTGCCATATTTTACTAAAATCCACTCTCCCCCAATCCAACACATTTTTTTTGCAACTTGTCGATTTCTTTGTCCATAACAAACTTAAACTGTACCATGTTGTGGTCGCTATCACTAAAATGCTCCCCCACCACCACCTCAGCCATCTGTCCTGCTTCATTCCCCATAATCGGGTCCAGCACTGCGCCGTCCCTTGTTGGACCCTCTACATATTGACCTAAAAAGTTCTCCTGTGCACATTTCAAGAAATCCACTCCATCCAACCCCTTAACACTATGTCTATCTCAATTAATGTTGGGAAAGTTGAAATCACCTGTTATAATTACCCTATTGTTATTGTTTTTACACACCTCCACAAATTGTGCACATATTTGCTCCTCAATTTCCCACTGACTATCTGGGGGTCTATAATAAACACCTAATAATGTGGCTGCTCCTTTTTTATTCCTAAGCTCTACCCACAAAGCTTCATTCAATGCCCCCTCCAAGATATCATCTCTCCTTACTGCAGTAACTGACTCCTTAACTAATAATGCACGATGAAGTGCGATGCGCGCTCGCCATTAATTAAAGGGCTAGTTAAGGTCCTTAACTCAGCAACGACGCCGATTTTCAGGCGCCTGTGCGATCTTCGGCTCGGTGCACAAGCGCAACAGGCAGATGGGTAAGCGACTTTTTAATAAAACTCATCCACGGGCGGGATAAGAGGGCTCAGTGGGGTTGTCAATCTGGTTTGTGAAGTATTTATTGCAGAAAGTTTTTTAAACTTGCCTGTGTGATCTGTAGCAGTTCAGAACGAATTCCAGCAGCTTTCTGTGTATTTTGAATCTTCAGCTCAGCACTCTTCAGTCAGGAATCTTTATCGGGCCTGCAGCTTTCCGGAGCCCTCCCTTTAGCCTGGAAGATGCCACTATCCTGCTGCCAGGGTATAGAGGCAGAGAAGCAGCTACCTCAATATGACGTAAGATGCAGTGCCGAAGGAGGCTCCGACTCTCAAGAGAAACAGTCAACTATATCTGTCAGATAATTGGCCCTGAGATCCCTCCTAACTGTGTGGGCGGACACCCCATGCCAGCGGTTCTGAAGGTCACAGTTGCCCTCAACTTCTATGTCTCTGGCTCCTTCCAGGGCTCGGTGGGTGATCTTTGTGGTGTTTCCCAATCAGCTTTCCACACTTGTGTCAAGCAGGTCACAGACGCTCTGTTCAGGCATGCATTGACCTTCATACACTTCCGCTGTGACCAGGCAAGTCCAGAGGTTTCGTGGCCATTGCTGGCTTCCCTCGCGTCCAGGGTGCAATAGACTGCACACATGTGGCCATCAAGGCGCCAACATTTGAGCCTGGTGCCTTCGTCAACATGAAGGGCTTCCACTCCATGAACATGCAGATAGTGTGTGATCACAGGATGCTGATTCTACAAGTCTGTGCAAGGTACCCAGGCAATTCCCACGATGCCTACATCCTCAGACACTTCCAGGTGCCGGGGCTCTTCAGTGCTCCGGCTCGGATTGATGGATGGCTGCTGGGTGACAAGGGCTATCACCTCAGAAGTTGGCTCATGACTCCTCTCCACCATCCAAGAACAGAAGCTGAGCAGTTCTACAATAGGAGCCATGCCTCCACGAGGGCTGTGGTGGAGAGAGCCATTGGTCTTCTCAACATGTGCCTCCAACACCTGGACCGCTCAGGGGGCGCACTCCAGTACCCCCCAGATCATGTCTCTGTGATAGCGGTAGCATGCTGTGCTCTGCGCAATCTTGCATTGGAAAGGAGGGACGCAGTGGACGATGGAGACCTTGACGCAGTGGATGCGGCTGCACACGATGACTCCAGCAGTGATTCGGAGGATGAGGAAGCACAGGACAATGATGAGGGGCTGCGCGCCGACCGGAACTACATTAAGGAAGCAGGGACACCGAGGAAACTTTAATCCAATGAACCTTCAGCTAGCTCCACACAAATGGACCTGCAGAACCACCATTGCCTGGCGCATCCATACGCGGCACTTAGGTGCTACATCTTCCACTTCATCAGCTGCAACTAAGGGCTTTGCACATAAACCTCAATGTCCACTCAAACACTCATGACATGTCTGTGAAACATACAACTGCAGCACAAAGGAGCCACCCTCAGCCATGGTAACACATGTGGATTTTATTTTGATCCATCATATGGTCCAACAAAATGAATCCCAAACATTTTTACAACTCCAAAAAATAATAACTACCTAATCTAGGGCCAACACAAAAGCACCAGTGAGAAACCCGTGGTGTGCCTGAGGTGCCTTATGATTACGTTTGTGGGTGCTATGTCTTGGTGCCGCCCCATTGCTCGGAGTAGCTTCTGAGACAGCCTGTGACTCTGCTGCCCTGTTGGCCTTGATGACCTTGGCGGATGTCCTCTGGCCCGTGGATCCTGTGCTGGCCCTGTCTGGGAGGGAGTGGCCAGTTTCACAGCTGGCATCTCCCCAGTCGTCACAGCCTCAACGGATGCAACGGTCACTGGCAGAGGGGCGGAGGAGCTGTGGGCTCCTCATCTGGAGCGCCCTGAGAGGAGCCCGCAGAGACGACAGGCAGCTGCTGCACCAACGTGAGGTTGCTTTGGACCTCCCTGCTCACCGTAGATGGATGGGCACCAAGCTGGGAGACTTGGTGCCCAGACCACCTCCCACATTGCCAATGAACAGCTGTGGCCACTGGCACTGTGAGGGCTTGCAGGTCCGAATGTATCCCCAGGAGAAGCCGGTTGTTCAGTTGGAAGCCCCTCTCCAGGAGAGTTGCCACTCTTTCCATGGAGGAAGCATGACGCTCTGACATGAGGCTTATGGCATCACTCATGCTCTGCGTGGATTTCTGCACCAAGGACACCAAGCAAAGCATACTCTCATGCAACACTCCCAGATGCTCCCACACACCCGGCCGCATTTCCTGCAGCTGCTGCGTGGCAGACAACTCCAGAGGCACATCATCATGTCCCAACTCAGCATGTGCCTGATCCCCTGCAGTCCTCCGGCTGCTGGCGCCATTGGCACTCTCTGTCTCTGCCATCTCCTCCAGTGATTGTGAAGTGCCCTCTCCACTGTGCCCCAGGACACTAGCCGATGTTGCAATTCCCACCGATGTGCTAGTCTCTGTGCTGGTGCCTGCCTCACTGAAATGGTGTGACGCAGGTGACAGTTCAGGGCCCTCAGGTGTGAGAGGGGGAATGCCTCCTGGCGGCCATGCTCTGATGATGCTGAAATTAACAACAAGGACAGTGGATCAGTTAGCGTGCACACAGTGACCTACTTCATCCCTTTCCCCCTGGTTCATTATGTGCTCAACCTTCCAGAACCTAAGGAGACGAATATTGGTGGGGTGGCAAATAGTCAGGAGGAGGCCCAGCATTACAGGCAGATACAGACGGGCTGGTCAGATGGCCTAAGGAATGCCAAATGAATGTTATGTGGATAAGTGTGAGGTGATGCACTTGGGCAGGACAAACAAGGTACGGGAATACACGAGGAATGGTCGGACCATGGAAAGTAAGGAGGATCAGAGGGACCTTGCTGGGCATGTCGACAGGCCCGTTAAGGTAGCAGGACAGGTACATAAGGTGTGAAAGAAGGTAAATGCCATACTTGCCTTTATTAGCCAAGGAATAGAATGTAGGAACAGGGAGGTCATGTTGCAAGTGTAGAAAACGCTGCTGAGGCCACAGCTATAGTTCTGCGTTCAATTGTGATCAGCGCTACATGGGAGGCATATGATTGGAGTGGAGAGAGTGCAGAGGTCGCTGATCAGGATGCTGGCTGGGCTGGAGAGTTGGAGTTATGAAGACGGATAGCATAGACTGGGGATATTTGCCGTGGAGCACAGGAGATTGAGGGGTGACATTATTGAGCTTCATAACATTATGAGGGGCATAGACCGGGTGGACAGAAAGCAACTTTTCCCCTTGGCGGAGGGATGACTAACCTGGTGACATTTATTTAAGGTAAGAGGCATGAGGTTGACAGGTGAGGCGATGAGGAACTTTTGCACAGAGTAGTGTGGGACGCACTGGCTGAAAGGGTGGTGGAGGCAGAAACGCTGCTAAAATGTAGTAAGCATTTGGATGTGCAGTAATGATGCCATGGCATACAAGGCCATGGGGATAGTGGTCAGAAATGGGATAAGGCGACTTTGGAAGGTGCTAGACACGCGCATCTTCGAAGGGCCGACGGACCTTCGTCTATGACCCACATGTCTGACTCTATCAGTCTGTGAATGAGCAGTGTTGCTACATTAACGATTCCAACAATCATCAGTGCTTTGGGTGGTAGGAAGACAGAGCAGATGGGATTGTGGACCTCAAATACCTGGCCGCTCCACCCCAGCCTCACCAACACCTGTGGACCTGGGCGCATGGAGCGTTTCAAGCTCCAGGGCCTCCTGCTCAAAACGGCTCATGGCCGTCTCCAGTGCGCATATGTTCATATGCATTATGTGCATTTTTCTCCTGCAAAACAGAGAAGACCGTTCACTGGGGCTAATTGCTCATGTACTCTGCATGCGCATGCTGCACCCCAACCACAGTGGCCCATCTCAGGCCTCCAGTGCCTCCTGTCCACGCTACTGCTGATCAGTCGCAAAAATATAGTATGGCTGCTACCAAACCACTGCGCCCCCCCAACCACCCCCCCAACCCCCAAAGGCCACCTTGGACACATTCTGCATCCATCACTTTCAGAAACACATGGTCTTAGCTCCCGTGGCAAGGAGGCGCAACTAGGTGTGGCGCCGAGGGCACCAGATGGCTCTTGGCCACGAGACCTTAAGGCTCCCCTTCCACCATCTCATCACCATGAATAGGACATGTGTTGGAGTTATGAGTATGCGCCTAGCTGCATCTCCTGCAGGTTGTCCCCAGACTACTCATGTGTGACTAAGACCAACACGTGGTGCAGGGAGAACCCATCTTCTCATGAACCAATGAGGCTGATGTAAGCATAGTCACTATCTGCTTGACCACCCAGTGTGCGACAAATGCCCAACATGATTCAATGCAGTAAGACTTGAGGGAGGGGGAGGCCTTCAAAGGCTAAGGCTACTTGTTGGGTTAAATGCCCAATGCCAACATGGCACTCACCCAGAGTGCAACAAATCTTTGAAGCACTTATGGCACTGGATCCAGGTGTGCCACAGCATGTCACGGGTGCTCACCACCTCCCCCACCTCCTCCCAGGCACGTTTCGTCATGTTTCCTCCTCCCATCTGGGGGAAACAGCACCTCCCACCGTGCTGCCACCTCCTCTACAAGGGCAGCAAGGCAGTCATCAGAAAAGCGAGGGGCACATTGCAGCCTGCCCTGCTCCTCTGGCCTTCCCTCTACATTGGCCTGCCGTGCAGACCCCTTGCAGTGCCACCTGCAGCTGGCCATAGTGAACAGCCTAAAGGAGGCTGCCAGGCCTTTTTTAAAACATTGGACCTGGCATTCTGTACATGCCCGTTGCGAACTTAAGACTCCCACTCTCCACGGGAATTGGAAATGCGCTGGGCAGGCCTTAATTGGCCCACCCGCGCAAAATGGCCGTGTCAGCATCAGCTCCGCCCGCCCGCCTAACGGAAAATTTTGGCCTTAGACTTATTTGTTCTTTGTTGCATATAGCTTTGAATGGCACTTAATTCTTTTGTATAGATTTAATGCATCATGCAGCATTCTTATGGTTATTTTATTACATATTTTTCCCCTCTTCTCCTGAAAGCCTAGTCATGGAATGATTCTTTACTTTACTATTCCTCACTGAAGAAGTAATTTTTTATATGAACTTACACAACGACTGTCAACAGGCAGTCATCAGACATGGAATTCAGAACAGCCAAACTTCTCGACATCCAACGTCCAAAAATACAACAACATAACTTAAGAACTAGGAACAGGAGTAGGCAATTCAGCCCCTCGAGCCTGCCCTGCCATTCATTACGATCATGGCTGATCTCATTTCGGCCTCAACTCCAATTTCCTGCCCTCTCCCCATAATCTTTCAACCCATTACTAATTAAAAATCTGTCTATCTCCTCCTTAAATTTATTCAACGTCCCGGTATCCACTGCACTCTGAGGTAGTGAATTCCACAGATTTACGACCCTTTGAGAAAAGTAATTCCTCCTCATCTCTGATTTAATTCTCCCACCCCTTAGCCTAAAACTATGGAGTCTCATTCTAGAATGCCCCACAAGGGGAAACATCCGCTCTACGTCTACTTTGTCTATCCCCTTTAGCATCTTATATACCTCAATTAGATCTCCTATCATCCTTCGAAACTCTAGCGAATATAGGCCTAAACTGCTCAATCTCTCATAAGACAAGCCCCACATCTCTGGAATCAATCTAGTGAACCTCCTCTGAACTGCCTCCAATGCAACTACATACATCCTCAAGTAAGGGGACCAAAACTGTGCACAGTACTCCAGGTGCGGTCTCAGCAATGCCTTGTACAGTTGCAACAACACTTCCCTATTTTTGTACTCTATTCCTTTAGCAATAAATGCCAAAATTCCATTTGCCTTCCTTATTGCCTGCTGTACCAGCATACTAGCTTTCAGCGGTTCATGCAAGAGGACACCCAGACCCCTCTGCATTGAAGCATTCTGAAGTTTCTCTCCATTTAAATAATAAGTTGCCTTTTTATTCTTCCGACCTCACACTTATCCACGTTAAACTCCATCTGCCAAATTTTGGCCCATTCACCTAACCTGTCCATATCCATTTGTAAATTTCTTATTTCTTCATTGCAACTTACTTTCCCACCTATTTTGGTGTCATCTGCAAATTTAGCCAAAGTACCTTCTATCCCTGAATCCAGGTCATTAATATAGATTGTAAATAATTGGGGCTCAAGGACCAAACCCTGTGGCACCCCACTAGTGACAGCTTGCCATCCAGAAAAAGAACCATTTATCCCAACTCTCTGCTTTCTGTTGGTTAGCCAATCCTCTATCCAAGCTAATATATTACCCCTAACTCCGTGTGATCTTATCTTGTGTATTAATCTTTTGTGCGGCACCTTATCAAAGGCCTTCTGGAAGTCCAGATATACGACATCTACAGGATCCCCACTTTGCTTGTCACATCTTCAAAGAACTCTAGCAAATTAGTCAGACACGATTTACTCTTCATAAAACCATGCTGACTCTGATGGATTGCATTTTGACTTTCCAAATGCCCCATTATTACTTCCTTAATAATGGATTCTAACAATTTCCCAACAACAGACGTTAAACTAACTGGTCTATAGTTTCTTACTTTCTGCCTCGCCCCCTTTTTGAATAAGGGCGTTATATTAGCATTTTTCCAATCCACTGGAACCTTTCCAGAATCCAGGGAATTTTGGAATATTATAGCCAATGCATCCACTATCTCCGCTGCCACTTCCTTTAAGACCCTGGGATGTAGGCCATCAGGTCCTGGGGACTTGTCACCCTTGAATCCCAATAGTTTGCTCAGTACTTTTTCTCTAGTGATGGTGATCGCTCTAAGTTCCTCCTTCTCTATACCCTCTGCACTGCCTGTTACTACTGGGGTGGTACTAGTGTCCTCCACCGTGAAAACTGAGGCAAAATATTGATTAAGCGTCTCTGCCGTTTCTGCGTTCCCCACTATTAACTCCCCAGTCTTGTCCGCCAAGGGATCAACATTCACTTTCGCTACTCTCTTTCCTTTTATATACTTGTAGAAGCTTTTGCTATCAGTTTTTACATTTTGTGCTACTTTTCTTTCATAATTTACCTTTGCTCTTTTTATTATTTTTTTAGTAACCCTTTGTTGATCTTTAAAAGTTTCCCAATCTTCCAGCCTGCCACTGACTTTTGCAATTTGGTATGCCTTAGTTTTTGCCTTTATGTTAACTTTAACTTCCTTGCTTAGCCATGGATGCTTTTTCCCACTCTTACCATCTTTCTTACTCTTTGGAATATATTTTACATGGGAAGAACTGAATATCTCCTTAAATATCTGCCACTGTTCATCAACTGTCCTACCTTGTAGCCTTCCTGCCCAGTCCACGAGGGCCAAATCTGCCCTCATGCCTATGTAGTTACCTTTGTTTAACTCCAGAACATTAGTGTGGGACTCAAGTTTCTTGTTCTCAAACTGAACTTGAAATTCTAGCATGCTATGATCATGAGGATCCTTTACTATGAGATCATTAATTAATCCCATCTCATTACAGAAAACCAAATCCAGAATAGCCTGCTCCCTGGTTGGTTCCACAACATATTGCTCCAAGAAACACTCTCTAATACACTCTATGAACTCTCCCTCGAGGCTACCCTTGCCAATTTGATTAGTCCAGTCTATATGCATATTAAAATCACCCATGATTATTGCCGTGCCTTTCTTATATGCTCCCAGTATTTCCTGGTTTATACGGTGTCCTACTGCTGAACTACTGTTTGGGGACCTATAGATTACTCTCACCAGGGACTTCTTTCCCTTGTTATTTCTTATTTCTACCCAGACTGACTCTATGTCTTGCTCTCCAGTGCGTATATCATTCCCCACTATAGCACTGATCTCTTCCTTTACTAACAAAGCTACACCACCTCATTTTCCTTCCTGCCTATCCTTCTGAAACTCTGAATACCCTTGGATATTCAACTCCCAAACCTGTTCTCCCTGTAACCACGTCTCAGTAATTGCCACCAAATCATGCCTATTTATCTCTATTTGTGCTGTTAACTCATTAGTTTTATTCTGAATGCCAAGCGCATTCAGATACAAAGCCTTTAAGTTTGCCCTATTGTCAATTTTCCCTACTCATATGATTCTTTGGTGCAATATGGCGTTCATACACCCTGTCCCTTCCTTTCACTTTTTGGTAACAATCAACCTCATCACTAACCTGAACTCTTACCCTCTCCTTAAACTTTGATTTTTTATATTTACATGCAACTGAAACCTCCGCCCAACTAGTTAGTTTAAAGCCCTATCTACAACCCTAGTTATGCGATTCGCCAGGACACTAGTCCCAGCATGATTCAAGTGGAGCCTGTCCGAACGGAATAGCTCCCTCTTTCTCCAGTACTGGTGCTAATGTCCCATGAATTCGAACCCATTTCTCCCACACTAATCTTTGAGCCACACATTTACCTCTTTAATCTTATTGACCCTGTGCCAATTAGCTCATGGCTCAGGTAGTAATCCGGAGATTATTACCTTTTTGGTTGTGCTTTTTAATTTAGCCCCTAGCTGCTCGTATTCCATCAGCAGAACCTCTTTCCTCATTTTACCTTTATCGTTGGTGCCTACATAGACCACGACAACTGGATCTTTCCCCTCCCACTCCAAGTTCCTCTGCAGCCCAGATGAGATATCCTTAACCCTGGCACCAGGTAGGCAATGCGGCCTTTGGGACTCTCGATCCTGGCTACAGAGATCAGTATCTATTCCCCTAACTATACTATGCCCGATTACAACTACATTTCTCTTTTCTCCCCCCACTTGAATGGCTCCCTGCACCACGGTGCTATGGTCAGTTTACTCATCCTCCCTACAGTTCCCGCTCTCGTCCACACAGGGAGCAAGAATCTCAAACCTGGATAAGAGCAAGGGCTGAGGCTCCTGCAATGCTACTTCCTGGATCCCTCTACCTGCCTCACTCAAAGTCACACCCTCCTGTCTCTGACCACTGGCCGAATTTAAGGTAGCTCATCTAAAGGGTGTGTCTCCTGAAACACTGCGTCCAGGTAACTCTCCCCCTCCCTGATGTGTCACAGTGTCCGAAGTTCAGACTCCAGCTCATCAACTCTGAGCCAGAGTTCCTCGAGCAACTAACATTTGCTACAGATGTGGTCACTAGGAACCACAATGCGGTCCATCAACTCCCACATCATGCTGCTACAACACATCGCTCTGCATCTCTATTTTATTTAATTGTTTTTCAATTTGTTTTTAAATTTCCTACTGGCCTTTAGTTTATCAGTCTGTAAACTATTTCTCCTATTTACCTTTAATCTGAAAGCAAGTTAGAATGGAGATTCAAAACACACTTTTTAAAATCAACTGGAGCTCGCTCTCTCTGCTGAGTTGAAGCTGAGGTGTTCGGTCTCCGATCCTGGGCCCCAGTAGTCACCTGTAATCTGAAATCAATTTAGAACAGGTAGTTCAAACTAGCTGTTACTTACCAACCAATGAACTTACGGTTTCCCTGTGATGTCACTTTTTGTTTTTTTTCACTCGGTGACAGTGACTGCAGAGGACACTCTTCCCAGACTGCTTCCCGGCGACGGTGACTGCAGAGGACACTCTTCCCAGACTGCTTCCCGGCGACAGTGACTGCAGAGGACACTCTTCCCAGACTGCTTCCCGGCGACGGTGACTGCAGAGGACACTCTTCCCAGACTGCTTCCCGGCGACGGTGACTGCAGAGGACACTCTTCCCAGACCTCTCTGTCCTGAAGTCTCGCTGTTTTAATCTCTCTGTGCTGAAGTCTTGATGTTTTAATCTCTCTGTGCTGAAGTCTAACTGTTTTAATCTCTCTGTCTCGAAGTCTCGCTGTTACATAAAAACATAGAAAATAGGAGCTGGAGTAAGTCATTTGGCCCTTCGAACCTGTTCCACCATTCAATATGATCATGGCTGATCCCGTATCTCAATGCCATACTCCTGTGCTCTCCTCCTAACCCTTGATTCCTTTAGAATCTAGAAATTTTTCTATTTCCTTCTTAAATATATTCAGTGGCTTGGCCTCCACAGCTTTCTGTGATAGAGAATTCCATAGCTTCACCAACCTCTGAGTGAAGAAGTTTCCCCTCATCTCAGTCCTAAATGGTCTATCCCATATCCTGAGACTGTGACCCCTTGTTCTAGATGCCCCCAGCGAGAGGAAATGTCATCCCTGCATCCAGTCTGTCCATCCCTGTCAGAAGTTTATATGTTTCAATAAGATCCCCTCTCACTCTTCTAAACTCCAGTGAATACAGGCCTAGCCGACCCAATCTCTCCTCATACGACAATACTGCCATCCCAGGAATTAGTCTGGTGAACCTTCGCTGCATTCCCTCTATGACAAGTATATCCTTTCTTAGGTAAGGAGACCAATACTGCACATAATACTCCAGGTGTGGTCTCACCAAGGCGCTGTACAGCTCCAGTAAGACATCCTTGCTCAAGTCCTCTTGCCATGAAGTCCAACATACTATTTGCCTTCTGAACTGCTTGCTGCACCTGCATGCTTGCTTTCAGTCATTGGTGTACAAGGACACGCAGGTCCCTTTGTACATCAACATTTCCCAATCTATCACCATTTAAATAATACTCTGCCATTCTGTTTTTCCTACCAAATTGGATGGGGCCCAAGCACTAATTCCTGCAGTATCCCACTAGTCACCGCTTGCCACTTCGTAAAAGACCCATTTATTCCTACTCTCTGTTTCCAGTCTGCTAATCAATTCTCAATCCATGCCAGTATATTACCCCCAATCCCACGTGCTTTAATTTTACACACTAACTTCTGGTGTGGGGCTTTATCAAAAGCTTTCTGAAAATTGAAATACATCACATCCACTGGTTCTCCCTTATCTATTCTGCTAGTTATGTCCTCAAAGAACTCCAGTAGGTTTGTCAAACATGACTTCCCTTTCATAAATCCATGTTGACACTGTCTAATTTTGTTGATATTTTCTAAATGTCTTGTTATTACCTAACATACTCTAACATTTTCCCTGCTCATAAGGTGAGGCTAATCGGTTTGTAATTCACTGTTTTCTCCCTCCTTTTTTAAATAGTGAGGTTATATTTGTCACCCTCCAATCTGGCGGGACTGTTCCAGAACCTACAGAATTTTGGAAAATGACAACCAATGCATCCACTATTTCCATGGCCACCTCCTTTAGTACCCTCGGATGTAGATTATTGGGCCCTGGGGATTTACCCGCTTTCAGTCCAATTAATTTCTCCAGCAATATTGCTTTTGTAATACTAATTTCCTTCAATTCCTCCTCCTCATTCAATCCTTGGTTCCCTAGTATTTCTAGGAAGTTATTTGCATCTTCCTCCATGAAGACAGAACTAAAGTAATTGTTTAATTGCTCTGCCATTTCCTTATTCTCTGTTGTAAATTCTCCCATTTCAGGCTGTAAAGGACCTTTATCTCCACAGATGCTGTCAGACCTGCTGAGTTTTTCCAGCAATTTTAGTTTTTGTTGTAAGGGACCTACATTTGTCTTCACTAATCTTTTTCTTTTTACATACTTGTAGAAGTTTTTACAGTCTGCTTTTATGTTCCTTGCAAGTTCACTTTCATATTCTTGTACTCCTCTTAATCAATTTCACGGCCCTCTTTTGCTGAATTCTAAACTGCTCCCAATCATCAGGCTTGCTACTTTTTCTAGCAACTTTATAGGACTTCTCTTTGGACCTAATACTATCCTTAATTTCTTTTGTTAACGATGGTTGTGCTGCTTTTCCTGTTGTGTTTTTGTGCCAGAAAAGAATGTATAACTGTTGCAATGCATACATTCGTTCCTTAAATATTAGCTATTCTCTATCCACCGTCATGCCTTTTAAGAAAGTTCACCAATCTATCTCCCAAATCCCCAAACTCACACCTCATACCTTTGTAGTTTCCTTTGTTAAGATTTAGGACCTGAGTTTCAGATCGGATTACTTCACTTCCATCCTGATGAAGAATTACATCATGTTATGGTCACTGTTCCCTAAAGGACCCCTCACAACAAGATTATTAATGAAACCCTCCTCCTTGCACAATACCAAATCTAGGATAGCCTGTTCCCTAGTCGGTTCCTTGACATACTGGTCTGAAAAACCATCTCCAGAAATTAATTAGCCAAAGTATTATTGCTAATTTGGTTTGCCCATTCTATATGTGGATTAAAGTCACCTATTATAACTGTAGCACCCTTGTTACATGCATCTCTAATTTACTGTTTAATGCCATCCCCTACCTTATCACTACAGTTTGGAGGCTTATAGACAACTCCCACAAACGTTTTCCACCCCTTGCTGCTTCTTAGCTCCACCCAGACTTATTCTACATCTAGATTTTCTGAGCTAATATCCTCTCTCACTATCGCACTGATTTCATCCATAACTAACAACACCATGCCGCCTCCTTTTCTTTTCTGCCTGTCTGTCCTAAATATCGAGTACCCTTGGATATTCAGTTCGCAGCCTTGGTTCCCCTGCACTATGTCTCCGTAATCACAATCATATCGTACCCGTTTACATCTATTTGCACTGTTAATTCATCTACCTTATTGCGAATGATCCATGCATTCAGATGCAGTGCCTTTCTCCTTGTCTTTTTGACATTTATACACATCTATTTTTGTACTATGGCCCTATTGGCTGCTAGCCCGTGTTTCCTCTGCCTTCCACTTTTGCTTTCTACTATTCTGCCTTTCATTTCTATCTTTGTTTCCCTCTCTTGTGTCTCCCTGCTCAGGTTCCCATCCACCTGCCAGTTAGTTTAAACCCTCCACCACAGTACTAGCAAATACCACTGCAAGGGTATTGGTCCCATTCTTGGGATGGTACAGGTCCCATCTTCCCCAGAATCCGTCCTAATGCCTCAAGAATCTAAATCCCTCCCCCTTACACCATCTCTCCAACCACACATTCGTCTGGACTATTCTCTTACTCCTGATCTCGCTGGCACTGGGAGTAATCCTGACATTATATCTTTGAGATCATGCTTTTTAATTTATTTCCTAGCTCCCTATATTCTGCTTTCAGGACCTCATCCCCCTTTTTACCTATGTTATTGGTACCGATATGGACCACAAAATCTGGCTGTTCACCCTCCCCCTTCGGAATGTCCTACAGCCGCTCAGTGACATCCTTGACCCTGGCACCAGGGAGGCAGCATTCCATCCTGGTGTCATGCCTGCAGCTGCAGAAACATCTATCTATTCCCCTTACGATAGAATTGCCTATCACCATTGCACTCCCACTCTTTTTTCCCCCCCCTCTGTGCAGTTGTGCCATTCGTAGTGCAATGGACTTGGCTCTTGTTGCATCTCTTTGAGAAACCATCTCCCGCAGTAGTATCAAAAACAGAAAATCTGTTGGAGAAGGAGTTAGACCCAGGGGACTCCTGCACTACCTGCCTTGCGCTTTTACCCTGTCTGGTGGTCACCCGTTCCTTTCTGCCTGTACATTCTTTACTTGCATTGTAACCACCTCACTGTACCTGCTATCCACGAAGATCTCATCCTTGTGGATGCTCCACAGTGACTCCAGGTGCAGCTCCAGCTCCGAGACATGGATTTCGAGTCACTGCAGCTGGAGACACTTCCTGCACACATGGTCGCCCTGGACACTGGAAATGTTCCTGGCTTCCCACATCACTCAGGAGGAGCATTCTACTTGGCCGAGCTGCCCTACCATGACTTATATTACTCCCTTTACTTTTACTTCCCCTAGTTTAGGGAATATTAAGGACAGAAGAACTACTCACCAGATCCTACTTACCAAGGCAACTGCTCTGCTTTCCTCAAAAGGTAGAAAATGAAAGGATCAGCTCCTTCCCTCTTCAGTGAACTCCTTCTCTCACCAAACTCCAATTGAAGCACTCTAATGCAGTCTAAAGCAGCACTCCAATCTTTCTTTCCTGAAGTCTCATTGTTTTAATATCTCAGTCCCAAAATCACGCTGTTTTAACCTCTCAGTCCCGAAGTCTCGTGGTTTTAACCTCCTGGTCCCGAAGTCTCGCTGTTTTAACATCTCGGTCCGAAAGTCTCACTGTTTTAATTTCTCTGTTCTGAAGTCTTGCTGTTTTAATCTCCTGCCCAGAAGTCTCGCTGCTTTAATCTCTCTGTCCCGAAGTCTCGCTATTTTAACCTCACAGTCCCGAAGTCTCGTGGTTTTAACCTCCTGGTCCCGAAGTCTCGCTGTTTTAACATCTCGGTCCGAAAGTCTCACTGTTTTAATCTCTCTGTCCCGAAGTCTCGCTGTTTTAACTTCTCTGTCCAGAAGTCTCGCTGTTTTAACCTCTCGGTCCCAAAGTATCTCTGTTTTAAACTCTCTGTCCTGAAGTCTCATTGCTTTTCACTACCACCTTCTCAAGGGAAGTTCGGGTTGTGCAATAAACCTGGCCTTGGCAGTGACACTCACATCCCATAAACTAATAATATATTTTAAAAACGTCTCCTTCCAGGTTGCATTGGAAGACATCAGTGGTTTCTCACAGTTTGTCGTATATTGCAGTATCATGGAGGTTAATGAATTCCTACAGTAGGAGGAACATTTACACCTCTTTCCAGATGCAGCACAAAACAAAGTTGGATGAGAGAGTACTCGACTTTGCCCCAGTTGGAAGATAACACAGACAAATAGATCCAGCAGCACAATTACATTAGTGTCTTACAGAAATAATTAGAATTGTGCAACCCCTGAGTGTCTGTATGGAAAGCAAAGATAATCTCTAGTTTCTTTTCTCTACTGCAAATTGTCTTCTTAAACCCATCTCCTCCACCCTCACCACCAACAATATGTGTGAAGAATTGAAACAAAAACAGAAAATGCTGGAAAAACTCAGCAGGTCTAACAGCATCTGTTGAGAGAAAAACAGAATTAACGTTTCAAGTCCATATGACTCTTCTTAAGAGCTAAAGAGAAGTAAAAAAAAATAAAGGAAGTAAAAACTTCCCTCTGTTTTTCTCTCCACAGATACTGTTAGACCTGCTGAGTTTTTCCAGCATTTTCTGTTTTTGTTTCAGATTTCCAGCATCCACAGTATTTTGCTTTTATCATATAAGTGTGAAGAGTTCACGGGTTTCTTTGTTACAAAGAATGGGACATCTGCTCACATCACTTTCCCCTCCTTTCCGCTAGCCAACGTACAAAACTTACGCTAAAGTTATCCGCTGCCCTAGCTTTTAACTCACATCTTTAGTTTCTCCTTTACTGTCATCTCCTGTCATCACCCCTCTTCTCAAAAAACAATCCACTGACCTCCATTGTCCTTGGAAACTACTATCTGATCTCCACATTCTCTTTCCTTTCTAAAGTCCTTGAACTTGTCATCACCTCTCAAATCTGTGCCCATTTTCCCCACACTTCCATGTTTGAATCCCTCCAATCAGGTTACCACCCATGACACAGTATCAATTCAGCTCTTATCAAAGTCACAAAAGACATCCCATGTGACTGTGACAAAGGTAAACCTCCTTATTCTTCTTGATCCTGTCTGCAGCTATTGACATGGTTGACCATACCATCCTCCTCCAGTACCTGTCCATTGTCATCCAGCTGGGTGAAACTGCACTTGTCTGGTGTTCCATTTTGATCTATCTAATCATAACCAGAGTATCGTTTGCAATAACTTCCCTTTCCACTCCTGCACCGATATCTCTGGCGTTCACCAAGGATATTTCCTTGGCACCTCCAATTTCACATCTGCATGCTGCCCTTCAACAACTTCATGTCATAAAACATAATTAGTTTTCACATGTATGCTGATGATACCCAGCTCTACCTTACCTCCTCTTGACTCCTCTACACTTGGTAATTAATAAGACTGCCAATCCAACATCCAATACTGGATTGGCAGAAATTTCCTCTAATTAAATATTGGGAAGACTGAAGCCATTATCTTTGCTCATTGCTGCAAACTGTTCCCTGGTTACCGACTCTATCCTTCTCCCTGGCAGCTGTCTGAATTTGAACCAAACTATTTGCAACCTTGGTTATACTTGATCCTGAGATGAGTTTCCGAACACACATCCATGCCATCACTAAGACCACCCCTTTCCACCCCAGTAACACCGTCTGTTTCTGTCCCTGCCTCAACTAATCTGCTGCTGAGACCCTCGTTCAATCCTTTGTTACCTCTAAACGTACATGTTAAAATGCAGACAGCTGCCGAAGAACAGGATGGTGTTGATAGTTAGAGAACAGATTTTGCAGCAGGGACCAATTATGATAGCTTCAATCTTTATTGCAAGGGGGTTGGAGCATAAAATTAATTCTTGTTGCTACTATGTAGGGCATTGGTGAGACCACCTATGGTATGTTGTGTACAGTTTTGTTCTCCTTACCTAAGGAAAGATGTACCTGCCTCGGAGGGTGCGCAAAGTAGCTTCACTCTTCCATGCCAGGAATCAATGAGGAGAATGGGCTTATATTCTCTGGAGTTTTGAAGAATGAGAGGTGATCTCATCGAGAGTTTGGAACTAGGGCTCCTAGTCTTAGACCATCAGACGTAGATGCAGAAGTAGGGCATTCAGCTCATCGAATGTGCCCTGCCATTCAATGAGATCATGGCTGATCTGATAATCCTCAATTCCACTTTCCTGCCTTTTCCTCATAACGCCTAATTCCCTTACTGATTAAAAATCTGTCTATCCCAGCCTTGAATATACTTTACAGCCAGCCTCTACAGCCTTCTGAGGTAAGGAATTCCACAGATTCACTACCCCTCTGAGAGGAGAAATTCCTCCTCATCTCTGTCTTAAATGGACGACTCCTTACTCTGAGATTATACCCTCTGGTCCTAGACTCTCCCAAAAGGGGAAACAACCTCTCAGCATCTACCCTGTCAAGCCCCCTAAGTATCTTATATGTTTCGATAAGGTCGCCTCTCATCTTTCTAAACTCCAATGAGTACAAGCCCAACCGACTCAACCTCTCCTCATAAGAAAATCCCACCATAACCAGGATCAACCTAGGGAACCTTCTTTGGACTGCCCCCCAATGCCAGTATATCTTTCCTTAGATAATGGGACCAAAACTGATCACAGTATTCTAGGTGTGTTCTAACTGGTGCCTTGTATAGTTTTAGCAAGATTTCCCTATTTTTATACTCCATTCCCTTTGAATTAAAGGCTAACATTCCATTTGCCTTCCCTATCGCTTGCTGAACTTGTATGTTAGCTTTTAGGGATTCATGCACGAGAACCCCAAATCTCTCTGTGCTACAGCTTTCTGCAGTCTTTCTCTATTTAAATAATATTCAGCTCATCTATTCTTCCTGCCAAAGTACATAACCTCACATTTTCCCACATTATATTCCGTCTGCCAAGTTTTTGTCCACTCACTTAACCTGTCTATCTCCCTCTTTAGACTCTTTGGGCTGGATTTTATCGTCGGTGAGTGGGGCAGGGCCCGCTCGCTGACATATAAAATGATGTGTGGTGATGTCGGGCGGAACTCCCGACGTCACCATGCCCCATTTAAATTTTCAGGAAGGTGGGGGCACAGCAAAATTAGCTGCGTGCCCGCCGACCTGTCAATAGCCAATTGAGGCCATTGACAGATCAATTAAAGTAATTAGTGGACCTGCCCGTCCAAGCTTAAGGTTGGCGGGCAGGCCAGGAGCCCCGGCAGGAAGTAGAAAAAACATGAAACCCTATCCACAGGCGGGATGAGGTTTCATGTGGGGTTTTAAAAATTTTAATAAAGTTTTTTTGGAAATTATGAACATGTCCCAACTCATGTGACATTGTCACATGAGGAGACATGTAAGGGAATGTTTTTTTTTCTATTTTTAATATTTTTGAAAGTAGAGGCGATCTCCCTGAGGCTGCACTTAGCCTCAGGGAGATGAGTGCGCTCTTTTGTGCACATGCGTGAAAGAATGCACTCTCGATTTTAGGCATTCCCCCCGCCTGCACAGGGAGCAGATAGCGCTTCCCTGCGGACGTCATGCTGAGTGGGCCTTAATTGGCCCGCCCATGTAAAATGGCACCGTGCCTCTGATCATGGGTGCCGATCGGAAGCGTGCCCGCCCATCAACTTCCCCCCCGACGGGGGAAAATTCAGCCCTTTATGTCATTCTCACCTCGTGCCTTTCCAACTATTTTTGTGTCACCCACAAACTTGGAGATAGTACATTCACTTCCCTCATCCAAGTTATTAATATAATTGTGGCCCCAGCACTAATCCCTGTGGCACTCCACTAGTTACAGGTTGCCATATGAAAATGCCCCCCCTTATCCCAACTCTCTGTATTCTATTAGTTAGCCAATCCTCTATCCATGCTAATATACTACCCCCAACACCATGGGCTCTTATTAAGTAGCCTTATGTGTGGTACCTTATCGGATGCCTTTTGGAAAATTAGTTTATTATATCTACTGATTCCCCTTTATCTATCCTGCTTGTTACCTCCTCAAAGAATTCTAATAAATTTGCCAGACATGATTTCCCCTTCATGAAGCCATGCTGATGCTGCTTGATTAGATTATGCATTTCTAAATGCTCTGTTTTTACATCCTTTATTATAGACTCTAACATTTTCCCAATGACAGATGTGAAGCTAACTGACCTGTTTATTGTCTCCCTCCCTTTTTGAATAAGGGTGTTACATTGGCAGTTTTCCAATCCTCTGGGACTTTTCCAGATTCTTGGAAGATTACTACCAGTGCATCCACTATCTCTGTAGCTACTTCCTTTAATATCCTAGGATGCAACCCATCAGGTCCAGGGGACTTATCGGCCTTTAGCCCCATTATTTTCCCTACTCCTTTTTCTCTAGTGATCGTGAATGCATTTATTTCCTCCTCCCCTTTTTCCCTTTGATTATTTAACATTTTTGGAATGCTATTAGTGTCCTCTACCGTGAGGACTGATGCAAAGTATTTATTCAACTCCTCTGCCATTTCCTGCTTCCCCATTATTATTTCCCCAGCCTCATTCTCTGATGGGCCGATGTTCACTTTGGCCTCTACCTTTTTATTTATTTAAAGAAGCTCTTATTGTCTGTTTTTATATTCCTTGTTAGTTTACCCTCAAAGTTTATTTTCTCCCTTTTTTTTGGGTCATCTTTTGTTGGATAGGGGTTAAGGAGAAGGGATTGGCCATTTGGGTCTGATATGAGGAGAAATTACTTCACCCAGAGGACTGTGAATCATTGGAATTCTCCAATCCAGAAGGCCGTGGATCCTAAGTTGCTGAATATATTCAAGACTGATAGATGTTTGAACACTATGCATAGCACAGGATATGGGAATAGGGAGGAAAAGTGGCGCTGAGGGATATAAGACTGTTATGATCTTGTTGAATGGTGAAGCAAACGCAAAGAGTCATATGGCTTACTTGTGCTCCTATTTTTGATTTTTATATGTTACTATATTTGAACACAGCCTATTTCAGAGATTGCATAATGGTAATATTATCAATTTCAGAGAAAACACAGCACATACACTCCTGATTCCAGAGAAAACAGTGCTTATACTCCTGAGTTTAGTTCACAGCACTAATACAACTAATTTAGTTGAAAGCACAGCTCATATAACCTGGTGTTCAGTTAATGCAGTAATGTTAATGCTGTATATTAAGTTAATGTACATGCCTTCACTACTGATCCCAGTTTACGCAGTGTTACTACTCTCGCTTTTAGATATTGCATGACAGTAACACGCCAGAACTCAGGCAAGACACAGTGCTAACACACCAGAGTTTAGTGAGAAATACTGTGGCTACAAGAGCAGGCCAGAGGCTCAGTATTATGCAGCAAGTGACTCACCTCCTGACTTCTCAAAGCTTTTCCACAACCTACAAGGCACTTGGCTGAATAAATGCTTAAGAAGCTCGATACCATCCAAAAGAAACTAGCCCATTTGGTCGGTTCCCAACCACAACGTTAAACTTTGGTTCCCTTCACCACTGGTGCAATGTGGCTGCAGTGTGCACCACCTATAATTTGCTCTGCAACAACTCCTTCGACAGGAAATCCCAAATCTGTGACCTCTACCGAGTAGAAAGAATGGACAGCAGGCTTATGAGATCATCATCATCCTGAGGTACCCCTCCAAGTCACAATTCATCCTGACTTGGAAACGTATTGCTGCTCCCTAATTGTCACTGGGCTGGGTCAAAATCTTGGAAAACAGTACCTGGCAGTACCTTCACCACATGGATGGCAGCAGTTCAATGTGACCACTCAACACATCTTTCTCAAGGTAACTAGGATGGGCAATAAATGCTGGCCTTGCCGATAACACTGGCGTGTCATGGAAGAACAAATACAAATGCACCGATCTATCCCTATTATTTTCAGATAACATACAGGGCCAACATTCAATAGCACCCAAAAAAACAGGCACAGTGAGCATAATGCACAATTAATCCAGACCTAATGCTTCCTATGTAGGTCCTACGCATACTTCATGTCACCAGCTCATTGAAATGATTGCAGCATGCAGACAGCACTAAGTGTGTTGCTAAGTGACTGCATACCAGAGCAGGTTAGGCTAGTACAAGTTCACATTAACTTGCACAACTGTCATGAAGCTATTAATGTATATAGTGTTATTGGAAATTATTTTTTTTAAATAGGAGTTTAGTCTGTGTGTGTGTTGTGTGTGTCTTAATTGGATTAAAGCCAGCTAGTCTGGCTGCTTTGATGTATAGTGGCTTTAAAATGTAAACAGAGGTAGAGGTACATTTGAATTTTGTTGAATAGAGCATTCAAGAAGGGGAGTGAAATCTTGCACCCAGCTAGCAGAGACCAAGCAATATTTATATCACTAATAAAATTGGTACTATGAAAGGAGTTCAAAGGACCTGGTGATACAATGAAAATTCACCTTCAAAGGGGAAGGCTAGGTATATGCAGAAGAGTTTTGTATGTGAAAGGCAGAGGCATGTAACATCACAGCAGCTGTAAGCCTACAACTTAAGGAACCAAATTGAAAGGAACCTCATTTTGAATTTGTAAGGTGAAAATGCTTTGACTTAGTGGAGATTAATTTGGGAATTTGTTAAAACATATGATAGTAGTAATTTGTAGCCATGTGTATCTGTTTAATTTGTTGTAAATTACTAAATGTCTCATTTAGTTTGATATAAAAACCTCTCGAGAACAGGTGGTCTTATTCCTGAATTTAGAGCTGAACCTCAAACACACCAATTGAAAATATAGGTTGTGACCTATATTAAAGTTTCCCTCTGGGATTTTAAATGACTCAGCCTTTACCAACTGCTGTGTCATAACAATGACTTGAAGCCAACCTCCCACTCTTAAAGAAGAAGTGCACTTTGGCTGGAGCAAGTGCTGGAAGTCGTTCTAGAAGTCAACTTGACCTAGGAAAACAGAAGAATGCTGCAACATGGTAGACAGCAGGTTCCAAGTTTCTCTGAACCAACATTGGAGGCCAGGTGGGAGGTCCTTTATCCACAGAGAACCAGGAGCCCTCCAGGCAAACTCTGAGAAGGCAGTGGACAGATAACCATGCAATGCCAACAGCGTATCCCTGAGGACCTGGATGTACTGCCAAAAAAAGTTCAATGACCTCATACAAGTGGTCAAAGTCAGTCATTGCATCTCCATGTCCAACCAATTGGACAATCAGTCACACACACTGCTCAATGCACCACACTCCCACTCCTAAACTACAAACAGTCACTGTTAATCATGACTCATACCTATCATTCATATCTTCACCACACCCTCACACACTTCTCACTGCTGCAAGTCTCACATCCACGTCTCACACTGCCAGATTTTCAACCATGACAGCCACATCACTGAGACACATTGTAACATACTCAATGACATACTTCTCTCTTACCTCTCGCTTGCAGGACAAGATGGCACACAACTGCAGGCTGTAGCAGCTAACTGGCAGGTAACAAGCATGGCTGCATTTCCTCTCCCTTGTGGAGAAGGTCATGCTTGCCATCATTGGAGCCACCATGAGTGAGGTCTTGGCCAGCAGCAAGGATGAAAGTATTGAAGATGACTTTTTGCTCGGACCTAATCCACTTTCTCACACCCCACAGTCTCTTCTGATTTAGAAACTGCACATGGTCTAAGTGTGCATTTCTTGCATTCCTCCCTTCACTACAACCTAACCTTGTGCCTTTCTTCTTTCAGAAACCCAGGAAGTAGTGCAACATGACCAGGTAATGATGCAGGAGAGTAAGTGCTAGAGGAAGAAAAGGCTGATGATGATGAGCCACTGTCACTCTATCTCATGGTTGCAACTACCAAATCAAATACTAGCACTGTGCATACTTTAGAGGGAGACAGAGAGGTGGCATCTCACGTGGTGAGTACTTGGGCACAAAATGACCTGCAGTCAGGGCAGGGGGAAAGAATAGCTCATGTGCCAGTTTACTGCCATACAAAGTCACATATGACCGTGTGACTTTCTGAAGAGAACTTGGTAAGGACTTCCGGGTGGAAAAGTCTGATGGATGTGCACACAGAAATATTTTATGTGTTGGTGCCCTGCCAGAAAGCCTGCGTTCACCATCAGGGAACGTAGAAATATCCAGCAACAAACTTACACACAGCTTTGCACAGAGCTTGAAGTCTGATCCTTTTCAGTGTAAAAGTGGTAGCCAATTCCATTAGCACACTTGTAGACCCAACCATGATAGAGCATCTGATGGCCAATGTCTCAGCACAAGAAGAAGTCGCACAATTTTTGAGTGCTGCGCAGAAGCTTTAACCAAAGTCATGCAAGTGCAGCTTACTGCCATCATAGCTGTGGGTACTTTCAGGATTTCACAGCAGTCCAGGAATCTGTCCTCCAACACATTACTAGGATTGCAGAGGCACCACCCCAGGGGAGTGCCAGTGGCCCCGAGGAGCACAAACCTGCTGTCCTCTCGGGATGACAGCTTTTATCCTCCTACCACTGCCTCTATGATGTTGCTTTTCAACCAACCAACCCAGACTGCTGCCTCCCATGCCATAGTAGCGCATTCCAAAGCTGCGTCTTTTTGTGCCAGAAGGAGCCATCTGCCATCATCACCATGGAAAGTTAGCAGTCTTTCACCAGCCATGCAACCAACATTGAAGTAGTAATGCATAGGAGCGATAGGACAGACAAAGGCACACAGAAGACAGGCACTAAGGGTCATTAGTTCACTTTTGTATGGAATATTAGATGATTTATTTGATAGTGCCATTTTGGAATATTTGTTTAATGGCAGTTTTTATTTCAACATTTTGGCCAAGAGGATGCTGTGATGTGTTAGTTATATTTTAATTGAATGTTTAATTGTATTCAGGTAGTGGGTATTAACTAGGGATTCACTTGTGATCCTAAGTATAGGACCAGACTCAAAATGTGGCTATTGGATTTGGAGGTGGATGTTTGTACTGTGTATCTCTGTAAATAAAAGCTTATAAAAATTAGGTTCCAGTTCAATCCTTCCCTGCCTGGTTAATCTGGAATACAACATTTCACTCTGTAAAAAGAGGGGAGAGAGGAGGACCTGGAGACAGACAACAGCAACTAAAAGAGTGGGAGACAGACAACAGCACCTAAAAGAACGGTAGAGAGGAGGACACGGAGACAGACAGCAGCACCTAAAAGAGCAGGAGAAAGAATGTTCCAGAGAAAGACAGCAGCATCTAAAAGAGCGGGAGAAAGGAGGTCCCGGAGACGGACAGCAGCACCTAAAAGAGCGGGAGAAAGGAGGTTCCAGACGCAGACAGCAGCATCTAAAAAGCGGGAGAGAGGAGAATTTGGAGACAGACATCAGCATCTAAAAGAGCGGGAGAAAGGAGGATTTGGAGACAGACAGCACCCTCGAAAAGAGCGGAGAAAGAAGGTTCCAGAGGCAGACAGCAGCATCTAAAAAGCGGGAGAGAGGAAAATTTGGAGACAGACATCAGCATCTAAAAGAGCAGGAGAGAGGAGGATTTGGAGACAGACAGCACCCTCGAAAAGAGCGGAGAAAGAAGGTTCCAGAGGCAGACAGCAGCATCTAAAATAGCAGGAGAGAGGAGGACCTGGAGACAGACAGCAGCATCTAAACGTGCGGGAGAAAGAATGTTCCGGAGACAGACAGCAGCATCTAGAAGAGCGGGAGAAAGAATGTTCTGGAGACAGACTGCACCCTCTAAAAGAACGGGAGAAAGGAGGTTCCGAGGCAGACAGCAGCATCTAAAAGAGCGGAGAAAGGAAGACCCAGAGACAGACAGCAGCACCTAAAAGAGCGGGAGAAATAATGTTCTGGAGACAGACAGCAGCATCTAAAAGAGCGGGAGAAAGGAAGACCCAGAGACAGACAGCAGCACCTAAAAGAGCGGGAGAGAGGAAGACCCAGAGACAGACAGCAGCACCTAAAAGAGCGGGAGAAATAATGTTCTGGAGACAGACAGCAGCATCTAAAAGAGCGGGAGAAAGAATGTTCTGGAGACAGACAGCAGCATTTAAAAGAGCGGGAGAAAGAATGTTCTGGAGACAGACAGCAGCATCTAAAAGAGTGGGAGAGAGGAGGATCCAGAGACAAACAGAAGCATCTAAAAGAGCAGGAGAAAGAATGTTCCGGAGACAGACGGCAGCACCTAAAAGAGCGGGAGAGAGGAAGACCCAGAGACAGACAGCAGCACCTAAAAGAACGGGAGAAAGGAAAACCCAGAGACAGGCAGCAGCACCTAAAAGAGCAGGAGAAAGAATGTTCCGGAGACAGACAGCAGCTCCTAAAAGAGCGGGAGGAAGGAGGTCCCGGAGGCAGACAGCAGCATCTAAAAGAGCGGGAGAAAGAATGTTCCAGAGACAGACAGCAACATCTAAAAGAGCGGGAGAGAGGAGGATTTGGAGACAGACAGCAAGACCTAAAAGAGCGAGAGAAAGAATGTTCCGGAGACAGACAGCAGCATCTAAAAGAGCGGGAGAGAGGAGGATCCAGAGACAGACAGCAGCACCTAAAAGAGCGGGAGAGAGGAGGATTTGGAGACAGACAGCAGCACCTAAAAGAGCGAGAGAAAGAATGTTCCGGAGACAGACAGCAGCATCTAAAAGAGCGGGAGAGAGGAGGATCCAGAGACAGGCAGCAGCACCTAAAAGAGCGGGAGAAAGGAGGATTTGGAGACAGACAGCAGCACCTAAAAGAGCGGGAGAGAGGAGGATCCAGAGACAGACAGCAGCATCTAAAAGAGCGGGAGAGAGGAGGACCTGGAGACAGACAGCAGCATCTAAAAGAGCGGAAAAAAGGAGGATTTGGAGACAGGCAGCAGCACCTAAAAGAGCGGGAGAAAGGAGGTCCCGGAGGCAGACAGCAGCACCTAAAAGAGAAGGAGAAAGAATGTTCCGGAGACAGACAGCTGCATCTAAAAGAGCGGGAGAGAGGAGGACCCGGAGACAGACAGCAGCACCTAAAAGAGCAGGAGAAAGAATGTTCCGGAGACAGACAGCAGCATCTAAAAGAGCGGGAGAGAGGAGGACCCAGAGACAGACAGCAGCACCTAAAAGAGCGGGAGAGAGGAGGATTTGGAGACAGACAGCAGCACCTAAAAGAGCGGGACAAAGAATGTTCCGGAGACAGACAGCAGCACCTAAAAGAGCGGGAGAGAGGAGGATCCAGAGACAGACAGCAGCATCTAAAAGAGCGGGAGAGAGGAGGACCTGGAGACAGACAGCAGCATCTAAAAGAGCGGAAAAAAGGAGGATTTGGAGACAGGCAGCAGCACCTAAAAGAGCGGGAGAAAGGAGGTCGCGGAGGCAGACAGCAGCACCTAAAAGAGCGGGAGAAAGAATGTTCTTTTAGCTGCATCTAAAAGAGCGGGAGGGAGGAGGACCCAGAGACAGACAGCAGCACCTAAAAGAGCAGGAGAAAGAATGTTCTGGAGACAGACAGCAGCATCTAAAAGAGCGGGAGAAAGAATGTTCCGGAGACAGACAGCAGCACCTAAAATAGCGGGAGAAAGAATGTTCCGGAGACAGACAGCAGCATCTAAAAGAGCGGGAGAGAGGAGGATCCAGAGACAGACAGCAGCACCTAAAAGAGCGGGGGAGAGGAGGATTTGGAGACAGACAGCAGCACCTAAAAGAGCGGGAGAAAGAATGTTCCGGAGACAGACAGCAGCATGTAAAAGAGCGGGAGAGAGGAGGATCCAGAGACAGACAGCTGCACCTAAACGCACGGGAGAGAGTAAGACCCAGGGACAGACAGCAGCACCCAAAAGAGCGGGAGAAAGAATGTTCCGGAGACAGACTGCAGCACCTAAAAGAATGGGAGAGAGGAGAATTTGGAGACAGGCAGCAGCACCTAAAATAATGGGAGAGAGGAGAATTTGGAGACAGGCAGCAGCACCTAAAAGAATGGGAGAGAGGAGGATTTGGAGACAGGCAGCAGCACCAAAAGAGCGGGAGAAAGAGTGTTCCGGAGACAGACAGCAGCATCTAAAAGAGCAGGAGAAAGAATGTTCCGGAGACAGACAGCAGCATCTAAAAGAGCGGGAGAAAGCAGGATTTGGAGACAGAAGCAGCATCTAAAAGAGCGGGAGAAAGAATGTTCTGGAGACAGACAGCAGCATCTAAAAGAGCGGGAGAGAGGAGATTCTAGAGACAGACAGCAGCACCTAAAAGAGCGGGAGAAAGGAGGTTCCAGAGGCAGACAGCAGCATCTAAAAGAGCGGGAGAAAGAATGTTCCGGAGACAGACAGCAGCATCTAAAAGAGTGGGAGAAAGGAGGTCCCGGAGACGGACAGCAGCACCTAAAAGAGCGGGAGAAAGGAGGTTCCAGAGGCAGACAGTAGCATCTAAAAAGCGGGAGAGAGGAGAATTTGGAGACAGACATCAGCATCTAAAAGAGCGGGAGAAAGGAGGATTTGGAGACAGACAGCACCCTCGCAAAGAGCGGAGAAAGAAGGTTCCAGAGGCAGACAGCAGCATCTAAAAAGCGGGAGAGAGGAAAATTTGGAGACAGACATCAGCATCTAAAAGAGCAGGAGAGAGGAGGATTTGGAGACAGACAGCACCCTCGAAAAGAGCGGAGAAAGAAGGTTCCAGAGGCAGACAGCAGCATCTAAAATAGCAGGAGAGAGGAGGACCTGGAGACAGACAGCAGCATCTAAACGTGCGGGAGAAAGAATGTTCCGGAGACAGACAGCAGCATCTAGAAGAGCGGGAGAAAGAATGTTCTGGAGACGGACTGCACCCTCTAAAAGAGCGGGAGAAAGGAGGTTCCGAGGCAGACAGCAGCATCTAAAAGAGCGGAGAAAGGAAGACCCAGAGACAGACAGCAGCACCTAAAAGAGCGGGAGAAATAATGTTCTGGAGACAGACAGCAGCATCTAAAAGAGCGGGAGAAAGGAAGACCCAGAGACAGACAGCAGCACCTAAAAGAGCGGGAGAGAGGAAGACCCAGAGACAGACAGCAGCACCTAAAAGAGCGGGAGAAATAATGTTCTGGAGACAGACAGCAGCATCTAAAAGAGCGGGAGAAAGAATGTTCTGGAGACAGACAGCAGCATCTAAAAGAGCGGGAGAAAGAATGTTCTGGAGACAGACAGCAGCATCTAAAAGAGCGGGAGAAAGAATGTTCTGGAGACAGACAGCAGCATCTAAAAGAGTGGGAGAGAGGAGGATCCAGAGACAAACAGAAGCATCTAAAAGAGCAGGAGAAAGAATGTTCCGGAGACAGACAGCAGCACCTAAAAGAACAGGAGAAAGGAAGACCCAGAGACAGGCAGCAGCACCTAAAAGAGCGGGAGAAAGAATGTTCCAGAGACAGACAGCAGCTCCTAAAAGAGCGGGAGGAAGGAGGTCCCGGAGGCAGACAGCAGCATCTAAAAGAGCGGGAGAAAGAATGTTCCAGAGACAGACAGCAACGTCTAAAAGAGCGGGAGAGAGGAGGATTTGGAGACAGACAGCAGCACCTAAAAGAGCGAGAGAAAGAATGTTCCGGAGACAGACAGCAGCATCTAAAAGAGCGGGAGAGAGGAGGATCCAGAGACAGACAGCAGCACCTAAAAGAGCGGGAGAAAGGAGGTCCCGGAGGCAGACAGCAGCACCTAAAAGAGCGGGAGAAAGATTGTTTCGGAGACAGACAGCAGCATCTAAAAGAGCGGGAGAGAGGAGGTTCCAGAGGCAGACAGCAGCACCTATAAGAGCAGGAGAGAGGAGGTTCCAGAGGCAGACAGCAGCATCTAAAAGAGCGGGAGAAAGAATGTTCCGGAGACAGACAGCAGCATCTAAAAGAGCGGGAGAGAGGAGGATTTGGAGACAGACAGCAGCACCTAAAAGAGGGGGAGAAACAATGTTCCGGATACAGACAGCAGCATCTAAAAGAGGGGGAGAAAGAATGTTCCGGAGTCAGACAGCAGCATCTAAAAGAGCGGGAGAGAGGAGGATCCAGAGACAGACAGCAGCACCTAAAAGAGCGGGAGAAAGAATGTTCCGGAGACAGACAGCAGCATCTAAAAGAGCAGGAGAAAGAATGTTCCGGAGACAGACAGCAGCACCTAAAAGAGCGGGAGAGAGGAGGATTTGGAGACAGGCAGCAGCACCAAAAGAGCGGGAGAAAGTGTTCCGGAGACAGACACCAGCATCTAAAAGAGCAGGAGAAAGAATGTTCCGGAGGCAGACAGCAGCACCTAAAAGAGCAGGAGAAAGAATGTTCCGGAGGCAGACAGCAGCATCTAAAAGAGCGGGAGAAAGGAGGTCCCGGAGACGGACAGCAGCATCTAAAAGAGCAGGAGAAAGAATGTTCCGGAGACAGACAGCAGCACCTAAACGCACGGGAGAGAGTAAGACCCAGAGACAGACAGCAGCACCTAAAAGAGCGGGAGAAAGGAAGACCCGGAGACAGACAGCAGCACCTAAAAGAGCGGGAGAAAGAATGTTCCGGAGACAGACAGCAGCACCTAAAAGAGCGGGAGAAAGAATGTTCCGGAGACAGACAGCAGCATCTAAAAGAGAGGGAGAAAGGAAGACCCAGAGACAGACAGCAGCATCTAAAAGAGCGGGAAAAAGCATGTTCCGGAGACAGACAGCAGCATCTAAAAGAATGGGAGAGAGGACGATTTGGAGAGAGGCAGCAGCACCTAAAAGAGCGGGAGAAAGAACGTTCCGGAAACAGACAGCAACATCTAAAAGAGCGGGAGAGAGGAGGATTTGGAGACAGACAGCAGCATCTAAAAGAGCGGGAAAAAGGAGGATTTGGAGACAGGTAGCAGCACCTAAAAGAGCAGGAGAAAGAATGTTCCGGAGACAGACAACTAGTCACCCCTGCAATTTCAGGCGAAGTCTTGCTCTCTCTCTCTCTCTCTCTCTGTTGCTGGAGGCTCAGCAAAACCACGTCCAAAAGGAAATAGGACAGCTTCTTCAGCCAACCTGCAGAACCAAGTGTCTCCAAACCAACTGCTAAACTGTCAAAGTCCGTTCTACCAGAATCACCCAACTTAACCACCGCAACATTTTGCCATCTTTTCCTCATAGACAAGCCAGAGACTGATTCATGTACTTTTTAAAAACTTTTATTTGGACTCTTAACTTATAATTTCTGATCTTTGTGTATGCGTGTTGCGTTTTTACTATTTTTCTGACTCATTTTTAGTGACTCATAAACTTACTGTTTCTTTGACTCAAGAAAGCCTGGCTAAATTGATTCCTTCCAAAACATAAATACATTTGGACTGGGAAAAGGTATCCACAGGGGGAAGGGATCCCTTTTAAATTAACCTTGTTGCAACCAACCAAGGAGGTTGAATAAATAAGGGGAGCCAGCTCATTCCTCCTCACTCAGGAGTGTAACAAAATTGGGGTCCCGTTCGGGAAGTTAACAATTTGGGGGACCTTGTTCAGGCACTGGTCGTAACACATGATAGAACTTTAAATTAAGTTTGAAAGTGATGTAGTTCAATCCGAAACCGGGGTCTTAAATCTAAACAAAGGAAACCTCGAAGATATGAGGGAAAAATTGGCTTTGGCAGATTGGGAAACTACATTAAAAGGTATGATGATGATGATGACAGGCATTGACTAGCTTTTAAAGAATTAATATAAATTAATTTGAGGCACAGAAACCCAGCAGGAAAGGTGATCCAACCATGGCTACCAAGGGAAGTTAAAGATTGTATTAGATCAAAGAAGAGGCTTATAAAGCTGTCAATAAAAATAGTGAGCCTGAGGATTGGGAGCATTTTAGAATTCAGCAAAAGAGGATCAAGAAACTGATAAAGAAAGTAGAATATGAGAGTAAACTAGTGAGAATCATAAAAATGGACTGTAAAAGCTTCTATATGCATGTACAAAGGAAAAGATCAGCACAGACAAATGTAGGCCCACTACAGACAGAGACAAAGTAATTTGTAATGGGGAATAAGGAAATGGCAGAGAAACTAAAATACTTTGGGCAGAATCGTCCCAGATTTGCACTAAGTGCGGTAGCGGGCGAGAAAAAGAACGTTTTACTCACCATCCGCAATGTCTTTTCATGCCATATCATCCCAATCCTGCCTCATTAATCATGCATTCCTGGGAAACACGCTGTTTCGCTGGCGGGCAGCCTCCGATTCATCCCCAGCACCATCACCTCACTGCTTCCTCATGCCGGGCACCATATTTAAAGTGCAGCTGCGTGCACACCACTCAGTGCTCCTGGCCCAAGGCTGCTGCACAGAAAACATAGCCCCAAAAGGCAAGAAGATTGCAGCCCCCGATTCAGTGACACATCCCTGGATTGCCTTTTTGGATGCCAAGGAGGCCTGTTGTGATGTCCTCTACCCCTGATCTGACCGCAGGAGGGGCAGCAACATCACCAATCTGGTTTGGGAGGCGCAAGTGGGAATTCCAGAGTTCAAGGCCTAGGCACAACCACCACTGGTGGACCGATTAAAATCGGTGGTGCTTAATAGGCCAGAATTAGAGGAGTGCAGATATCCCAGAGGGTTGTGGGGCTGGAGGAGATTATAGACATAGAGAGAGGGCGAGGCTATGGAGGGATTTGAAAACAAGAAGAATTATGAAATCAAGACATTGCTTAACTGGGAGATAATGTAGGTCAGCGAGCACTGGGGTGGTGAATTAATGGGACTGGGTGTGATTTAAGACACTAACAGCTGAGTTTTTGAATGACCTCAAGCTTACTGAGGGTAGAATATGGGAGAACAGCCAGGAATGCATTGGAATAGTCAAGTCTAGAGGTAAGGAAGGCATAGATGTGAATTGCAGCTGCAGATGAGCTCATACAAGGCAATGTTATGGAGGTGGAAATAGTCGGTATTTGTGATGGTGTGGATACGTAGGCTGAAGGTCAACTTGAGGTTAAGTGTGACACCTAAGGCTGTGAACAGACTGGCTGAATTTTGGACTCTTATCAGGGAGAGGGATGGCATCGATATCAAATTTGGCATGGGGCCCGATAACAATAGCTTCAGTCTTCCCAATGTTTGGACGTAATTTCTGATCATTGGTACTGGATGTCAGATAAACAGTCTGATAATTTAACTACAGTGGAGGAGTCAAAAACAGGTGGTGAGGTAGAACTGGGTGTCATCAGCGTACTTGTGGAAACTAATGCTATGCTTTGGAATGACGTGGCAGCATGTAGACAAGAAATAGAGAGAGGGCAAGGGGGACACCAAAGGTAATGGCGCAGGAACAGGAAGTGCAGCCAATATTGCAAGTGATTCTTTGGCTTTACTGAGAAGATAAGAATGGAGCCAGGAGAGAGCAGTCCCACTCAGCTGGATGACAGTGGAGTGGTATTGGAGGTGGATGTTCTGGTCTACTGTGTCAAAGGCTGCAGACATGTCGAGATGGATGAGGGGGGAAAGTTTACATAGGACAAAATAAGTTGGCAAGAGCAGGGTAAAATAAAAACGGGAATTTATTACTCCTTTCCATGATGCTCAAATAGCACATGTTTGGTGAGGAGGATTGTTAAGAGGCTTCAAGGCAATTTAGTGTGAGTGGGAAAATACATGGCAGATGCTGTATAACATGGAAAAATGTGAAGTTATCCACTTTGGTAGAAAAAAACAGAATGGCAGAGTATTATTCAAATACTGATAGATTGGGAAATGTTGATGTACAAAGGGACCTGGGTGTCCTTGTCCACCAATTTCGTTGGATAGATTTGGGTTGTTTTCATTGGAGCAGAGAAGACTGAGGGGTGACCTGATCGAGGTGTACAAGATTATGAGGGGCATGGACAGGGTGGATAGGGAGCAGCTGTTCCCCTTAGTTGAAGGGTCAGTCACAAGGGGGCATAAGTTCAAGGTGAGGGGCAGGAGGTTTAGGGGGGCTGTGAGGAAAAACTTGTTTGCCCAGAGGGTGGTGAAGGTCTGGAATGCGCTGTCTGGGAGGGTGGTGGAGGCTCACACCCTTTAAAAAGTAACCTGGATGAGCACTTAGTTCCCCTTAGTTGAAGGGTCAGTCACAAGGGGGCATAAGTTCAAGGTGAGGGGCAGGAGGTTTAGGGGGGCTGTGAGGAAAAACTTTTTTGCCCAGAGGGTGGTGACGGTCTGGATTGCGCTGCCTGGGAGTGTGGTAGAGGCAGGTTGCCTCACATCCTTTAAACAGTACCTGGATGAGCACTTGGCACATCATAACATTCAAGGCTATGGGCCAAGTGCTGGTAAATGGGATTAGGTAGGTAGGTCAGGTGTTTCTCACGTGTCGGTGCAGACTTGATGGGCCAAAGGACTTCTTCTGCACTGTGATTCTGTGCAGCCGCCCAACGAAATATTGCGATGGCTCACGGTGAAATCGGATCGTTCGCCCGACGTCACCGCGCCTCATTTTACGCGCTGACGTGCAGGGCCCGCCCCTAAGAATCTCTGACTGGCAAGATCCTTGTCTGATATAAAAGATATAGTTGGTTGCAGATCATTTAAATCAATGTTGACCCAACATATTCATGTACTAGACACTCTGCACATTCCAAAGCAAGAATCTTTTTTCATTGTTCATCATGAGTTCTGTCATGCCGAGCAGACATGAGGACATTACAGATTTATAAAAAAAAATGTATGGCCTCTTTAAAAAGGACACTGTTAATCTTTAAGATGGCTGCAACATGTCATTTGTATTTGGAACGGAAAGGAGGGCAGGCTTCTGGAAGCTTCTAATAGTAGATTACAGTGGCCATGCTGAGACAATATCTTTGTGGAATATCGCATCTACCATTGGCAGGACTTACCCCAACACAACAAGAACAAGAAGCCAACAAACTTCGACTTCAGATCTGCCAGATAATAAAGAAGACCCAACAAAACTGATTACACATAAGGAAATGCTAAGGACCTCTATCTGCTTCCATTGTATGTTGATAGTTCTGACCATTGGATGTGGAAGCTACTTCATTAATATGAACAGACTATTGATTGCTTTCCATCGTGTATCAATGGTCAGTTGTCGCATGAATTAAATACTTTGATTTTTGAAAGCCTTTTATTATTGAGTCCTGCTTGCTTTGCAGCAGCCAGTAGAAGTAACAACAGAAGAAACATCACTGCAGAAAGCAGGCTATAAATCTGGCCTTTACAGAACCAGAAGGCTTAAAGTTTAAAGTTTCCTTGGAACCTGTTCCAAAATATTCCACATGAACCTGGGAAAGAAAATTGGTCCACCAGGTATAAGAATGACCAAGGATGCCGAAGGGCCTCTTCTGCACTGTGATTCTGATTCTGATTCTGTGGCCTTGGAAGCTCAGCTGAATTGCTTAGTACTTCAGGCTGAGACTGCCTGGTCTGAATACCAGGTGCTGCAGACTCTTCTTGCCACCAGAGGGTGCTCTCAGCACTGCTTTCATGCTGACTTCAATCAAGAATATTTTTGCTGCGTACTCCTGCAGTCATCTACCTCGCTGACTGTGTTTTGCCCCATTTCTTCAGTGCACATTCTCCTGCTGGTACACAAAGGTGGGGGTCAAGCGAGTGAAAATATCTCATAAAATGAGCAGGTGAAAATGGTGGCAGAGTAGGAAACTAAGTAAAATGAATGAAAATAATGTATTATTGACTTCCATGCTGCCTTGTTTACTCCCAATCTGGTTTGGTTCCAGAAATGAAGGCGAGTGTAGCATGCACTCCCCCTTCCCCTTCCCCACAACCTCCCACCCCACCCATACTCACCTGTACCTGGGAATCCTCTGCCGACCCTCATGGCACGCCCCACTGTGGTAACGACAGTGGTCACCAGTCCCAGCCGCAGCACTCTGGGGGTGGGATTTCCACCCACTGGGGGCTTAATCGGATGAGAGGCCTGCGCTTTCCAGGTAAGTGCCTGTTTAGAATATAATAACTTCGGGCCTCCCAAAGTCTGTTGGGAGACAACTTTATTGCCAACTATTAAGTCCTGGCTGATATTTTCCCTTATGGTGAATCTAGAACAAGGGATCACAGTTACAAAATAAAGGGTATCCAATTTAACATGGAGATGAGGAGGAATTTCTTCTCTCACAGGGTTGTGAATCTTTGGAATTCACCATCCCAGAGAGCAGTGGAGGCTGGGTCATTGAATATACTCAAGGTTGAGTGAGACAGATTTTTGATCTGCAAGGGAGTCAAAGGTTATGGGGACAGACAGATAAGTGGAATTAAAGTGGAATTAGATCAGCCGTGATCTTATTGAATGACGGAGTAGGCTCAAGGGGCCGAATGGCCTATCTTGCACCTATTTCTTATGAATTAATGTTGTTAATACGATCAATTTGTAACAAATCATTCCTGCAATACATCGTATAGTGACAAAATGACAGGTAAGCATCTGTAAAGAAAAACGTAAAACAAATGATAAATTTTTCATACATTACAGAAGCAAACATAACCAAACATCTGTCAAAACCTGTTTGAAAGTGCAATACAAGCTAATCGTAAAGTTTGAAGGGTATGTGTGATGGAATAGATAGCTTCAGATGAAGAATTAACACATGTACAACATGTGGTGTAATTTTTATGATTTGTTTTCGTAATTTAAAAAAGCAGTTTTACTTGAACTAGTTCCTTTATTTATTTTTATTTTATGCTTCCACTGTGTCACCAGCAAGGTCAGTGTTTATTGGCCATCCCGATGCAACTCAGGAGGACAGTTAAGAGTCAAACACATTACCATGGGCCTCAAGTCACTTATAGGCCAGACTGGGTAAAGACAATGGTTTTTAATTCGTTCATGGGATGTGGGCTTCACTGGCTGGGCCAGCATTTATTGCCCATCCTGTGTTGCTGCAGTCCATGTGGTGTCGGTACACCCACAGTGCTGTTAGGAAGGGAATTCCAGGATTTTGACCCAGCAGTAGTGGAGGAGCGGCGATATATTTCCAAATCAGGATGGTGAGTGACTTGGAGGGGAACTTCCAGGCGATGGAGGTGTTCCCATGTGTCTGCTGCCCTTACCCTTCAAGATGGTAGTAGTCGTGGGTTTGGAAGGTGCTGTCGAAGGAGCCTTGGTGAATTCCTGCAGTGCATCTTGTACACACTGCTGCTACTGTGCATCGGTGATGGAGGGAGTGAATGTTTGTGGACGTGGTGCCAATTGAGCAGACTGCTTTGTCCTGGATGGTGTCAAGCTTCTTGAGTTTTGTGGGAGCTGCACTCATCCAGGCAAATGGGGAGTATTCCATCACACTGCTGATTTGTGCTTTGCAGATGGTGGACAGGCTTTGAGGAGTCAGGAGGTGAGTTACTCACCACAGGAATCCTAGCCTCTGACCTGCTTTTGTAGCCACAGTATTTATATGGCTAGTCCAGTTCATTTTCTGGTCAATGGTAACCTTCAGGATGTTGTTGTGGGGGATTTAGTGATGGTAATGCCACTGAATGTCAATGGGCGATGGTTAGATTCTCTCTTGTTGAAGCTGGTCATTGCCTGGCACTTGTGTGGCACGAATGTTACTTTCCAATTGTCAGCCCAAGCCTGGATATTGTCCAGGTCTTGCTACATTTGGACATAGACTGCTTCAGTATCTGAGGAGTAGCGAATGGTGCTGAATATTGTGCAATCATCAGTGAACATCCCCACTTCTGACCTTATGATGGAAGGAAGGTCATTGATGAAGCAGCTGAAGATAGTTGGGCCGATGAAAATTCCCTGAGGAACTCCTGCAGTGATGCCCTGGAGCTGAGATGACCGACCTCCAACAACCAAAACCATCTTCCTTTGTCCCAGGCATGACTCCAACCAGTGGAGATTTTTCCCCTGATTCCCACTGACTCCAGTTTTGCCAGGACTCCTCGATGCCACATTCGGTCTAATGTGGCCATGATGTCAAGGGCAGTCACTCTCACCTCACCTTGGGAGCTCAGCTCTTTTGTCCATGTTTGAAGCAAGGGCATAATGAGGTCAGGAGCTGAGTGGCCCTGGGGGATCCCAGAGTGGGCGCCAGTGAGCAGGATATTGCAAAGAAAGTGCCGCTTGATAGCACTGTTGATGACCCCTTCCATCATTTTACTGACGGCAAGTCCTGGAGCACAAGTCTTCAGTACTATAGCTGGAAAGGCCCGTAGCCTTTGCACTATCCAGTGCCTTCAGCTGTTTCCTGATATCACATGGAGTGAATTGAATTGGCTGAAGACTGGCATCTGCGATGCTGGGGACCTCCGGAGGAGGCCAAGATAGATCATCCACTCGGCACTTCTGGCTGAAGATTGTAGCAAATGCTTCAGCCTTATGTTTTGCACTACTGTGCTGGGCTCCTCCATCATTGAGGATGGGGATATTTGTGGAGCCTCCTCCTCCAGTGAGTTGTTTAATTGTCCACCACCATTCACGACTGAATGTGGCAGGACTGCAGAGCTTATCCAGTGGTTGTGGAATCGCTAACAACAATTTAAATATATAGTGCTTTTAACATAATTAAAAGGTCCAAGTTACATCAACAAGACGTAATGAAACAAAATATGACACCAGTCACACAAAACAAAAATTAGGACACTAGGTTTTAAGGTGTGTCTTTAAAGGAGGAAAATGAGGTAGATCGACAGAGATGTTTAGGGAGGACATTCCCGAGATTAGGGCCGAGGCAGCTGAACGCATAGCCATCAATAGTAGAGTGATTAACATTGGAAATGGGAACAATAGGAATTGAAGTCGGCCATTTAGGCCTCAAACCTATCCTCCACAAATATCACAAACTCTGCTCCCCCGCCACTGACCACATCTCTATGGCAACTAACTGTCTGGGGTTAAAACAGACTGTTTGCAACCTTGGTGTCATATTTGACCCCAGGATAAGCTGCTAACCACATATCCATATAACTACTAAGACAGTAATTACTATTCCCCCTGTGTACCAATGCCCAACCCCACCCTGCAACAGCTTGCCTGGTGTTGAAACCCTTATCGTCATCTTTGATACCTCCAGACTTGACGATTCAAACACACTCATAACCAGCCTCCCACTTTCTACCATCTGTAAACATGAGATCATCCAAAGCTCCATGGCCCATGTCCTAACACCAAATCTTATTCCCCTGTCACCCTTGTACTCACAACTATAGTGGCTCTCAGTTCAGTTTAAAAGTAGCAAGTAACATTCGTGCCACACAAGTGCCAAGCAATTGCCATCTCCAACAAGAGGGAATCTAACCATCACCCCTTAAGGTTCAATGGCATTACCATCACTGAATCCCCCACTATCAACATCCTGGGGGGTTACCATTGACCAGAACCTGAACTTCGACCAGCCATATAAATACTGTGGCTGCAAGAACATGTCAGAGGCTGGGAATTCTGTGGCGAGTAATTCACTTCCCAAAGCCTGTCCACTACCGACAAGGCACATTGAATTCTCTCCACTTGCCTGGATGAGTCCGGCTCCATCAACACTCAAGAAGGTTGACACCATCCAGGACAAAGCAACTCACTTGATCAGAACCTCATCCACCAACTTAAACATTCATTCCCTCCACCACCATTGCACAGTGATAGCAGTGTGTGCCATATACAAGATGCACTGCAGTAACTTGCTAAGCCTTCTTGAGTAGCACCTTCCAAACCTGCAACCTCTACCACCTAGAAGGAGGAGGACGGCAAATGCATAGGAACACCAGGATCCCCTCCAGGGCAGACACGATCTTGACTTAGAACTATATGACTGTTTCTTCACTGTCGCTGGATCAAAATCCTGGAACTCCCTTCCTAACGGCACCATGGATATACGTGCACCAGACGATCTGCAATGGTTCAAGAAGGCCACTCACCACCACCAATGGCAATTGGGGATGGGCAACAAATGTTGGCCTTGCCAGCGATGTCCACATTCCATGAAAGAATTTTTAAAAAGACTCGTATTTGTTTTCCATACCCTCTATGAAGCATCTGTGGAAAGAGAAACAGAGTTAATGTTTCGAGTCCGTATGACTTCTTCAGCGTCATACAGACTCAAAATGTTAGCTCTGTTTCTCTCTCCACAGATGCTGCCAGACCTGCTGAGTTTTTCCGGCATTTTCTGTTTTTATTTCAGATTTCCAGTATCCGCAGTATTTTGCTTTTACCTCCATGGCCTCACCCCTCCCTATCTCTTTCATCACCACAACCTTCCAAGATATCTTCTCCTCTAGCTCTGGATCCTTGAATATATATGTGTTGGGGATCATAATTATTCCTTGTATTTAATAACGGTTTAGAGAATGAATAAGAAAGCCATATATCCAAATTTACCGAGGACACAAAGATTGAGGAACAGTGTAGATGGAAGCATAAAATTACAAAGAGATATTGGTAGATTAAGTGAATTTTCAAAACTGTGCCAAATGGATTTCAATGTAGGCAGATGGAAAGGTCATCCACTTTGGACCTGAAAAGGATAGAGCAGGATTCTTTCTAAATGGTGGAAAGTGCAGGTTCAAAAAGACTTGTGGGTACAAGTACATAAAGTATCATGAACAGGGACAGAAAATATTTTAAAATGGAATGCTGGTCTTTATATCTAGTGGACTACGAAACCCAGGTTAGACCACACCTGGAATACAGTGAGCACTCCTGGGCACCACACCTGCGAAAGATATAATGGCCTTGAATGAATACAATTCAGATTTCCTGGATTTAAACTACAAAGCGAGATTCAACAAATTAGGGTTATATACCCTGGGATTTGGAAGATGAAAGGGTGCTTTGATCAAAGTGTTCAAGATATTAAGGGGAACAGAAAGGTTGATTTGGAGAAAGTCTTCCCACTAGTGGAGAGTATAGGACCAGGGGACTAGTTTAAAAATTAGAACCAGACATTTCAGCAATTAAATTAAGAAACACTTCTTCCTATTAAGTGTAATAGATGTTTGGAATTTTCTTTCACAAAAGGCAATGGATGCTAGATCCATTGTTAATTTTAAAAGTAAGAATGATAGATTTTGTTAGGCAAAGTTACGAAGATATATGGGGAAAAGGCACGTGTTAGTTAGGGAGTTAGGTCACAGATCAGCCACTAAATGACTCGAGGGGCGAAATGGGTAACCCGTCTTCTGTGTTCCTCAGATGAGCATTGAAAGTAAACCTAGTATATTACTTTAAATTAAATAGCAGGAGGAAAACTCGGGGCTCAGGGACAAACTATAAAAAGATAATTTTAGCACAAATATCAGTAAGTAGTTTTTCTCAACCAATCAACAAATGGGTAAAATAGAATAGTGGAGAGAAAAATGATAGAATCATTTAAAGCCAGATTGGATGTGACATTGGGGAACTCATCCCTAATTATTTTGTGACCTTACAATGTGCTGTAGATTAGTCAACTATCTTTGGGGTCCAGGAGAAATATCACAGAACTACAGTGTCAACTATGGCTCAGTTGGTAGCACTCTCACCTCAGAACCACAAGGTTCTGGATTCAAGTTCCACACCAGGACTTGAGTGCGTAAAAATCAAGGCTGACACTCCAGTGCAGTACAGAGGGAGCACTGCATGGTTAGAGGTGCTGTCTTTCTGATGAGATGTTAAACTGAGGTTTCAGGTGGATGTAAAAGATCCCATAGCACAATTTGAAGGAGAGCAGGGGAATTATTCCCAGGACCCTGATCAATATCTGTCCCTTATCTGTCAACATCACAGAAACATATTATCAGGTCATTATCACATTGTTAACCACATTTGTAAATGATGTCTGTGATAACCGAAGCAGAAACTCCCCTACAACTGATTTTAAAAAGTACACTCAAATCTTTTATAGAGCAGATTGTGCATGGCGTGTGGAGATTTGAAGAACCAAATTGCTTTGCCTCAATACCATAATTATTTATCTTCTTATTCTAGTCACAGTGGGTGGAATTGTCCCAGATTTGCACTGAGTGCAGTAGCGGGTGTGTAAAATGACATTTTACCCGCTGGTCGCAATGGCAGTTTTTCACGGCGTATCATCCCATACCCACCGCATTAATTGTGCATTCCCCGGAAACATGCTGTTTCCATGGCGGTGGGCTCTCATTGGCAACACCCATCACCTCGCTGCCTCATCATGCCAGACCCATATTTAAAGTGCAGCTGCATGCACACCTCTCTGTTTCCAGCCCATGACTGCTGCACAGAAGACATGGCCCCGAAAGGCAAGAAGACTGCACCCCCAGGTTCAATGACACGTCCCTTGAGCACCTTTTGGATGCAGTGGAGGCTCTCCGTGATCCCCTTTGGCCATGGTGGCAGCAGTGGTCAGCGTCAATGCCCTGCAAAAGAGGACAGCCACCCATTGCCACAAGAGGATGAATGATCTTCTCCATTCTGCCAGGGTAAATCACTCTTCTCTTCACTCTCAACTCACACACTTACAAACCCATCACACATCCACAGGGTGTCAGTTCAAGGGACATCGCTATTCACTCTTTCACACACACCTTCATTGTCCTCATCCCGTCCACGGGATCACTCACCACCCACACATGCCAGGCATACTTATCATCTGGCCTGGCAGGCATCCTACTTGCACTGTCTCCACCTGTAATTATGCAGGACATGCTAGCACACAATAAGAGGGAGAAGTCGCAAACTGGAGGAGGAATGCCTGAAATCAAGGTTCTCATGGACTTTGAAAACAGAGCCATCCAGCTGGCCGGTGTGGATTTGGACCATTCCTGTGCTGACGGTGAGGTTGGCGCTGCTCTACCAAGTGAGGATCCAGCAGTGCAACATCCACCGGACAACCATGCTGTGAATGATGTCATAGTCATAGAGTTATACAGCACAGAAACAGGCCCTTCGGCCCATTGTGTCCATGCCGGCCATCAAGCACCTATCTATTCTAATCCCATTTTCCAGCACTTGGCCCATAGCCAATGGCATTTCAAGTTCTCATCTAAATACTTCTTAAATGTTGTCAGGGTTCCTGCCTCTACCACCCCCTCAGGCAGTGTGTTCCAGATTCCAACCAACCTCTGGGTGAAAAAAAATTTCCTCAAATCCCCTCTAAACCTCCTGCCCCTTACTATAAATCTATGCCCCCTGGTTATTGACACCTCCGCTAAGGGGAAAAGTTTCTTTCTATCGACCCTATCTGTGCCTCTCATGATTTTGTATACCTCTATCAGATCCCCCCTCAGCCTTCTTTGCTCTAAGGAAAACAACCCTAGCCTATCCAGTCTCTCTTCATAGCTGAAACGCTCCAGCCCAGGCAACATCCTGGTTAATCTGCTCTGCACCCTCTCCAGTGTAATCACATCCTTCCTATAATGTGGTGACCAGAACTGGACACAGTACTCCAGCTGTGGCCTAACTAGCATTTTATACAGCTCCAACATAAACTCCCAGCTCTTATATTCTATTCCTCAGCAGGACACTGCCATGCACTAATTATCTCTCCTCACTTTCGCAGACATCTGGGAAACAGCCGATGGAGTCCACAACCCAGGGCCTCCAATCAAGCCCCGAGGGAAGGTCAGAAGAGGAATCCGCTGAAACCCTCCTTGAAGACCCGTCACAGCACTTACCCACACCCTCCACCAGTGCAGAGACACACACCTAGGTGAGACCAAGCTTTAGAGTAGCTTCGGGATCACAATCTAGTGAGCACATTGTACTTTCTGATCCACAGCGGGCGGCGGCAGGGAATTCCCAGGTGTGCGGCGCTCAGAGGACTGCTGGAGGCCAGAAATTTGCTGAGTCCGAGTCTGATGACGAACCTCTGGACTCGGTCATGTCACAGTTGCTGGAGCTGCAAAAGCAAGCTTCGGAACATCAGGAAGGGGTGTCCGCTGCACTCCTCAGATTGTAAGGCACGATGGAGGAGTCCGTCCGTCTTCAGGCTGAGGTGATAGCGCTGGCATGTCAACACACCGAGGTCAACACAGGTAGTATGGTGGCCACCATGGAGACCTTGGTCCAGGTCCAACTCCATAGTTGGCCTCCAACAGTGTGTGTGCGAGAGAGGTGCGGAGCATCCCGATCTCACTCCAGCTAGCCCTTCTCCTCAAGGAGTCAGGTGACTCCGAGAGAGTCCGGCCCATCCAAATCCCCTCTTCCTGTGACCTCAGCAACTCCAGCTGCATAGGCCAAGGAGGGTGCCACTACCACACAGCAGGACCCCAAAAGCAGGCTGGAGCCCTCCAGGTCTCAGCCCTCTACAGGACGCCCGCCGAGGTAATCACAGACAACAGGGCGTAGCAGTCAGCAGGCTGCCTCCACCTCTGCTGTGGATTTCCAGGGAGCACCAAGACGTAACGGCAGGGTTAGAGAGGTTAAGAAGGTGTAGTTGCACAGCCTGGGCACGGGTGTACATAATGTTCACTATTGTAAATAAACGCCCAAGAATGTCTCCCTGCCTATGGCTCCTTGTTCTGATGAGCAGTGTTCATGTCACTCAGATGTGAAACCTTTCTGCACAAGATAAAGGCAGGTGTCTCAGTCCAGGACCTCTTCACTGTGCTCTGTACGACCTTCAGACCACAGTGATGGTCTGGCCTCACACTCCCTGGACATATTACTGATACCTGCACCTCGACGGTGCTTGTCATTGCTGCCAGAATGTTGTGGGCAGGCGTCACAGAGTTCCATCATTCTCTCTGTGTGCTATCAGCACCTTTAAGGTGAGGCTGGCCCCCATCTCTTGTGCACCTGTGGTCAGTGACACTGTGCTCCTGAAGGGCTCAAGTTCTAAAGGTGGACAAAGGATCTGATGCTTTCAAAGTTTCATGGCTGTGTCTGTTATATGACCCTGATCACAGAGAGCATGCGAGCTGCCCTCAGACAGACAGGAGTCAGACATTCCCAGAAGATCTATGGAGTGTCCTCACTGCATGCCGTCATCATCCTCCTGCAATCGAGCACCTATTAGGGCCTCCACTGTGTCTCCATGACAGGAGCATTATCACAGAAGGCACGTGTGCTACCACAAGCCAGGCTGGAATCAAATGTTCATTGATGCAATGTGAGGATCTTATGGGGTCTCCTCACCGCATGTCATCATCATCCTCCACAAATCTAGCAGCTGTGAGGGCCTCCTGAGTCCACCTGCCTTGTCTGGCCAGTGCAAGGGCCTCATCACTGTCATCTTTGCCTTCAAGGACCTCCTCACCCTCATCCCCGTTGACGTCCTCCTCATCGGAGAGACCTCCAGCTCCTGCATCTCCTGCTCAGCCAGGTCCTCTCCCTGTTGCAGCACCAGGTTGTAGAGGGCACAGCAGGTGATGACGATGCATGACACCCTCTGTGAACTATATTGCAGGGCTCCACTAGACCGGTCCAGGCACCGGAACCTCATTTTCAGCATCCCGATGGTTTGCACCGCCAAGCTGCGAGTTACAGCGTGAGCCTCATTGTACCTTCTCTCTGCTGCAGTCTGAGGCTGCCACATGGATGTCATCAGCCACGTCCTCTGCAGGTGGCCCTTGTCCCTTAAGAGTCATCCCTGCATCCTCTGTGGACCCTAGAAGATGTCAGGGATCAGTGACCAACTGAGAACATAGGAGTCATGGACACTCCCTGGAGTGCAGACCTGCAGGATACGTTTGTGGTGGTCGCACCCCAGCTGCACATTCCTTTGTGGTTGACATAGTTGACCCCTTGTTGTGATGCAGATCTGAGAACCACATAAGTGCAGTTGATCACACCCTGCACCTGTGGGAAACCCAAGGCTTAGGCAAATCCAATCACTCTTGCATCCTGGTTGTCTTGGTCCCAAGCGAAATGCCTGATGTCATGTGCCCTTGCGAAGATGACACCGATTACCTCATGGATGCATTTGTGGGTGGAGGCTTGTGATATCTCACAGAGGTCACCTGTGGGCCACTGTGGAGCCACTGGCATAAAAATTGAGCTCATGGTCACTTTCACAGCCACTGGCAGTGGATGCCCTACATGTCTCCGTGGTGCCAGATCCTGCAATGGCTGGCAGATGTGACCGACCAGTTCCCTAGACATGCGCAGTCTTCAGCGACACTGCAGGAATGAAAGGCGGCGTCTAGAGATCCTGGGTCTAGCTAGGCGCTGACCAGCGATGGCTGGCTGTGGCTCTCGGCGGCATGTGCGGACGCCCCAGCCGCCCCTTCTTCCTGAGGGTACTGCTCCTCCCTCTACACAGCCAGGCGCCTCCGTCGCTCTCTTCTCTGTCATCTCCATTCTCTATATGCCACAAGGTATACAGCTAGGTCACCAGGTTCCATGCTCTTCAGGTACTGCTCCTGCAGTGCGAAAGAGAGAGACGTGTGGGTCAGCTTGGGTATACTAAGAACCTCTCTTGGTTAAGTCTGAAGGCCCCTTAACACATCTGAGAGAGTGCTGGCCACCACTTGGATGGCCAGAGTTTAATGCGCTGCATGGCTGCCCGAAACCCCACCAACCTCCGCTCCACTCCACCTGACCGATTGGCGGCAGCTTCAGCCATTGAACTGCATGCTGTGCTCTCAGCTCAGGCATAGGCATTCTCCTAACCCACACTGCAAGACTGCACTGTTAGTCTGAACCATGGGGGAGACTGGTCTGAACCAGGATGATAACATTGCAAGGGGCTGTGAGCACCTCCACCAGTGACTGCTCCACAGCCAGCTTTAGCAAGGGGATTGTACAATGTGCCCAGTCATCCAATTGTTCTGCTCATTAGTTTGCAATCTGTGCCCAAGGGGTGGAAAGCTTTGGAGCACTTGGTGGCACTTGCATGCCTCTGCGTTGCTTGAATGGGCAGATAAGCTAGAGGCCTGACTCCAAGCATCTCAATGTGACTGCGTCTGAACTGTCTCTGCTGCAGATACAGGGTTTCCCTAATACGTGGCCGCTTCCCTGCCCACTACCCCGCATGTGCTTGTGCACTACCTTCAACTGCAGGGCAGCCCTTGTCCCCACCCCCAAGTTGCCTCAGCTGCAGGGCAGCCCTTGCCCCCACCCCAAAGTCACCTCAACCGCAGGGCAGCTCTTGCCCCCATGCCTCCAACGTGCCTCAACGAGCTGCGCAATGTTGCTATGTACTCACCTCCGAGTTCCCCTCAAAGTGCTGCCTGCCAAGCGCACGCCTTTTATAAGCTGTTATGAAACACATCAGTGTGCAATTGCACCGATGTGGACAGATGGTCCAGCAGGGTCTGGGGTGGGGGGGGTGGGGGGGGGGGGGGGCGGGGGCAGTGGGATGATTCCAGCGGGTTGGCCTTATAATGATATTTCAATAAGGTTCCCAAATCCGATGGCTGGAAACGCGGCCTGCCATCAACAGGCTGAGGGGACGATCGCAAACTAGTTTCATGAAAGTGATTTCTGGTCTTCTTGCCATATTGTCCACCGATGCTACCAAGCATGTCCGATGCCAGTGGGCACAGGCGATTCCACCCAGTGTTCTTTTATGCATCAGCGCAATAACAGAGAAGTGCTCTGTTGTGGATTTCAGTTTGTTTGTCATCATTGACATTTAACTCAGGTTTATGTCATCATAGCCCAACAGTCCCAAGTTGTATCGTAGCTGGTCTTCAGTTGTACAAGGCTGAAGCAGGTTTCTCAGTTCCTTCCCAAATTCTACAATGTTGAATCCAGAAAGATGCCTTTATCATCCTGTCATTTTACAATTGATTTTTACTTTTTTACATATATACAAATATTTCAAGAGAACTGTACTTTGTGTATGTTAGTTACAATAATGCATAACTTAACAGCACGTTTCCTTAGCGGTGATGCTTGTGGTATCTTTTCTGGGATATTTCCTACGAATCCTCCTAGAAAACCCACTTTTGATCAACTGAGCTAACTTAGCATTGTTATTTGACAGGAGTCTGATTAAAAAGTTTGACTGATTAAAAAGTACCACGCTTCAAGATTCTCTTTGTGGATACTCTGGGACCCTAGACATGCATGTGCATATTTTAGGTGAGGTCACAATTGTCAATACACAAACAAATATTAGTAAGATGGGAATCTATTGAAGAGCATCTACTGCCTGTGGAACCATTACCCAACATTGGGAAGTCAAAAGCCAGCTTTTCCCTCCTATGCTACTAACTTAACCATCAGAGCATGTCAGAACATCATTCAGTGCAGAAAATTGAAAATTAGGAACAAAAACAAAAATACCTGGAAAAACTCAGAAGGTCTGACAGCATCTGCGGAGAGGAACACAGTTAACGTTTCGAGTCCGAATGACTCTTCATCAGAACTAAGGAAAAATAGAAAAGAGGTGAAATATAAGCTGGTTTAAGGGGGGGTGGGACAGGTAGAGCTGGATAGAGGGTCAGTGATAGGTGGAGATTGCCAAAAGATGTCATAGACAAAAGGACAAAGAGGTGTTGACAGTGGTGATATTAGCTAAGAAATGTGCTAATGGGGACATTAAGGGTAGAAAGCAGGATGAGCAAGGGACAGATAGCCCTAGTGGGGGTTGGGTGGGGGTGGGGGTGGGAGGTGAGAATCGAAATAGGCTAAAAGGTAGAGATAAAACAATGGATGGAAATTCATTTAAAAATAATGGAAATAGTTGGGAAAAAAATATATATATAAATTATTGGAAAAAGGGGATCGGAAAGGGGGCTGGGATGGAGGAGTGAGTTCATGATCTAAAGTTGTTGAACTCAATATTCAGTCCAGAAGGCTGTAAAGTACCTAGTCGGAAGATGAGGTGCTGTTCCTCCAGTTTGCGTTGAGCTTCACTGGAATATTGCAGCAGGCCAAGGATGGACATGTGGGCATGAGAGCAGGGTGGTGTGTTGAAATGGCAAGCGACAGGGAGGTCTGGGTCATGCTTGCGGACAGACCGAAGGTGTTCCGCAAAACCGTCACCCACTCTACGTTTGGTCTCTCCATTGGCATTGGGAGCAACGAATGCAGTAGACTAAATTGATGGAAGTGCAAGTGAAATACTGCTTCACTTGAAGGAGTGTTTGGGCCCTTGGAGGGGGGATATAAAGGGGCAGGTGTTGCACCTTCTGCGGGGGTTGCATGGGAAGGTGCCGTGGGAGAGGGTTGAGGTGTAGGGGGTGATGGAGAGTGGACCAGGGTGTCCCAGAGGGAACGATCCCTGCGATGTGCCACTGGTGGGGTGAAGGGAAGATGTGTTTGGTGGTGGCATTATGCTGGAGTTGGCGGAAATGGCGGAGGATGATCCTTTAAATGCGGAGACTGGTGGGGTGATAAGTGAGGACAAGGGGGACCCTATCATGGTTCTGGGAGGGAGAGGAAGGTGTGAGGGTGGATACGCGGGAGATGGGCCGGACACGGTTGAGGGCCCTGTCAACCACCGTGGGTGGAAAGCCTCGGTTAAGGAAGAAGGAGGACATGTCAGAGGAACTGTTTTTGTAAGTGGCATCATCAGAACAGATGCAACAGAGGTGAAGGAACTAAGAGAATGGGATGGACTCCTTACAGGAAGCGGGGTGTGAGGACCTGTAGTCAAGGTAGCTGTGGGAGTTGGTAGGCTTGTAATGAATATTGGTGGACACTCTATCACCAGAAATTGAAACTGAGAGGTCAAGGAAGGGAAGGGAAGTGTCAGTGAAGGACTACGTGAAAATAATTAACTAATATCACCACCGTCAATACCTCTTTGTCCTTTTGTCTATGACATCTTTTGGCAATCTCCACCTATCACTGGCCCTCTATCCAGCTCTACCTGTCCCACCCCCCCTTTAAACAGTTTATATTTCACCTCTTTTCTATTTTTATCCTTAGTTCTGATGAAGAGTCATTCGGACTCGAAACATTAACTGTATTCTGCTCTGTAGATGCTGTCAGACCTGATTTTCCAAAAGATGGTTCTGGCATGGAGGGCAGAATTAGGAAAATATACCCATAAGTCTTTGTGAAAACAGAGAAGGGGAGAAAAGTAAACAAAGAACTGGAGGCGTTAAACCCCAAAATATTGATATCCACAGCCTCAATTTGGGTTACATATCACTACATGAAAACTTAACATATTTCTGTCTGCTGCTTTACTAAATTATTTAAAATAAGCACTTCTTTCAATTCATTCATGGGATGTGGGCTTCACTGGCTAGGCCAGCATTTATTGCCCATCCCTAATTGCCTTTGAGAAGGTAGTGGTGAGCTGCCTTCTTGGACTGCTGCAGTCCATGTCGTCTATTTACACCCACTGTTAGAGAGGGAGTTCCTGGATTTTGACCCAGCGACAGTGAAGGAACTTGCTAAAGTAGTGCACAGAGGAATTCTACATAAACTTGTTAAACATTAGAACTAATATTCAAGTTGAGCTCAGTTTGAAACAGAAGATTCTAGGTTTAATCTAAAAAAAAGTCACATAAACTTAGCATCATTTTTTAATCAGCTCAGTTGCTTTGGTTTCTGTAAAATGTCATAGTTCAGGTAAAATGCCAATGCTGCCACACAAACATTGCTCGGGGGATTCAACTCAGATGACAAAAATAATGCATGACAGAAGACATTTTTTTTATGGATTAATAATTCAATTGGCAGGGGCTTTTCTTCTGTCAGATTTTGAATATGCTCTGCAACAATTGCTAATGTTTATTAATTAGATTGCCCCTATTAAAGCTATTTAAAGATTTGAGCATTGCTTAACAGTTTCCAGTAAGTTTTTTTCTGCAAACACTAAAATTAACAATAATTGCATGCTTTGATTCCTCACAAGTACCCGGAAGAAGTCGGCATTTCTTTACCCATTTTTTAAAGACTATGACTATAAGCTCTGCTCCTGGACTTGAAATACTCCTCACGAAATCTCCTGTTGTCTTCAGGGATGTAGAATGGTATTTGCATTAGGCCACATCACTGTCAATCGACAGAAATGCTACTATTGTATATCAAGCTGTACATCACACATTATCAGGAATGGTTAAAAAACTTCATTTGAATTCAATCCTAAGCCTTTAAAGTCTCTCTTGTTTTTTTCAGCCTTTAAGCATCTCTCTTTAGCTTGCTCTCTATCCTAATTTAGAAGATCAATATTATTGAAGCCCTGGAGAAGGTGTAAAAAGATTTACAAGGATAATAACAGAATTGAGAGGTAAAAACTACCAGGAGAAACTAAACAAGCTGGGATATTTTCCTCCAGAAAAGTAAAGACTGAGGAGTGACCTAATCTTCGTTATTGTCTTCTTTTCTGTTCTCACGTTTGTTTGACCTAATAGAGGTTGAAAGAATGATGAAGAGATTTGATAGGATAAGGATAGAAAAAAAATTTCACTTGAGGGGAAGTACTCTTAGATTACATATTTATAATTTTATATTTAATATAATTTTATATTTAAATATTGGAGCAGGAGAGAATTTGCAGGGGAATTAAATCATCGAATTCACAACCCCAACCTGACACACGTGCAACTTTTTTACCTGCAACAGATTTCCGTGGCATCCAAGTAACCCACTCTGGAGAGGTGGATCCATAATTATAATATTTAAATGAGGCTCCTTTCCTGAGATTCTGGTCGTGATGTGAAATTAATAACCTTTGCACGGGTTAAATTGCTCCATGTTTGATTGTGTACATCAGTTACTATTGATGCCCACTGTGCTTGATTGATTGCCAGGGTATAGACTCAGAGGAAAGTAAACGAACTGTAAAAAGCGAGCTGAGCATGGAGCAGATACTTTAAAGCAATGTGAGTAAAACTGTTACACACATCACATAGAAACTAGCATTCTGAGCTAAAAAATATACAACAAAGCAGATGCGGGAAAATGTTTAAATCTAACGACTCTGACACCTTCCTTCACCGAGAGATCCACCCATTTCGTGGGATCGTTGGATTTTGGGGTTCAAGACTTGCTCACTCCAAGGTTGGACAGTTCAGATCCTCAAGAAGGCAATACTCATATATTGGTTTGGAATAGAAAACCAGCTCACAAAAGACATGTCTATGTTTGACACATCGTTAAGTGCTGTTGAAAAATACTTAAGGCCAAAGAAAAGTGTGATGATCAATGATATACATTCTGTCAGAAATGCCAGGGAAATGGTGAACCCATTAAACCAGGTTTGTCCAACCCAATGAGTCTATGTCTTTTTGTAAGGAGGAGCCACATTTCAATTTTTTCTCACTCAAGAGGCTGATGAGCAAATTTCGGAAAGATAAAAAATTACATGTAGATTCAGAGGCAACATTCCAGTTCTTTAAGGCCAGACCTGTGCCTTATGCCCTGAAGGAGCAGATGGATGCAGAATTGTGCTACTTAGAGAAGTTAGGCATAATCCAGCAAGTCCAATTTTCAGAATGGGCAACACCCATAGTCCCCGTGAAGAAACCAGATCAAACTATTCGCACTTGCAAAGACTACAAATTAACTGTGAACAAGGCTGCTAAATTAGATAAATATCCTATCCCAAGGATTGAAGATTTGTACGCTAAGCTCATTGGAGGAAAGTCCTACACCAAACTGGACATGAGTCATGCGTACAGACAGTTAGAGCTGGACAGCACATCTGGAGGGTATGTAACGATCAACACTCACAAGGGCCTGTACCAAGATACACGCCTACCCTTTGGTGTATCATCTGCCTGTGCGATTTTCCAAAGAATCATGGAAAGCCTATTACAAGGACTTCCCCGAGTTGCAGTGTACCTAGATGATGTCCTGATCACAGGATCAACAGAAGCCAAACATTTGGCCAACCAAGCAGAGGTTTTAAGGAGATTTTTGGAAGCTGGTGTATGACTGAAGAAAGACAAGTGTACCATCCAAGCGACTGAAGCCACTTATTTGGGTCACCGAGTGGATGCCCAGGGGTTGCATCCAGTAGAGGAGAAAGTCAGAGCAATCAAGGTGGCCCTCTCCTACCAGTGTCACTGAACTCAAGTCCTTCTTGGGCGTGATTAAATTATTATGGTTGCTTCTTGCCAAATTTTCAATACTTACTATTGAAAAAGAACCATTGGTGGTCATGGAAGACACAACAAGAAGAAGCCTTCGTAAAATTCAAAAAGCTATTACACTTAAAAAGATAAAAGCAAAATACTGCGGATGCTGGAAATGTGAAACAAAAACAGAAAATGCTGGAAAAACTCAGCAGGTCTGACAGCATCTGTGGAGAGAGAAAAACAAAGTTAACGTTTTGAGTCCGTATGACCCTTCTGAAGAAGGGTCATACAGAGCATTCAGAAGATTTGCTTCTTTCAGAAGAATGCTCTGAAGAAGGGTCATACAGACTCATAACATTAACTTTGTTTTTCTCTCTCCACAGATGCTGTCAGACCTGCTGAGTTTTTCCAGCATTTTCTGTTTTTATTTCACTCATCATGTCTACTAGTACATTATGACCAATCAAAATAATTAATATTAACCTGAGATGCATCTCCTTATGGTGTTGGAAGATGGTTCCAAAAAGCCAACAGGATATGTCTCCAGAATCCTCTCTGCAGCCAAGAAGGGTTACTCACAACTTGAAAAAGAAGGTTTATCCATGATATTTGGAATAAAGAAATTCCATCAATATTTGCTTGGTCGACATTTCAGTGTCAGATCACAAGCCACTTATGGGTTTATTTAGTGAAGATAAAGCTTCACCAATAGGCTCTGCCAGAATTCAAAGATGGGCTTTGACTTTGTCTGCATATGAGTACACCTTTATGCACCGTCCAGGTGTGCATAAAGCAAATGCAGCTCCTCTCAGTCGACTTCCTTTGCCAGATAGCAGCGCACATTCTCCAGTGCCACAAGAAGTTGTACTTGCGTTGAATTTCCTGGACTCGTTGCCAGTCTGTGCAAAGCAAATAAAGAATTGGACAAATCAATCCAATTTTACCAGTAGTCCGAGACCAGGTATTGTAAGTATGGTCGAATGCACCAGTCTCTGAAGAGTTAAAACCATTCTCTGCCTGTAAAACTGAGTTAAATCATCAAAACGGAATCCTGTTGTGGGGAGCAAGAGGAAGGAAGAGAACCACTCTTGACAGAGCTTCACACTTGCGCATCCAGGCATTTTGAAAATAAAGATGGTTGTGCAAAGCTATATCTGGTGGTCAGGTATAGACAGTGATGTTGAAAAAATGGTTAAACAGTGTCTCCAGTGTCAGCAACAACAGAAGTTGCCCATTTCAGCTCCATTGCATCCTTGGGAGTGGCCTGGTCGACCCTGCGTTAGACTATGTAGGTCCATTTTTATGTACCATGATTTTAGTAATCATCAACATGCATTCTAAGTGGACGGATGTGGCTGAAGTTAGATCACTGACATAATGTGCAACTATTGAAAAGCTGCACCAATGTTCTAGTGTACATGGCCGCCCAGAAATCATTGTTTCAGATAACAATATTGCCTTCACTAGTATGGAATTCTAGAGATTCATGAGTTTAAATGGGATTAAACATATTAAAGCAGCACCATATCATCCCTCATCAAATGGGTTAGAAGAAAGAGCAGGGCAAACTTTTGAAACAGGAATGAAGAAGTTATCCGAAGGAACGTTAGAAACTCAAATTTGATGATTTCTTCTCTCAACTATCGCACGACTCCTCATGCAACTACGGTTCAATACCGTCTGAATTACTGATGAAACGCCGCCATCATACAAGGTTGAGTCTGGTATTTCCAAACTTAGAGGGGAAGAACCAGTGTAGTCAGAAAGTAAATCATGATATTCACAGAAAAGCTCGAAAGTTACTGTGGAAGAGAGTCTTCGTATGAAATTTTGGAAATGCATCAAGATATTGCCTGGTATAATTGTCTCTGAAACTGGACCTTTGTCATACTAAGTGGAAGTAAAAACCAGAATGTTCGAAAACATGTGGATCATCTAAGGAGTAGAGAGACACTCCAACAACCAGTTATTCCACCTGTAATTGATGTCGAATCTTTAATCCTTGAATCACAGAATCACACAGTGCAGAAGAGGCTCTTCGGCCCACCGAGTCTGCACCGACTCGTGAGAAACACCTGACCTACCTACCTAATCCCATTTACCAGCACTTGGCACATAGCCTTGAATGTTATGACGTGCCAAGTGCTCATCCAGGTACTTTTTAAAGGATGTGAGGCAACCCGCCTCCACTACCCTCCCAGGCAGCGCATTCCAGACCGTCACCATCCTCTAGGTAAAAAGATTTTTCCTCACATCCCTCCTAAACCTCCTGCCCCTCACCTTGAACTTATGTCCCCTCGTGGCTGACCCTTCAACGAAGGAGAACAGCTGCTCCCTATCCACCCTTTTGATGCCCCTCATAATCTTGTACACCTTGATCAGGTTGCCCCTCAGTCTTCTCTGCTCCAATGAAAACAACCCAACTCTATCCAACCTCTCTTCATAACTTAAATGTTTAATCCCAGGCAACATCCTGGTGAATCTCCTCTGCACCCCCTCCAGTGCAATCACATCCTTCCTGCACACAGTACTCCAGCTGTGGCCTCACCAAGGTTCTATACAACTCCAACATGGTCCCCTTACTTTTGTAATCTATGCCTCGATTGATAAAGGCAAGTGTCCCATATGCCTTTTTCACCACACCATCAACATGCCCCTCCGCCTTCAGAGATCTATGGACACACACGCCAAGGTCCCTTTGTTCCTCAGAACTTCCTAGAGTCAAGCCGTTCATTGAATACTTCCTTGTCAAATTACTCCTTCCAAAGTGTATCACCTCACACTTTTCAGGGTTAAATTCCATCTGCCACTTATCTGCCCAATTGACCATCCCATCTATATCTTCCTGTAACCCAAGACACTCAGCCTCACTGTTAATCACCTGGCCAATCTTTACTACTTACTAATCCTACCCCCCACATAGTCATCTATGTCGTTTATATAAATGACAAATAATAGGGGACCCAGCACAGATCCCTACGGTACGCCACTGGACACTAGCTTCCAGTCACTAAAGCATCCTTCTGTCATCACCCTCTGTCTCCTACAACTAAGCCAATTTTGAATCCACCATATCAAATTACGTTGTATCCCATGTGCATTTGCCTTCTTTATAAGTCTTCCATGTGGGACCTTATCAAAGGCTTTGCTGAAATCCATATAAACTACATCAACTGCACTACCCTCATCTACACACCTAGTCACCTCCTCAAAAAATTCAATCAAATTTGTTAGGCATGACCTCCCTCTGACAAAGCCATGCTGACTATCCCTGATCAAACCTTGCCTCTCCAAGTGGAGATAGATTCTCTCCTTCAGAATTTCCTCCAGACTACAGACTCACTGGTCTGTAGTTCCCTGGCTTATCTCTATAACCCTTCTTAAATAGCAGAACCACATTAGCTGTTCTCCAGTCCCCTGGCACCTCCCTTGTGGCCAGTGAGGAATTAAAGATTTGGGTCAGAGCCCCTGCGATCTCCTCCCTTGCCTCGCTCAGCAGTCTGGGACACAAATCATCCGGACTTGGAGATTTGTCCACTTTTAAGCCTGCCAACACCTCCAATACCTTGTCACTCCCTATATCAATTTGCTCAGGAACCTCGCAGTCTCTCTCCCTGAGTTCGATACCTTCCTCCTCTTCTCTAGGGTGAAGATGGATGTGAAGTATTTGTTCAACACTCTAACGATGTCCTCTGGCTCCACCCATAGATTGCCCCCTTGGTCCCTAATGGGCCCTACTCTTTCCATGGTTATCCTCTTCCCATTGATATACTTAGAATATCTTGGGATTTTCCCTACTTTTACCAGCCAGAGCTTTCTCATACCCCTCTTTGCTCTCCTAATTGCTTTCTTAAGATCCACCCTGTACTTTCTGTACTCCACTAATGCCTCCGCTGATTTGCTTCCCTTGTACCTGCTAAAAGCCTCTCTTTTCCTTCTCATCGTATGCTGAATATCTCTGATCATCCATGGTTCTCTGGGCTTGTTACTCCTTCCTATCACCCTAGAGGGAACATGTTGAGCCTGTGCCCTCCCCATTTCCTTTTTGAATGCCTCCCACTGCTCCTCTGTAGATTTCCCTACAAGTAGCTGTTCCCAGTCTACTTATTTTACTAAAATCCTCTCTCCCCCCATCCAAAACATTTTTTTGCAACTTGTCCATTTCTTTGTCCATAACGAGCTTAAACTGTACCATGTTGTGGTCGCTATCACTAAAATGCTGCCCCACCACCACCTCAGCCACCTGTCCGGCTTCCTACCCAGAATTAGGTCCAGCACTGCGCCGTCCCTTGTTGGACCCTCTACATATTGACCTAAAAAGTTCTCCTGTACACATTTCAAGAAATCCACTCCATCCAAGCCCTTAACACTATGTCTATCCCAATTAATGTTGGGAAAGTTGAAATCACCTAATAATTACCCTATTGTTATTGTTTTTACACAGGTCCACAAATTGTGCACATATTTGCTCCTCACTTTCTCACTGACTACCTGGGGGTCTATAATAAACACCTAACAATGTGGTTGCCCCTTTTTTATTCCTAAGCTCTACCCACAAAGCTTCATTCGATGCCCTCTCCAAGATATCATCTCTCCTTACTGCAGTAACTGACTCCTTAACTAATAATGCAATGCCTCCTCCTCTTTTACCCCCTCCCCTGTCTCGCCTGAAGATTCAATATCCCGGAATGATGAGCTACCAACCCTGCCCCTCCCTCAACCACATCTCAGTAATGGCTACTATATCACAATTCCATGTGTCAATCCTCGCCCTTAACTCATCCGTTTTAGCCATAATACTCCTGGCATTAAAGAAGCGGCCATCCAGCCATGCCCTACTCACTTGAAACTTAATGCAGCTGTACTCCCTCTGACTTGATTGTTTTACTGTATTATGATGTGTCCCTATTCTGCTAACATTCTGTGTCCCCTCCCCCTGCCGAATTAAACTCCTCCCAACAGCACTAGCAAACTCGCCCGCAAGGATGTTAGTCCTGCTCTGGTTCAGATGTTGACTGCCCCCTTGTAAGGGTCCCACCTTCCCCAGAAACGGTCCCAGTGATCCAGGAATCTAAAACCCTCCCTCCTGCACCGACTCTTAAGCCACATATTCATCTGCGCTATTCTCCTATTTCTGAGCTTGCTAGCACGTGGCACTGGGAGTAATCCAGAGATTATCCACGATGTTCTCAGACTCATGGATGTTCCACAGTGTCCCCAGCCGCCGTTTCAGCTCTGAAACCCGAACTTCCAGGAGCTGCAGCTGGACACGCTTCCTGCACACATGCTGGTCCTGGGCACTGGAAATGTTCCCAGTTTCCCACATGGAGCACACCATGGCTTTCAGCTCTCCTGCGATGACTTATCACTTTAAATTAAACCTTTTAAATCAATTTCTCTGAGGCCCTTCTTTTCTGATCCTCGTTACTACAGAATATACAAACTATAAACCACAAAAAGACCTTAAACTATAAGCGATAAAAGTAGTAAATACTTACCCGACCTTACCCACTACTTACCAGTCATTCCTTTCCCTTGTCACCTCTCCTGCTGCAGTAGGGCAAGACCACCCTCTGAAGATTTAAGAAGCTGGATAGCAAAGGAAAAATGCAAAGAGCACCTCTTCCCCTCTGCACCAAATTGCCAATACCCAGACTCACCCTGGCTGTGTCAGGATGAGGTCTCTCCCCTGTTCGTGCAAGCACACTGTAGTGCCAGATCAACCTACAATAGACATAACTGATGTCTCTGTTGAATTACATAATCCTGAACTGCCATTGTCTAAGGACGTCCCTGATGTTGCAGTTCCTGATCACATCGATGCAGTGGGAGAATCTCATGTTGTAGAGCTATGTCTCTCTAACCAAAATAGAAAACTACCTTGGAGACTTAATCTATATTCGCATGACCTGTGTGTACATGTAGGTTATGGATTAAGATATTCTTGTAAATAAAAGATGAAAATAGTTAAAGGGGGAGGAATGTAGTGATTGTAAGTAAAACTTTTCTTACTGTTTTAGGGATCATGTGGTCGTATTAACAAATCAGCCCTAAGAACGGGTAATTTTAGGGGCGGAGATTTTTCGTCATGGACCTGGTTCAAGCACGTAGTTTTTCAGGAGCTCTGTAAATAAAGTTAACTGTTTCAAGTAAGGAACCTGTCCAGCACACCAAGCTTTTTACACTCTCTCCTCTCCCTCTCTCACACAGGCTCATGCTCACACTCTCTCCTCTTCCACATACACACACAAACACTCAACACTCTCCTCTCTCTCTCTCTCTCTCACATACACATTCTTCCCCTTTCCCTCTCAGACTCACGCTCTCCCCACCTACACACATAAACACACACTCTCTTCTCTCACTCACGCTCTCTCCTTTCTCACACACATTCTCCCCTCTCTCTCTCTCACATGCACACACACACTGTCCCCTCTCTCACACACTCACATTGTCCTCTCTCACACGCACACACACTCACACTCCTCCTCACACACACACACACACCGTCCTCTCTCTCATACATATTCACCTTCTCTCACACACACACACATTCTCCCCCTCTCACACACACTCTCACTGTCCCCCCTATCTCACACACATGCACACACTCACTCCCCTCTCTTTCACAGACACTCACACTCTCCCCTCACACAAATTCACATTCTGCCCTCTCTCTCACACACGCACGCACTTATGCTCTCCCCTTACTCTCGCACATGGGTTGGCTCCGTGTTAGCTCCAACCCACACTTGCTGTGGGCCCCAGCCACTCCGCTTTCAGTCCAGGCCCCCAGCGCTCATTCTCGTAAGCCCCCCCCATTCTTGCTCCTGCATCTGTTCCTGGCTCCACTCTCATCCTCGCTCTAGTCCCCGGCTCTTGTTCCTGCTCTGGTCCCTGGTGCTCGCCAATTGTTCCAGTCCTTGGCCCCCTCCCGCTCTCACCCTGGTCTCTGGCCCCCTCCCCAAATCTACACCCCTGCCCTCAATCTGGGCCCTGGAACTTACCTTGAAAATGTATCTCCCCACTGTTTGCTGTTTGTCCAATCACAAGCTGGTTTCTTCCTGCATTTGCTGCTATCAGGCTCGCTATCAGCAAGAAATGCATGGAGATACCAGCCTGTGATTGGACAAGCAGTTGTACGGCATTTTCCAAATGTTAGTCAGTTGAATATCCAACAAGCTTTGACGGTTGAGTCTGGAGGGCTCAAGGGCCGCAATTCGGCCCATGGGCTGCGAGTTGGACAAGTCTGCATTAAACAATGCACGTCAGCATTATGACAATTTGCTTCTGCATGTAAATTTGGCATACTGACCAACAACCTAATCTGTAACCAATTAATTGAAAATACTTCAATTACATGAACTAGGGAACATCTCCTCATGGAGGATGGTGATTTAGCCTTGGAAAAGTCCATGACCTTGGCAGTCCAAATCAACTCAAATCTGCCATGTTAGATTTGAAGAGGTTACATAAAAATGCACTCTCAGACTCAGGGCTGTGGACACAGGTTGCCCAATCAGCTCAAGTGCAAGGGTTACAGACAAAGAGACCTCAGCGGTTTCATTAACAGATGCCCCATCTCGGTCAGATACCCTCAAAACCGTGCCTAAATTGTGCAGATGCTCATTGATTCACATGTTCAGCTTGAAGGAAAAAATGTAACTCATGCTTAAAGTTGAATCACTTCACAAAGCTGGTCAAAGAAGAGGACTTAATTGGGTTGACACATGGAGGAGTCTCTTCCTGAGTGAGGTACAGCACATGTATACTGTCACGAATGGTAAAGCACCACTTCATTTTAAGGAATGCTGAGTTGAGATCGTGGTATTTCTGTATTCTTGCTCACATCGCGGACATCCAAGGAGCAGAAGATGTTTGAGCCCTCCCGCAACCCGACCCCGGAGGAACACATGCATCGCATACTGGGTGGATCCTATTGGACATGGTTCTGGTACAAAGCAGCTCACGGAAGGTGGGAAGTCACCATTGATGGCTTGCTTTGGAATATCAGTGTCTTGCCCATGGTCTCCTACGGATGATTGTCGAGGGGGCGGAGAGGATGGTCCAGCTTTGAGTGAGAGTGGAAGGTGTACCAAGGGGGTGCGTGGGGGGTTGCGGGTGAGGTTGGGAGTGGGGAACAATGGCGTCAGGTGGGGTGACATGCAGAACACATTTTGACAAGTGTGACATGCAGAAGTCGAGACTTACTGTCAGGGCCTTGCTTAGGGAGGAGGGTGTAACTGGGAGAATACGGAAACTGGGGAGGTAGGTGTAAGGGGGGAAGAAGATGTAAAGGAAGCAGTTTGGAATGGGGGAAGGAGTTTGGGTGGAGGAAGGAGTTCGGAGGGGGAAAAGAATCCGGGGGAGGAAGGAGTAAGGGCGGAGGAAGGAGTAAAGGGGCATGTCCAGCTGAATGTGCAAGGGAGGGGTCTGTGGAATCTATGACTGCCTCCTGGGGAGTGAAATGAGGGTGGATATGGTAGGAGGGAATGGTGAGAATGAGAGAGGGCAGAGTGAGCCAGTAGGGTGGGAGGGTGAGGGTGTGATGGTAGCAACAGAAGGGACAGTGGGGGTGGTTGGTGGGGACTCAGAGGCAGACACAGACCCTGGGGATGGGAAGGTGGAGGCCGGGGAGTTCAATGTGGATGGGAGTGGGATTCTCGGAAAGGTAGGGAACGTTAACCTGGACATCCCGGAAAGGGATGGTAGGTGATGGTGGGGAGGTGGAAGGTGATGCCAGGGGGTCAACCGTGATGGGGGAAAGGAAATAGGTGACTGGGGGAGGGGAAAGGACCAGGGAGCTGAAGACAAACTTTACCAGTATCATGCTTCTAAAATTGAAAGAGAAAGGAGCCTCATGTTGGGCAGGAACAGGTGCTGCATGGGAGTGTGATCAGTAGGTGTGCGGAGATGCAGGTCAGCTCAGATAGACAACTGAAAGAGAACCCCAGTAGGCAGCATTGAAAATGCTCAGACATTGAGATGAGTGCGATGGGGGAAGGATCTGTGTGTGTGGGAGAGTGTTTGCACGAGGCTTCAAAAGGCCCTGCCACACACGCACCTCTCCCTCTAGAATCACTCATGAGCTGGCTGCGTGCAGCTGAACTGCTAGTGGGGTGGGATGCAGGAAGAGGACTCGCGAAGCCTGTCAATGAAGCTGAAAGACGCCAACCCACGTTATTCAGTGAAAGTGAATATATTTTCAGATTATAAAGTGACAATATGTGTTCACCCGTGCAACCACTTGTGATCAGAAATTCTTAACTTTTCAATGCCTAACATTTCTAGGTGCTGCCCTGACATCTGCAGAAGGGGTGGACACAGCCTGTGCAATGGTTGGCCCTGTTGCCTCTGATGATTTTGGCGCATATCTTCTGGAGAACCGAGGTCTTGAGGGCCCCGGCTTGCTTTGGTTGTCCTCCTGCGATGACAGAGAATGAGGTTGAGGGGGGGTCACAGGCAAAGAGGACTCAAAGGAAGAGGACAGCCTCTGAGATTCCTGAGTGGATGATCCAGGGATGTCCAGCTGCCACTCCTCCTCCCTTTGGGTGCCCGAGGGCCCCAACCTGACTCCTTGAGGGGAAGGAGCACCTGGATGGACATTGAGGTGCCCTGTTTCCATCTCGCTTTGCCATTGCAGGAACTCATCCATGGCTATTGCGATGGAGTGCAGGTCTTCGCGCATCTCCAGGTTCTGCTGGACCAGGGTCTCCATGATGTTCACCATCCTTCCCATAGAGACCTTAATAGCACGCACGTGGACAGCACTGCATCAAAGGGCAGGTGGACGCCCTCCAACCTGTGTGCCACTCTGAGAGCTTCCAACAGCTCTGCGTGATGTTCCCCCCTCTTCTGCTGGCTCTCCATGATGAGTTGGAAGAACAAATCCAGAGGCTCGTCATCTGACTCGGACCTCACAGATGCCTCATCCCAGTGGACCTCCTCTGCGTCCAGTAGGCGATCGAGGGAGCATTCACTAAATCTAGGGGCAGCATGTTTCCTCCCTTTGGCAGCCATCAATTTGCAGCAGTTTCCTATCCTTTGAAGGCTGCTAGCTCTTTGCAGGGGCAGCCTTTAAATATGGCACCTGGTTTACTGAAAGCCTGATGTGATAGTAGGGCAGGCAAATGAGAGGAGACCTGCCAGCGACCCGACGTGTCTCCCGGGAATGCATGATTAATGAGGCAGGAATGGGACGATACAGTGTGAAAAGCCGCCATTGCGGCCAGTGGGTAAACGTCCATTCTCCCGCCCGCTATTGCACTTAGCTCTAGGGCAGAATCATCCCAGATTTGCACCATCAGCATCATTTCATGACTCCACAGTTTTCATAAAGCTTGACATGTGATCAAACTACCAGTGGAGCAAAGCTGATATAGTACAGCTTTTGTTACTGATGAAGATGTGTTTGTTACTCATGAAGATGTGTTTTAGGACCATAGAATGTTCTACGGACTAAGTTCAGCACCTAGTGCATTCCACATGATCATTCCTTCAGTCTTCGCAGACATTGAGAGTACTTGACGACATTGTTGTCCATGTAAGGGGCAAAGCAGAACACGATCAATGATGCTCACTCAACTCGAACAACACAATTTGATGCTCAACAAAGGCAAATGCACATTTGTGGCACTCGAGATTGACTTCCTAGAGAATAGAGTGACTGTAGTTGGAGTAAAGCCTACACACATCAAAGCCACTCATGCACATCTGGACCCGATTAATATGAATGAGTTGGCATCGTTCCTCGGTACTGCCAACTTTTATCACAAATTTGTTCCTAAATATGCAGAGATTGTGGAACCTCTTTGGAAGCTACTATGTAAAGATGCACAATGGGAATGGACAACAATACAGCAAACAATGTTGACACGTTAAAGGTGAAGATAACATCTCCACTAGTCCTTGTGCATTTCACCCCACATACAGAAACATATGCCACATCGGATGCATTAAGAAACCTGATTGGAGCTGTACTCTCACAGTATATTGAAGGAAGCAAATATCCAATTACTTACTGGAGCATGGGAAGCACCAGCCTGTATCTAGACTTGTGAACATTGGCACATGTATCTTTGCAGAAGAAAGTTTACTCTTCGCACTGATCACCAAGTGCTGATTGCATTGTTAGCCATGTCAGGGTCTGATCATCGACTTCTACACATCTACAGATAGTCAGATTGTCTTCATCAGTATAATTTTGAGGTTGAGTATCTCACCAGTTCACACAATCGAGAAGCTAATATGCTTCGCTGTATTACTATCACAAACAGCATTAGCAATAGCAAAGCGACTTGTGACATTGAAAACTACATGATGAAGTTGATTTTGCACGCAGCTATAAATCATGTTATGAGAGAGGAGTTGAAGGCAGAATCAGTGACAGACTGTGTACTGCAGAAAGTAAGCCAATATCTAAAAACTGATGGCCTTGAGAATTAGAGGAAGAATGAGTCCTGTACTGCAAAGTACGCAATGAACTCGCATTGTTTGATGACAACTGTATTGCACACAGAACTCAAGCACATGAATTGCATCTTGCCCATGATGGATATCCAGGTATTGTTAAGATGAAACAACAATTATGTGAAACAGTCTGGTGGCCAGCAATAGATTGCTGCATTGAAGAGTTCGTTAGAAACTGCATAGCTTGTGCATTCAGTGAAAATCTGTTAAATCATGTCCCTCACCACTGCAATGAATCCCATGACCAACAAAACCATGGCAACAACTCCAAGTAGATATTTTTGGAGACGCGTAAGCAGACCCTGACAATCAATGTATTTTGCTTGTTCATCATCTACATAGCAAATAGCTGGAAATCATCACAACAAATTCCATAATCACCACTTCAGTCATTGAAATTCTAGACAGTCGACTGCAGTTTGTTTCCAGTCAGTTCACTGAGTTCCTAGCAATCTACGGAATTCATCATCATGACATCACGATATGACCTGCAATCGAAAGGTGGCATTGAACTTTTCAACCGGGTGATAAAGGCAGACTGAGAGTTAGTATATTGTAGGGAAAAACATTTGAATAATTCATTCAAATCCTACTTCACATATATTGATCCACCCCACACTCTCTGACTGGAAAGACAGCAGCTGAGCTTATAACTGGTCCTAACTTTTGCATGCCATTGATTATTCTGAAATCATCACCGCCATTCAACAAGAATGTCAAAGTGAAAGCAGAAGAAATCACAAAGTGACAAGGTTAAAGCAAACGTGTACTCCAACAAATGGACAGGAGCAAGGGAACCATGATTTAAAGCTGGAGATTGGGTTCACATCATGTCGCCAAATTGCGACCACAGTCTCTTCCTGGACCAAATCTGGACCAAGTTTGATCAAGTAGTTGCTTGATATTGATGCTTATCTGTTGGATAGCAACACTAAGTGGAATGCAAGACACTTGATAGCAAGCAGACCAGGATATTTCGAGGATACATTCCTTTTATGAGGATACATTTCCTTTTCCGATGAATGACTGTGATGTTTGATCATCTACCTCATCAAGTTGATCACACAGACCCGCAACATCAAGTTCTTAGATCTTAGCGCAGTCATTGGAGATCTTCATATCTCAGAGGCTATTGTTTTACTTAGGGAAAACTGCTGAGTTAAATGCTAAGAAATGACTCGCTGTAGATAGGTTTGTTTTTTAGAATAGATTAATTTTTAAAAAGGTCTTCAGTTTTATAAAGATGTAGTGTTCTGTGTTTGATTATGTGTGTTTGTTACTATTGATATTCACTGTTCTTGATTGGTTAAGCCTGGATGTGGACTCAAAGAAAGGTAAACAAACTGCAGAAAGCTGGGAGCTAGAGTTGAAACATGGAGTAGACATTTTAAAGCACTGTGAATAAAACCTGTTACACACATAATAACTAGGGCCATCTCTGCATAGACCTAAGATATAAAATATATGACAGGAGGAATGATTGGGCAGCACTTTACAAGGATGGTCAGGAGTTCTAATATGATTGAAGGCCCAGTGCTCCCAATTGCTTTTTAAGTTCTCTCAAGGAAATGGTTAATGAGAGTACTTGTTCTGAGAGACTTATTTATACAGTTTGGATGTGCTCAAACAGAAAACGACAGGTTGGGTGGTGACTCCTTTTGATTAAACTTCAGATTAGGAAGACAATCAGCATCAACAGTAGCCAGGGCATACTATGAAGGGAGCTACAAGTGGGAACAGAGAGGACAGCAGCAGGCTGTACAGATAGAGGCTCGGCTTCCTTGACCACTCTGAAGAGCAGTGCTTCCGAAGGCTGAGTTGTCATGTCTGTTGATTGTAAACATCTGCAGCAGTGATGGGCAACCTAGTCTTGTGAGTGGGCCATGTGAGTAGCCCTCCTTCATCTCAGTGGGCTGCAAGGTTGAAATTGAATATGTGCACTAGCCATGACCCCCATGAATAAGATTAAATACATTTACTACCCACCAAATAATTCATAATGAGTTATAGAAAATGTTTAATCATTCATATATTAATAGAATAGGATTCGATGATGCTTGTTTCACTAATTTGCCATCGGAGAATGGCTTCCCATTTTTTGCATGTAACCAAGCAATACAATAGCTAGCCAAAGTTACTGTGTCACCCTCATTTAATGCTCATCTAAGTACCTGCTTCTGTGTTTCCACGGCTTCCTTCAGATTTGGAAGCTGTTGAGCACGTTGGGCAGAGCCTACCAGAAATTTTGCTAGTGAGAGGAATGGTGTGTTTCATACTGTCTCTTAATGTTGTATTTTTTTTGGAACTGATTTCATTTCATTGCAAATTAAGCAAAATAGCCTCCCTTTCTGTTCAATAACAAAATAATCCCTCTCCTAACCCTCTTTTACCACTCTGCCCTCATAACCTAGAAAAAGACCTGCTGCCTACTGGATCTGGCAGCCCAGTGACTATGAAAGTCACCACCACTCTCAACTTTTTTGCCTTTCTTTCATTCCTGGGTGCTGTGGGTGTCATATTGAGGGTCTTACAGTCCTCCGCACACAAGTGCATAAGGCAAGTGATGGATAGATGGAGTGTCTGCCAAGGTTGGCTGTTATATAAATATCCCAATAATCAAAATGAATGGGCACTTGTATTTACATCTATGGTTGGTTTTCCACAGGTATAGGTGACCACCATCCAAAAGCCACCACAGCAAACAGGATTTCTTATAAAGCCCAAGGGGTTTCATGCCATCAAGTTTCTGTTGGTGTGCAATAACAAGTAAAGGATGCTATAACATAAGCAATATGACAAATAGATATGTCATTGTGCATTTCATGTACCTGGAAAGGTCTGGAGGCACCCTTTGGTACTCACCAGAGAGGGTTTTTATGATAAATATGGTGTGTTGTGTTCTGCATAGCGGAGCACAGCAGCCAAGCCTGGAGGAACAAACTGCACAGGACTCCTTACCTGATGAGGGTTCCAATGGAGAGAATGAGGATGAGAAGAAGGAAGAAGGGCCCCAACAATAATAGGGCCAACTTAATCGCATTGCTACTCGTGATGCCATGGATGTCTGCATAGCTTGAAGGCTCAGTTAAATACTCAAACTTGGCCAAAGCGGCTGTCATATCCCCAGCCCCCTCCCCTCCCCGCACCCCTGCTTCACAAGCAGTCGAATAATCAACCATCCATCTGTTGCTCAACCACCAACTGGCCTCAGTTACTTAATGTGTTCACATTTCTCACCAAGCAACTGAAAACCATAGTTGACACCAGTCACAAAAGAATGGTGAACATGGGAAACTGGTGCAAATGAATACACTTTAAGTGTCTTTATTAATTTAAGATAGACTTCAATCTGTACATAGGGCTGGCTCCACCTAATTGGTAACTGATATCGCAGTAGCTTTATAGGCCGCAATTTTCCAGCACCCCCCGCCCCACAAAACAGCGGGTTCCCCCACAGTGGACTGGCGAGCCATAGAAATCTCCATTCACATCAGCGGGACCAGAAGATTTCCAGTGTGAGGGCCTGAAAAATTCTGGCCGTTAAATTGATATGCTGTTTGGGTTTATTGCATTCTCAGTTGATTTTACTTCCCTATAACCCGAGACTTGGTCCAACCTTTTCAAATCTCTAGCCATAGAAGTCAACTGGCTAAATAGCTTGGGTGGATGCAAAAGATCCCAAGGCACCATTTTGAAAACGAGCAGAGGAATTATCCCAGTGTCCTGGCCAATATTAATCCCTCAATTAACATCATGAAAAAACAGATCTGGTCATTATCAAATTGCTGTTTGTGGGAGTTCACTGAGCATAAATTGGCTGTCATGTTTCCTACATTACAACTGTAACTACATTTCGAAAGTACTCCATTGGCTGTAAAGTGCTTTAAGACTCTGGTGCTCATGAAAAGTAATACATAAATATAAGTTTTTCTTTCCTGCTTTTAACATGTAACGGTTTTTAACAAAGCTCCTCCTTAATCTCTGATAAAAGCAAACAAACTTCTATTCAGACCCAACATCAAAGACAGCTAATCCTTTGATAGCTTCTTTAAGTTGCCAATCAAATTTTGAACTCAGAACCCCCTTCTGAGATAATTGTAGCCTTTGAGACTCAGTTTAAACAGGAGGGAATTGAAGAAACTTCAAATTATGACAATTATCTGCCCTTCAAGAGAATTTACATCTACTCCATCAATTCATGACTCACACACTACAGGCTAATGCCCTTGCAATAGCCAAAATGGGGTCTGTTGTAGACCTTAGCATTGAGTTCAAAAGGCCCTGATGAGTTTGAGTTTTCCTCCTGTGTGAATTACATCCCACCGCCAGTTCCTCTATCGGCAAAAATCAGATCTGTTGGAAATGGGAGCAAGACTTCTGCAGCTGGGGTGGGGCCACATGATCATTACACTATAAAAAGAGTGACGATGGCATCGTGGTATTGTTGCTGGACTAGTAATCCAGAGACCCAGGGTAATACTCTGAGGGCCCGAGTTCAAAACTCACCATGGCAGATGGTGGAATTTGAATTCAATAAAAAAAGTCTGGAATTATATAAAAGTCTAATGATAGCCATGAAACCATTGTCAATTGTTGTAAAAACCCATCTGATTCACTAATGCCATTTAGGGAAGGAAATCTGCCAGACCTTACCTGGTCTGGCCTACGTGTGACTCCAGACGCACAGCAATGTGGTTGACTCTTAAATGCCCTCTGAACTAGGGCAACTAGGGATGGGTAATAAATGCTGGCCTGGACACATCCCATGAATGAATAAAAAAAACAAAAATGCTCCCCCAAGCTCCACATTAATAGCACATGCTGCTGTCAACTCCCTCTTGCCTCCTTCACTCTCCCATTTGTGCCCCGACTCCAAATTTCTGCATTCCTCCCTTTGCCAGTTGCTCAACTCCCTCCCAATCAAATCTTCACCAGCAAACAGCTTTGGGAATACTTAGGTACACCTGTCAATGTAAATGAAGGCTGAGACTCAAAATTGGTTGGTTTTTCCAAGGGAGTGACCATTCCAGTTGTCCAAATGTGAGGACTGAACAACGTAGGAAGTAATTCATTCCTGCTTCCCTGTTGAGTGGAATAGTGCTAATATAGAATTACATAAAATGAATTGCACAGAAACAGGCCATTTGGCCCAACTGGCCTGCACCAGGCCTTTACGCTCCACATGAGCCTTCTCCCATCCCTCTTCATCTAAACTTAATCAGCATAGCCTTTCTGCCTCATCTGCCTATCTAGCCCTTGTGGAAGCATGTTCTGCCTTCTACTACCTTCTGTGAAAAGAAGTTACTCCTGAACTCCTTATTGGATTCATTAGTGACTATCTGAGATTTGTGGCCCTTAATTTTTGTCTGTCCCACCTTTGAAATATCTTCTCTACATTTTCTCAATCAAACTACTCCATAATTTAAAATAAGGGCAACTTTCTCCTTGCTGGAGAAAAGAGCCTGTTCAGACTTTCCTGATAAGTAAACCTCTCAGTTCTGACGCCCTCCTTGTAAATCTTGTTTGAACATTCTTCAGTTCTTCAATTATTCTTCGTTAAAATATGAAGACCCGAACCAAAGTTCAGTATAAGTTCAACATAACTTATCTGCTCTTCACTTATATTCCTCTAGAAAGGAACGTTTCCTTTATTGGCTTTGTAAAAATTGGCCTTATCAATGAGTTGCTATTTTTAATGATTTATACTATGAGATTCATTTGTTCCTCTACCCCATTTAGAATCCTATTTTCTAAGCAGTATGCATTGGATATAGCAAAGGCTATGGCCATGACAACAATCCAACTGTATTACTGAAGATCTATGTTCCAGAATTAGCCATGTCCTTAGCCAAAACAGTTACAATGTCATAATAATATAAAAATAAAATACTGTGGATGCTGGAAATCTGAAATAAAAACAGAAAATACTGGAAAAACTCAGCAGGTCTGGCAGCATCTATGGAGAGAGAAACAGAGTTAACATTTCGAGTCCGTATGACTCTTCTTCAGAGCAAGTTACAACACCAGTTGGAGGTCAAGCATCTCAGTTCCAGGACATCACTGCAGGAATTCCTCAGGGCAGTGTCCCATGCCAACCATTTTCAGCTATTTCATCAATAACTTGTCCTCCATCATAAGGTCAGAAGCGGGAGGTTTGCTGCTAATTCACAATGTTCAGTACCATTTGCAAATCCTCAGATACTGAAGCAGTCTGTGCCCACATACAGAAAGACCCGGATAATATCCAGGCTTCGGCTGACAAGTGGCAAGTAACATTCACACCACACAAGTGCCAGGCAATGACCATCTCCAATGAGATAGAATTTAACCATCTCCCCGTGGCTTTCAATGGCATTACCATCGCTGAATCCCCCACTATCAACATCCTGGGGGTTACCGTTGACCAGAAACTGAGCTGGACTAGCCATATAAATACTGTGGCTACAAGAACAAGTCAGAGACTGGGAGTTCTGCGGCAAGTAAATCACTCCCAACTCCCGAAAGCCTCGTTGCCATCTACAAGGCACAAGTTAGGAGTATGATGCCACAGCACTCAAAGTTTGACATCATCCAGGTTAAAACAATCCCTTGATCGGCGCACCATCCACCACCTTAATCCTTCACCACCGGTGCACAGTGGCAGCAGTGTGTACCATCTATAAGATGCAATACATCAACTCGAAAAGGCTCCTTCTAAAGAACCACCCAAAAAATCCTGGAACTCCCTCGCTAACAGCACTATATGGTACCTACACCACATGGAACTGCAATGTTTCAAGAAGGCATCTCACCACCACCTGCTGAAGGTTAATTAGGGATGGGCAATAAATGTTGGCCTTGCCAGTGATGCTCATCCCAAGAACAAATAAAGAAAAATTGTCACATTTTTGCTTCAGTATTAAATATACCCTCAATTTGATGATTGCAAATTTTAAATTGTATGCCCGATTACTGAATGTAAATTGTTTATGCAAATTGTGAACAACAGTGGTTTCAGCGCCAACCCTTATGGAACACCACCTTTTGCCAGTCTGAGTAGCTATCCTTAAAGTCCTACTCTATTTTCAGTTTGATAACCAATTATTATCTACTGTGCATGACTCCACCAAATGCTCTGACCTTATTCATACCTTATTGAAGGAATTTTGAAAATCCAAATATATAACACTCACTATATTACATTTTCTGAGTTTATGTCACATAAGGAGGATTGACAGGCACTTTCAAGAGCATGGTCTGCCAAAAAAAACAAAATGAACGAGGCAATAGTGTGATGCCAAGGGTGAATAAAGACTTAAGACCAAAATTGAAACTAAAAGATGCATTAAGTACCTATAAATAACATAGATAGCAAAGGAGAGGGTGACAACAGGCAATATGAAGAGTTAGGAAATAAGTTAAAAAAAAGCTAGGAAGGCACAAAGAAGAATTATAAAATTAAATTTTAAAGAATCTCAAAATAAATAGGAAAGTATTCTACATCCACAAAAACAGCAAAGAAAATCAGGATAGGAAGAGAGCCACGAAGAGTTAAACTCACAGATAATGGGCTGGATTTTCAATTGCTGGTGGTGGTGGGAGCGGGCTCAATTTGAAAATTGCGTTCCCAGATAGCAGTGGATCCCGCCACCTCCGGAACCTGATGCAATTTTCAATGGGAGGGCGGGAGGGGCTGTATCTAGAATCTACCACACTTCCAGTTAAGTACCTGTTAAGATAAAAACAAAATACTGTGGATGCAGAAATAAAAACAGAAATTGCTGGAAAAACTCAGCAGGCCTGGTAGCATCTGTGGAGAGAGAAACAGAGTTAACTTTTCGAACTTGTGTGACAAGTTGTGGAGCTGATTTAAAGGGCTCACTGTGCCAGTTTGAGACTTTCAATCAGCGGACATGGCTAACACATAGGGCAGAATTTTGCCTTGGTGGGCCCCAATGGCTCGGCGGCGGGTGGACAGCCGACCTCCGCTGCCGAAGCGGGCCCCACTGCCATTTTAAGTGGGCGGGCCACCCGATGGGAAGCACTATGCGCTTCCTGCACGGGGGGGTGGAGGGATTCCCCAACTGTCAAAGTGCGCTCTTTCGCGCATGCGCATGAAAGAGCGCACATTTCCCTGAGACTAAATGCTGTCTCAGGGAGATCACTGAAAGATTTTTAAACATCAAGAATAGACAAATAAAAAATTTATTAACACATCCCCCTCATGTGACGATGTCACACGAGATGGGACATGTTACTAAAAAGTACATAAAGTTTATTAAACATTTTTAAAACGGACGTGAAACCTCATCCCACCAGTAGATGAGGTTTCATGATTTTTCTATTCCCCGCTGGGGCTCCTGGCCTGCCCGCCAGCCTTAAGGTTGGATGGGTAGGGCATTTAATGAGCTTAATTACCCTGTCAATGGCCTCACTTGGCCATTGACAAGTTGGAGGGCGGACAGCTGATTTCGCTGTCCGCCCGCCTTCCTCAATATTTAAATGGACCGGGATGACGTCGGGGGTTCCTCCCAATGTCATCCCACGTCATTTTCGTGTTGGCGAGCCGCCCAACTCACTGACGGAAAAATTCTGGCCACAATGTCTGGAATGCATCAGGGTGAACCTGGTGTGTATACATTGGGGAGCAATTGGGGTGAATGGATGCACTGGTCAACTCACATAAAAGATGGACAATCACGCGTAGCTGATCAACCATTGGCACAGGAATGCCATTGCTGGTGCTGAGAGGCTTGTATTTCTCAACAGTGAGAGTGGGAGACCTCAGAGGGGTATCAGGTTGCTGGCATCACCTGGGCAGCAGAGACCTGCTGCACAAACCACCAGCAGCTCAGACTGGAGATAAGAGGAGAACAGGTTACCCTGACATCAGGCAGAGAAGTGAGGAGGAGACTCAGTAGAGCCATCACTCCTAGTCAGATACAGATCAGAGGAGCAGAGAGGAGCAGCAAGGAGAAGAAGAGCCCAAGAGTCTGCTGCCTACAGATTACAGAGTACCAGTGCAGGAGGAGAGTCCATCTATCCAGGCAGATGGCCCTGGACATTTGCACTATGGTGCACAGTTAAGCCTACTGTAGTGCTAAATTTTTATGCATCTGGGTCATTCCAGGGATCAGCCATGGACTTGGCTGGCATTTCACAGTTGACAGCTCATCATGCATTTCACAGTTGACAGCTCATCATGCAATCAGGCAAATCACAGATGCCCTATATCAGAGGACAGGAGACTTATCCATTTTAACACACAGAGACCAGCACAGGCACAGCGGACATTGACCTTTGCCGCCATTAGTGGACTCCCCCAAATCCAGAGGGTCATTGTTTGTACCCACATAGCCATCAGAACACTGACAGACAAACCAGATTCCTCATCAAAAAAGGATGAATGTACAGCTGGCCTGTGACCAGAGGAAGCACATCTTGCAGGCCTGGGCTCAGTTCCCGGGCAGCTGTCATGATCTCTTCATCCTACAAATGTCCTAGGTGCCGCACCTCTTCAGGCCAACGTCAAGACACCATGGATGGCTGCTGGTCGAAAAGGGTTGTCCCCTGAGTGGGTGACTCCTGATGCCTGGCCAGTATCCAGAAATGGAAGCGGAGAAGTGCAACAACCAGAGCCATCTCCTCACATGAGCCTGCATTGAGCTGACCATCAGCATGTGTAAGATGCACTTCAGCTACCTTAACCAGTTGGGTGCACCCCTCCAGCCAGCCAAGTTGCCCCATATTGTGGTAGTCTGCTGCACACTCCACAGCATGTCTATTCAAAGAGGTCTGGAGTTGAATAAGGAGGAGGGAATGATACACCACTCTTCCTCAAAGGATGACCTGGAGGAGGAGGATGAAAGGGGCTTTCAGAGAAGCCCTGAGCCCACACATTAGAGGAGGGCTGCAGACACTGTCCGAGGCCACAGGGCGATCGGCAAGCTGGCATGGCTGCATGGGCCACACTCATTTGGCAAAGCATCACCTGAGTGGCTCCCAGGTTTATGCCACTGTAACGTTGCTAAGACCTTACACCCTATATATATATATCATCATAGCTAATTTCTAAAATTTTAAAACTGGACATTGACCTTTTAAAATGAATATCTGTGACCTTCAAACAATAGGAGCTAATCTGGCAGTATCAGGGAAATTTGCACCTCATTATCTCTGAACAGGCTTTAATGACTTGAACAGATCCTAGCGACCCCTGTGGGCTGCAGAGACCATTTCAAAGGGAACTATTCCAAGGCCATCTGTATTTCAGAATCCAGGCTGACCAACCGGAGTTTACTGGTCTGTTAGGACAAAGTGCCCTGCAACCTTTCTTTCAAATTCTTTATGCTTTGAATATGAACAATCTCAGGACCCCAAACAAAGGAATATACGCCTTTTATCAAAGCTGGAGGCGGATGTTTGAGGGCAAATCAACAACTGACACATGGGGGGCTTTCAAACATCAGCTGATAAGAATTCAGGACCAGCATGTTCCTGCTAGGATGAAGGATAAGTATGGCAAGTTTCAGGAACCTTGGATAATGGAGGATATTGTGAGATTAGTCAAAAAGAAAAGGGAAGCATTTGTAAGGGCTAGAAGGCTCGGAACAGATGAAGCCCGTGGAGAATATAAAGAAAGTAGGAAGAAACTTAAGTAAGGAGTCAGGAAGGCTAAAAGGGGTCATGAAAAGTCATTGGCAACCAGGATTAAGGAAAATCCCAGGGTCTTTTATACATATGTAAAAAGCAAGAGGGTAGCCAGGGAAAGGGTAGGCCCACTCAGGGACAGAGATGGGAATCTGTGTGTGAAGCCAGAAGAAATGGGAGAGACACTAAATGAGTACTTCTCATCAGTATTCACCAAAGAGAAGGACTTAGCGGTCGATTTGTGTAGGGAAGAGTGTGTAGATAGCCTGGATCATGTTGAGATCAAAAAAGAGGTGTTAGGCGTCTTGAAGAATATTAAGGTGGATAAGTCCCCAGGGCCAGATGGGACCTACCCCAGAGTACTGAGGGAGGCAAGGGAGGAGATTGCTGGGGCCTTGACAGAAATCTTTGTATCCTCACTGGCTACGGGTGAGGTCCCAGAGGACTGGAGAATGGCCAATGTTGTTCCATTGTTTAAGAAGGGTAGCAGGGATAATCCAGGAAATTACAGGCTGGTGAGCCTCACGTCAGTGGTAGGGAAATTATTGGAGAAGATTTTTCATGACAGGATTTACTACCATTTGGAAGCAAATGGGCGTATTAGTAAGAGGCAACATGGTTTTGTGAAGAGGAGGTCGTGTCTCATTAACTCGATCTAGTTTTTCAAGGAAGTGACAAAGATGATCGACGATGGAAGGGCAGTGGATGTTATCTACATGGATTTCAGTAAGGCCTTTGATAAGGTCCCTCATTGCAGACTGGTACAGAAGGTAAAGTCGCACAGGGTCAGAGGTGAGCTGGCAAGATGGATACAGAATTGGCTTGGTCATAGAAGACAGAGGGTAGCAGTGGAAGGGTGCTTTTCTGAATGGAGAGCTGTGAATAGTGGTGTTCCACAGGGATCAGTGCTGGGACCTTTGCTGTTTGTAGTATATGTAAATGATTTGGAGGAAAATGTAACTAGGCTAATTAGTAAGTTTGCAGACGACACTAAGTTTGGAGACATTGCAGATAGTGAAGAGGATTGTCAAAGGATACAACGGGATATAGATCGGTTGGAGACTTGGGCGGAGAAATGGCAGATGGAGTTTAATCCGGACAAATGCCAGGTAATGCATTTTGGAAGGTCTAATATAGGTAGGAATTATACAGTAAATGACAGATCCCTAAAGTGCATCGACGGGCACAGGGATCTGGGTGTACAGGTCCACAGGTCATTGAAAGTGACAACGCAGGTGGATAAGGTAGTCAGGAAGGTATATGGCATGTTTGCCTTCATCGGCAGGGGTATTGAGTATAAAAGCTGGGAAGTCATGCTGCAGCTGTATAGAACCTTGGTTAGGCCACACTTGGAATATTGCATGCAATTCTGGTCGCCACATTACCAGAAGGATATGGAGGTGTTGGAGAGGGTGCAGAGGAGGTTTACCAGGATGCTGCCTGGTCTGGAGGTTATTAGCTATGAGGAGAGGTTGGAGAAACTCGGATTGTTCTCACTGGAGCGACGGAGATTGAGGGGCGTCTTGATAGAAGTTTACAAAATTTTGAGTGGCATGGACAGAGTAGATAGTCAGAAGCTTTTTCCCAGGGTGGAAGAGTCAATTACTAGGGGACATAGATTTAAGGTGAGAGGAGAAAACTTTAGAGGAGATGTGCGGGGCAAGTTTTTTACGGAGAGGGTAGTGAGTGTCTGGAATTCGCTGCCAGAGGAGGTGGTGGAAGCAGGTATGATAGTGGTGTTTAAGAGGCAGCTTGACAAATACATGAGTAGGATGGGAATAGAGGGATATGGACCCCGGAAGTGCAAAATGTTTTAGTTTGACAGGCAATATGATCGGCGCAGGCTTGGAGGGCCGAAAGGCCTGTTCCTGTGCTGTACTTTTCTTTGTTCTTGTGGAGAGATGACCCCTACTCCCCCTTCCCCCTGGCTGGGAGAACCAGTTATATTGTCTTGCTGCACTGCAAATCAGTCTGTCATCATCCATCTACCAAGTAGCAGCACCAAAAAGGGTTCTGTCCAGTTTTGAATGCCTGCCCCCATCTACACTATTTGTACTGGATCTTCTGAACTTCTATACCATCGCTTACAAGACTAATTCATTTCTGCATGCCTATCGCATCGTGGAAGTCATTCCGACTGGAAACGTGAATTATCCAGCATCAGTCTTGATGATCTCTGTGAAGGAATACACCATTGGACTTTGATGCCGAACTCTGGACTCCCGTGAAACAATAAGTCTTTTTTTCCTGTGGTTTTTGCTTGTAAAGTTTTCTTTCTCTATCCCCCCTTTTATTGTATGAGTGAAGAATCAACATTGCCACCCTCCTCCCATGTTTGAGTGTGTGCAAATAAACTAACCCCCTGAGTTAATCCTCTCACAAGTTTGCTTTGGGATTATTAATGGAAATTGGATCACACCCAAACTGAGGAGGTTGGGAAATATGCCACCACTTATAAAGGGGGAAATCAAAATCAAAACACCTTTCTGTTTACGGATGGTTGGTGTTTAAATTAAACCCCCTCCTGTCCACAACAGTCACGGAATTTTATTCTGAAATTGAACCACTGAGTCAGTTTTCCAGCCAGCACTCACATCCGGATAATCCCAGTGCCACTCACAAATGTGGAACATGGGATCTCCACCATCGTTGCTTCACCTCGCAGACCCGGCACCCACAATAAGTCTATGGTCCCCACCCTGATACCACCACTGCCCCCAGCCTTCTTCATAGTCCCCACCACAATCCATGAACTTAGAGATTTCTGAGAGCTCCCATCAAAATATATCTTTATAACTACATAAATCAATGAAAACACAAACAGAGCAAACATCACCAAGTACACCTAATGGTGTGGCGCATTGTGTTCACTCTCCGTCCTATGAGGTGCCTCCCCTATGGCTGAGGTTGAGGTTTATTGTAACTGCATCTGGCTGAAATGCCCATGACTACCATCCTTGTCTTGTATGAGCCTTTGCAGGGCTCTCCCTGCTGCACCTACATTATTGCAGGGGCGGCTTCTGTAACTGGGCCTTGTACCTAAATCAGAGGAGCCGAGGAAGCGAGGGATGATGGGTGGCCCTCTCATCAACCTCTTCAACTGCTTCAGCCCTTTCATGGTGCCATTGAAAGTTGGATGAGGACATAGTGCATCTCTACACCATCAGCAGCACTAAGCTTTCCATGTGACAGACAGCCTCACTCTTTCTGTGCATGATGGATGCCCTTGCGAATGGAAAGTTGTCTCAAGTGGTATTCCACAGGGCTCGGTGTTGAGACCCTTGCTGTTTGTGTTATATATTAATGATTTGGATGTGAACGTGGGGGGCACGATTGGGAAATTTGCAGATGACACAAAGATTGGCCGAGTAGCGGATAGTGTAGAGGATAGCCATAATCTCCAAAACGATATCGATGGATTGGTGGATTGGGCGGTAAAGTGGCAGATGGATTTTAACTTAGAGAAGTGTGAGGTCATACATTTAGGGAGGTCATACAGTTACAGGGATTGCAAAATAAATGGGAATATACTAAGAGGGGTAGATGAAGTGAGAGATCTTGGTGTACAAGTACACAGGTCCCTGAAGGCAGCAGTTCAAATAGTCATAGTTGTAAAGAAGGCATATGGAATGCTCTCCTTCATTGGCAGAGGTACACAATATAAAAGTAAGGATATAATGTTGGAATTGTATAAAAAACTGGTGAGGCCACAACCGGAGTATTGTGTGCAGTTCTGGTCACCACATTACAGGAAGGATGTAATAGTTCTGGAGAGAGTGCAGAGGAGGTTTACAAGAATGTTGCCAGGGTTAGAAAAGTGTAGCTACGAGGAGAGATTGGATAGGTTGGGGTTCTTTTCCTTAGAACAAAGAAGGCTGAGAGGTGACTTGATTGAGGTGTACAAAATTATGAGGGGAGTAGATAGAGTGGACAGGATAAAATCGTTTCCCTTGATGGAGAATTCTAGAACCAGGGGACATAGATTCAAGATAAGCGGCAGAAGGTGTAGGGGGGACATGAGGAAGAACTTTTTTATGCAGAGGGTAGTGGGTGTCTGGAATTCGCTGCCCAAGTTGGTGGTAAAGGCAGAAACTTTAAACTCTTTTAAAAAGTACCTGGATCTGCATCTTAAGTGCTGTAAGCTGCAGGGCTATGGGCCGGGTGCAGGAAGGTTGGATTAGAAAGGGCACCTGGGTGTCCTCGGGCTGGCATGGACAAGATGGGCCAAATGGCCTCCTTCTGTGCTGTAACTTTTCTATGGTTCTATGTCAGCACACTGCTCCTGCACCCACTCAGAGTGGTGCTGTACATGGCTCTCCAAGAGAGTGGTCACTCTCTTAGTCGAGGACTTTATGCTCTCAAATCCCCGAGTCATGATAGAGGACAAGCGCTGCATAAACTCCTGCATTGTCTGCCCTTGGATTCATAACGCTTCAGGATTCTCTGATAATCAGTAACCCATCTGCCTCTGATGTTTCAGAAAGACCCTCCTTTACTGTGACACCCAAGGCCCAGCATGTTCATCTTGCGAAGCATGGCTGTGTCTGTTCTCTGTCATCTGAAGGGGATAGACCACAACCGGCACTGCCTCACTCTCCTCCTGCTCCCCCAGTGCTTCCCACTGTATTCTAGATGGTAGTCCCCGCCAAGGTGATTGTATCTGCGCTGTTGAAGGTATGATGTGATGATTCTGGCTCTAGGGAGTCTCCCCCCACTGAGGATGCCAGTGATGTTTGCGTTGGTTATCTATGAGTGACACAGGTCACAGGCCCTGTAGGAGAGATAAGAAGTAGATGGTGTTGGTATGAACCCGGACAACTGAACAGGTACATTAGCACAGCAAGCCTCAGCACTCATTGGGCAGGAGTCTCCTCCATGCCCTTCACCTGAGGATAGGGCTATCAAATAGCACCGCTCTTCTCAGCTGCCAGCTTTACCATTGCCGAGGGCCTGCCACAATGGTACCTGCATGATGTCCAGCATCACCCGCTCCATAGCTGTTGAGCTGGTGTAGGTCCAGCACTCCATCTCTTGTCCACACCATCTCCCGGGTATTGCACACGTACTTCTCCAGGAGGATGAAAGCAGAATGATGCATGAGTAAACTGTTCTCTCTCAACTGTCACAGCATGACACTGACATTAGTTGATGCCCCTCTCTATGGTGCCTCCTTTCCATTTCTCTACGCATGTGAGGGTTACTGATATCTCAGTGATGTCACTGAGCACTCACTTTGACAATGTTAGGGAGCACTATGGGCACACAGTCTTCTGAGCTTGTATACATGTTACTGTGTACAGAGTTAAAGGCCTGTCACCCAAGTGCGCATGCCAGCCACCTTCCCGGATCTTATGAGACCATTAAAGCACTTGCTGTGGCACTGAACACACACCCTCCTGGTCACACTGTGACTGTTCACCTCCTCCATCACCTCCAGCCATGCCCTTCTGGTCTCTTGGCTTAGATTTTTCCAGTCAACTGCCAGGAAGAAAATCTGCCTCCGCCTCAGCCACAGCCTCGGAAAGGAGTTCTCGTGAGGCATCGGAAGATGAAGGGGGCTCTACATGCTGGTCTGCCTATGGCAGTGCTGGCCTGATCGTGTTCTCCCTGGTCAGCCAGCTCCACAGAGAACAGTAGGTCCAGTTGTGGTTGTCACTCGCCCTGCACCCACCTCTAGGCCAATTTCAGTGCCGCCTGGGCCAATTAGCCCATTTCCATTTGAAAATTGTTGCATCAGTGACATTTATGAAATATAGGGTCAGGTCCTGGAACTGAATCGGTGGCTGAGTTTCCAACCCCGGATTGAAAATCCGTCTGGCAGGATTGGAGGTAGGTGTTCCTGTAAGTTCCTGCCATTGGTTGGCATGCCAGTTTATGTTTCCATTTCCTGGCTAATCCTGAACTGCACAGACTTCTCAGTTGTTCATAACAAAGTGTAATTTATAGTCATTTGGTGGTGCAGAACTTGAGCATTGCTGAAAAAAGAGACACATCTAACCTTTTTGTCTTTCACTCATCAGGACAATTGCAAGAATACCAATATAAGAGGAAAACAACAATTTATAATGTATGTGAAGAGAGCGCTTATTGGTTAGACCTGCTGAGTTTTTCCAGGTAATTCTGTTTTTGTTTAAGTACCAACAGTCTATTCAAACTTTCTCCTTATCAATTTTGAACCCTTCTAGTGACAGAGTTTCCTCGTCTGTCACCATGGCCTGGGTAGCATTTACCTCCTTGGTAAAGACAGATGCAAAGTATTAATTTAATACCTCAGACATGGCCCTTTTGTCTGTGTGTAAATTCCCTTTTAGTCCCCTCATTGGCCCTACTCTTCTTTTTACCACCCTTTTACTATTTATATGCCTATAGAAGACTTTGGGATTCCGCATTATGTTGGCTGCCAGTCTTTTCTCATAATCCCTCTTTGCTTCCCTAATATGCTTTTTCACCTCCCCTCTGAACCTTCTGTATTCCTTTTGGTTCTCAGTTGTATTTTCTACCTGACACCTGTCATAAGCCCACTTTTTCTTCTTTATCTTAATTTCAAACTCCTTTTGCATCCAGGGAGCTCTGGATTTTTGCCTGACCTTTCCATGGAATGTTTTTGCCCTACCTTTCCCAGTTATCTTGACTGCACCCGAACTAATTCTTCTTTGAAGGTAGCCCATTGTTCAGCTAGTTTTTCCCACCAATCTTTTGGTTCCAGTCTATCTGGCTCAGCTCCATTCTTGCCCCATTGAAGTCAGATCTTGTCCAGTTAATTATTCTTACTCTGGATTGCCTATTGTCCTTTTCTATCATCATCCTAAAACATACGATACAATGATCACTGTCTCCTAAATGTTCCCCCACCTACTTGATCTACTTGGCCCACCTCACTTCCAAGAACGAGGTCTTTTCTTGTTGGATTGGACACATACTGCTATCGAAAATTTTCCTAAACACAATCTAGGAACTTTTGCCCCTCTCCACCCTTTACATTACCACTGTCCCAGTCTACGTTCAGGTAATTAAAGTCCCCCATTATAACTACTCTATAATGCTTGCATCTCACTGCAATTTTCCTGCAAATTTGCACTTCTATGTCCTTCTCATTAGCTGGCGGTCTGTAGACTACACCAAGCATTGTAATTGTACCCTTTTTGTTCCTTAGCTCTAGTCAAACTGATTCTGTCCTTGAACCATCTGGGACATCTTCTTTCTCCAGCACTGCAATGCTCTCCTTAACCAATACCACGAGCCCTCCCCCTTTCCTTCCTTTCTTATCTTTTCTGAACACCTTGTACAAAGGAATATTTAACACCCAGTTCTGCCCTTCCTTGCAGGCAGAGAATTTATGCGGATGGTCCAGTTCAGCTTCTGGTCAATGTTAACCTGCAGCATGCCGCTAGTGAGGTATTCAGTGATGGTAATGTTACTCACAATAAGAGGTTGTGGTGGAAGAATTAATCCAGGCTGGTCTTTTGGTTCAAGCTGGTTTATTTTCAAGACAACTCTTCAATGTTACTGACTTTCAAGTAGCTTCCACACAAAGTCTTCCAGCTGTATCCTTTTATTCAATTTAGATGGGATTATCTGGCCCCGTTGCAGGCGGGACCCGCCGTGGGCAAGGCAGCACCCCAGCCAGAAGTCCATTGACTTGTGGCAGGACCAGAAAATCGCGGCGGCGGGCGGGTGCGGAAAATCCCACCGTATGACTCATTACTACTCAAAACAAATTAGTCTGATTGTTGTTAGTGGAACTTTACTGTCTCCAAATTAACTAATAGGTTTCCCTATGTAACAACAGTGTTTGCCGTTTTCAAAGGTAATTCATTTGACTTGAAATGATTTGGGATGTCCTGAGGAATTAATGCAAGTTCTCTCTTTTTTCCCCACTGCCTAGAACATTTTAAATGAATTTGATTCATATTAGGCAAAGACAATAATAATACTCTTGTAAGGGACTAAGACCTCACACTGTATATTTTTATATATAGATATGGTCATTGGTATTTCTAAAATGTCAAAGCTGAACAAAGACCTTTAAAATAGCTAAACCTATATCTGTCTGTGAAACCACCCCCCCACCCCCCACCAGGTGGAATACCTGGCCCCCATCTACACTGTCTCTCCTGGAAATTTTGTACCATAACTTACAAGACTGGAAAAGTGAATTACCCAGCATTGATTTCAGCCCACTGACCTCTGTGAAGGAATACCTCATTGGATTTTGATTCTCGACTCTGGAACTCGTGTGAACCAATATTTATTTTCTTTGTAGTCTCTGTACTGTAAAACCTCATTTTCTCTATCCCTCTCTTTACTGTCTGAGTGTGGAGGTGACGTTGTGACCTCCTTTCTTGTTTTAGGTGTGAGCAAATAAACTAACGCTTTCAGTCCATCCTATCTTGAGTTTGCTGTGGGGCTATTAATTATAAAATTGAATAGCACAAAAATTGAGGGGTTGGGAAATATGCCAGCACTTATACAGAGGGAAACAAATCAAAACACCTTTCTGTTTACAGATGGGTGGTGAGAGGAGATATTAGTGCTGTTTAAATTAACCCCCCTCCTATCTAATAGTCTTGTTATTCCCACAATATTTTTCCTTTCTTGGCTGTGAGTTGATAAGTTAACTTTTCCTCTGACTATCCTTTCTGTCTGTAAGTATTCAGTCATTCACTTAGCATTCCTATTTGAAGGCACATCATGGCCATACATCTTTATATGAGGATTCATGAGTGTGGAGTCAGGTCCTATCAACCTCTAACAGGATGCATTAATACTCCTCATTATGATATCCTGTCCTCTTCCAATGTTTTAGGCCTTCAATCCTCTAGAAATGCATGCATTCATCGGTGTCTGATTCTATTTATTTCTTTCAGCATCACTTGAAATTCAAACAGACTGGAATCTATTCATCCGAAAAGATAAACATTCAATACTCCATCCAGTTCTGATCACAAAGATGAAAAGGGGATGTTCAAAACCTTGAGGCACCTCAGAGAAGAACTATGAGATTGATCCCTTCTGTCAGATAATTGAGTTATGAAGAAAGACCTGAAAACTTAGTTTTTTAAAACTTTTAAGGAGGAGACATTCTAAGATAGTAAAACATGAAAAAAAAGTAAATGCATAAAGTTTCTTGAAAATAAACTGTGATAGCAGGATAAGGGGTGACAAATTCAAATAGTTGAAAAATAAACTTAGGATTGTTGAGAGAACGTTCTTCACAAAAGTCACTGTTTTCTGGTAAAGAAAATTGAGGAAAAGGCTTAAGGAACACCTAAGGAATACTTAAGGGACACTTGAAACCGTTGATGGGGTGAAAGCCCATAGGGTTTTCTTGTGAGCGAAGAGTCGATAACATAATTTAAAATAGACAATGATGAAGAGTCACCAACCTGAAACATTGGCCTGAATTTTCGGCTTGGCGGGGGAGTGCGATTGGTGGGACCAGAAGCGGATGTGAAATCAGCACGTGATCGGCTCCCAACATCAATTTCATGCTGGCTGGCTGATTAACCGCTGGCCAGCATGAGCGTTTCACACCTTGTGCTTCGACAGGCTCAGCGCTGCCGGTGGGGGCAGGAAGAGGGCGGGTGCCAGGAAAAATAAAGGTGCAGGAGCTCCCTGAAGGCTGAGAATCAGTGTTCAGCAGCCTCAGGGAGCTGCTTTGAATTTCCTGGGGTCTGACTAATTTTTTCAGTTATTGTGCTGTTAGTGTCTGTAATGTGTCATTGGCAGCCCAAGCCCAAGCCAGGCGGGATGGAAATGCCTGGAGCCAGTCTGCCCCCTGCTTTTCTAATGAATGCCTGCAGGTTCTGCTGGAAGTAGTCAGTGCCAGACGTGACATGTTGCTGCCACGAGATAGTCAGAGGAGGCCACCTCATTTAACAAAGAAGGCCTGGACAGAGGTGGCAGGTTAGGTCAGTGGACATGATGTTGTGCGAAGGACCTGGATCCAGTGCAGGAAAGGGTTTCTGCACTCTGCCAAGGTGAGTACTGAATTCAGTTGGAACTGTGGAGAGATGTATTTGTGGGTGGCAGCACTTGGTGCTGTAAAGAACCTATTTTTATTTTTGTTGGGCGATGGCTTTAAAATTGGACTTTGGCTTTAAAAACTACCATCGCTGCAGTTGAAAATGTGTTCACTGGAATTGGATGAGGAATATCCACAATGTTGCTATCCTGGCAGTGTGCCATAAAAGAACAGGATGGTGCTGGAATTGAGTTCTGGACTAAGGGGAACTACCTGGTGACAGCATTTTAATTAGCCCCAGACCAGGTGTCCAGGATTTTGTGTGGTGACAGTGCAGACAACACAGCTCCTAGCCTGCAAAGAGGGAAGACCTAAAACCTCTCTCTCCTGTGTTTGTAAGATTCCGGTAATTCTGACATAGCAGCTAGCTAGCGATTCCTCACATCTCTGTAACCTGCTTTCTCTGCAAACCTCTGTCAAGAGGGAAAGGGGAAAAATCACCAGTAGAGACATTGAAAAGCAAGTTTTTCAACCAGTGAACCGCAGACTTAAAATGGTGGGAGACCATCTCATGTTATCAACAACAAACTGCAAGGAATTTTGAAGACATCAATCAAAATCAACCCATCTAATCCTTTACTTCGGATTGGTGCTGTTGAACTGTTTTATCTCACCCTTAAAATCCATGCTTTGTGTGTCTTATGTGCATAAGTGTGTGTGTGTTTGTTTGTGTATAGGGGTTTAAGAAGGGGCAGAGTTTAAATTATACTGTTAGAAGTTAGCAGTTCATATTTCTTTTGTCACTAAAGGCAATTTATTTAATAAAGTTATTTACTCATTAAGTTTACAAACCTGGTGCTTGTATTCTGATAAACTAAATCAAATAGTTAGGTAGGATTGGGGCAATCTGGTGGTTGGGTCAAACTTTTCACATTTGTCGCGGCTCGGGGAGCTTGGGGCTTGATATTACAGTGTGCTATCTCCAGTGAGTCGTGACAGTGTTCACGGATGTGAAATGCAAGGTGTAAATTGGCACATATTCCTGTGTCTTGAAAGACTATGTGTGATTAGACTAGATGGCTGGTATGTATGTAAGGGTGAGGTGCCACAATGTGATGGGCACCTGAACATGTGTCTTTGGGGGGAGGTTGGTATGTTCTGGCATGTAGAGGGGGCACTCATGAAAGCACTTTTGTCGTTACAGGAGAAGAGGAGTGACAATGCGCAGGAGCGAGGACAAATGAGTGGTGGTGTCCCAAATCTTCTGCTCTCAAGTCAGGCACAGGAACAAGTACTGGAGATGGATGTGCGAACGTGGAACCAGGTCCTCTGGTCATGGAGAGGCAGGTGTCTCGGAGGATGGTAAGAATCCAGTGAATAGGGAAGAGATTGGGGGAGGATAAGAGAGATGTAGCACTGTGGTCGTAAGACTGACAAGTGAAATCCACTAATCCCCATTCAGAAGTCTTCGCTCAGCCAGATGTCTATTCTGAGAAGCAATCAGACTGCAAGCACTCTGAGTTCAATGCTGTTTGAGACCGACATTTTTCCTTCCTCCCTCAAATGGAACATCCTCATGACCCCAGAAGGACCCCAAGAACCATCCCTTGACCTCCAAGGATGACCAGCAGCCAGATGCACCCACATCACATCCTTGCTCTGCACCATGCACCAGTGCAGATACAGGCACATCAGTGGGAAAATGTGTTTCAGAACAGATGGTAGTGCAAGTGGTGAAGACACATCACACTCACCTGAGGAGCTGGCGGAAGCAGAGTGTTCCCAGAGTGCCAGCAGTCAGAGGATTGCTGGAGACCAGGAGCATGCTGAGCCTGAGGCAGATGATGAGCCTCTGGAGTCATCCATCAGGTGGCAGATGCTGGATTTCCAGCAGGATGTGTGGGAAGATCTGGCAGAGATCCCTGACGGCCTGCGTGCCATGATCCCTGTATTGGAGTCCATGCGGTGTGTGAGTACTACGTTGGCCCAGAGCTCTGAATGCACATCTTCCTCCAGAGAGAGAGTGGCAACTCTCATGGAGAGGCAGCTCCAGGAACTCAATCACGGCTTTCTGAGGTTGTGTTCAGACCTGCAAGCCCATACACTGGCAGTGACCTCTGCAGGTCACTGCCAATGTGAGAGATGGATGAGGCATAGTGACTCTGCTAGCTGCCCATCCATTCATTGTGAGCAGGGAGGTTCAAACAAACCTCATGTTGGCGGACATCCTGCAGCCCCATGTACCTGGGGGCTCCTCTCAGGGCGCTCCTGATGATGGCTCCTCTGCCCCTCCACCAGTGACCGTTGCATCTGAGGAGACCGTGAAGACTGAGGAGTGTGCAGCCATGCTGCTGGATTCTCCAGCCCAGTTGGGGCCTACACAGGCCCTGGTGACCAGACAACAGCCGCCAAATTCACCAAGGCTGAGGGGCATCAGAGTCAGCGGCCTGTCCAATCCAGCTGCCAGAAAGGGCATTCACAAGCAGAAATTTAAGTCACTATGATCACATAAGGGGTCTCACAGGTGATTATTTTTCACTTGACACGTGTGTAATGGTGCATGCATATCTCTTCCTTCAATATTAAAAACGTTAGGTCATCTGCAATGGTCTTGGAATTCATGCAATTGTTAGGGAGGAGGCTGGGAGCCATGTGTCACATATATAATGAGCTGCAAAGTTTATTTCGGAGGTCAGGACTTGAGCAGAGGGTGACAGGAGTGCATCATCAGCACCAATCAGTAAGGTGGCATTTCCCTTGCCATCACCTTGACTCCTTGCTTTGCAGTCCTTTATAAAAGTCCTCTGAATCAAGGCCTCCCTGATCTCCCTGCCTCCCATTAGCATTCTCCATTCGGGATCTTGCTCCTCGCCTTGGGGCTGTTCAGGCTCCTCCTTGGACTCAGCACTGGAATCGTCCTCTGTGGCCTTTGGAACACCATCACTGTCTTCATCCTCCAAAGGGTACCCGCCTTGAGAGAGCCAGATTGTACAGTGCACAGCAGACTACTACAATAAGGGAGACGCATTCCAGAGGGTATTGCAGTGATTCCTCTAAGCGGCCCAGGCAGTGAAACCTCATCTTGAGTAAACCTACGGTTCTCTCAATTATTGCCCTTGTGGAGTCATGACTGCGATTTTAGCTTCCCTCAGCTGGAGTCCTTGGGAATCTCAGTAGTCAGTCACCCAAGTGTGCTGGTGCAATGAACAGCCTTGGCACCTGGGATGTAGGCATCATGGCAGCTTCCTGGGTACCTGGCACAAACCTGCAGTATCTCAGTCTTGTGGCCACACACAATCTGGACGTTGAGAGAGTGGAAGCCTTTTCTATTCACAAAGGCACCCAGCTCCCTCGCTGGTGCTTTTATGGGCAGATACATGCAGTGAATGGGTCTCTGAATTCTGGGAAATCCTGTAATTGCAGCAAATCCTCTGACTCGCTCTGCCTGGCTGGCCTCATCTGTCCTGAAGTGAATGAAGGTGTTGAACATTTGGAACAGTGCATCTGTGACCAACTTGATGCAGCTGTGGGCAGCGTGTGAAACCTCACGGAGATCTCCCAATGACCCCTGGGACGAGCCTGAGGCATAAAAGTTCAGGGCCACTGTCATCTTCAGAGCCTCTGGCATGGGGTGGCCACCTAAACAGTTTGAGGTTATTTTGGGGTCGATCAGGTCGCAGATAGAAGTGACAGCTTCCCTAGAGAGGCAGAGCCTTCTTTGGCACTGAGGCTCTGACATGCCCAGGCAATATGATTCCTGCCTGTACACTCTACCAGCTGGGTAATGGCACCTTCTCTGGGCCTTTTTGCCTTGCAAATCCTGCTGGCCCTCCATCCCTTCTGGCTGCGCCTCATGGAGCAGAGGGAACCGGTGGGACAGTGCCTGTGGCCAACTGGCCTCCTTTCCGTCCTGGCTCTCTCCTCCTCTTCTGAGGAGGTCCTTCCAGCTGGGTACATAATCCCCATGTTTGTCCAGATGGTTGCACAGGTTTCTGCACTGAAGGGGCCTTTCTGCAGAAAGCCTCTGCAAATGTTTAACAATCAGAGAATTATCCAAAACACTCAAAAAATGCTAGAAATGATCTCTAAACCAACTGCAAACAACTCACAGTAAAACTCCTAACTCCTCAACTTCATCTTCTGGTCTCATCTTCTGGGCCTTTTATTCCACCCTGGATGTAGCATGAATGAAAAACATGAAAGTCGCCTGGCCAATTGGCCCATGCACCGAGCGCAGAAGTGCACAGGCCACTCAAAATCGCAGTCAATTGGTCTTTTAATGGACTTAATTGGACCTTTAACTGTCAGCGAGCATGCTTCTGACTTCTGCATGCTCACACCAACTGAAATAACGCAAGGGACGCCCTCCCGACGTCACCGGGCTCCTTTTCACGAACGTTCGTGTCTACTCCGTGCCCTCTAGGTGAATGTAAAATTCTGGCCATTAACTCTGTTTCTCTATCAACACTTGTTGCCTGAGTGTTGTGCATTTCCAACATTTTCTTCTTTTATTTCAGATTCTCAGCATCTGCAGTACTTTGCTCTTTTCTCCCATTTAAAATAGTTTTGGATAAGCATTTGAAAAGGAAAAAGGTGCCAGAATTCAGAGAAAGTGCAAAGGATTTGAGTCCATTTGAAAATATAGCACAGGCATGGATACAATAGACCAAATGACATCCTTCTATGCTGTAACTTCCACATATGAGCCAAAGAGCTACACCTCCTGTCTATAGCTTGTGATATCATTGCAATTTGTGAAAATGGATATAAAGATACTGTAATCTACTCTAATATAATTAGAGCAGGAGCAACATATTAGCTTTATGTAAATTAGATACAGTATGCACTTTGGGAAATTAATGCTCTTTAAATTAGTTTATTTTTAATGTTTTCTGTTTTATCCAATTACTGAGAATAAACTCTGGCATAAATATTTGTTTTAAAAGGGAGTCACCTCATCAATGGATATTTTTCCAGCAATCTCAACCTTGAAAAGAAAATAATGGCAGACTTGCATTTACATCGTGCCTTTCATGACCTCAGGATGTTCCTAAGTGTTTTGCAGCCAATTAAGTACATTTGAAGTGTAAACACTAATGTAGGAGACAAGGTAGCCAAATTGCATAATTCATAGAGCAATAAGGTAATAACCAAATAATTTGTTTCAGTAATGTTGGTTGAGGAACAAATATTGGCCAGGACAACAGGCAGAACCCCCTGCTGTTCTTCGAAACAGTGCCATGGGATATTTTCAATCCACCTCAGAAGGCAGGCTTAACATCTCATCAGAAAGATGGGCTTGCCGACAGTACAGCATACCCTCAGTAGTGCACTGAAGTATCAGCCTAAATGTTATGTTCAAGTTACTCGAATGGGACATGAACCCACACCTTTCGACTCAAAACGAAAAATGAAGACTTGCATTTATATAGTGCTTTTCACAACCATCAATCTTAAAGCAACTTAGAGCCAATGAAGTATTTTTTGAAGTGCCGTCCCTGTTGTAATGTGGGACTCAGAGGTGATAGTGGTACCAACTTAGCCACAGCTGGTACCTTGTAAAGTATAGGCCCTATCATGGAAACTTTGCCATAATGCTGCTCCCGACAAGTCATAACATTCACTGTTATGCGCTCTGATGTGAATTCAGTAAGTGTGCTTTGTTTCATTTCTACCTCTGCTTTTATTGAACCAAAGGAAGTATTATTGAAGAGAGTGGGGGAAGCCTCCGTTCAAAGCTGCAAAGAAGAGTTGGGGAAGTGGGAGGGAGCAAGAACAGTGTTTTGTGTTCCTTTCTCTCTTTGTGTGATCTGTGCTATCTCTGATACAGACAGCTGCCAGGGATGTTGCCTGTTGCTGTTAATGAAGTCACAGGCACTGCAGCTGTATGTGCAGGGAGTGCAGCCTCTGCAGCTGCAGCATCAGCAAACGCAGCTAATGAATTTTAGTTAGCGTGTAAATGATCACAATTTGCATTGTTACGAATAAGATAAATTGTTTCAATAACTACATTAAAGAGCTATGAGCATTCTGAAATGCAACAAATTTATAATAAGTTCCTAAAATGATATTTCAAAAATAATGGCCCAGATCTTCCAGTCTCCAGATTGTCGGAGACCGGACATATTTTCCCCCACCCAGATACACTTCGGGATCATGTGGAAGTCCCAGTGCAATGGCTCCGCGGAAATTTCCCAGGAAGTTTGAACTTCTGATGGGTGATTCCCCAGGACACGCCAAAAAAGTCTCCAACTCTGAGTTAGAGTCGGAGGCTGGGATTTTCCAGCCCCGGCATGGCATTAGATGCGGCAAGCTAGCCAAAAACCCATTGACTCTGGCGGGACCAGAAGATCCCACTGGCAGGTTTGCCCAGTCTATATGTAGATTAAAGTCACCCATGACTACTGTAGCACCCTTGTTACATGCATCTCTAATTTCCTATTTAATGCAGTCCCCTACCTTACCACTATTGTTTGAAGGCCTATAGACAACTCCCACTAATGTTTTCTGCCCCTGGTTGCTTGTTAGCTCCACCCAGACTGATCCTACATCTAGATTTTCTGAGCCAATATCCTTTCTCACTATTGCATTGATTTCACCCTTAACTAACAACACCACTCCACCTTATTTTTCTTTTTGCCTGCCCTTCCTAAATATCAAATACCCTTGGATATTCAGTTCCCAGCCTTGGTCATCCTGCAGCCATGTCTCCGTAATCACAACCATATCATACTCATTTACATCTATTTGCGCTGTTAATTCATCTACATTATTGCGAATGCTCCATGCATTCAGATATAATGCCTTTAGACTTGTCTTTTTAACATTTTTACACATCCCTTTTTGTGCTATGGCCCTATTTGCTACTCGCACTTGTTTCCTCTGCCTCCCACTTTTGCTTTCTACTTTTCTGTCTTTCATTCCTATAAGTATTTCCCTCTCTTGCTGTGTTCAGGTCCCCACCCCCCTGCCACTCTAGCTTAATCTCTCCCCCATTGTACTAGTGAATATCCCTGTGAGAATATTGGTCCCGGTCCTGCTAGGGTACAACCTGTCCAGCTTGTAAAAGTCCCATCTTCCCTAGAATCGATCCCAATGCCTCAGGAATCTAAATCCCTCCCTCCTGCACCATCTCTTCAGCCACGCATTCATCTGATCTATTCTCCTTCTCCTGATCTTGCTAGCACATGACTACTGGGAGTAATCCTGGGATTACTACTTTTGACGTCAATGAAGAGTGCAGGAGGGCATGCCAGGAGCAGCATCAGGCATATCTGAGAAAGTGTTGCCTTGGTGAAGCTACAGCACCGGACTACTTGCATGCCAAACAGTGAAAGCAGCATGCAATAGAGAGAGCTAAGCGATCCCACAACCAATGGAACAGATCTAAGCTCTGCAGCCCTGCCTCATCCAATCATGAATGGTGGTGGACAATTAAACAACTCACTGGAGAAGAAAACTCCACAAATATCCCCATCCCCAATGATGGGGAAACCCGCACATCAGTGCAAAAGAAAAGGCTGAAGCATTTGCAACAATTTTCAGCCAGAAGTGTCGAGTGGATGGTCCATCTTGGCCTCCTCCTGAGGTCCCCAGCATCAGAGATGCCAGTCTTCAGCCAATTCGATTCACTCCACCTGTTATCAAGAAATGGCTGAAAGCCCTGGATACTGCAAAGGCTCTGACAACTTTCTGGCATTGGTACTGAAGACTTGTGCTCCAGGACTAGCTACGCCCTTAGCCAAAGTGTTCCAGTACAGCTACAACACTGGCATCTACCCCTGCAATGTGGAAAATTGCCCAGCTATGTCTTGTCAGGCTAATCCAGCCCGGTCAATTCCCGCCCCATCAATCTACTCTCAATCATCAGCAAAGTGATGGAAGAGGTTGTCGGCAGTGCCATCAAATGGTACATCCTGAGCAATAACCTGCTCACTGACGCTCAGTTTGGGTTCGGCCAGGGGTCTTAGCTTCTGACCTCATTACAATCTTGATCGAACATGGACAAAAGAGCTTGAACTCAGAGGTGAGGTGAGAGTGGTTGCCCTTGACAGCAAGGCCGCGTTTGACAGTGCAGCATCAAAGAGCCCTAGCAAAACTGGAGTCAATCGGAATCTGGGGAAAAATCTTCACTTGTTGCAGTCATACCTAGCACAAATGACGATGGCAGTGGCTGCTGAAGATCAATCATCTCAGTTCCAGGACAGCACTGCAGGAATTCCTCAGGATAGTATCCCATGACTAGCCATCTTCAGCTGCTTCATCAATGACCTTACCTCCATCATAAGGTCAGAAGTGGGAATGTTCGCTGATGATTGCACAATGTTCTGCACCATTGGCGATTCCTCAGATACTGAAGCAGCCCATGCCTAAATGTGTTGTGGGTTGTTGGTTACAGGTGGTATGTCTTAAAGAAGTTTCTGTGGTCCTCCATAGGTTAACAGTAAGTCTTTCTTAACTACTAGAACTATTTGAACAAGAAGAGTAAAGGGCTCAAGCTTGGAGTTGTCTCCATGTTTAGGTCAGACATATCTCTGCTCAGCACCACACTGACCCTGGGTGTGAGTCATGTGCCGTCTTACATCCTTAAGTGGACGGTGCTATACTCAGACCCATATCAACCCTATATGTGCCAGAAACTTACACAACACCTCCTCCTAAGTCTTTATCAAATGTATTTGGAGTTATACTTAGGTTACTTCATGTCTTATGTTGTTATCATTCCTATGCATTTACAATGTTGTTACTGCATTATCACTACCCCATCTCCCCACTTCAAGCCCTTGAATTTAAAGGTTCAGATGGCCTGGAGTCCTTTTAACCCTTCCACATCTCATTTACAGTTCAGTTGGAGGAGTGGTAGGCTCTGTCATTGCTCGTTCTGCCTGTTGGTTTGAAGGCTGAGCTGGCATCTGGGAATGTTTTCATTCTTTTCTTCCATTGTACTTGGTCAGTTCGGCTGTTGCATTGATTGGTGGTTTCTGCTACGCTAACATGTTTCTAGAGGGGTGGACGAACATTGTGCTCATCTCTTTGTCGCTGCTTTCATTTTTTCCATCATCAGGTGCGTCGTCTTAATGTCCTCGGCGGCTGAAGAAGAGCATTTCTATGATGGGAATAAGGTTTATTGATATGCTCACCTCTGCTTTTCTTTGTTGGCCATATAATCATACATACGTACATATGAATTAGGAGCAGGGGTAGGCCACTCAGCCCATCAAATCTGCTCTGCCATTCAATAATATCATGGCTGGTCTGATTGTAACCTCAAATCCATGTTCCCACCTACCCCTGATAACCTTTCATCCCTTTGCATATCAAGAATCTATCTAACTCGGTCTTAAAAACATTCAAAGACTCTGCTTCCTCTGCCTTTTGAGGAAGAGAGTTCCAAGGACCCACTACCCTCTGAGACAAAAAGTTTCTCCCCATCTCTGTCTTAAATGGGAGGCCTATCAATTTTAAGCAGCGACCCCTAGTTCCAGATTATCCCACAAGAGGAAACATCCTCTCCATATCCACCCTGTCAAGACCCCTCAGGATCTTATATGTTTCAATGAAGTCACCGCTTATTCTTCTTAACTCCAGTGGATACAAGCCTGGCCTGTCCAACCTTCTCTGAACTGCTTCTAACGCATTTACATCCTTCTGTATATAAGGAGGCCAGTACTGTATACAATATTCCAGATGTGGTCTCACCAATGCCCTGTGTAACTGAAGCATAACTTCCCTACTATTCAACTCTCCCCACAATAAAACAATAACATTCTATTTGTTTTCCTAATTACTTGCTGCACCTGTATACTAACCATTTGCAAATCATGCACTAAGACACCAGATCCCTCTGCATCTCAGAGCTCTGTAATTAAATAATTTAAAATTCAAATAATATTCTTTTTTATTCTTTCTGCCAAAGTGGACAATTTCACATTTTCCCACATTATACCCATTTGTCAGATCTTTGACCACTCTCATAACCTATCAACCTTTGTAGCCTCCTTATGTCCTCTTCACAACTCACTTTTCTACCTATCTTTGTGTCATCAGCAAATTTAACAACCACGCCTTCGGTCCCTTCACTTAAGTCATTTATATAAATTGTAAAAAGTTGAGGCCCCAGCACCAATCCCTGTGGCACATCACCAGTTATATCATGCCAACCAGAAAATTACATATTTATGCCTACACTGTGTTTCCTGTTAGCTAGTCAATCTTCTATCCATGCCATTATGTTACCCTCTACACCATAAGCTTTTATTTTCCACAATAACATTTGATGTGGCACCTTCTGGAAATCTCAGTACAGTACATCCACTGATTCCCCTTTCTCCACAGCAACTGTCATTTCTTCAAAGAAGAAGAACATAATTTCCCTTTCACAAAACCATGTTGTCTCTGCCTGGTTACCTTGAATTTATCTAAGTGCCCTTCTATAATGTCTTTAACAATAACTTCTAACATTTTCCCTATGACAGATATTAAGCCAACTGGCCTGTAGTTTCCTGCTTTCTGTTTCCCTCCCTTTTCAAATAAAGGAGTTAAATTCACTATTTTTCAATCTAGTGGAACCTTCCCTGAATCTAGGGAATTTTGGAAAATTATAACCAACGCATCAACTATCTCACTGGCCACTTCTTTTCAGACCCTAGAATGAAGTCCATCAGGAACCGGGGACGTGTCAGCCTGCAGCTCCAACAATTTGCTCAGTATCACTTCTCTGGTGATTGTAATTTACTTGAGTTCCTCCCTCCCTTCCGTTTCCTGATTTACAGCTATTTCTGGGATATGACTTGTATCCTCTATAGTGAAGAGCAATGCAAAATACCTGTTCAATTCATCTGCCATCTCCTTATTTCCCATTGTTACTTCCCTGAACTCACTTTCAATAGGACCAATGCTCACTTTGTTAACTCTTTTTTCTTTCTGAAATATCTAGAGAAACTCTTGCTATTTGTTTTTATGTTTGTTGCTAGTTTTCTCTCATACTCTAATTTTTCCCTCCTTATTAATTGCTTAATTATTCTTTGCTGTGTTTTAAATTCTGTCCAGTCTTCTGACTTGCCACCCAATCTTGCACAATTATATGCTTTTTCTTTGATACTTTAACTTTTTTAGTTAGATGGTTAGATGGTGGGTCTTCACCTTGGAATTTTTTCTTGTTGGAATGTATCTATTCTGTGAATTCTGAAATATTCCTTTAAATGTTTACCACTTTATCTCTACTGAATTATCCTGTAACCTATTTTGCCAGTTCACTTTAGCTAGTTCTGCTTTCATGCCCTCATATTGCCCTTATTTAAGTTTAAAATTACATATGTATGCCTACTCTGTGTTTCCTGTTAGCTAACCAATCTTCTATCCATGCCAATATGTTACCCTCTATATCATAAGCTTTTATTTTCCACTATATCATTTGATGTGGCACCTTCTAGAAATCTCAGTGTAGCACATCCACTGATTCTCCTTTCTCTACAGTCTTAGACCCACTCTTCTCCCTCAAACTGTATGTAAAATTCAATCATATTATGATCACTGCTACCTAGCGGCACCTTCACTATGAGGTCATGAATTAATTCTGTCTTGTCGCACAATACCAGGCCTAGTATAGCCTGCTCCCTGGTTGGTGCCAGAATGTGCTGCTCTAAGAAACTATCTCGAAAACATCCTGTGAACCCCTCATCTGGGCGACCTTTGCCCAACTGATTTTTCCAGTAGATTCAAATCCCACATGATTATTGCCATACCTTTCTGACAAGCTCCCCTTATTTCTTCCTTTCTACTCCGTCCTGCCGTGTGGGTACTGTATACCACTCCCCAAAGTGACTGCCTGCCTTTATCATTTCTCATCTCTACTGAAAATGCTTCTACACCCTGGATTCCTGAACTTAGGTCATCCCTCTTTATTGTGCTGATACCATCATTAATTAACAGAGCCACTCTTGCACCTTTTCTGAGCTTCCTGTCCTTGCTAAATGTCACGTACCCTTCAATATTCAGGTTCCATTCTATGTCATCTTGCAGCCATGTGTCTGCAATGGCTATTGGATTGTACTTATTTATTTCTGTTTGAGCTATCAATTCACCTGTGTTGTTTTGAATGTTATGTGCATTCAGAAACAGAGCTTTTAATTTTGTTCTTTTGTTACTGATGTAACCTCTAGCTTTATTTGCTGATTTACTCTTGGATTTGTACTCTCTATCCCATCCTGTCATGGTCTCTTTAACATTTCCCAACTAATACCCTTCTCTCTTGCCTTGTCTCAATTCCTTGATTTACCATGTGCTGCTACCAGGTTCCAGCATCTCTTGTGGCTTTGGCATGCCAGGTGGGAGGTTTTTTTAAAATTCATTTACAGGCTGTGGGCGTCGCTGGCTAGGCCAGCATTTATTGCCTGCCCCTAATTGCCCTTGAGAAGGTGGTGGTGCTTCTTGAACCGCTGCAGTTCATGTGGTATAAGTACACCCACAGTGCTAGTAGAGAGGGAGTTTTGACCCCGCGACAGTGATAGAATGGCGATATATTTCCAAGTCAGGATGGTGAGTGGCTTGGAGGGGATCTTCCGGCTGGTGGTGTTCCCATGTATCTGCTGCCCTTGTCCTTCTAGATGGTAGTGGCCATGGGTTTGGAAGGTGCTGTCTAAGGAGCCTTGGTGACTTCCTGCAGCACATCTTATAGATGGGACACACTGCTGCCACTGTTCATCGGTGGTGGAGGGAGTGAATGTTTGTGAATGTGGTGCCAATCAAGTGGGCTGCTTTGTCCTGGATGGTGTCAAGCTTCTTGAGTGTTGTTGGAGCTACACTCATCCAAGCAAGTGGTGAGTATTCCATCACATTCCTGACTTGTGCCTTGCAGATGGTGGACAGGCTTTGGGTAGTCAGGAGGTGAGTTCCCCGCTGCAGGATTCCGAGCCTCTGACCTGCTCTTGTAGCCACAGTATTTATATGGTTAGTCTAGTTCAGTTTCTGGTCAATGGTAACTCCCCCAGGATTTTATAGTGGGGGATTCAGCAATGGTAATGCCATTGAATGTCATGGGGCGATAGCTAGATTCTTTCTTGTTAAGATTATCATTGCCTGGCACTTTGTATGGCGTGAATGTTACTTGCCACTTGTCAGCCCAAGCCTGGATATTGTCCAGGTCTTTCTGCATTTGGACATGGACTGCTTCAATATCTGAGGAGGTGCTGAACATTGTGCAATCATCAGCAAATATCCCCACTTCTGACCTTATGATGGAAGGATGCCAGATGTCATTGTTGAAGTAACTGAAGATGGTTGGGCCTAGGACACTACCCTGAGGAACTCCTGCAGTGATGTCCTGGAACTGAGATGATTGACCTCCAATAACCAAAAACATCTTCCCTTGTGCCAGGAATGACTCCAACCAATGGGGAATTTTCCCCCTGATTCCCATTGACTCCAGTTTTGCTCAGGCTCCTTGATGCCACATTTAGTCAAATGCTGCTTTGATGTGAAGGGCGGTCACTCTTACCTCACCTTGGGAGTTCAGCTATTTTGTCCATGTTTAACCAAGGCTGTAATGAGGTCAGAAGTGGAGTGACTCTGGTGGAACCCAAACTGAGCATCAGTGAGCAGGTTACTGATAAGCAAGTGCCGCTTGATAGCACTGTTGATAACCCCTTCCACCACTTTACTGATGATCAAGAGTAGACTGATGGGGCAGTAATTGGCCAGGTTGGATTTGCACAGCATCACAGAGTATGCACAGTAGTTGCAGTGTTGATCTGCTGTACCGTTATCGGCGCCAGAGGCACAGGTTCCTCGGACTGCTGATCATTCTCTTTTACCTCTTCCACTCGAGGAGTCGTGGTTGTCTCCTGGGTGGTTGGCTGGTCTGAACATTGAGGGTTTTCCAGGACCTGTAATGAGAATGGACAACCCTGCTACACAACTGCTCTGGTAAGTTTAGTTGTCTTTGCCTCAGGGTTATCTGAAATAAGTTTGACAACTGCGCCTGAACATTCACTTCTGTTTGGAATGTTTTTTGCCGGATCACTGACGGGTGTTCAGAGTCTTTCAGTTCATTTGTTAGATCCTCAATGTGTTTCTTAGAATTCTCCTTTGCTTTCAAGTCTGGATTTGCTCCTCCATAATATGCAGCTCGTCCATCATGTTATTCAGGTTGGATCAGATTTCAACAATTTCATCTGTTATGGTTATTAATCCTGCATTCAAGCAACTGCTCTGATTCTTCAGTAATTCCTTCTCCTTTTCCAGGCATTTTTCATGAAGTTTACTAGAGACATCTGATGCTTGAAGTTCATTAAGTTTTAATTGAAGTTGAATTTGTTAGTACAAGTTAATCATTTAACCATTTCAAGTCCTCTTTCAAGTGTTCTGCTTCCTGTGAGCATCACTCCAGTGTTCTTGTTTTTCCATAACAAACTCATCGTTTGTATGTGAAACTTGATTCTCTACATTGATCAGTTTTTCTTTCATAGAGTATAATTCCTTTGTGCTATTCTTCAAACACTCATTCTGTGATTGCATTCCTGCCAATTGTTTTTGAGACACCTCACGGTCTTTAGTGAGAACTTCTGCCTTCATTTGCCATTCTTTGTTCTTGATTTTCAACTCTTCATATGTCTCTTTGGATATGTAATGTTTTCTAAGGTTCCTTCCAAATGTGCAACTGTTTACTTCAGCGCTGCAGTCTCTTTCTTGTACCTCTGGGCTTCCTCCCGGAATATAGAACACTCCTGAATCTTCTCTGCCAACTGGTTCAGCTCTTTCAGAGTGGCATTAAATTCATTTTGTTTCACTTCATAATTTTCCAGAGGAACAAACTGTGATCTGAAGGATCCTTGTCACGTGTGAAGGCCTTCAATGGGTTTTCCTTTTTGTTGAGAAACTCAATGACTTCATCTTGAGTTTTCTTGTAATTTAACAGTGTCTTATTGAGTTGTTCTGCTGTTATACCGTTCTGCTGTTCAAGGCAGTCTTTATTCCATCAGATTGCTGATGGGTCATATGCTGTTTTTGAATTTCACCTTGAAGGACAATTAGCTGTTCTTTCAACTGTTTATTTTCTTGTTCAGCTATTGGCTTCTCACTATGCATTTTAGTGTATTACTTTGTCACTTCTGATAGTTCCAAGATGGCTTTATCTGAAATAGCATTCAATGTCTTTTTTTAACTCACCTTTTTCCAGGGGCACATTTTGGTTCCTCAAAGGGTCTTTCAAGGCGTACCTTTTCTGCCTGATGTTGTGCCTGGCTGTACATCCGGTTGAGCTTTGCCAACCATGGAATTGAGGGCCGTTATTTCCTCCTGGTACCTTTGTAATGCTGCAGAAATTTGTTTATATCTCAAACAGCTGGGTTCATTGAAGAATAGTTTATTGTACAGTTTCAAAAGTACATAATCAGCTTGAATCTTGCATTTTAAACCTTCTATTTCAGTTTTGTTATGAACATTTTCTGATTTTACTGCTGCTTTTTCTTGCTCTGTCTGCAGCAGGGCTTTGTCCTTGTTGCTAGCTGCTGGTACAGCTCTGGAAATGCATCAGGATCTCAAAAGGCATACCTTTGGCACTCCTGGAAAGTTCCTTGCCTCTCTGGCACCGTCATGTGGTTTGTTTGGGTATTGTCTTTTTCTGTTTCATCACTTTGCTGGGGGTTTTCAATCCCACTTTTTAAGCTCTGCACATTCCTCAACTTGAAGATTAAACAGTGGAGGACTGTGGGAGGTCAGGATCACGTTGAGCCCCAGGCTGATGCCTTTTCTCTGGCATTGGCAACAGGGAGCTGCAGCGAGAGGGAAGGGAACATCTGGCAGACTGCCAGAATCTATGCACACCGTGCAATGTTGATGGGAGAACCCACCCAGGCCGTGAGTCCTGCCAAGTCTCAGGTGTGCATTGTTTTTCCCAACAAGAGGTTGGCATCGTTCATGGAAAGCCTGACCCAGCAGACCAGTCAGTAGATGCCAGGGATGCATGCAATTCTGCACACTATTGCTCTGTCAACACAGAAGCAGCAAGGTGAGAGGCTGAGGAGCACCTGGAATCCCCACCTGCTCCTTAATCTATTCTGGTCAACAGGCAGGTACAAATGTGGCTTTCAAGAGAGGAGGAGCAGCTACCTTCCTCTTCTGGGAGCTCTGTGTGTGGATGCTGGCTCCTCAACCTACCTGCCAGTGACCCTAGTGCCTCCCATCACCCTGATGATAAAGGAGGTTTCTGCACCTGTTGAGGAGTCTCTCAGCATGCCAGGGCCCTCCAGACCTCAGGCAACCAAAGGAAGGTCACGAAGATCGTTCCAGAGCTCATTCTGTGCTTCCTGCTCAGCAGCCTCCTCTACGTCCTCATCATTGGATAAGGAGTAGCGATTAATTATGCCCTCATTATTTAAGGCCTCCTCGCTGCAGTATTAGATTGTGCACAGCACGATATGAGTGACCTTCGCTCAGCCATAGTGAAGAGCTCCACTCGATCAATCTAGGCACCTGAATCACATTTTCAGCAGCACATTGGACCGTTCGTTTGTTGCTTGAGTGGATCCATTGTATCTCTCATCTGCTGTAGTGTGAGAGTTTCTCTCAGGCATGAGTAACCATGTCTTCAATGGATAGCTATTGCCCCTGAGAATCCATCCCTGAAAACACACAGGGGAGCTGGGAAAACTGCCACCTGGGACTATCAAAGTATAGATGGCTCATGGCTGCTTCCTGGGAACCATGCACCCAATCAAAATTGGTTCCCATTGCCTGATAGTACACGGATTAGGGCACACAGTCAAGAGGTACAGAGAGTCTAAGAAGAAGGACTTTTTACGCAGTGAGTGGTCACAACCTGCAACTCACTTCCCACAAAGGTGGTGGAAACAGAGAGGATAAGTGATTTCAATAGGAAATTTATTGGGCTCTTGAGCGAAATAAGCTTGCAGAACTGCAGGTATAGAGCTGGCAAATGGGACTGATTGGAATGCTCTACAGAGACCTAACATAGACACAATGGGCAAACAGCCTCCTTCTGTGCCATAACGATTCTGTGGGCTAGATTTTGGGGGCACCTTCCAAAGGTTCTCGAGGGCCTTTTAAAGAGTTACCCCTCCCATCCTTCAGCATCCGGTGCAGGGAAACCTGCTGGACTGGCTGCTAGGTTAGGCCTCTCCCACTGCTGGCTTAATCCCAGCAGCAGTGGGATGACATCCTTAATGAGCATTATTTGCATAAGGGTTTTAATCCCAAAGCCCACCTCGCTGGTAAAATTTCAGGGAGGTCAGGTAACCCATTGGGTTTTCCAAGCCTCCCCACCTTCAATCCTGCCAGCGGGGGAGTGTAAAATCCAGCCCTGTGACTCCTGAAGGATCTGCTTTCCATGGTTGTGGATCAATTGTACATTTGTTTTAAGCATATCTTTATGCGCACACTTTTTTCCCCTTGAGGGAATAGTAGGGAGGTGGTGGAAGGATTCCCAGGCTGATTATCACTCCACCGAACCATGTTGCAAATGCTTTCTCCATGACCAACAAGTCTGGGCATGGGACTTGAAACTGGTGCTTCAGGCCCAGAATTAGGGACGCTACTGTTCCACCACAAGACCACCTACTTATACACTGATGAAATGGAAATCTTTTTGTTATGAAGGCTGGTCGATGGGAGCCTTAATAGCCACATGCATGCAGTTGAAGACAGCTTGCAATTGAGGGAATCCAGGAATGGCAACAAAGCCAAAGAACCCCTTTGCCTTTGTCCGAGTTGGTTCGGTAGTGCGGATATTTACTGGGCGTCTTGAATGGGGAACTGGTTACCTCTTGGATTCAGTGATGGGCTGAAATTTGGGAGATAGTGGATCCCTGAAAAGATCCAGATACATAAAAGCCTCACCTCATCCTGCAGCATGGTACATAATTCAGTGATGGCCTCCATTTTGAAATCTGCAGTTTCACTAACACTGGCATTTGGACATCTTCAGAAGGGATTCGGTAAACTTTCTCCCAGGGATATGCCCTTCCTCACATGACAGCCTGTCTGCAACTTTCACTCGAGTGTCCACCAGGGGGGCTGGCCTTTTGTTGCTCCTGCTGTTGCAGCTGTGAAGCCTCCTTCCTTCTGCACTCCCCCTCCTCCTCGAGGTGGGGGCACATGAAGACTGGATCAGTCTCGTGCCATTTGGTCTCTCCCCCTCTTGTGTGCCATCGTAGGAACACAGGAAGTAGGAGTGGGAGTAGGCCATTCAGCCCCATGAGCTTGCTCCACCATTCAATTAGATCATGGCTGATCATCTACCTCAACTCCATTTTCCCATACTATCCCCAAATCCATTGATATCTTTACTATCTAGAAATCTATCCATCTCTGTTCTGAACATACTCAGTGAATGAGCCACCACAGCCCTCTGGGGTAGAGAGTTCCAAAGATTCACCACCCTCTGAGTAAAGAAATCCCTCCTCATCTCACTCCTAATTGGCCTACCTTTTATTCTGATGCTGATCCCCTGGTTCTAGACCCTCCGGCCAGGATAAAAATCTTCCCTACATCTACCTTATTGAGCCCCGTAATCATTTTGTATGTTTCAATGAGATCGCTTCTCGTTTTTTTAAACTCTGGAGTATACAGGCCCAGTTTCCTCAATCTCTCTTCTTAAGACAATCCCGCCATCCCAGGAATTGGTCTGATGAACCTCCATTGCACTCCCTTTATGCAAGTAAAACCTTCCTTAGATAAGGAGACCAAAACTGTAACACAATACTCCAGGTGAGGTCTCACCAAGTTTTTATATAATTGCAGCAAGACATCTTGACTCCTGTACTCAAATCCCCTTACAATAAAGGCCAACATACCATTTGCCTTCCTAATTGCTTGCTGCGCCTGTATGTTGGCTTTCAGTAACTCATGAACAAAGACACCCAGGCTGCTTTGGACATCAATACTTCCCAATCTCTCACCATTTAAGAAATACTCTACATTTCTGTTTCTCATACCAAAGTGGATAATATCACATTTTTTCACATTATATTCCAATTGCCATGCTCACTCACTTAGCCTGTCTAAAACCCTTGAAGCCTCTTTGCATCCTCCTCACATTTCACATACCTACCTAGTTTGGCATCATCAACAAACTTGGAAATATTACATTTGGTCCCCATATCTAAATCATTGATGCAGATTGTGAATAGCTGGGGACAAGCACTGATCCTTGCAGTATCCTTGCAGCTGACCTCCCTTGGAACCTAAAACTGCAGTGCAAATGTCTATGGTTTCATTAAGCGGTACATTGGTGAATAGGCTAGCAATGCCGAATGAGCACATGGACACTGCATCACGACATCAAGATGCTGCATCACTATAGCATGGTGATCTAGATGCACCACCAATACCTGAATCTGTATTCATTGAACTTATGAATTCAGCAACTCGTGCAGTTCAGTTCAGTTTTAATGACACTATGTATGCTCAAATAGATGGTGTTGCCAAGGGATCCCCTCTAGGCCCAGCTCTTGCAAATACCTTTGTCGGTTTCCACGAGAAATGCATTTTCAAGGGAATGACACTACCTGCCTACCTCTTGCATATTTCTGATACGTAGATGATACATTTGCTATATTTGAATCTGCAGCTGCATGTAAGAGTTTCCTTATACATCTTAAAGGCCTTCATCCTGTACTCAAATTCACTTTTAAATGAAGCAGTCAAAAGAGCTCCCTTTTCTCAATGTGCTAGTTGAGAAATCTGCCAATGGGTTCTCTACTATTGTCTAACACAAGCCTCCCTTCACTGGTCAATGTAAGCGTTGGGATTCCTATAGTTCTACGTACTCGAAGATTGGCCTTATTGGCAACCTCATAAATAGGACCTGAGCCATTTGCTCACTGTGCAAGCTTGATGCTGAAATAGGGCTCATCAAAGCCATCCTGCAGGATGATGGCTACCCTGATCAGATCGTCACTCGCTGTATATCACACAAACTCATGGATGGGCCTAAGGACACCGCTTTCGGTACAGAGTAATCAACTGGAAGTGTAAGTTTCATTCTCTTCTTTCTTTGCAAAATAATTCGATGTACAATATTAAGGAGATGAGGAGAATGGTGTGGGTGGAGCTCTATAGCCTGGAGCCCACATTCCCATTGGGCACAAGGCAGTCCAGCTCTTATCTGCCACGCTGCTCCATGGAAGCCAGTGTTCCAGGCACTGGGGAAAAATTTGAATTGTGCTTTCGAGGCTGAGGGCTTCCAACATTTGGTAGCAGCCTTGACACCCACCATCCAGCTGATGACTGTTGTGCTCAGTGGAAGTGTGTTGGATGTGGTCCAACTTCCTGCTGCAGCTGTCTCTCAATTCAGCAGTACTTGCCAAGGCTCTGGTCTTCTATTACAAGGCACTGTGCTGCTGTAACGTGGTAAAAGAACGCAGTCTTTACAGGAGCTACCTCCGGACATACAGCCTACAGTAGCACCATGCCAGAAGCCAGCTGTAATGTGTAGTAAACCACCTCTGCCCCACCTTTCTGTTCAGCATCTGCAGTTCACCACTTTTCAACGTTCTAGTTCCAAAGAAACTACTCAACACATCAGGAGAACAGCTAGCCTAAGGGCCCGTCTGGATGCCAGTGTGTGTTTCAAATGACTAGGGTGACTGCTTGCTGAATCCAGCTCCACTTACTTTTCCCTATTCCTGAAGGCTTCATTGTCATTGCTTGATCTTTATTTTGTATTTTCTGCATAAAGTTTTAGGTTGCAATGAGGAAAAGATTGGAAGGCATCTAATCAATCCAATCTGATTATTTTTTTAAGGATTTAAACTGTTCACAGTTATCGATGCATTTGAAAGTTTGATAAACATTCAAGCAGCATAACAAGGAAAAAAGATGAATGCAGTCGTTCAAATTCAGTTCAATAAAGGATTATTTCAAATACAGCAAGCAGTATAAACAGTTCAAATTCAGTTAGTATACTGATTAAATGTTTGCTCTTTTCGCATCTTGTTGATTTTGGAAGCCAGTTTGTGTTTAGATGTTCATTGCATTGAAGTTGTATTTCCAGTTTGATTCACTATATTGAAATTCTTTGAGATCACATTCCCCTGGGAATAGTCCAGACTTTTCCACTCAACAAATGCAAGTTGGCATCGCTTTCAATGAGATCAGAGGACTGATGCATTGCTGTGTATTCCATGGACATTGCCTCCTGAGAATCTTTACTACCCGTAAGTGAGAGAAGATGGAGAAGCCAAGGTATTTGATGGCTAAGGTGATCAGTTGCTGAACACTTCATCTCGAACCTCCCTGGCAACCTGAAGCAATGTCTCACCTGAGCTGCGAACATCCCTTGGCTCTGGGACCTCATCCCTGGATCTTCTTCTTTCATGAGCTCCTCCCCATGGATGTCTATGCTCAGCACTTGCAGTAGAAATTGGCAGAAATACTAAAAGATTTCAATGGTGAATTTCATTATTTTGGTATTTACCAGGGCAATGGAACAGGTAGATATGACATTGAATGATGCGATGAGCAATGAGGTATTATATTTAAAATAAAAATGGGATGTACTGAATAAACAAACTCAAAGAAGATAAAACTCTAATCTGAATGGGTTGCATCCATAGATTTTAAAAGAATCTAGGGAAGAGATAACTGAGGCATAGTTTCACATATTTAATAATTCATTAGGAAAAGGTGTAGAACCAGAGGTCTGGGGGATAGCTAATGTAATTGCTATATTTAAGGAGTGGAGCTCCTTAAATATAGCAATTTTCCGATAGCTCAGGAGTTCCTCAGGATAGTGTCCTAGGCCCAACCATCTTCAGCTGCTTCATCAATGACCTTCTTTCCATCATAAAGTCAGAAGTAGGGATGTTCGCTGAGGATTGCACAATGTTCAGCACCATTTGCGACTCCTCAGATACTGAAGCAGTCCATGTCCAAATGCAACAAGACCTGGACAATATCCAGTCTTGAGCTGACAAGTGGCAAGTAACATTCGTGCCACACAAGTGTCAGGCAATGACCATCTCCAACAAGAGGGAATCCAACCATCGCCCCTTGATGTTCAATGGCATTACCATCACTGACTCCCCCACTATCAACATCCTGGGGGGTTACCATTGACCAGAAACTGAACTGGACTAGCCATATAAATACTGTGGCTACAAGAGCAGGTCAGAGGCTAGGTATCGTGCAACAAGTAACTCACCTCCTGACTCCCCAAAGCCTGTCCACCATCTACAAGGCACAAGTCAGGAATGTGATGGAATACTCCCCACTTGCCAGGATGAGTGCTGTTCCTACAACACTGAAGAAACTAGATACCATCCAGGACAAAACAGCCCGCTTGATTGGCACCACATCCACAAACATTCACTCCCTCCAGCACCGACGCACAGTAGCAGCAGTGTGTACCATCTACAGGATGCACTATAGAAATTCACAAAGGCTCCTTAGACAGCACCTTCCAAACCCACGACCACTACCACCTAGAAGGACAAGGGCAGCAGATAGATGGGAACACCGCCACCTGGAAATTCCCCTCCAAGTCACTCACCTCCTGACTTGGAAATATATCGCCATTCCTTTACTGCCGCTGGGTCAAAATCCTGGAACTCCCTTCCTAACATCACCGTCCGTGTACCTATGCCACATGGGCTGCAGCAGTTCAAGAGGGCAGCTCACCCACCACCTTCTCCAGGGCAACTAGGGATGGGCAATAAATGCTGGCCCAGCCAGCGAAGCCCACATCCTGTGAATGAATAAAAAAAACATGCCCAGGGAATTATAGACTTAACATTACATAACTTAACTTAACATTAATTAACAAATTATAACTTAACATTGGTAGCACTGAAATAATAAAATCCCTACCAAAGGAGAGAATAGAAACGAGAAATACAAATGTGAATAGTCAGCATGGATTTCAAAAGGGAAAATCTTTCTTGACCAACCTTACTGAATTTTTGAGGAAGTAACAGGTAGTACATGTAAATTTTTCTGGATTTTCAAAAGGTTTTCGATAAGCTGTCCCATAATAGAGAAATTAATAAGGTCAGAGAATGTGGTGTAAGTGGACAAGTGGCAGGATAGGTTACTAACTGGCTTCAAGACAGAAAGCAGCAAGAGGAAGTAAAGGGTAGTTACTCATAGTGGCAGAAGGTGGGAAGTGGTGTTCCACAAAGATCACTGCTGAGACCACTGCTGTCCCCAGTTTAATGATTTGGACATTGGAATCTGAAGTATCTTCATAAACAGTCCCAAGGTGTGTTTGACTGGGACTACTGGAAAAAAGGCATCCAGGAACTTCCAAACGTTTATTAACTATATGCAACCATAGATAAGCATGAGACTCCTTCCAGAAGCATTTCTCTCTTTCTGAGTCCTAGTTACACATGATCACTGATGATGTATATTAGCTATTATCAAAATAGCTATTAACCCTTTATACTGCAGAATCAAAAAGAGAATTTCTAAATTTGAAAATAGCACCAAATTGGGGGGAATAGTCAATAGTGAGGAGGCCTACAACAAATTACGAGAGGACATTAATAAACATGCAGAATGGGCAAATAATTGGCAAATTAAGTTCAACAAAGATAAATGTGAGGTAGCATATTTTTGTAGGAAGGTCAGAGGAACAAATCATCAATCACTAAAAGTTCGGCCACAAATTAACAAGAGCATAACAAAAGCAAACCAAGTACTAGGCTTTATTTTTAGAGGGATAGAATTAAAAAGTAGTTGAGATATGCTAAACCTGTATCAAACCTTGGTTAGACCACACTTAGGGTACTGCGTGCAGTTCTGGTCATCATATTGTGGGCAGAATTTTCCATCTGGCAATCTGGTCCGCACCACCATTTTACATGGGCGGGCCAATTAAGGCCTGCCCAGCGTGTTTTGCGTCCCCCAGGGACAGCGGGAGTGGGCGGGCGGCGACGGATCAGCAATCGCCTCCGAGTCTAATGGTGACCCGGCAGCCTGTTTAAAAGGCAAGCTGCAGCCGCTCCAAAGCTGCTGTATATGGCCAGAGGTCAGGGCCAATGCAGATCCAGGCTGGCCATGCAGGAGGGCAGGATGGGTGGTCAATGTGGTTTTCAGACGAGTGCCTTGCTGCCTTCCTCGAGGAGGTGGCAACATGGCGGGAGGTGCTCGTGCCCCAGGACGGGAGGAGGAGGCCACCCCACTTGACCAAGTGTGCGTGAGAGGAGGTAACGGAGGTCGTGAGCTCCCACGACATGGTGCGGTGCTCATGGACCCAGTGCTGCAAGCGCTTCAATGACCTGCTGTGCTGGGGAAGGGTGAGTAGCATGTTGGCATCATTCACTTCACCCATCATGTAAGCTTCTCCCCCCCTGGTGCCCCACCCATGTCTGACTGGCCTGAATGCAATGAGTCATTGATGGCATGTGTCCTCAGCTGGGTGGCCCAGCAAATATTCCCTGTGCGTTTGTCAACCTTAGAGGGTGGTGATGAAATGGGTTCTGCACCCGCAGCATGTGGTGGACTGACACCCACATGACTGTGGTGGGGGCAACCTGGAGGATCTACACCCAGCCGCAGTGCTCAAACTCCAGGACATGTCGACGTCAGGGTGATGACATGGTGGGAGGGGATCTTCAAGTTGGGGTGGCACAGATAGATCTGCTGCCCTCTGTGCTCCACGTCATTGTGCCTCCTTGCAATGGCAGGTACAACTGTGTGCTCCCAACTGTGTTGAAGGCAGCATGTGGCCAAGGGGGGCGCAGGGCTGGGGAGGACACATCTGGCATATTTATGTGAGTGTTCGGCAGCAGCTAGGTAAGGATGCATTGGACTCCTGCAATGGCCAACTGGGCTTGTGGTGGGCAGGCTGCGAGGAGATTGACGGTACAAGTATCACTTACCAATGCTCTTTTCTCATTTCCAGGAGAAGAATTCTCACAACACTGCCGAACGGGTGAGGACTGGTGGTGGGCCAGCCCAGGTAGTGCTGCTTAGCCGCTTCGAGCAGGAGGCCCTCGACCTGGAGAGGCACCATGCGCCCAGGTCCACTGGAGCCGGAGAAGCTGGGGTTCCATGGGCAGGTATGTGTGGCCAGCACTCACGTCACCAGTCATCTCCCAACAGCCATGGCAGTGCTGATTGTTGAGTGAGTGACGTTACTAACATGGCTTGCCCATTGCGTGTGAAATAATGAGCGCATGATGATCCGGGGGACAGGCATGTACATTGACATTTTCCACACGCTAACTGATCGAATGTCCTTACTCTTCCTTCCAGCATCAGCGGCACAGGGCCGGGACCCGGAGCAGCAGGGGCCCCTCTGACACCTGAGGGCTATGAAGTTCCAACATCACGAGCATCACACTATCTCTGCCAAGCAGGCACCAGCGCACATACTGGCACCTCAGTGGGCATCAGATATTTGGCTAATGTCCCAGGGCACAGCAGTGAGGGCACTTCACAGTCACTGGAAGAGCTGGCGGAGACAGAGAGTGCCAATGGCGCCAGCAGTTGGAGGACTGCAGGGACCCAGGCACATGCTCAGTCCATGGCTCATGATGAGTCTCTGGAGTCGTCGGCGATGCAGCCAACTCATGAGATGCGGCCAGGTGTGCAGGACCATCTGGTGGAGATACATGAGGCTCTGCCTGCCTTGGTGTCTGGTGGAGGAGTCCTACGCAGACCGTAGCCGATGCATTGAGCCTCATGGCTGAGCGCCAAGTTTCATCCATGGAGACAGTAGCAACTCTCATGGAGAGGCAGCTCCAGGGACAGGATCAGGGGTTCCTGGGTTTGCGCTCGGGCCTGCAATCCCTCACAGGGGCATTGACCTCAGGTGGTCAGTGCCCGTGTGGGCGGTGGTTTGGGCACCAGTTATCCCACCTCGGTGCCCATCCATCTACGGTGAGCAGGGAGGGCTGAACGGACCTCACATCGGTGGAGCAGCTGCCTGTCGTCTCTGCTGGTGCCTCTTAGGATGCTCTGGATGAGGGCGGCAGCTCCTCAGCCCCTCTGCCAGTGGCTGCGGCACCCAATGAGGCTGCGACGACTGGGGAGATGCCAGGTGCGGAGCTGGCAGCTCCCTCCCAGGCGGGGCCAACACAGGCTCGACAGGCCAGAGGACATTCGCCAGGGTCATCGAGGCCAACAGGACATCAAGGAGAGCAGGCTGTCTCAGATACCAGTGCCAGCAAGGGGGCACCACAAAGACGTAGCACCCTCAAACTTAAAATGAAGGCACCTTAGGCACACCCTGGGTTCATCACTGGTGGTTTTTTATTGGCCCCCCATGAGTTCCTTCTGATTGTGTGTGAAGTGCAACACCATTTTATTTATGTTAAGTTGAGAGGCTTTTGTGAAAGCATTAAATTAAGATCGTCTAACATGAATAGGGGTACCTCTTTTCTTGGGCAGGTGCGTGGATTCCTGAGATTTGATGAGTGATTTGTGTGTCATTGACATTTATTGACTGGGCCCACCGTCAATGCTCCTGTCCAGAGAGATTTTGCACTAAGGTCTCCAATATGGAAGGTGCAGCCCAGGCTTGTGTTGGAGATCCATATGTGCTGTGCTAGCTGAAGGTTCCTTGGATTAGAGGGTCCTAGGTGTCCCTGCCTCCCTGGAGTATGCCCGGGTCAACAACTGCGCCATCAGCATTCCCCTGTGCGTGCTCATCCTTGGACTCACTGCTGGACTCATCGTGTTCAGCCACAGCCACTCCGTCTACATCTTCTTTGTCCACAGCATCCCCCCTTTGCAGCGCAAGATTGTGGAGAGTGCAGCATGCAACCCCCATCAGCGACACGCGATCTGGGGAGTGCTGGAGTGCGCCCCTGGAACGGTCCAGGCATCTGAAGCACATTTTGAGAAGACTGATGGCTCTCTCCACCACAGCTCTTGTGGAGCCATGGCTCTGATTGTACTGCAACTCAGCTTCTGTTCTTGGGTGACGGAGTAGCGTCATGAGCCACCTTCTGAGGGGATAGCCCTTGTCACCCAGCAGCCATCCATCCAGCCGGGCTGGAGCACTGAAGAGCCCTGGCACCTGGGAGTGTCTGAGGATGTAGGCATTGTGGGAGCTGCCTGGGTACCTGGCACAGACTTGTAGAATCAGCGTCCTGTGGTCACACACTATCTGCACGTTCATGGAGTGGAAGCCCTTCCTGTTGTCGAAGGCACCGGGCTCACCTGCTGCCGCCTTGATGGCCACATGTGTGCAGTCTATTGCACCCTGGACGCGGGGGAAGCCAGCAATGGCCGCAAAGCCTCTGGCTCGCTGTGTCTGGCTAGCTTCATCCCAGCGGTAGCGGATAAAAGTCAATGCATGCCTGAACAGAGCGTTTGTGACCTGCTTGAACCAAGCTGATTGGGAGACACCTCAAAAATCACCCACCGACCCCTGGAAGGAGCAGGAGGCATAGAAGTTGAGGGCAGCTGTGACCTTTAGAGCCATGGGCATGGGGTGTCAATCCACACAGTTAGCTGAGATCTCAGGGCCAATCATCTGACAGATAGTGTTGACTGTCTCCCTTGACAGATGGAGCCCCCTTCGGCACTGCATCTCAGTCATATTGAGGTATGCTTCTCTGCCTGTGTACCCTGGCAGCAGGATAGTGGCATCTTCTGTGGCCCCTTCCGCCTTGGTCACCTCTTGGCCATGCACCCCTTGTGCCTTGCACCTCTCCTCCCAAAGGTGGCTCCCCTGGAGGCTGAATGTGCACTCCTGGCCTCCTCCCCCTTCTCACCCTCCCTTCCTCCTCAGAGGAGGTGCCTCCAGGGGAGAGATCACCTCCCCTTCCCAGGCGCAGGGAGGCTTCCTGAAACCTACAGCCCTCAAAACAAACCCTCACTGCAAAGTGCTGACCGGAAGGTTATGAGTCCAGTCCAAGCAGCTTGTATGCATTTTGAAGTTTTTCAGCTCACATAGGAAAGTTTCACGAACTTTTGTACAATAACTTTTAAATCTGTAGAATCGCAACCCGACTGAGCCCTCTTCTCCTGCTCATGGATGAGGTTTATACAAATTTCTGATACCCGCCTGCCCGTTACGCCCATACAACAAGCTGAAGATTGCACAGGCGCCACAAATTCCCCGTCAATTGGAGGCTTAAGTGGCCCGTTAATTAATGGCGGGCACGCAACAGAGATCATCGTGTGACCACCCATCAAAATATCGCGATGGTGCGCAGTGACATCTGGACGCTTGCCCGACGTCACCGCGCATCATTTTACACGTCAGCGTGCGGGTCCTGCCCCACTGCACGTCAAACGGAAAATTCTGCCCTAATAAAAAGTATATAGGGGTACTTGAGAGGGTGCAGAGAAGATTTACAAGGATGATGCCAGAAATCCATGGGTATATATCAGGAAGAGATTGCTGGTCTGGGTCACTTCTATCTTGAAAAAAAAAGGCTGAGTGGTGACCTAAAAGAAGTATTTAAAATTATCAAAGTTTTTGATAGAGTTGATACAGAGAGAATGTTTCCACTTGTGGGGAAGAGCATAATTAGAGGCCATCAATATAAGATAGTCAAATAGCTGTTTGGTAGTACAGAACTGAAAAAGGAGACAATTTTTGTCAAAACTGTTCACCTTGCACTGATCAGGACATTACACAAAAATATAAATCCAAGGGAAACAATAAATGTTTACTGCATGAGAAGAGAGTGCTGATTAGTTGTAAAGTGGACTCTGATTAGTAAAGGCGTTGCCATGGACAATGCACCAGTTGATGCTGACTGATAGTTAACTGCCAAGCATTGTTTGAAATTTAAACCAGGCAGCTTGACTCTGGTCAAGGCATTGCCCTGGTGAATGAACTCACAAATGGTGGTCACTTATTTTGTTTAGCTTGAAACAGATGCATGTTATTTCTGTCTGCAAAGAACAGGGCCCTGTTTATTAACATACTAAGCTTCCAGTACATGCAAATGCACCATACTGCGAACCTGACTGACAATCTTAAATAGGTTGTCAGCGTAATTCTTAGCATACTGAGGATGATTTAGCAAATGTTGTCCAATCGCGGAATCCATCTAATGTCAGACACTGTGGGCGGAATTTTCCATTAATGAGATTAAGAGCAGTGGTGGGCGGTTTTGGAAGTGCCCAGCTTGCTGGACAGAATGTTGGGAACTCATGCCCGATTTTGGAGGGTCATTAATCATACACAGGTGAGTATCAGTCGATGGGTGGAGTTGATTCATCCGCGCATCGTCAGCTGGCGATGTCGAAGGTCTGGGCGTCATATTTAAAGGCCAGTCCAGCACATAAACTCACTCTCTCCAGCCCACCTGTCTTCCGGACATGTGCAGAAATGTCTTGCAGCCAGAAGAAGCAAGCCGAGAGCCTCAAGAAGAAGGCAGCTTCAACCACCAAGCCCTCCAGGCCTTGATCAGAAGAGTGCAGGTGTACAAGCAAGTCCTCTATGCCAGGGGTGGGTGCAGGAAATGCAGCAGCCTCACCTCTCCGGCAGGTCAGCACGGTTGGCAACCATGCCCGAAAGTGCAGGAAGAGGATGAATTATCTCATCCGATCCACCAGGGTAAGTCATCCTTCAACTGCCTCCAACATCAAACTCTCATCATGGTATCATGCACTCAATCGGCTGGCTACTCTCTTCAAGGATCCCACACAACTATTAGTGGGGGGCACATATCAACACTTATTCTCTCACTGGGACTTTCACATCACCACCATCCCACCTGTCATGTTGCTCACACTCCATCCTCTGGCCCTTCCGGGGAGGGCTCAGCACAAACAGGGGACATGCATGATATGCTCATCCTGCAGGATGTGGGAAATGAGGGACACTTCCAGCGTCCCTGGTGACCATGTGTGCGGAAGGTGTGTCCAAATGCAGCTTCTAGCTAACCGGATTTCGGAGCTGGAGCTGCGGGTGGACTCATTGTGGAGCATCCGCAATGCTGAGCAAGTCATGAATAGCACGTTTAGCGAGGTGGTCACACCGCACGTGAAGATTGCGCAGGTAGAAAGGGAATGGGTGACCATCAGGAACAGTAAAAGACTCAGGAAGGTAATGCAGGAGTCCCCTGTGGTCATCCCCCTCTCTAACAGATATACCACTTTGGATACTGTTGGGGGGATGGCCTCTCAGGAGAAAGCAGCAACAGCCAAGTTCATGGCGCCGTGGGTGGCTCTGCTGCTCAGAGGGGCAGGAGGAAAACAAGTGGCAGGGCTATAGTGATAGTGGATTCAATAGTTAGGGGCACAGACAGATGCTTCTGTGGCCGCAAACGTGAATCAAGGATGGAATGTTGCCTCCCTGGTGCCAGGGTCCAGGATGTCATGGAGTGGCTGCAGGACATTCTGGGGAGGGAAGGTAAACAGCCAGTGGTTGTGGTACACATTGCTACCAACAACATAGGAAAACTAAGGGATGAGGACCTGCAAGCTCAGTACAGGAAGTTGGGAGATAAATTAAAATGCAGGACCTCAAACATAGTAATCTCAGGATTACTCCCAGTTCCACGTGCTAGCAAGAGCAGGAATAAGAGGATAGACCAAATGAACACATGGCTGGGGAGATGGTGTAGCGGGGAGGGATTCAGATTGTTGAGGCACTGGGACCGGTTCTGGGGAAGATGGGACCTGTACAAACCGGACAGGCTGCACCAAGGCAGAGCTGGGACCAGTGTCCTTGCGGGGGCTTTTGCTAGTTCCGTTGGGGGGTATTTAAACTAGTGTGGCAGGGGGATGGGATCCCAGGAGTAGGATCAGATAGGTCAGATTCAGATCAGAAAAATGGAGGTAGAACATTAGCTAGGGACATTATGATAGATATGGAGTTACAGGAGAAGCAAAGTTTAAAAAGTGTCCAGCAAGGGAAATTGATGGGTTTAACTGTTTATACTTCAATGCAAGGAGTATTACAAACAAGGTAAAAACAAAAATAAAAATACCTGGAAAAACTCAGCAGGTCTGACAGCATCTGCAGAGAGGAATACAGTTAACGTTTCGAGTCCGTATGACTCTTCATCAGAACTAAGGAAAAATAGAAGAGAGGTGAAATATAAGCTGGGTTAAGTGCGAGGGGGACAGGTAGACCTGGATAGAGGGACAGGTGCAGATTGCCAAAAGATGTCATAGACAAAAGGACAAAGGGGTGTTGACGGTGGTGATATTATCTAAGAAATGTGCTAATTAAGGGTAGAAAGCAGGACGAGCAAGGTACAGATAGCCCTAGTGGGGGTGGGGTGGGGGGAAGGGATCGAAATAGGCTAAAAGGTAGAGATAAAACAATGCATGGAAATACATTTAAAAATAGTAGAAATAGGTGGGAAAAGAAAAATATATATAAATTATTGGAAAAAAGGGGGATCGGAAAGGGGGTGGGGATGGAGGAGACAGTTCGTGATCTAAAGTTGTTGAACTCGATATTCAATCTGGAAGGCTGTAGAGTGCCTAGTCGGAAGATGAGGTGCTGTTCCTTCAGTTTGCGTTGAACTTCACTGGAACATTGCAGCAGGCCAAGGATGGACATGTGGGCATGAGAGCAGGATGGGGTGTTGAAATGGCAAGCGACAGGGAGATCTGGGTTATGCTTGCGGACAGACCGAAGGTGTTCCGCAAAATGGTCTCTCCAATGTAGAGGAAACCGTATTGGGAGCAGCGAATGCAGTAGACTAAATTGAGGGAAGTGCAAGTGAAATGCTGCTTCACTTGAAAGGAGTGTTTGGGCCCTTGGACGATGAGGAGGGGGGAAGTAAAGGGGCAGGTGTTGCACCTTCTGTGGTTGCATGGGAAGGTGCCGTGGGAGGGGTTGAGATGTAAGGGGTGATGGAGGATCTACCTTTTAGCCTATTTCGATCCCTTCCCCCCACCCCACCCCCACTAGGACTATCTTTCCCTTGCTCATCCTGCTTTCTAACCTTAATGTCCCCATTAGCACATTTCTTAGATAATATCACCACCGTCAACACCCCTTTGTCCTTTTGTCTATGACATCTTTTGGCAATCTCCACCTATCACTGGCCCTCTATCCAGCTCTACCTGTCCCACCCCCCCTTAAACCAGCTTATATTTCACCTCTCTTCTATTTTTCCTTCGTTCTGATGAAGAGTCATACGGACTCGAAACATTAACTGTATTCCTCTCCGCAGATGCTGTCAGACCTGCTGAGTTTTTCCAGGTATTTTTATTTTTGTTTTTGTTTTGGATTTCCAGCATCCGCAGTTTTTTGCTTTTACAAACAAGGTAGATGAGTTAAGGGCATAGGTAGACACATGGCAGCAGGATGTCATTGCTATAACGGAAACCTGGCTAAAGGAGGAACAAAACTGGTAGCTTAATATCCCTGGTTATAGAGTCTTCAGACATGATAGAGTAGGAGATAAAAAAGGAGGGTGGTTAGCACTAATGGTTAAAGAATCAATTCCAGTTGTAAGAAGGGATGATATACTAAATGGGTCAACAAACGAGGCTTTATGGATTGAGCTTAGAAATAAACAAGTCACACTACTGGGAGTATACTACAGACCCCCAAATAGTGAAAGGGAGATAGAAGAACAAATATGGAGGCAGATTTCTGCTTGTAAGAACAAGAGGGCAATAATAGTCGGAGACTTCAACTATCCTAATATCAACTGGGATTCAAACAATATAAGGGGCACTCATGCAGTGTGTCCAGGAAAAATTTTTCAACCAATTAGTGACAAACTCAACAAGAGGAGATGCAATTCTAGACCTTGTCTTGGGGAACGAAGAAGGGCAAGTGGATGAAGTGACAGTTGGCGACCATATCAGGGACAGTGATCACAATTCAGTTAGATTTAGCATTACCATGGAAAAAGACAGAGATAAAGCAGGAGTAAAAGTCTTGAACTGGGGGAAGGCAAATTTTGCAGAAAAGAGAAGGGACTTGGCTGAGGTGGACTGGACAGCACTGCTGGAGGATAAACCAGTGGAAAACCAGTGGGAAGCACTTAAAAGCGAGATCCTAATTGTACAAAGTAGACATGTCCCCTAGAAAGATGAGTGGTACTGCCAAATCTAGGCCCCCCTGGTTGTCTAGAGGAATACAGGGGAAGATCAAACAGAAAAAGAAAGCGTACAATAGGCACAAAGAACTAAGCACTGCAGGTAGCCTAGACGAATATAGGAAGCGCAGGGACGAAGTGAAAAAGGAAATAAGGAAATCAAAGAGAGGGCATGAAAAAAGATTAGCAAGTAAAGTTAAAGATAACCCAAAGATGTTTTACCAATACATTAATGCGAAAAGATTAGTTAAGGAAAAAGTGGGACCTATCAGAGATGAAGATGGAAACTTGTGTGTAGATGCAGAGGCTGTGGGAAGGGTTTTGAATGAATATTTTGTCTCCGTGTTTACAAAGGAAAGGGAGGATGTAGTAGTCCAGGAAGAACACTGCGAGATATTGGATGGGATAGCCATAAAGAGAGAGGAAGTACTCGAAGGGTTGAAATCCTTGAAGGTTGATAAGTCACCAGAGCCAGATGGATTGTTTCCGAGGCTGCTGAAGGAAGTCAGGGAGGAGATAGCAGATGCTCTGAGGATAATTTTCCAATCGTCACTAGATACAGGGGTACTCCTAGGTACTGGAGGACTGGAGAAATACAAACTTAGTTCCATTGTTTAAAAAGGGATCAAAGGAAATGCCAAACAATTATAGGCCAGTTAGCCTTACATCGATGGTGAGCAAATTAGTAGAATCAATCCAGAGAGATAGGGTTAACTGTTATGTGGAAAAGCATGGACTAGTCAGGGATGGTCAGCATGGATTTGTTAAAGCAAGGTCTTGCCTCACAAATTTGATTGAATTCTTTGAGGAAGTGACAAGAAGGGTTGATGAAGGTAGTGCAGTGGATGTTGTGTACATGGATTTTAGCAAGGCATTTGACAAGGTCCCACATGGCAGATTGGTCAGGAAAGTAAAAGTCCATGGGATTCAGGGTACTGTGTCAAACTAGATAAGAGATTGGCTTTGTAACAGGAAACAAAGGGTAATGGTCGATGGATGCCCTTGCGAATGGAAAGTTGACTCAAGTGGTGTTCCACAGGGGTTGGTGTTGGGACCCTTGCTGTTTGTGTTATATATTAATGATTTGGACGTGAACGTGGGGGGCACGATTGGGAAATTTGCAGATGACACAAAGATTGGCTGAGTAGTGGATAGTGTAGAGGATAGCCATAATCTCCAAAACGATATAGATGGGTTGGTGGAGTGGACGGTAAAGTGGCAGATGGATTTTAACATTGAGAAGTGTGAGGTCATACATTTAGGGAGGTCAAACTATTGCAGGGATTACAAAATAAATGGGAATATATTAAGAGGGGTAGGTGAAGTGAGAGATCTTGGTGTACAAGTACACAGGTCCCTGAAGGCAGCAGTTCAAGTAGACCAGGTTGTAAAGAAGGCATATGGAATGCTCTCCTTCATTGGCAGAGGTATAGAATATAAAAGTAAGGATATAATGTTGGAATTGTATAAAACACTGGTGAGGCCACAACTGGAGTATTGTGTGCAGTTCTGGTCACCACATTACAGGAAGGACGTAATAGCTCTGGAGAGAGTGCAGAGGAGGTTTACAAGAATGTTGCCGGGGTTAGAAAAGTGTAGCTACGAGGAGAGATTGGATAGGTTGGGGTTATTTTCCTTAGAACAAAGAAGGCTGAGAGGTGACTTGATTGAGGTGTACAAAATTATGAGGGGAGTAGATAGAGTGGACAGGATAAAATTGTTTCCCTTGATGGAGAATTCTAGAACCAGGGGATATAGATTCAAGATAAGTGGCAGAAGGTGTAGGGTGGACATGAGGAAGAATTTATTTACGCAGAGGGTAGTGGGTGTCTGGAATTCGCTGCCCAAGTTGGTGGTAGAGGCAGAAATTCTAAACTCTTTTAAAAAGTACCTGGATCTGCACCTTAAGTGCTGTAAGCTGCAGGGCTATGGGCCGGGTGCAGGAAGGTTGGATTAGAAAGGGCACCTGGGTGTCCTCGGGCTGGCATAGACAAGATGGTCCGAATTGCCTCCTTCTGTGCTGTAACTTTTATACGGTTCTAACCTCTGCTCTGCCCCCTCTCATCACATGTTTTTCTTTCTTCTTCATACAGACCAAGCTGACACACAACAGGCGCGAGAGATCACAGACCAGGGGAGGGACCGCCGACATCATTGCCCTCACTGAGTTTGAGGAGGCTGCAGCCAAGCTGGCTGGGGAGGACAGGAATTGTTCCTGTGGGGAAGGGGAGGCTGGCCTCTCCCAGCAACCTAGTACGGATCACAGCTCCATCACCTCACCAAATCCTGACAATCACAGTGAGTCACATGCTGTCTTATACAGCTCATGCTCATTAACTGAAATTCTATTTTCTAGGCACCAGCGGATCGAGGCCCCCAGGCCAGCCGAGGACCAGTGTGAGCTCCCAGACCATGTCGAAAGAGGAAGCTGCAAAAACCGTCACAGTGCTCACATGCACCCTCCACTAGCTCAGAGACCCACACGTTGGTGGGGTACAGCTGTAGATTAGGCACGGGCTCTCTTTCTGGAGAACATCTCACGGACACGTCCCTGCAGCAGTCGGATGTGGTGGAACGTCAGGCAGAGATTTGACAGTCACTCAACAGACTGTAGAAAATGATGGAGGAGTCCATCTGCGTTCTATCTGATGTCGTGGCTCCGACATGTGAGTGCCCCGAGGTCACCATGGGAAGGCTAGCAACCAACATGGAGACCTTGATCCTGCAGATCTTGCCGGATATGCATTCGGACCTGCACTCCATGGCCACACACCCTGGTGGGCACCATCGAGATGTAGGCAACGTTGGAAGAGGCACCTTGACCACCCTCCAGGCGCACCATCTCCTGCAGGAGTCAGGGCGGGGCCCTCGGGCACCCACAGGGAGGATGAGCCTCAGCCAGACACCCCGGGGCCTCCTCTCAGGACACTCCAAGGCAACAGCCCCTTCTGCCTGTGACCCCATGCTCTCCAGCTTCTCAGGCAGCTGAGGGCACTTCTGCCCCTCAGGAAGTGATCCTTATCAGGCCGGGACCCTCCAGGCCTCGGGCCACCAGAGGACATCCGCCAAGATCATCACAGGCAGCAGGACATAGCAGTCAGCAGCTGCCACCACTTCTGCTGCAAATATCGGACTGCACCCAGGCATAGCAGTGGAGTTTGAAAAGTTAAGAAAAATTTATGTCACTTTTGGGCTTTGTGGGCCATACATGTAAAGAAATTGCACTTTTGTGAATACATTTGATGGTTACGTGAATGTTTTAGGCAGCTGAAAGCGTTGTGATTTTATACTTTGGAATCCTGCTCTTTCGAGGCTTAGCCTTCCTCCCACTGTGTTCCAACATGAGATTCCCATTCCTGTGATGTCAACCTCAGTTGAACTCGTCTCTGCACCTTTGTATGATGTCAGGGAGATGTGTTTAAATCTTTATTTGAAGTGCGTGATGTAAGAGTTTATAACCCTTCTTCCTCAAGGAACACCATTGAGTGAGGGCAGCTCATCAGCATTGATATTCTAGCGCCATGTGTGTCTCCTCAGTTGTTGTGGCAGAAAAAAAGACATGCACAGGAGGAGGAGATCCCTCGGCATGTCCACACCTCAGTCGCAGTGGTGTTTACATCACTCGATAACAGCGAAGGCTTCAAGTCTTCTCTCACATCGCTCTTGCTCCTAAGTGGACTCTAAGCTTCCAGAGTTAGCTCACTCACAGGGCTGCAGAGATGCAAATGTGAATGCAGGACTCGTTCTCGCTGCAAGTAGTGGATATTCCCTGAGATGAAAGAAAATGGCTTGAGGGCTAGGAGACATGTGGCCACATTCCCTCACTTAACTTTACTCTTCCTGGAACCTGTCAGCGATTAACGTATCACAGGAACATCTCCCACGTCTTCCTTCCTCTATGGCGTGATCATGCTCATGCTGACCCTCAGTAGCCTCCTGAGGTTCCTGGGCCTCGGGATCTTTATCCTCCGATGAGCTCTCACCCTCCTCCAGTTCATTCTCTGTCAGGGGTTCTCCTCTTTGCATAGCCAGATTGTGAAGGGCACAACACACTGCGATGATGCGGGAAACCTTGTCGGGAGTGTGTTGCAGTGAGCCACTTGAGGGGTCCAAGCATCTGAAGCACATCTTCAGAAGCCCTATGGTCTGCTCTGAATGGAGCATGTGGAGCTGTGAGCAGCATTCACGACTCTAAGGGTGAAACACTGGTGTCATCAGCCAGCATTTCAGTGCTTATCCCTAAGCAGCCAGCCCTGCAGACATAATGGCCCCTCAAAAATCTCAGGCACTGGGAGTGACTCAGGATGTCGGAGTCATGGCAACTCCCAGGGTATCACTCCCAGGGTACCGTGCACAAATGTGCAGGATGTGCTTCTGGTGATCACTCTTGAACATTGATGAAATGATAGCCCTTGCGGTTTATAAACTTTAGGGGTTGCTGCCATGGAGCCTGTATAGCCACATGGGTGCAGTCTATTGTACCCTGCACTCTAGGGAAGCCTGAGATAGTGGCGAAGTCAGTGAATCTTGCAGCCTGGCTATCTTCATCCATAGCAAACTGACATAATGATAGGCCCTCCTGTAAAGGGAATCTGGAATCTCGTTTACGCATCGATGTGTTTTGGACTGAGAGACGCCGTACTGGTCCCCTGTTGATCCTTGGAAAGAACCAGAGACCAAGAAGTTGAGTGCTGCAGTCACCTTCAAAGCCACTGGCAGGGGATAGCCTCCAGCTCCACATGGCAACAGGTCTTCACGAAGAATGTGGCATATGTGATGCACCAGAGCTCGGGACAAGTGCAGACGGGCACAGCATTGCCTCTCACTCGTTTGTAAATAGGAGATTCTTCTATGATGAACCCTAGGTCTGACGAGTCACCCCCTTGTCTGTGTCTCTCCTCCTGACCCTCCTGTTCATGCTCTGGCTCCACTTGACCATGTCCCTCCTGCTGGACCTGTGCACGGAGTCGCCTCTCCCTCCTTCACCTCCTCCATTGCATCATGACCCTGACAAAGGCAGCATTGAGCCCTGGATCCATATGTGCTTTTGTCTTCTCTCTGAAAGGAAACATTGAAGACATTCATTATTCAAGTGGCAAGAAAGCGAAGCTCAGAAGATGAAACGTATGAAACTTGTAAGGGTCCATAATTTTTCCTGCCCTGCTTGCGTGGTGGCTGATGCTGCCTTGTCCCTGAGACACTAGCTCACACACCGAGGTGACCAAGATGGCATCGCAGATATGTAACATCTTGAGCTCTGCGTGGGATTTTAAAGTTTAATTGAGATGAGTGACCCAACCTAGCTCTGTGCTGCAATCTCTGATGTGGCATATTAATGACCAATCGGTTTTCTTTTATTAATTTACGGGATGTGGACTTCACTGGCTAGGCCAGCATTTATTGCCCATCCCTAATTGCCCTTGAGAAGGTGGTGGTGAGCTGCCTTTTTGAACAGCAATCTCTGTGGTGTAGGTATATCCACAGTGCTGTTAGGGAGGGAGTTCCAGGAATTTGACCCAGTGACAGTGAAGAAATAGCAATATACTTCCAAGTTTAGTGACTTGGAGGGGAACTTCCATGTGATGGTGTTCCCATGTGTCTGCTATGAGTGGATGCCCTTTGGCTCGTTAGGTGTCATATTTGGTGAACAGGTGACAGGCCTTCATTGATGGAATGCCATATATAATACAGCTGTGCCTCCTTCACTATTGCCTGCATTCCCAAATTCTACATTCCTTTGTGTTACTCTTGACTGTGATGTGAAGCCACTGAGCTCTGAGTAGCCCTTTAACGGTGCAAATTAAGCTATTGGCTTTTCATGGCTTTCATCGCAAGGAGATCTTCCTCCTTTCTTGAGGTGTCAGCTGTGGCTCAGTTCATAGCACCCTCGCCTTTGAATCAGAGGGTTGTGGGTTCATGTCCCACTCCCGGAAACCAAGAACTGTGATTGTACTCGAAAGAGTTGCAATCTGTGACTGTTGATAACTCGAAAGAGTTTCCTCCTTTCTTTCTAAGCAGACTCTTTTCACTCCTGCAGCAACAAGAGGTTAGGGGGTAGAAAGGCCCCCTCTAATTCACCCTTCCCCCTCACTGCCATTCCACAGCCTTCCCTCCCCATTGCCCCCCTCATGTTCACCCTTCCCCCTCACTGTCATTCCACAGCCTTCCCTCCCCATTGCCCCCCTCATGTTCACCCTTCCACCTCACTGTCATTCCACAGCGTTCCTTCCCCATTGCCCGCCTTGTGTTCATCAACCCCACCCTTGCCTCACAGCCCACCCCCCGTTGAAGTGCCAGTTTCTGAAAGTGGAGGTGGGCATGAGTGCCACAGCACAGTGGTGTTCTTCGGGACAATGTTGGCAAAGAGCAGGAACAGACCAACCCGACAGCACCAGTAGTGTGGCGTTCATTGCAACAAGACCAGCGCAGCACTATGGCTGGTAGGCTATATATGTTCCACTCACTTTGAAGTTACCACCAAACTGAGGTCTGACTTGTGCACGCCACCCCTTTTCAACCGGGTTTGAGGCTGATGTAATTTCCCGCTGGCGTGACAAGATTCCAGCGAGCAGCTGTTTTAATTAACATTCATGAGATGTTAATGAATGAAGGTGTTCACGCCTCTAGTTGGCGGGATAACCAACCCGCCATAAAACCCACTATTAGAAGAATTGCAAGCTGTTTTTAGGCTGGCGAATTTCCGACTTTTTGCCTACCACTGGATTCTCCATTCCCACCCGTCGCGAAACCTGCCACAGGCGGGATGGGAAAATTCTGCTCTGTCTTTTGAGGTTTCCAAGCATGGACTGATTGGTTACAGTCTGTATCTTGCACGTTGCGAACAGCAGAAGGGACCTACTGCTTAATACAATCCGCTAGTCTTTGGGATGTATGGCCTAGCATCACACTGGCACTGAAATCCATATACCACATTCCTCATTTTTATGATAGGCAGAATGTCTTTTTAGCTTGACAGCAGTATCCTATTAGTGGCAAATACCACTCGTGTTGCAACTGCATCGTAGCAGCATTAAACAGCTAGCTTCACCTGTTGCTCCAATTTCTGAGGTACCTTGACCTTCTAGGTTAATCTGAGTTGACTGGGCACGTTTCAGGACCGGAAGTGTTGGCCTTAGGCCTATTCATGAGTTTGAGTGATATACAGCACAAAATGATCTGACCAGGGTAGCCATTATCCCGCAGGATGCTTTTCATGTGCCCTATTTCAGCATTAAGCTTGCACGGTGAACAAATAGCTCAGACCCTATTGCCAATAAGGCCAATCTTGTAGGGCATGGAACTGTAAGAATCCCAACGTGTATATTGACCAGTGAAGGTAGGCTTGCGGTAGGCTGTGGTAGAGAACCCCCTGGCAGATTTTCAGAAGTGAAAGCACCGGTTAGAAAGTGGCTGAAGAAATGGAGAGAAAATGGGAATACAGAGATGCAGGGAGGAGCGGCAGCTGGAGTGAGGTAATCCTCCAGTTGTGGTTAAGAAATCGAGTGGTTAACCCATCGAATAATGGTTAAAGGACTGAATGAGCGCTGAAAATGGAAATGAGGATGGAAGTCACTCGGTTGTAGTTAATTATGTTTTAGTGTGGGTGCGTGGGGGGTGACAGTTTCTCTTGATATCTATATCAATGTTTCTCATTGAAACAGATCAATTAACTGATCTTGCGTGAGGATCATTTCAGGCAGAGTCAGGTGGATTTTTTTATTCTTTGAGCAAATAATGGGCACTTCTTCTCACGCTTCTTGTACAGTTGGAATTTGAAATGCAGCACGTTTCTTTGGCGTGCTTTCATCTTGTCGTTTGAAATATGAACAAGCACCGAACTCATTCATTATAGTTGATAGTTTGACAACTTCCGCCACCAACTCTCCCTGATCCCAGGGACTTCACTGGTTGGCTGATTGTTGTGTTCATAAGATTGATGTGATATTTTCAAAAGTAGTGCAGTGCCACCTTTTAAAGCTGACCCAGTGTAAATCAGAACATTCCCGATGCAGTGAGAAATTGAGAGATTTTCTTGTTGGTCTTTTCTGACAGTGGATGGGTGTTGTGAACCACTTTGGTTGTCAAAGGTTTAGGGAGCAAGCCTGTGCTATTGTTTGTGGATTATTGGCTGCATCAATCTGTCCAGTCCTTTGATGCCAGTCATGGTATGAATTCTTTATTTTGTTCAAACATGCTTGTGGCAATGGATTGATAATCAAAGTGCTTTGAACACGGAAACCACAAGCTCAATACAAAAAAACGGTTACTGGTCAAAGAAACAACCTTCCATGCATTAAATTATAATTAGTCAAATTTGAGATTCTTTATACAGGTAAGAAATTTAAGTCACTTTCAGCCCTGCAGATTTCTTAATGAGTACATCAAGGAAGGGGAGTTCATTTGACTGCTCCATTTCAAAGGTGAATTTGAGTGCAGGATGGAGCCCATTAAGACATGTGAGGAAATTATTACATGCAGCTGTGGATTTAAATATAGCAAACGTATCATCCACATATCAGAAATATGCGAGGGGTAGGAGGTTAGGTGTTATTCTATCAAAGACACATTTCTCATGAAACACAACAAAGATGTTTGCGAGAGCTGCGCCTAAAGGGCAACACCATTTATTTGGGCAGATATGGTGTTGTTAAAACTGAACTCAACTGTGTGAGTTGCCAAGTTCAATGAATACCAATTCACACAACGGTGGTGGGTCTAGATCTCCATGATATAGTGCTATGGCTTCCTTAAGTGGAACATTGGTGAATAGGAAAGCAATGTCAAATGAACACGTGGACACAGCATTGCTATCGATATGCAAGTCCGGTATGGTCTTCGCAAATGTGAAGGAATCCTTCACCGTGTATGTGGAAAACCTGCTCAGAACTGCTTGTAACAATTCGCCCAACCATTTGGCCAATTCATAATGTGCAGAACCGGTTATAGATAAGATAGGGTGTAAAGGTATGTAGACCGTATGCCCCAAAGACTGTCAGATTGCATTCAACAGCATGTCCCTCCCGCTGTTCACAATGGGCAAGGTACAGATCTTATCCAACCAGCTGATGCTTGCAAAACTCAAAACAGTGTCCAACATTACATGTGATTCCGCGATTTGCTAAATAATCCTCAATGCGCTAAGGATTACGCTGACAACCAATTTAAGATTGTTAGTTGGGCTCGCAGTGTGGCACATGTGTGTGTACTGGAAGTTACGTATATTAATACACAGAGCTTCGTTCTTTGCAGACAGAAAGAACATGTGCACACATTGCGTTTGTTTCAGCTAAACAAAATAAGTGACAGCCATTTGCTGGCTCATTCCTCAGGGCAATGCCTTGACCAATCAGAGTCAAGCTGCCTGGTTTAAATTTCAAACAATGACAGTTAACTGACAGTCACCATCATCTGGTGCATTCTCCATGGCAACACTCTACAAATCCACTTGCTAACCAATCAGCACTCTCCTCTCATACAGTATAAGTTTGTTGTCTCCCTTGGATTTGTATTCTTGAAGAATGTCCTGATGAGTGCAAGGCGAAAAACTGACAAAAAAAGTCTCTTTTTTAGCAATACTTAAGATAGTCACCAAGAAATGCAATTCAGAAGAAACCTCTTTATCCAAAGAGTGGTGAGAATATGGAACTCATTATCAAAGGAAGTGGTTGAAATGAATTAAATAGATGCATTTAAGGGGAAGCCAGACAGCATATAAATGAATAAGATATATTGTTACAAAGGTAGATTTAGATGAGGAAAGATAGAAGGAGGTTCATGTGGAGCATGAGGTGGTGGATAGGGAGCAGCTTTTCCCCTTAGCTGAAGGGTCAGTCACGAGGGGACATAAGTTCAAGGTGAGGGGCAGGACGTTTGGGGGGATGTGAGGAAAAACTTTTTTACCCAGAGGGTGGTGACGGTCTGGAATGCGCTGCCTGGGAGGGTGGTAGAGGCAGGTTGCCTCACATCCTTTAAAAAGTACCTGGATAAGCACTTGGCACGTCATAACATTCAAGGCTATGGGCCAAGTACTGGTAAATGGGGTTAGGTAGGTAGGTCAGTTGTTTCTCACGTGTCGGTGCAGACTCGATGGGCCGAAGGGCCTCTTCTGCACTGAGTGATTCTGTGATTCTGCGGGGCAGGCTCGAGGGGCTGAATTGCCTACTCCTGCTTCTAGTTCTTGTGTTATCTTCTGAGGGGGCTTGACAGAATAGATGCTGAGAGGATGTTTTGTTGCATGGGGGAATCGAGAACCTGGGGGCATAGTTTACAACTAAGGGATCGCCCATTTAAGACTGAGGGGACGGGCCAGATTTGAATTTGGACTTGGCAATCCCAGAAGTAGTGAGAAGTCAGAGGCACACCCGGCGTGGGTTGGGTGACTCAGGCGCATATCAAAAGCACCCCTTTTGCAAGGCCTGCTTGAGAAATTGATCTTCAATGTTATACTTCCTGAGCTTTGGAGGAGACATCTTTGGGTTATCAGGTAAGGGTCAAAGCTGTAAATATTGTCCAACTGTTAGCTGACCCTGGAATGGATGGCCCATCAATTGTCATTGCTGCCGACTAATCAAAAATGTACTGAACTAAACCACTGAGTGGCATCTCAAGACACAGCCATTGCTATCATGACTTGGTGCATATAATATGCAGTGATGTAGTTAGCTGGCTAGACTCAGTGGATGAATGATGAACAGTACCATGCTCATTATCCCATCCACTTTCCCTTTTGATACCCATCCCATCACTGTGGACCCATGACCAGGTCCCGGACATCAACATACTGTCATGGCATAACAGTCTGACTAAGAGGCAGTATGTCAGTGGGACTGTCAGTCATCGCTGAGCACAGCGTGCTACCTTGGTGTCACAGCCACACCATACATGCCTCGAAGCAATGGTGGAGATACTTACCTGGCAGAGGAGAGACCATGATCATGGTTCTGCCAGGGCAAGGTCGGGAAGCAAATGCTATAACCAATCGAACCCCATACCATGGGGTATCTAACCCGTCCAAGTCACGGTGAAGGACAGCGAAGGAGGAGCACCTATGGATCGGGCCTTCTTCTCCAGGAGGATCTTGTTAAAGGTGTGTGGTTTTGAAGCTGCAGAGATCTACACCCTGCAGGACTTCCCCAGCGCTGGATATTTTGATGTGTCATTCAAGCGAGTGGCAGACTGCGTCAAGCTTCTGAAGGTGTTCGAGGAGAAGAGAGACCTGCCAGAGATGAAGATCCTGACAGCTGAGCCGCTCTTTGCTTTGCCGTTGCAACGGGACCAGGTGGTGACGATGCACCTTTACAACCCCTTCGTCCCTGTCGCCGACGTGCTCACCTTCCTCACCAGGTACTTCGATAAGGTGGGGAGCTGCACCGAGGTTAGAGACGATTTGGGGATCTGGACAGGCAAACGCCAGTTTAAGGTCACGCTCAAGACCGACGGTAAGGGAGCCACCTTCCACCCTCCTTCCAGATTCGCTATCGGGGGAAGCCGTGGCTACCTTGTCTACGCTGGGCAACCCAAACATTATCGCTCATGCGGCAAGGCTGGTCATGTGGTGGCCAACTGCAGCGCCTCCCTCTGCAAGAACTGCAAACAGGAAGGGCATCAGACAAAAGACTGCAAACAGGCTAAGTGATGCAACGTTTGTGGCGAGGTAGGTCACCTCTACAGGACCTGCCCCAAACGCTGCCGTACTTATGCACAGGCAGCCAAAGCCAACGAGGGGGAAGCAGAAGAAATGCTTCGTGTCACTCCAACCACCAAGGCCCCCAGGGAGCTCAACGGGACAAAGGAGGACACAGAGAGAGACAAGGCGGAGGAAAAGATTGAGGCAACAGACAGCCAATCAACAGCACTACCCCCTGAACCTCCCACTCCTCAGGACAGCGAATCAATGGAGGAGGAGGAGGCAGCAGTGGAAAAGCAGCAGGGGGAGTGGCAGACGGTGAAGAGAGCCAAAAGGAAGAAGGGGCTAAGAAGGAACCAAGCCATTTCCCAGACAAGTGGCAAGAGGCGTCTCCCATCCGACATGGATGACAAAGGCAGCAGCTCTTCGGATGAAGAAGTGCCAGGGCGGCACCGACAGAAAAAGCGGCAAAGCTCTAGGGAGTTGGAGGACGAGACACCCGAGCTCCAGAACATTGGAGACAATGAGGAGACCAGCGCACCCCAAACTTTGCCTACAACCCGAAGAGGCCAGTGCACCACAGCCCCAGGAATCTGGGAGCAGTGAGGCAATCAGCGCACCAGCTCCGGAAAGCCGGGAGCAGCAACACCCCAGAGGGGGTGAGGTTTGGAGAAGCTTCTGCAGCAAAGGTCATCTCAAACCCCGCTCTCTGCACGGACCCCGAGATGCCACCCGAGCAGAACACTGCCAATGAGGATTTCCTCAGCCCATCCAAAGTGAAGGAATTTGAGCTCACTACGGGTATGAAGCAGCAGACTAAAGGTCTGGGACTCTCAGAGACAACAGGTTTGGTAGGAGAATAAATGCTTTAAAATGGGTTTAAAGATTGTGTCCATAAATGTGCGTAGCATTAAATCTACTACGCGATGTGTTGCGACCTTGGACTACCTTGCCAAGGTCAAAGCTGACCTGTTGTTTTTGTAGGAGTGTGTGATACTGCACCTCAGCTCCTACAGGCAATGGTCACGATGATGGTCCCACGGGCCATCGATCTGGTCGGACGGAAACGACTCTCGTTCCTCCGGCCTGGGTATTCTGCTGCGGGGAGGCAATTTCACCGTCTCCAAGGTTAAGGAGGTGGTGGGCGGGCGCCTCCTCTTAGCAGACGTAATGTACAAGAACGCTCCACTCCGGTTAATTAACGTGTATGCCCCGTCACAAGGGGCCGAGCGGCTGGAGGTTTTTCAGCAGCTCCCACTGGTGCTGGCGACCTCCAGGCCGGTCATTCTGGGCGGTGACTTCAACTGCACCATCGATGCGGCTGGACGATCCAGCAGGGCCGACAGCAGATTGGACGCTACGTCCAGATCCCTGATGGAAACAGTTAAGGATGCCAAGCTACACGACGTCTTCAGCAACCCTGCAGACAGAGCGCAGCGTAGATACACCTGGTCGTGGCCAGACGGGTCCATCCGTTCCAGGATAGACTTCCTGTTTGTATCCCGTGCATTCGCAGTCAGATCCACCGACGTCAAGCCGGTGTTTTTCTCTGACCACTGCCTCCTACTGGCTGACTCCCACTTAGAGAAGGACCAGAGGGTGGGCAGGGGGGCATGGAAGCTAAACGTGCAACTGCTGACCCCAGAGAACATTGAGGAGCTCAAGAGGGATTACAAAGGTTGGAGAACCGTGAAACCCCTCTTTGAGTCCCTGACACACTGGTGGGAAGCGGTCAAGGGAAACATCAAGAGGTTTTTCATCCTCAAAGGCACCCAGAAAGCTAGAAAGGAACAGAGGGAAATGTCTCGACTCCAGAAAAACATGCAGAATCTGCTCCGGCTGCAGTCGATGGGGGTCGATGTCAGGGAGGAACTCCAAGAGGTGAAAAGCCAGCAAGCCTCGCGCTTTGCCTCGGAGGCCTCCAAGATCATCTTCCGTTCCAGAGTCCGCTCCGTGGAGCAGGATGAGACATGGTCACGTTTCTCCTTCCAAAAGGTACACAGAGAGAGCTCTGTGATCAGCAGCCTGAAGGAAGAAGACGGCTCAGTAAAGTCATCGCAGTCCGACATTTTGAGGATCAGCAAATCCTTTTATGCTAGATTGTATGACGTGAAGCCCACAAACAGCACGGCCTCCCAGTCCTTCCTGTCCTCTATCATGGAGGTCTTAGACGACCGTACACGGGAGAGCCTGGAAAAACCGCTAACTCCTGACGAACTGACTAAGGCCCTTGAGTCCTTTGAGAAGAGTAAAACTCCCGGAAGTGACGGCTTGCCGGCGGAGTTGTATTCGGCTCTGTGGGACTGGATTGGCCCAGACCTGCTGGAAGTGTACGAGAGTATGCTCCTGGCCGGCAGTATGTCAGAATCCATGAGGAAAGGCATTATCACCCTCATCTACAAGCGGAAGGGGTAAAGGGAGGAAATTAGAAATTGGCGACCCATCTCACTGTTGAATGTGGACGATAAGATTCTGTCCAAGGTCATCGCCAATCGGATCAAGTCCACTCTGGAATTGGTGATCCACCCTGACTAGACCTGCGCTGCACCGGGCAGGAAGATCTCTGACAGCCTCGCGCTGCTCAGGGATACGATTGCCTATGTACAGTACAGGGGTGTGGATACCTGCCTCATCAGCTTGGATCAGGAGAAGGCCTTTGACAGAATATCGCACACCTACATGGTGGATGTGCTCTCCAAAATGGGGTTTGGGGAGGGAATTCGAAATTGGATCCAACTGCTCTACACTAACATCAGTAGCGCAGTCTCAATCAATGGGTGGGAAACAGATAGCTTTCCGATTTAAATCTGGAATCAGGCAGGGCTGTCCTCTCTCGCCTGTTCTTTTCGTGTGTTGAATAGAACCCTTTGCTGAGTCCATCAGGAAGGATCCGGGCATAAGAGGAGTGACGATCCCAGGCAGTGGAGGCACTCAGGTCAAAGCCCCCCTGTACATGGATGATGTCGCCGTCTTCTGCTCGAATCCGCTGTCGGTGTGCAGACTGATCCACATCTGCGACCAGTTCGAACTGGCCTCGGGAGCCAAGGTAAATCGTGGGAAGAGCGAGGCCATGTTCTTTGGGAACTGGGCTGACCGATCCTTTGTCCCCTTCACTGTCAGGGCTGATGGCCTGAAGGTGCTGGGAATATGGTTCGGAGGGTCCAGGGCATGCGTTAGAAACTGGAAGGAGCGAGTGTCTCTGGTGAAAAGGAAACTGGGCATGTGGGAGCGACGCTCCCTCTCCATTGCGGGTAAGAACTTGGTCATCAGGTGTGAGGCACTCTCGCTGTTGCTGTACGTGGCGCAGGTCTGGCCCATTCCACACTCCTGCGTGGTGGCGATCACTCAAGCCATCTTCCACTTTATCTGGAGGTCAAAAATGGATCGTGTCCGCAGGGACGCGATGTACAAGCCCCTAGATAAAGGGGGAAAAAACGTGCCCAACATCGCCCTCATACTGATGGCCACCTTTGTGTGTGGCTGCATCAAGCAGTGCGTAGACCCTCAGTACGCAAACACCAAGTGTCACTGCGTGCTGAGGTTCTACCTGTCCCCGGTGTTGCGAAGGATGGGTCTGGCCACGCTGCCGCAGAACGCTCCAAGTAGTTGGACCGTGCCGTGCCATCTGTCCCTCGTGGAAAAATTTATGCAGAGAAACATCTTTGACCACAAGTCCATCAGGCAGTGGTTGGCACGTAACATCTTAGAGGCCCTGAGGGAAAAGGAGAGGGTGGATCCTGTGGGATGGTTCCCCGAGCAGACTGTCAAAGTCATTTGGCAGAATGCCTCATCGCCAGAATTTTCCAACAAGCACCAAGACGTAGCTTGGCTGGTGGTGAGAAAGGCCCTCCCTGTCAGATCCTTCCTACACGCCAGGAGTCTCACCCCCTCTGCACGTTGCCCTCGAGGTGGCTGTGGTGGGGAAGAGACCATTGTTCACCTCCTTGTAGATTGTGCCTTTGCAAAGAAGGTCTGGAGAGAGTTGCAGTGGTTTCTGTCGAGGTTCATCCCGAGCAGTTCTGTGACACAGGATTCTGTGCTCTACGGGCTGTTCCCAGGGACACACACCGAGACAAACATCAACTGCAGCTGGAGGATCATCAACTCGGTGAAAGACGCTCTTTGGTCTGCCTGAAACTTGTTGGTCTTCCAGCGCAAAGAGTTGTCCCCGACCGAGTGTTGCAGACTGGCACATTCCAAAGTCCAGGACAACGTGCTGAGGGACGCACTAAAGCTTGAGGCAGCTGCCGCAAAGGCGCAATGGGGAAGGGTCGCTGTCTAAGACCTTTCTGGCACAGTGCACCGAGGGACTGGGAACTGTTTAAATCCCCTCGGGCTGGACAGCTCAAAATGAATGTCTGCAAATGATTGTAACATGGTTTGTACTGATGCACCTGGTGATACATGTTGTAAAAGTTGAACCTGATTGTACCTTTGTAATGGTGTTTTTGAAATGGTTTGGAATGTGGTTGAAGATATTTTATGAATAAAGTATATCTTTGCAAAAAAAAAGCAATGGTGGAGCCATCCTCTCCACCAGACTGCTAGCAGAATTTGTTGATAAAATATTGAAAATGGTTTGTGCATGTAAGCACAGAAAAGTAAATAAGAGCAGTGTTATCACTGAAAAAAGAGACACGTCTAAGCTTTTTGTCTTGCGCTCATCGGGACAATAGCAAGAATACCAAAATAAGGGGAAAACAATAATTTATACTGTATGTGAAGAGGGTGCTGATTGGTTGGCAACTGGCATTGTCATGGAGAATGCACCACTGATGTTGGCTGACTGCCAAGCATTGTTTGAAATTTAAACCAGGCAGCTTTACCCTGACTAGTCAAGGCATTGCTCTGAGGAATGAGTCAGCGAATGGCTGTCACTTACTTTGTTTAGCTGAAACAGGGGCAATGTGTGTACATGTTCTTTCTGTCTGCAAAGAACAGAGCCCTGTGTAGCTTCCAGTACATGCTAATGTGCCACATTGTGAGCCCAGCTGAAAATCTTAAATTGGTTGTCAGCATAATTCATAGCACATTGAGGATTATTTAGCAAATGTTGTCCAATCGCAGAATCACATCTAATATTCGACACTGTATTTTGAGTTTTGCAAGCACGGGCTGGCTGGGTACAGTCTGTCTGTGCGCAACGCACAGCGGCTGGGACATGCTGTTTGATGCGATCCGCCAATCTTTGGGACAGAGGGCCTACATGTCTAGCATCGCACTGGCACTGAAATTCATATCCAACATTACTCATTTTTGGTTCGACGGCAGCATCCTGTTACTGGTGAATACCACTCGTGTTGCTACTGCAGAGTAGCAGCATGAAACAGCTAGCTTCACCTGTTGCTCTAATTTTTGAGATACCTTGTCCTTCCAGGGTAATCTGAGGTAGACTGGGCACTTTTCAGAGCTAAAGTGACGGTCTTAGGCTCGTTCATGAGTTTGCGGGATATATAGCGCAAATGATCTGATCAGGGTAGCCATTATCCTGCAGGATGCCTTTGATGTGCCCTATTTCAACATCAAGCTTGCATGGTGAGCAAATGGCTCGGGCCCTATTTACAAGGTTGCTGAAAAGACCAATCTTATAGTTTGTGGAACTTTCAGAATCCCAACACATATATTGACCAGTGAAGTTAGGCTTGCCACATTATCCTCGATCAAACAGATCCCCTGGCAGATTTCTCAGCTGGTACATCAAGGAAGGCAAGTTCATTTGACTGCTCCATTTCATATGTGAATTTGAGCGCAGGTTGGAGCCCATTTACGTGTACTGGAAGTTAGATATATTAATACACAGGGCCCTGTTCTTTGCAGACAGAAAGAACATGTACATACATTGCGCCAGTTTCAGCTGAACAAAATGAGTGACAGCCATTTGCTGGCTCAGTTCTCAGGGCAATACCTTGACCAATCAGGGTCAAGCCGCCTGCTTTAAATTTCAAACAATGCTTGGCAGTTAACTGTCCATCACCATCAGTGGTGCATTGTCTGTGGCAACCCCACTTGCCAACCAATCAGCACTCTCTTCATATGCAGTATAAATTGTTGTTTTCCCCTTACATTGGTATTCTCGCGAGTGTCCTGATGAGTGCAAGATGAAAAGCTTAGACATGTCTCTTTTTTTAGCAACTGTCAAGTTCTGTACTACCAAACGACTGTTAGCAATGTAATCTGAATGGCTCATGACTCTTTTTGCCGACATTCTCGTTAGTAGAATGTTGCACAGAAGAGCCATGGGGGAAGGGATGGGGCCAGCGGTGCAACGATTCAGAGGGAGATGGTGGTGTAGTGGTAATGTCACCGGGCTAGTTATCCAGACACCCAGGCAAATGTTCTGAGGACATGGGTTGAAATCCCACCACATCCAATTAATAAATCTGGAAGTGAAAACTCGTCTCAGCAATGATAACCATGAAACTATCATGGGTTGTCGTAAAACTCATTTGGTTCACTAATGTCCGTTAGCGAAGGAAATCTGTCATCCTTATCTCGTCATGCCTACATGTGACTCCAGATGACTTCAGACCCACAGCAATGTGGTTGATTCTTGATTGCCCTCTGAAATGGCCCAGCAAGCCACTCGATTCAAGGGCAAGTAGGGATGGGCAATAAATGCTGGTCTTGCCACATTCCGTGAAAGAATACCTTTTTTAAAAAATTCTCAGAACTGGACCTGCAAGTCTTAGTTGAGGAGGTCCAGAGGAGAAGAATAGTCATATATACCCTGCTGGCCATCGGAATCTGCCTGCCACAACCAAGAAGGCTTGTGTAGAAAGTGCTGCTACACTGAGCTCCACAGGATACCACCAGAGATCGTGGATTCAGTGCTGCAAGAGGTCAGTGACCTGCTGTGATCCACAAGGTGAGTAGCTTGGCTCATGTACACAGGGGTCCAGGTGAAGGGTCACATTTGCCTGCTGCAGGTAATGTACAAGACATGGCATATCACTCACCTGTGGCATTGAGCCTTGTATGTGTAAGCAGCTAATGTACCTGTGCACAAAACAGATATGAGTAGGCACTGCGATGCACAGATGCAGTGAAGAGAAATATCTCTGCATGCACTATGGGCTGTAAGTTCCAAGCTCTCCAGCGTCGTATGGCGGGATACTCCAAAGATGCATTTGGGAATCCCTCTCACAGCTTCACAGGTAAGCATTTGTATGGCAGTTGCCCAGAAATGCACACTTCCTCTGATAAACTGCACTGCGCCAGGAACCATCCAAAAAGGCAGTTTAAATGTAATCTTCAGATGGTTCCGACAGGGTTACACCCAGAAAAAGTTAGAAGAATTAAAACCTCTTCTAACTTCTGGGCAACAATTGTAAAGACCCAAACCAATCCCCTCCACGGAATTTCCCCAACACCCCTGATCCCCCAAGAGGACTCCCCCACCCCTGACTATCCACCCCCTCAGGGTATTCCAACCCCCAATGGGATTCCTCCCACCCGCATGAGACTCCTCACCCAACCCCCCTTCCCCACACGGGCCCGACTCTCACCCCCGAGGCCCAACTAGACCCCCACTACCCTGAATGTCTGACGCCCCCCCCACCCCCTGAATGTCCAATCCCCCACGCCCCCCAAATTTCAAATCCCCCCACAATCCCCGAATATCTGACCCCCCTCCACCCTCCCAAATGTCTGGCCTCCCACCCCTCCTGGTGTCCAATGCCCCCACCCCCTCCCAAATGTCGGACCCCCCCAACCCCCTTGCAATGTCCGAAACCCTCCCCCCATCCCCACCCGACCTCCGAATACCCCCATGTACCCCAAATCCTATCCACTTACCTCTCCCTGGCCTGTCAATTTCAATCGGACCTTTAAACTTACCTACTTTACGGCAGCTAGTGCGATACTGGACTTTGGAGAGAGCTGCGCTGCCTGGATCTCATCTGACTTGAGCCAGAAGGTCGGGCGAGACAGGCACGGAAGAAATATGGCATAGGTAAGTGGGCACGGAGTGGCAGTCTGATGCTCATTGCCTCTCCAAGGAAGCTATGGCCCTATATATGTGGATAACATAAATTCCTGTTGTCTTTGCACAGCCATATGGTGAAGAACGCAATGGTGATGGCCTGGACTGGTGGTGGGTCAGCCTACCTGAGGCCCATATGCACCATGGAGAGCGCCAGGGTGCCTGGAGAGCTGTGTGTTGTTGGTGGTGATGAAGGAGGTGTTGGAATCACCTTAGCACATGGTGGTAATGGTGGAGGTCATGCTGTCACTTTGCAGAGGACAATGGGACATTAGCATGGGAGGGAGTTCACGGATTGGAGTATGTCATGAGGGCAGCACGAGTAAGGTTAAACCAGTGATGTTCACTGGTGGAAGGGCTATACCTGAATACCTCCTTTTTTTCTCACGCAGGTCCCAGCTCTGCTCACTCTCGGCAAACCCCTGCCCACCACCACCCCGCCCCGAGGCTAAATCATCCCTCAGGCATCAAGCGGAGGAAGAGATGTCCGAGGACCAGTGTTACATCAGACTAGCCTATATTTTCCCGAATCAGAGGCCAGCGGATTGGAATGCCACGAATGTATAATTATGATACCGCAGATTTTAAGGACAACTGTTTTAAAGGTACATTTCTGTCTTCAGACCTTTCAAACCTTGAGTTTAAAAACTTTTTTTCAAAATGGAAGTATAGACAGACAAAATGGCACCTTTCTGTATTAGTTTAAGCCTTGTCAGTCTCATATCTCTGGAGCTGGCTATGAAGAATCATTAAAATGCAAAAGACTCCTCCAGGGGTGTCCATTGTATCCCAAATGGTGTGAAAACCCCTTGGCGTCTGAGAGAACAGGAGGCAGGAAGGGTCTTCAAAGGACTTCAGCGTAATTAACTTCTCTGCTTGGTGGAACAATGATTCATCAAAATTAACATAGCAGTAATTTTGTTCTTGGTTGTAATAAAGACAGGTTGTGAAAGACACCAGGACATAAGAACAGAAGAAATAAAAACAGGAGTAGGCCATTTCGTCGGCCTTCAAGCCCGCTCCGCCATTCAATGAGACCAATGCTGATCTTTGACTTCAACACCATTTTCCTGCACCATCCCCTTATCCCTTGATGTTTTTAATGTGTAAAATCTCAATCTTGAGCATACTCAATGACTGAACCTCCTCAGCATTTTGGGGAAGAGAATTCCAAAGATTCAACAGCTTCTGAGTAAATTCCTCCTCATTTCAGTCCTAAATGCCCTGCCCCTTCTTCTGAGACTGTGTCCCCTGATTTACCAGCCAGGGGAAGCATCCTTCTTGCATCTACCCTGTCAAGCCCTGTAAGAATTTTGTATGTTTGAATGAGATCACCTCTCGTTTTTCTAAACGCCAGAGAATAAAGGCCCAGTCTATTTAATCTCTCCTCACAGGACAATCCCTCCATCCCAGGGATCAGTCTGGTGAACCTTTGTTGCACTCCCTCTATGGCAAGTTTGTCTTTCCTTAGGTAAGGAAACCAAAACTGCACACAATGTTCCAGGTGCAGTTTTGCCAAGGCTCTATATAATCTCCACAAGGCATCTTTACTCCTATACTCAAATCCCCTTGTAATAAAGCTAACATACCATTTGCCTTTCTAATTGCTTACTGTACCTGTTTCAGTGGCTCATGAACAAGCCCACTTTGGACATAAACACTTCCCAGCCTCTCACCATTTAAGAAATACTCTGTATTTCTGTTTTTCCTACCAAAGTGGATAACCTCACATTTCTCCACATTGCATTTCATCTGGCAAATTTTTACCCACTCGCTTGGCATCTGCCCTTGACATCAAGGCAGCATTTGACCAAGTTTGGCATCAATGAGCCCTAGCAAAATTGGAGGCAATGGGAACCAGGGGGAAAACACTCCGCTGTTGGAGTTATATCTAGCACAAAGGAAGATGGTTGTGATTGTTGGAGATCAATCATCTCAGTTCCAGGACATCATTGCAGGAGTTCCTTAGGTTAGTGTCCTTGGCCCAACCATCTTTAGCTGCTTGATCAAACACCTTCCTTCCATCATAAGGTCAGAAGTAGGGATGTTCGCTGATGATTGCACAATGTTCAGCACCATTTGCTACTCCTCAAATACTGAAGCAGTCAATGTCCAAATGCAGCAAGACATCTAGGCTTGGGCTGAAAAGTGATAAGTAACATTCACACTACACAAGTGCCAGGCAATGATCATCTCCAACAAGACAGAATCTAACCATCACCCCTTGACATTCAATGGCATCACCATTGCTGAATCCACCACTATGAACATCTTGGGCATTACCATTGATCAGAAACTGAACTGGACTAGCCACATAAATACTGTGGCTACAAGAGCAAGTCAGAGGCTCGGAATTCTAAGGTGAGTAATTCACCTTCTGGCTTCTGCCATATACATAGAAACATCACAGAGTACATCATGTGGCCTTTCGAGCCAGCTCCTCCATTCAATATGATCATGGCTGATCCTCTATCTCAGCATCATACTTTTGCTCTCTCTACAAGGCACAAGTTAGGAATGTGATGGAATACTCCCCACTTGTCTGGATAAGTGCAGCTCCCACAGCACTCAAGAAGCTTGACACCATCCAGGACAAAGCAGCCCGCTGTATTGGCACCTCATTCACAAACATTCACACCCTCTACCACTGATGCACAGTAGCAGCAGTGTGTACCATCTACAAGATGCACTGCAGGAACTCATCAAGGCTCCTTAGACAGCACCTGCCAAACCCACGATCGCTACCATCTAGAAAGACAAGGGCCGCAGAGAGATGGAAACGCCACCACCTGTAAGTTCCCCTCTAAGATACCATACTGACTTGGAAATATATCGCTGTTCCTTCACTGTCTCAGGGTCAAAATCCTGGAACTCCCTCCCTAACAACACCTACACCTCATGGACTGCAGCGGTTCAAGAAGGCAGCTCACCACCAGCTTCTCATAGGCAGTTAGTCTGGGCAATAAATGTTGGCCTAGCCAGCGACATTCACATTCTATGAATGAGTAAAAAGAAAAATCTCCAAATCCCCTTGAAGAGTCTTTGCCTCCTCCTCACAACTCATACTTCCACCTCGTTCTGTATCATCTGCAAACTTGGAAGTATAACATTTAATTGCCAAATCTAAATCACTGATATAGATTGTGAATAGCTGGGGTCCAAGCATTGATCCTTGTGGTACCCCACTAGTCATAGCATCCCAACCTGAAAATAACCCATTTATTGCTACTCCCTGTTTTCTGCTCATTAACCAGTTCTCAATCCATACCAGTATATTCCCCCCAATTCTATGTGCTCTAATTTTGTTTACTAACCTCTTGTGTGGCACCTTATGAAAAACTTTCTGAAAATCTAAATATCATCCACCACTTCCCCTTTATCTATTCTGCTAGCCTCAAAAAACTCCAACAGGTTTTTAAACATGACTTCCCTTTCATAAATCCATGTTGAGTCTATGATCCATGTTGACTCTGCAATCCATGTCAATTCTGCATGTGTGCAGAACCCTCAGGAAGAACTCTGAAAGACATCATCAGAGAGGTTTTCTCTTTGCCACTGGGAGTCAAGAGGAAGGTTATCCAGAAATCAACTGTTCCTCTGCCAAGAAGAATTTAGGCAATCTTCAAGTGTCATAACCACAGAACTAGTGAGGACCAAGAAAACTTCTCTCTCTCCCAGAACCTGCTTGACCTGCTGAGCGCAAAGGCAAACACCAACTGGTTCACTACAGAAGCCGTCACAGCTACTAAACCGAAGTTTCAACCCCTTCACTTAAGAAAGAAGGAATTCAAGCAATGATATGTCACGGAGGCTGATTTGAAATCCCATCTTTAAGTATTTTTTTTCTTTATCTGCACTTTAATCATTACATCTGTATTTTGGTTAGTTTTGTAACAAACTAACCATTATCTTGTTTAAGACGAAACTTGTCTGCTGGATTACTTTTAAACTGAACCACTCATAAATTAAATACACACACACAAATTCTTGGCTCATGGCCTTTTACGTGGCCATGACAGGAGGGATGTAGAGTCAGTCGCACATGGTGTAGGACACAGCACCAGAGTGCAGGAGGAGGTGTCTGAGTCAGAGATATCTGTGCATAGTCCCCCTCAGAAAAGGGAGCAAAGTCACAATGATGGTCCAGTGGGCAGGAACTTGGAGCCTCAGGAGTAATCTTTTGTGGCACAGTATTCGTCCAATGAGGAGCAGATGTGTGGACATCTGGTAGGGTTCCTTCAGGCTGTGGAAGTTCTAGAACTGTAGTTGGAGGAGTCCATCACTGTCATCAGCTCCACATTGCACTAGATCAAAGGAAGTGACTTATAATGTTGCCAGAAAAAGTGGTAAGCCTGCAGATTGGGAAAAATTTAGAATCCAGCAAAAGAGGACCAAGAAACTGATAAAGAAAGGGAAAAAAGAATATGAATGCAAGCTAAAGAAACATAAAGATCTTCTTTAAGTAAAGAAGTAAAATCTTCTTCAGGTATGTGAAAAGGAAAAGATTAGCAAGGGGAAGTGTGGGCCCATTACAGGCAGAGACAGGAGAATTTATAATGGAGAATAGGGAAATAGTGGAGAAACTAAACAATTACATTTTGTCTGTCTTCACGAGGAAGAGAGAGAAAATCTCCCAGAAATACCGGGGAACCAAGAGGCTTGTGAAACTGAAAGAAATTAATATTAATAAAAAGGTAGTACTCAAAAAATTAATTGGACTGAAAGTTGATAAATCCCCTGAGCTATATCCCAGAGAGTTAAGGAGGTGGCTATGGAGATAGTGGGTGCATTGGTGGTAATCTTTCAAAATTGTACAGATTCTGGAAAGGTTTCTGCAGAATGGAAAGTAGAAAATATAACCCCACTATTTAAGAAGGGAGGGAGAGAGAAAGCAGGGAACTACAGACTTGTTAGTTTGATGTCAGTCATTGGGAAAATGTTAGAATCTGTTATAAAGGATGTGATTACTAGACATTTGGAAAATAATGACATGATTGGGCAGAGTCAACATGGATTTATGAAAGGGAAATCATGTTTGACAAACCATGTTGGAGTTTTTGAGGATGTTACTTGTAGCATAGATAAAGGAGAACCAGTGGATGTGGTGTATTTGGGGTGGAATTTTTCAGTCAGCGTGTGGGGGTGGGCCTGACATGCCGACGCATAAAATGATGCACGATGAGATCAGGCGAGTGTCCCGATGTCATTGCGCAGTTCCGCGATATTTTGTTTGGCTGCGTGCCCACTAATATGTTAATGGCCTATTGAGGCCATTAAGAAATTAATTAAAGTACCTGTTAACGCTGCTCGTCCAACCTTACGGTTGGCGGGCAGGCGAAAAGGCCAAGAGGCCTTCACGTTTTTTAGGAAACCTCATCCACGAGCGGGTTGAGGTTTCCTAAAGCTTTTATTCAATAAATAAAATTTTTCTCATAAATATAAAAACATGTCCCATCTAATGTGACACAGTCACATGAGGGGATATGTTTAAGTAAATTTATAAATCTTTTATTTAATAATTTTAATATCAATTCAATCACCCAGCTCTGTGTCTCAGGGAGATTGAAGCACTCTTTCGTGTGCATGCTGGCCCCGACTCTCCCTCCTCCCCCTGTCCTCACAGGTAGTGCTGAGCGCTTCTGGCTGCGTATTACGCTTGGCAGTCTTTAATTGGCTCGCCCGTGTAAAATGGCAGCACAGAGCCAATCGCGGGCGGTGAACGGCTCTGCGACCACCCCTGCCCGCTCCCGCCGAGCCCGCCCACCAAAAGAAAAATTCTGCCCTTGGATTTTCTAAAGGCTTTTAATATGGTCCCACACAGGAGGTTAATAAACAAAATTAGAGTACATGGGATTGAGGGTAATTGCTGGTATGGATTGAAAGTGAGATTAAAACAGAGACTGGGGGGCGTGATTTTCTGGCCCCGCCCACCGGCAGGATCTTCCAGTCCCACTGAAGACAATAATCATTTGGCTGGCTTGCCGCATTTTCCAGTGCCGCAACAGCCATGTCAGGGCCGGAAAATTCCAGAATAGGAATAAACGGGTCATTCTCAGGATGGCAAACAAAGGGTCAGTGCTTGGGCCACAGCTGTTCACAATCTAGATAAACGATTTGGATGTGGGGACCAAATGTAATATTTCCAAATTTGTTGATGACATGAAACTAAGTGGGAATATAAGTTGTGAAGAGGATGTAAGAATGCACCACCACTTTCTCAAGGGCAACTAGGGATGGGCAATAAATGCTGGACCAGCCAGTGAAACCTCTGAATGAATTAAAAAAAAGAAGTTTCAAGCGGACTTGGACAGGCTAAGTGAATGTGCAAGAACATGGCAGATGGAATATATGTGAATAAGTGTGAAGTTATCCACTTTGGCAGAAAAAAACAGAAAGGCAGAGTGTTTCTTCTATGGTGGGGGTTTAGGAAGTGCTTATGTCCAAAGGGAACTCGGTGTCCTTGTTCATGAGTCACAAAGCTAGCATGCAGGTGCAGCAAGCAATTAGGAAGGTAAATGGTAAGTTGGCCTTCATTGCAAGGGATTTGAGTAGGAATCAAGATGTGTTGCTGCAATTGTATAAAGCCTTGGTGAGACCACACCTGGAGTATTGTATGCAGTTTTGGTCTCCTTATCTAAGAAAAGATATACTTGCCATAGAGGGAGTGCAACAAAGGTTCACCGGACTAATCCCTGGGATGGCGGGATTGTTTTATGAGGAGAGATTAAGGAAGCTGGACCTGTATACTCTAGAGTTTCGAAGAATAAGAGGTGATCTCATTGAAATGTATGAAATTCTTACAGGGCATGACGGGGTCAATGTAGAAAGGATGTTTCGTCTGGCTGGTGAGTCTAGAACCAGGGGACACAGTCTCAGAATAAAGGGCAGGCCATTTAAGATTGAGATGAGGAGCAATTTATTCACTCAGAGGGTGGTGAATCTTTGGAATTCTCTACCCCAGAGGACTGTGGAAGCTCAATCATTGAGCATGTTCAAGACAGGAATCAATAGATTTCTGGATACCAATGACATCAAGGGATATGGGGATAGCACAGGAAATTAGCGTTGTGGTAGATGATCAGCCATGATCTAATTGAATGGTGGAACAGGCTCGATGGGCCAAAAAGCCTACTCCTGCTCCTATGTTCCTATGATGGCAAGTGCTATAACTGGACCTCACAAAAATCTATTTTGAACAAGCACCTATTTGGCGATGTACCCCACCCACATGGCTACATGGCTATGCCTCCCTGCAGTCTGCCATTAGTAGGCTCCTCATCCTCATCTGTTTTGGAATCGACAGAATGTGCAGAGGCTTCCTCATCTTCTTTGTCATTTTCTTCCTCCTCAGAGGTAGCAGCGCTGCCCATGGCCTTGTCGTCATCAATTTGGAGGATCCTCCACTGCGTAATGTTGTGCAGCATGCAGCATACAACAACTATTCCTGAAACCCATGCTGGGGGACATTGCGGAACTCTATGAGTGATAAAGGAACCTCTTTAAAACACATCTTTAAAATGTCAGTGGCTTGTTCAATGGTACTCCTGGTGATGACATGGTTGCTAGATCTTGAAATATATATGATCCAGAGGGAACTTGACAGGCTGGATGCTGAAAGGATGATTCTGCTTGTGGGAGAGCTTAGAACTAGGGGACACAGTTTAAAAATAAGGGGTCTCCCATTTAAGACAGGCATTAGGAGAATTTCTTTCTCTTCAAGGGTCGTGAGTCTGTGGAACTCTGTTCCCTAGAGAGCAGTGGAAGCAGGGTCATTGAATGCTTTTAAGGTGAAATTAGATAGATTCCTTGATCGATAAGGGAGTCAAAGGGTACAGGGGTAGGAAGGAAAGTGGAGTGGGGGCCACAATCAGTTCATCCATGATCTTATTGAATGGCGAAGCAGGCTCGAGAGACAGAGTGGCCTAGTCCTGCTCTTAATTCATATGTCTGTATGTTGTAGTTGCGCTCTGCCTTGGATTGTGGGTATCTAAAAGAGGACATCAGCCAAGTTCTTAACAGGCAACTCTTGTCCACTAGGAGCCAACCATACACCTGAGTGAAGAGGATCCCTCCACAAGGCAGCCTTTGGTTGTACCTACACCCAGACAGACAGGATAGGCTTGTAGCAAAAACAAAAATAGCTGGAACAACTGACAGCATCTGCGGAGAGGAACACAGTTAACGTTTTGAGTCCAGATGACTCTTCATCAGAACTAAAGAAATATAAAAATGTGGTGAAATATAAGCTGGTAGAGGGGGGTGGGACAAGTAGAGCTGGATAGAGGGCCAGTGATAGGTGGAGGCAAAGAAGAGATTGCCAAAGATGTCGTAGACAAAAGGACAAAGGGGTGTTGACGGTGGTGATATTATCTAAGGAATGTGCTAATGGTGACATTAAGGGTAGAAAGCAAGGCAAACAAGTAGCAGATGGCCCTAGTGGGGGTGGGGTGGGGGGAAGGGATTGAAATGGGCTAAATGGTGGAGATGAAACAATAGATTTAAAAATAGGTGGAAAAAGAAAAATATATTTTAAAAATATATAAATTATTGGAAAAAGGGGGATGGGAAAAGGGGTGGGGATGGAGGAGAGAGTTCATGATCTGAAGTTGTTGAACTCAATGTTAAGTCTGGAAGGCTGTAGAGTGCCTAATCGGAAGATGAGGTGCTGTTCCTCCAGTTTGCGTTGAGCTTCACTGGAACATTGCAGCAGACCAAGGACGGACATGTGGGCTTGACAGCAGGGTGGTGTGTTGAAATGGCAAGCGACAGGGAGGTCTGGGTCATGCTTGCGGACAGACCGAAGGTGTTCCGCAAAGCGGTCACCCAGTCTGCGTTTGTTCTCTCCAATGTAGAGGAGACCGCATTGGGAGCAGCGAACGCCGTAGACTAAATTGAGGGAAGTGCAAGTGAAATGCTGCTTCACTTGAAAGGAGTGTTTGGGCCCTTGGACGATGAGGAGGGAGGAAGTATAGGAGCAGGTGTAACACCTTCAGCGGTGTAGGCACCTGTAGGCCTGGGTGGATCACTAGCACCCCAGCAGGCTGCTGGGTACCAGAACCAGGCACCTAATCTGGTCCCCATTGCATTGAGAAACTGGAGGCCAACTGAAAAATCCCAGTTCACCTCCATTCAGTGCCCTTAATGAGGCTTTTAATGAGCCTAATTGGCTACCCGCCCTTAACAGCCCCAAACCAGCCTCGACATATTTGACTGGGAAAAGGGTTAGAAAACTGAGATGCCAGCTGGCACCAGTTAATTCTGGCTCCATCCACCTCCATTCCTAACCTTGGTGGGGCCTGAAAATTGAACCCTAGGAGTTTCATGACAACTGTTGCTAGGCTAGCTTGCCTGTAATTTGGATGAGCTCCTGTTCCAACATGCCATGGTCCACATTCTGGCTGTCTTTCCAATAGTCATCAACTTTATACTCACAGGTCGCAAATTTTGACAGAAGGGGTAGGGAGAGGCGATGTAAACTCAATGGCACAGTTTTAAAGAGTGTTCAGGAACAGAGGGACCTGGGAATTTATGTGCTTTGTACTCAGTCTACCACTCCACCAACCACATGGAGAGCAACAGGAAATATACTTGACAAATCTCCAGCATTTTTGAGCCTAAAATGTGCATACTTCTAACTTAACAGAAGACATGACAAGCACTGTAGTAATAGTACATCCAACACAGGGACTGCAGCAGTCAAGAAGGTGTTCACCAACACTTTCTCAAGTGCAATTAAAGGTGGACAATGAATGCTATAAATAAGAGAAAAGCATGGTTGTCCATTTAAACCCAAGTTAAGTATCTGAACACATGCAAAAGTTTGGCACTTCAGTATGAGGGAATGCTGAATTGTTGAAGGTGCTATATTTCGAATTAATTGTTCAATCAAGATATATAGGAGCAAGAAGATGCAATGTTACTTTACACTTTAATTTATCTCCACATTAATTTTATTTTTAACTTAATGGGTTCATTTTCCTGGAGAAAATTAGACACAAATCATCCATTTATAAAGAAAACAATCATTTATTATCAATACGCTAGAAAATTGGCCTTAGAATTTAAATAACATCTTGGGTTTGCACAAATTAGAATTTTTTTAACAATAATACAACAGCATCTGAATTCTTAAAATGCATAACCTTTAAGAGATCAAATATCTACTTTAGACTAACCCCATTACAAAGCTCATGGTTAGCTAGAGCTTGTCAGGAACATTCGAAATATTTGGATGAATATGGTTGTATGTAGCTTGGCTTCCTTTTGCAGTCAAGCTTTCTGCTTTACAGGCAAATTATAAGCCTGTACGGGCATGAAACTTGTGAGGTAGCAAGCAGTCAGAAAGATTCTAAGTGAGGTGATGCTGCCAGGAAGTGAAAAGCGAGGTTTGATCATTTGCAGTAGAGCTGTATCCCTTTTCACTCTGGTTTCTGCCTCACTTTAAAAGAATTTTCTAACAGAGCCACACCTCTGGGGCAGTGGCTTGTCAACAATACACTGCTACAAATATAACCCACAATTAATTGACACTTAACTTGTTTTCTGTCTCCAATGTAAAGTATGCAGGTATTCAAAATATCCTTCAACCAGCCTGGACTTGCCCTTGTTGCTATGTTGATCTATTCTTGGATGTGTAGTCTTGTACAAAGTGTCTTTTAACAGCTCTTCTTCTTCAAACATGTTGGAACCATTTCAGGCTTTTGCCTGTCTGATGAATTTTCACTACAATACCATGAAACCTTTTGAAGGGGAACAGAGAGTCCAGGCCACACTCACTCAAAACGAGATTAACTGATTTTTTAATCTTATTCATTATTTGTGTTACCTTGTTGTGTGCAAATAGAGTATTGCATTTGCCCTCAAACTCCAAAAGTAATTTTTGGTTGCGAAGTACTTAGATGTTGAGGAAGGTTAGATAAGTATGTGAAGGAGAAAGGAATATAAGGATATGCTGATAATGTTAAATAATGGGAGGAGGCTTGTGTGGAGCATAAATATCAGCATAGACCATTTGGGCAAATGGTTGTTTCTGTGCTGTAAATTCTATGTAATTCTCGTAGGATGAAATTCTTTTCAACTTGAGTTTTCTTTCTCAAGGTTTTCAATTTTTCTAGGTTCTCAGGTGCAAGCATTTTCTTGCAGCCCCCTAGTGGCTGACTCTAGAATCCTGGAGTGCAAAGCTATTTTAATCTCAGAACAAAATATGAAAGGGATGGGAAATAAACCACTTCACAAAAAATGAGATTGTGGGTTAGAAATTTGATAGCCATTTCTTTTAGGTGCTGAGATCATGATTCACTTCTTATCGAGATGGTCAACACAAGAATTTGGTGTACCCATCTCATCTGAAAGACTTTAGTATTGGGTTAAGCGGATCTTGTGCTGCTCTCCTCTCATAAACATTGCCTAAGGCCTCTATGCTCAGCAAGGGGACCAGACAGCATTGTTTGCAAATCATGTGGTCCACATGAGCTGCACTGAAGAAAATTGCTGCAATTTTAAAAATCAGAAAATTGAAGACCTGGGCAGAGAGAGGATTCCAGACTGACGGATGTGATGCTGGATTAGTCGTGGAAGTGGGCAGGAGGAGATACGCCATTGTTTTGCCCTCAAGGATAACTCTCAGAAGGATGTGAATGCAGGTGGCTAGGGAGTTCACTTCCTAAATTTTAGACTTGGGGACTTGGAAGTCATATGCCACAAGAGGTCTATTGAACCTGCACAGCCGGTCAAGGTCAGTGAATGTTTATGCGCATGACATCTCTTACTCACCACATCCTCTCATGTTGCTCAATACACCACATCACTATCTCTCACCCAGCAGCACTCCCTGGCACTCAGGACTATGCTTAACATCCAGATGCTCCAATTTACTCTGAAACACTTACTAATGTTGTCAGTCTTGGCCTCACCTCTCCACACACCTCTCGCTATTCAGCTAAAGCAGGTACACCACCCAAGAACAGCACCATGCAATCACTGACATTCTTCCATCTCTCTTGCAGAACAAGGTGGCACACAATAAAAGGAAAGAGAACAGAACCAATGAGGCACCAGACCAATGCATCTCCTAGCCCTGAGGAGGAGATGGCTCTGGCATCACTGAGAACATTAAGGATGACTGTTTTTGTTGCAGCCTGATGCCTCTTCTCAGCTCCCAATTACCCTCATCCTGCTATCTGGCATAATGAACAAGATGTCTCTATGGACCTTTTGCTTTCCACCTGTCTTGTCACATTATTATTGTTCATATTTTATTATTATTCATATATTCTATATAATATATAAATTATAATATAATTATTATTATTATGATTGTCAGACCAACCTTCCCCAGTTCATTTTCTGCTTTCAGAGAGCTAACTAGCCAGATGCAACACCCCAAGGTGGAAGAGAGAGAGCAACAGCACAGTACTGATGTAGAGGCTCCTGTTTCCTGATCTGACATTCACAGCCATCAGCTCAGATACAGACACCGCACATATCTTGGAAGCTAGAATAGATTTGAGATCAACATGAGTTGAATCATCTGGGTTGCAGCGAAGCCAAGGGGTAAAATATGGTTTGTTTGCCAGCTCACCCGAGGACAAGGTCACAGACAGGTTCTGCTGCAGAGGACTCAGATGAGGACCTCGATTAGGTGGCATGCAAGAGAGTGCTGATGTGCCTGCACACCGAAATGCTGTGTGCATTGGTTGGCCTGCCAAACATCCTCCTGAGACAAAGAAAATGGAGGAGCCTTTCTCCAACTTATCAGAGGACATCGCGCAGAGATTACCCTCTCCACAACCTCTGCTCCATTCCTGTCATCCTGAAGACCCAGAGGCATTGCCATTGCTGCCTGTCTACCTGTTGCAGCCTGTCTGTGGACAATTCACCTACTCCTCTGCTCTCCCTGTGAGGATGCAGCAACAGCCTGTAGCAAATCCAGGAGTTGAAGACAAAAGACCTCAAGAACCACCCCAGAGTACTCTGAGATACTTTACATTTGAAAAAGTTGTCAAGAATTACATTACCTCCAATTTGGGTGCCTGGCACACTTTATAAGTAACGTATGTGCAGGGCCCACCCTTGCAGCCTCACGTCGCATCTTTGAAGGGTGATTAAAAAACAAGTACACAAGATTATATGGTCCAATTTTGAAATCCTGGCATTACATCAGCCAGTTGGCTATATCATGTAAGGGTAGTTCATACAAAGCCTTCTGGGCGTTTAGGGGAAGCATCTGTTTCCTGATGCTTGCACAATTTTCAGCACCATTCGCGACTCCTCAGATACTGAAGCAGTCCATGTCCAAATGCAGCAAGACCTGGACAATATCAGGCTTGGGCTGACAAGTGGCAAGTAACATTCGCACAATGACCATCTCCAACAAGAGAAAATCTAACCATTGCCCCTTGACATTTGACGGCAGTACCATCGCTGAATCCCCCACTATCAACACCCTGGGGGTTACCATTGACCAGAAACTGAACTGGACTAGCCATATAAATACTGTGGCTACAAGAGCACGTAAGAGGCTAGGGATCCTGTGGTGAGTAACTGACTTTCTGACTCCCCAAAGCCTGTTTACTATCTACAAGGCACAAGTTAGGAATGTGATGGAATACTATCCATTTGTCATTGCAGCTCCTACAACACTCAAGAAGCTTTACACCATCCAGGACTCTATCAAATCCAGGTGCTTGATCGGCACCCCTTCCGCAAACTTTCACCGCCTCCACCACCGACGCACAGTAGCAGCAGTGTGTACCATCTGCAAAATGCACTGCAGGAACTGACCAAGCCTCTTTAGGCAGCATCTTCCAAACCTACGACCTCTACTATTAGAAGGAAAAGGGCAGCAGATACATGGGAACACCACCACCTCCAAGCCACACACCATCCTGACTTGGAAATATATCGCCGTTCCTTCACTGTCGCTAGGTCAAAATCCTGGAACTCCTCCTTTAACAGCACTGTGGGTGTACCTACACCACATGGACTGCAGCGGTTCAAGAAGGCAGCTCACCACCATCTTCTCAAGGGCAATTAGGGATGGGCAAAAATGCTGGCCCAGCGATGCCCACATGCCATAAATGAATATTAAAAAAAACCTGTGTACTGTAATACACATAGGCCATGCAGAAAGTGGTTAGTGGTGCATCATGCCCTCAGGAAGTGGTGATAGGCCTCTATAGTGTCACTCAAGGTGGCGCTATGTGATCAAATTTCTCGCTCTGTGTCTTAAACACTAATTTTAAGCCATAGGTGAAAAGCACTGATGAGCAGCAAAGCATTAAATAAAGGTCAGTGTTTAGGATTACTTTATAGCTATTCATCAAGCCTGAAGTTTGTCACTGTTTAAGACTAACTGATGACACTATCAAGTGAAATACTGTGAGATGTTCTTTGTGATGGTAGGATATGCCACTCATTAAAGACTGAATGTAATCTCTTAGTTTTTGTAGTTTACCTTCTAGAGTCCATACAACCCTCAAGGATCTTGCTGGAATTAAATGACTCTATAAAATTAATCCTCTTCAAGTGCATATTTAATTTATTTTTGAAAATTCCTATGGAATCCTCTTCCATCATCCTTTCAGATAGTGTTCCAGATCTTAACTACCCTCTATGCAAAACATTTCTCCGCAGAGGGGCATGTTAGTGGGGTGGTGAAAAATGCATATGGGACACTTGCCTTTATCAATCGAGGCATAGATTACAAAAGTAGGGAGGTCATGTTGGAGTTGGAGAGAACCTTGGTGAGGCCACAGCTTGAGTACTGTGTGTAGTTCTGGTAACCACATTATAGGAAGGATGTGATTGCACTGGAGGGGGTGCAGAGGAGATTCATCAGGATGTTGCCTGGGATGAAACATTTAAGTTATGAAGAGAGGTTGGATAGACTTGGGTTGTTTTCGTTGGAGCAGAGAAGACTGAGGGGCCACCTGATCGAGGTGTACGAGATGATGAGGGGCATGCACAGGGTGGATAGGGAGCAGCTGTTCCCCTTAGTTGAAGCGTCAGTCACGAGAGGACACAAGTTCAAGGTGAGGGGCAGGTGGTTTAAGGGGGATATGAGGAAAAACTTTTTTACCCAGAGGGTGGTGACGGTCTGGAATGCACTGCCTGGGAGGGTGGTGGAGGCGGGCTGCCTCACATCCTTTAAAAAGTACCTGGATGAGCACTTGGCACGTCATAACATTCAAGGCTATGGGCCAAGTGCTGGTAAATGGGATTAGGTAGGTAGGTCAGGTGTTTCTCACGTGTTGGTGCAGACTCGATGGGCCGATGCCCCAAGCAGCTCCGGCAAACGGAAGTGTCAATGTAATTTTCAAGAGCAGGTAAGTAGGTATTTATTTCTTCTCATTTCTACAGGCCAGCACTTTCCAACACTAGTCGGAGGTTATGGCCCACTGCTTCAAGTCCGATGTGACTCTTCTTCAGAACTGGAGAGAAGTAGAAATTTGATGGGTTTTATGCTGTTGCAAAAGGGGGAGGGGAAAATGGAGCAAAATTAGAGTGCAGGAGAGATTAAATGACAAAAATGTCATGGAACACAAGACAAAGGGACAACTAATGATAGCATTAAAGACTAAATCAGGCGTTAAATGCAGAATAAAAGTCAGCAATGTTTGAAAGCAAAATAGCAGAATGTGTTAATAGCAGAAAAAGGGTCAGTGCTTTCTGAAAGCAAAAACACAGGAACAAGATACAGACTGCCACTTCGGGGAGGGGGCGGAGTGAAAAAATCAAAATGAAGGACCAAGTTTATAGTCTGAGGTTGTTGAACTCCATGTTGAGTCCAAAAGGCTGTAAAGTGCCTACTTGGAGGATGAGGTGCTGTTCCTGCAGTTTGCCCTGGGCTTCATTGGAATATTGCAGCAGGCCGAGGACAGAAATGTGAGTATGGGAGCAAGATGGTGAATTGAAATAGGAAGCTCAGGGTCATGCGGACTGAGCGAAGGTGTTCTGCAAAGCAGTCAGCGTTTAGTCTCCCAGTGTAGAGGGGACTACATTGTGAGCAGTGAACACAGTAGACTAAATTGAGAGAAGTGCAAACAATCACTGCTTCACCTAGTTTGGGCCTTGGACAGTGAGGAGGAAGGAGGCAAAGGGACAGGTACTACACCTCCTGCAATTCCAAGGGAAGGTGCCATAGGAAGGGGATGAAGCGTTGGGAGTGATAAGTGGACCAGGGTGTCAAGGAAGGTACAGTCCCTTCAGACTGCTGACAAGGGAGGTGAGGGGAAGATTTTGGTGCTGGCATCATGCTAGAGTTGGCAGAAATGGCAGAGGATGACCCTTTGAATCTGGGAGTCGGTGGGGTGGAAAGTGAGGACAAGGGGAGCCCGATCATGGTTCTGGGAGGGAGGGGAAGGTGTGAGGGCAGAGGTGCAGGAAATGGGTCATAAATGGTCGAGTGCCCTGTTAACCACAGTTGGGGGGAATCCTTGGCTGAGGAGAAAGGATGACATGTCCAAAGCACCATTGTGGAAGGCAGCATTATCAGAACAGATGTGACGGAGACGGAGAAACTGGGAAACTGGGAGTCCTTACAGGAAACAGGGTGTGAGGAGATATAGTCAAGGTAGCTGTGGGAGTCAGTGGGCTTGTAAGGAAAATTGGTAGGCAGTCTGTCACCAAAAATGGAGACAGAGAAGTCAAGGAAGGAAAGGGAAGTGTCGGAAATGGACTATGTTAAGGTGATAGAGGAGTGGAAATTGAAAGCAAAATTGATTAATTTTTCCAGGTCCAGATGAGATCGATACAGTCATCGATGTACTGGAAAAAGAGTTGTGGGAGGGGGCCTCAGTAGGACTGGAACAAGGAATGTTCCACATAACCCACAAAAAGACAGGCATAACAGGGCCCATGCAGATGACCATAGCCAGCCTTTTATTGGAGGAAATTAGACTAGTTAAAGGAGAAATTGTTCAATGATAGAACAAGTTCAGCCAGATGGAGGAGGGTGGTGTTGGATGGGGATTGTTTGGGCCCCTGTTCAAGGAAGAAGCAGAGAATCCTCAGACCATCCCGGTGGGGGATGGAAGTGTAGAGGGATTGGACGTCCATGGTGAAGAGGAGGTGGTTACGGCCAGGAAACTGAAAATTGCTGATATGACGTAGGGCATCAGAGGAATTGCGGATGTAGGTGGGAAGAGACTGGACAAGGGGAGAGAAAATAGAGTCAAGATGGAGAGAAATGAGTTCAGTGAACAGGCAGACACGATGGGTCAACCAGGACAGTCCTGTTTATGGATTTTGGGAAGGAGGTAGAAGCGGGCTGTGCGGGGTTGGGAGACTATGAGGTTGGAAGTTGGAAGTTGTGCAGGGAAGATCTCCAGAGGAGATGAAGTCAGTGATAGTCCTGGAAACAATGGCTTGATGTTCGGTGGTGGGGTCATGGTCTAGGGGGAGGTAGGAAGAAGTGTCTGAAAGTTGGCTCAGCCTCTGCAAAGTAGAGGTCGGTACGCGAGACAGCAACAGCACCACCCTTGTCAGCGGGTTTGATAACAAAATCAAGGTTGGACCTGAGAGAACAGAGTGCAGCAAGTTCATAGGGTTTAGAGCGGGTGAGAGGAGCTGAGAAATTAAAACTGCTAATGTCACGCCGACAGTTTTCAATGAAAAGATCAAGTATGGGTAAGAGGCCAGAGGGAGGGGTCCAAGTAGAGGGAAAATATTGGTGGCAGGTGAAAGGTTCTATTGAGCAGGGGGAGGAGTCCTGCCCAAAGAAGTAAGCATGGAGACAAAGACGGCGGAAGAAGAGTTCAACATCATGCTCAATGAGCTTGACATTCATTGAGGTAAAAGGATGAAACTGAGTCCTTTGCTGAGCATAGAATGTTCAGCATCAGAGAGGGCAAGGTCAGAGGGTATAGTGAATACACAGCAAGAGCTGGGAATAGAACAAGGGATGGGGTCAGAGGGAAGGAAAGGGTGGAAGGATCCAAGGGGCCGTTGATACCAATAAGTTATTGGAGTTTGCGTCCCTTAACACCTGAAAGGAAGAGAAAAAGTTTCTTGTTAAGGCATTGGATGAGACAAAGAATGAAAAGGAACTAGAGACAAGGACAGCTTTGAGATGGGTTGAGTCAATGCTGCTGGAGAGAGAGGTCGATTGCACACACGTGGCGATGTATGGCATGTTCTGATTAGGCACTTTACAGATTTCTGGGGTCAACACTGAGTTCAACAATTTCAGACCATGAAGTCTGTCCTCCATTTTGAGTTCCCCCAATGCCACCCCACTCCCCCAGGATGTGGCGCGAACAGCTGTCCGAGGAACATTTTGTGCCTTGGAGATATCTGTAATCCTGGGTGGATTCAAAACATGAAGGATGGAACTTCAGTTGGAATCCACATAGTAACTCAGAGCCAGAGACTGTCACTGAGGAAGGAAATGTGGCTGTGAAAGCGAGTTTTGGTAAACACCCTGCCAAACACCAGGATAGAAGGGGAAAGCAATGAAGGCAAACACATTGAAAGAGACAAACGGAAATCCGGTTGTAAGAGCAGAATCTCTTCAAAGTAGGCATTCCTGAAAGAGAAGTGGCAATGAATTAAACACTAAAATAAAAGCAAAATACTGCCGATAAAATGCTGCAAAATCTCAGCAGGTCTAGCATCATCTGTGGAGACAGAAAATGAGTTAACGTTTCAAGTCCAATATGACTCTTCTTCAGAATGGAGAGAAGCAGAAATGTGATGGGTTATATGCTGTTGAAAAAGGGGGAGCAAAATAGAAGGCCAGGGAGAGGTTGGAGGGCAGGACAGATTAAATGACAAAGATGTGGAACACAAGACAAAGGAAGCGGTAGTGATAGTATTAGAGACTAAAGCAGGTGTTAATAGCAGAATAAAGGTCAGCACCCTCTAAAAAACAAAATAGCAGAATGTGTTAATAGCAGAAAAAGGGTCAGCAATGTTTGAAAGCAAAACAGGAGAACAAGATACAGACTGGCACTTGGTGGGCGGTGGGGGGAGGGGTGGCGTTGGGGGAAATCAAAATGGAGGACAGACTTCATGGTCTGAAGTTGTTGAACTCAATGTTGACCCCAGAAAGCTGTAAAGTGCTTAATCAGAACATGAAGTGCTGCTCCTCCAGCTTGCGTTGGGCTTTACTGGGACATTATAGCAGGCCAGGAATGTGAGCATCAGAGCAAAATCAGAATTGAAATGGCAAGCAACAGGAAGGTTGGGGGGGATGGGGACATGCTTGCAGACTGAGTGACAGTGTTCTGCAAAGTGATCTCCGAGTCTGCTTTTAGTCTCCCCAGTGTAGGGGAGACCGCATTGGGAGCAGCGAATACAGTATACTAAATTGAAAGAAGTACAAGTAAATCACTGCTTCACCTGGAAAGAATGTTTGGGGCCTTGGACAATGAGGGAGGAGGTAAAAGGGCCAGGGAAAGGGAATGAGGTGATTGGGGTGATAGAGGAATGGACCAGGGTGTCGCGGGGGGAACACTCCCTTCGGAATGCTGACAGGGGATGAGGGGAAGATGTGTGGTGGTGGCATCATTCTGGAGTTGGCGGAAATGGTGGAGGATGATCTTTTGAATACAGAGCTGGTGTGGTGGAAAGTGAGCAGGGGTGAGGACGGAAGTGCAGTACTCCATGTGAAGTCTTACTAGGGCTTTGTGTAACAAGAGTAAAACTTCTCATATCTTGTATTCTAGTCCTCTAGATATAAAGTCCAGGATTCCATTCGCCTTTTTGATTATTTTCTGTCCCCATCCACAACATTTTAATGATCTATGTGTCTGGACCCCGAAGTTTCTTTGAACCTTGAACTTTTCTCCATTTAGAAAGTACTCTGATCCAAAGTGGATGACCTCGCACTTGCCTATATTAAAATCCATTTGCTAAATCTATTAATATTTCTTTGCAAATATATGTTCTCATCTACATGGCTTAAAAAGCCATGGGAAACTTGGAAATATACCTTTCTCTCCAACATGAAGCTTTCTACAGTATTGACAGCATTAAGGTTCAAATAAAAGACTGACATCATTGTTAAAAGTACATATCTGAAAAGCCAAAAGAGAAATAATGGCCAAAATCTTCTAGTCTCTGGATCGTCAGAGATTGGACATGAGTTGGGAAATGCCGTCAAGACCCTGGAGAAGTCCTGCCGCACGCACGCACTGTAATTGCCCAGGAAGCTTAAACTCCTGATGGGCTGATTCTTGCCGCCGAGATCCTCCACAAATGTCTCCAACCCTGAGCTCAGGACAGAGACTTGGGCCAGATACGTGGGACTTATCTGCATACTTAACCAGGAAACGTTACACAGTTTAACACCTGGTCCAACTCAGTGATTAGCTAGTGTAACTCAACAGTGCACCAACTGACCCCTCCACCCCAACACCCCCCCCAAGCGCCTTCCCCACCAGACCCAACTGCCCACTCCTCCCCGCAACTATAGCCCAACCACGTGACTACCCTCCCGACCAGATTTGACTACCTCCGTGACTACCCCCCCACCGCGCCCCGACCAGATCCGGCTACCTCCTGACCAGAGTCAACTACTTGCCCTGACCATAGGACTACCCCCGCAACCCGGCTATCCACTCTCACACCTCACCCACTTACCCTCCTCACTCACTCACCCACCTGGTCACCTCACCCACATACCCTCCTCACCCACCTGATCACCTCACCCATGTACCCTCCTCACCCACTCAGCCACCTGATCACCTCACCCACATACCCTCCTCACCCACCTGATCACCTCACCCATGTACCCTCCTCACCCACTCAGCCACCTGATCACCTCACCCACTTACCCTCCTCACTCACTCACCCACCTGATCACCTCACCCACATACCCTCCTCACTCACTCACCTGATCACCTCACCTACATACCCTCCTCACCCACTCACCCACCTGATCACCTCACCCACTCACCCTCCTCACTCACTCACCCACCTGATCACCTCACCCACATACCCTCCTCACTCACTCACCCACCTGATCACCTCACCTACGTACCCTCCTCACCCACTGACCCTCCTGATCACCTCACCCACTTACCCTCCTCACTCAGTCACCCACCTGATCACCTCACCCACTTACCCTCCTCATTCGCTCACCCACCTGATCGCCTCACCTACGTACCCTCCTCACCCACTCACCCACCTGATCACCTCACCCACATACCCTCCTCACTCACTCACCCACCTGATCACCTCACCCACTTCTGCTCCTCACTCACTCACCCACCTGATCACCTCACCTGCTTACCCTCCTCACTCACTCACCCACCTGATCACCTCACCCACTTACCCTCCTCACTCACTCACCCACCTGATCACCTCACCTGCTTACCCTCCTCACTCACTCACTCACCTGATCACCTCACCCACTTACCCTCCTCACTCACTCACCCACCTGATCACCTCACCCACTTACCCTCCTCACTCACTCACCCACCTGATCACCCCACCCACGTACCCTTCTCACTCACTCACCCACCTGATCACCTCACCCACTTACCCTCCTCACTCACTCACCCACCTGGTCACCTCACCCATTTACCCACCTGATTCGCTCACCCACCTGATCACCTCACCCACCTACCCACTTACCCTCCTCACTCACTCACTCACCTGATCATCTCACCCACCTGCCCATTTACCCACCTAATCACCTCACCCACCTAATCACCTCACCCACCTACCCATGTCCCATGTACCCACCTTGCCCACCGCACCCGGTCACCCTTTCCATGTACCCACCTAACCCACTTACCCATATACCCACCTCACATACTCACCTCATCTACCTACCCACTCATCCATTCATTCACTCACTCATATCCCCAGCTCACCCACTCATCCACCTATCCATCTAACCACCTCATCCACCTACCCACTCTCCCACCTATCAACCTACTCATGCACCCACCTCACCCACCTAATTCACCCACCTATTCACCAACCTATCAACCTACCCATCTTACCTACATCACCTACTTACTCACCTATTCACATCACCCACCTCACTCGCCTATCTACCTACCCACATCATCCACTCACCCATCTACCAACTCACCTCACCACCTATCCACCTCACCCACTCACCTACCCACCTCACCCACTCACCTACCCACATCACCCATTCACCTACCCACCTCACCGCTCACCCACCTACTCACATACCCAGCTCATCCACTCAGCCATTTACTCATCTCATCCAGCTAACAATGCACTCATTCACAAATTCACCATTCATCCACTCACTCACCCACCCACCCATTCACTAACTCATTCAGCTTCAGTTAGGATTGGAAGACATGGCTGAAAAATTATAAAGGGGTCAGGTCGCAGAAATCTTCGCAGGCACCATCGACGCACTCAGCATCGATCCTGTCTGGAAGATTTGGGTCTATAATTTTGGGTAGAAGTCCTCTGTCTGAACTGGAATGAGGAGATAAACAAACTCCTTTAATAGGATAGACCAAGTAAAGACTATTATTATATTGGGTGAGGCATGTGCAATATCAATTTCCATAAATAAGTCTTGCACTCCAACAAGTCGCTGTTATTTTATAACCCACTTCTCTAGGGGTTAAATCATGGTATGCAATTAACCTGTGCCTGCTCATTGCATGCAGCCAGCACATTAAATATTTGCTGCTAGCTGTTTCACATAATAGCTGCCTGCAGCCAGCACTACCTGTGCTGTTCATTGGCTGTACACATCAGCAAGTGGCTTGGTATCATAGCATTACTTAAAGGAAGCTTGAACATCTTTAAAGGAAGGTGCATTCTATCTGCAGGAAGTGATGGGAGTCATTTGTGAACTGAATCTGGGCTGTAATACTTTAAGGAATGGCTGAACAAGTGAAAAAGCATAGAGCAAGGTTTTCAGTGGAGGCCTTGATGGAAGAAGTCGAGAGAAGGAAGGACATCCTGTATCCTTAGGGGAGCTGGTGGTCCCTGAGATGTAGGCCTGAATTTTCGCAGAGATGGAGAGGCTCTCCGTCTTTGTGAAAATGGCAATGGAGACCCAGGTCTGGAAGTCCCACCCCATGAACACAGACTCCACCATTTTCACAGGGGAGAACTGGGGGTTGGGTTCTAATGTGCACATCCATGGCTCACAGAGGCAACTGCACATGTTAAAGTGCAGCTGCCTCAGTCAAATCTAGTGCACTTTAGACTAAGTAGGAGCAAGTCTAAAGCTGCCTGAGTTATTTGGCAGGGTATGGAACCCTTTTGGAAATGTTCGTTCCCTTATGGGAGAGGTCAAGGGCCCTTTGGGAGTGTTAAGATGCCCTTTGGGATTGTTAAAATTAGACATGAGTGTGTGTAAAATGTGTATTAACTCATTTGAACTATCCAGCTCATTGGAACTGTCAAACTCACTGGAACCTCAAGAGAACTGTCACAGTAGTTGTCAAGGGATTTAAATCTGGACTAGTGGGACTATGAATACAAATACTTGTTTTTATAAAGGATTACAGGAAGTTAAATATAGTGAATGGTTTTAAAAAAAATATAGTGAATTCATCAATAGATGTTGAAGAACTTTATTTAATCTCAGCATGAGTTCTGAGGTCTGCCCATGGTGGATACTGGGTGAGTTGACATGGTTGGTGTAAGGGCAAAGGGTGGTGGGTGGTGGGGGCAAAGGTTGGTGTGAGTTAGCACTAAATTGGCATATATGCTATAAAGAGCCATGGGGATGGGTGGAGGGGCATAGGTTGGCATGGATTAGCATGAATTAGGCATAGGGAGTGTGTGAGGGGTGAGGACTGGAGGGCTGCTTTTGTTTTTTTGTTATTTTTTGTTATCTTCAACAAAGTGCCAGTGTACTGAGGCCAGCTTTTCACCCAGCCCGCCTCTGCACTTGGCAGCCTCTAACCTCTTTCTGAGTCATCCATCTTGATTCCCATTTTCACCCATTCCCCCCAACCCAGACTGAAAATCCAACCTTTCGGGCCACTTTTTTCCAGGTCGGGTCCGAGGAGAACAGGAATGGTCCCAACTCTGCGCTCCCAACCCAGGAGCGAAATTTCAGGCCATATTGTCAAATCATACGAGCATCTATTCAATCATGACAGTAACATCATTCAAGCCTATTGCAGAACGGTCATTTAGAGTCTTTTTTTTGCAGAAGCTAGTGCTTAACAGTAGGAAAGGACAGAAGGAGGACAAGCACTCTTGCACATGGATGAGACAGTGCTGGCTAAAGCCCTTTAAAAGAGCTGAACCAGGAGCCTCCTTCACTGCTGTAAGATACTATGATTTCTGGGACGATGAACTAGGAGAGTGGGAATAGTTCCATGGAATAGGAACCTGCTACGGCCTATGCATGACAGCATTCCTGCTCACAGACCTGCAACTGCACAAGCGCCCTTGCAGTTGCCAGTCAGCCAGCCAGCTCAGATAGCCAGCCCAAACTAGGCTTATCCAGTTTGAAGCCACGTCCTCCAGACCCAGGCCTGCTCAGGGTAATTCTCCAGGATCGTTGACAGTCTCTTCAATGAAAGTCACCTCTCTTACTGCAGCACTGGGGAAGCAGCTCATAGCTGCACTAGGATAGGAATAGCAAATGGAAGATGAGCAATAAGGGAATTAATGTGATTCAGTAAGTGTTAAGTATGTGTTATTTAGTGATTGAATTGATAAATTTGAATTTGACTCTGCATTTGCTGTTAGTTTTTATTTTAGTGATGAACTCAGCATTAAATCAATACATCTTATCAGAAAGAGATGTGATGATCAATAAGAGAGGAAACGTGTGGGAGTGCTGATACATGGGGTGGTGTAGTTGAGGTTACTGGTATTGCTCATGAACAACCTGATCACACAGAGCCCTAGCAGAGAGGACATGTCATCATTGTAGTGTCCCTTCCTTTTCTTCCACTTTCTGTTGCACTTCCTCCTCCTCAGGCTCCATTTCTTCCTCCTTCTCCTCTTTGTGCCCCTGTTCATCAGTTTCTCGCCTAATATGTGATAGCAAAGGCTGTTCCTTGTAGCAGCATCATTCTCATTGTAGACCTGCTCTGTAGGTGCCCCTGGGTTTCTGACCAGAATCATGAGCAATGTCATGAGGGGATAACCTTTAGCGCTCAATAGTCAGCCTTTGATTAATAGACTTGGTCAAATACAGGTGGAACAGAGGACTGACTGCCATAGAATGAAAGAACCATGATTGCTGCCAGGATAGCAGGCATTCACTTTCATGATGCGCTGCCTGTGGTTGCATGGCAGCTGCGCTTTGAGGCGGTGTTAAGCCCTATTTGTTGATGACTAAGGCTCAGTTCAAATAAGGAGAAGCAAGGAAATGTCTATGCAGCAAATAGCATCCAGCACCACAGGGAAACCTACAATCTGTGCAAAATGTTATCCTCACTCCTGCTTGTTTCTCAAGAGGGAAGGACATGTATGTGTTTCTCACAGTATAGGCAGCTTCAATGATCTCCCTTAAATAGCAGTATACTGCAAACTGTGAGGTGTTGCTTGTATTTCCGGCAGCAAACTGAAAGGAGTCAGAGACACAAAAATTAACAGCTACAGTCACCATTACAACCACAGGCAATGCAGTCCTTGCTCTGGTTTGAGGCTGCAGCAGTTAACATATTTCGGTCATGACTTCCTTCGTGAGCTGAAGATGTTCCATGCACTGAACTTTACTGAAATTGAGATGAGAGAATTGCTCCCTGAAGACCCTCCGCTGAGAGGGCATCCTGCTAAGTGCCCTGCTCCTCCTCTTCCTCCTCCCTACCTAGCTTGTTCTGATATGCGTGGGTTCTCTTCATTCTCAGTAATTTTCACTTCCCAGAGGAAACTATAACAGGCCACCCATGTCTGGAAGTAACTTCTTTCACCTCGGACTGTGAGACTTGAGTGCGACTTATAATAGAGTGCCGGGGTTGAGCGCTTCAGGAAATTAAGCGGAGGAAGGGAAAGAGGTGTTTGGTTGCTCTTGCCTAAACCTTTTCAGCCTCCAGGAATTGATTCTTGTTTTACTACAGGAGAAGACGCTGGTTAATTGGTGGGTATCTGGTAAGTGATTAAGGTTTATTCTATTCCTAAGGCTCCAAATACTATATTTTGAGCAGGAGGTGAGTGGGAGATGATAAAAGGCGCGGATCAAGAGGTTTACCTGCAGTGAGACCAGCAGCGGAGTGATTTCACGAACCACAACATGACACGAGTGCAGGGAAAGCAGCTGATGGGTGAGTAGGATTGGTGAGTATTTGTAGTCTTTAAAGTAAAAGTAAGTTCTTTAGTTTGTGTTTAGGTCTCTAGACTTTTTTCTCCCTTTTTCTTAAAATTAGCTTGTTAAGTATAAGATCGATACTGGTGTAAAAAAAAATAATTACAATAAAATGTAAAGAGCGAGGGCTCTTCAAGTGTAAAGAGCAGGGATACAAGAGTAATTAATTAATTAATTTAATACGATAATGATGGCAGGATGGGTGGTGTGTTGCTGCTGCAGCATGTGGCATCTGCTGGACACCAAGGTGATCCAGAGTGAACACATCTGTACTAAGTGTTTGCAGCTCGAAGAACTTTGAATCCAAGTTGAGAAGCTGGAGTCTGAGCTCCAGACATTGCATCACATCAGGGAGGAGGAAAGTTACCCAGACATTTTGCTCCAGGAGGCAGTCACACCCCTCAGATTAGGTCATTCAAATTTGGTCTGTGATCAGGGATAGGAGGGTGTGACTGCAGGTCAGGCAGGTTTGGGGACCCAGGGTTCGAGGAGCCTCAGCCCCTGCAATTGTCCAACAGCTACAAGATTCTTGCAAGCTGTGTGGATGAGAGTGGGGAATACAGGGGGATGAGCGAACTGTCCACGGCACCGTGGTACAGGGAGCCATTCAAATGGGGGGAAGAAATAGGAACGTAGTAGTGGTAGAAGACAGTATAATTAGGGGGATAAATATTGTTCTCTGCAGCCATGAGCATGAGTCCCGAAGGCTGTGTTGCCTGCCCGGTGCCAGGGTTAAGGAAATCTCCTCAAGGCTAGAGAGGAACTTGGAGTGGGAGGGAAGGGATCCAGTTGTCGTGGTCCATGTTGGTACCAACAACATTGCTAAGACTAGATAGGAGGTTCTGCTGAAAGAATTTGAACAGTTAGGAGCTAAATTAAAAATCAGAACCTCCAAGGTGGTAATCTCAGGATTACTACCTGAGCCGCGGGCAAACTGGCATCGGGTAAATAAAGTCAAAGAGTTAAATGCGTGACTCAGAGATTGGTGTGGGAGGAATGGGTTTCTGTTCATGGGGCACTGGCACCAGTACTGGGGAAAAAGGGAGCTGTTAAGGTGGGACAAGGCTTCACTTGAACCGTCCTGGGACCAGTGTCCTGGCAAACGATTAACTAGGTCAGCAGAGAGGGTTTTAAACTAAATTGAGGAGGCGGGAGGGTTCTGGAGAGGGGATACATAGACTTACAAAGCAAAAGGATATGGCTGCATTGCAGGGCAGATATTTAGATAATGATACCCAGAGTGTGACAGGAAGGGACAGAGTGTACAAATATTATAAAAAAAGAAAGCAAATAGGGTCAAAGGGGGAAAAAAATGGTAAAAAGGCAAAATTAATGGCCCTTTACTTAAATGCATGTAGTATCCAGAACAAAATAAATGAATTAATGGCACAAATAGAGATCAATGGATATGATCTTATAGCCATTACGGAGACATAGTTACAAGAACGTCAAAGCCGGGAACTAAATATTCAGGGGTATGTGACTTTTCGAAAGCCCAGGCAGGAAGGAAAGGGTGGCGGGGTACTTTTGTTACTACGAGATAGCAAGAAATGATTTTGGACTAGAAGATGTGGAATCCAGATGGGTGGTGGTGAGGAATAACAAGGAGAAGAAGACACTGGTGGGAGTAGTCTATAGGCCCCCTAACAGTAGCTACTCTATAGGACATAGAATAAATCAAGAGATAATGAGGGCATGTAAAAAAGGCAGTACATTAATCATGGGTGACTTTAAATTTCATGTAGACTGGGAAAATCAAATTGGCAGAAGTAGCCACAAGAAAGAATTCATAGAGTGTATTCGGGACAGTTTCCCAGAACAATATGTCATGGATCCAACCAGGGATCAGGCTGTTTTGGATCTGGTAATGTGTAATGAGGCAAGTTTAATAAATGATCTCAGAGTAAAAGATCCCCAAGGAAACAGTGAACATAACATGCTAGAATTTAGCATTCAGCTTGAGAGTGAGAAACTTGGTCAGAAACAACTGTGCTTAACTTAAATAAGGGTAATTACAAAGGAATGAGGGCAGAGTTGGAAGGATTCTCAGAAGGGGATAAACCAACCACGGTTAACCAAGGAAGTTAAGGATAGTATCAAAGTGAAAGAAAAAAACATACATTGTGGCAAAGATTAGGGGTAAGCCAGAGGATTGGGAAAGTTTTAAAAACCAACAAAAGATGACCAAAAAAATAATAGAGGGAGAAAATAAACATTGAGGGTAAACTAGCAAGTAACATAAAAATGGACAGTAAGAGCTTCTTTAAATATATAAAAAGGAAGAGAGGCCAAAGTAAACATAGGCCCCTTTGAGAATGAGACTGGGTAAATAATAATGGGGAACCAGGAAATGGCACCAGGAGTTGCATAAATACTTGCATCAGTCTTCATGGTAGAAGACACTAATATCATTCCAAATTAATCATTGGGCAAAAGTGGGGGAGGAAATAAATACAATAACTATCACTAGAGAAAAAGTACTAGGGAAACTAATGTGGCTAAAGGGTGATAAATCCCCTGGACCCGATGGGTTGCATCCTAGGATATTAAAGGAAGTAGCTACAGAGATAGTGGATGCACTGGTAGTAATCTTCCAGAAGTCCTTAGATTCTGGAAAAGTTCTAAAGGACTGGAAAACTGCCAATACACCCTTATTCAAAAAGGGAGGGAAACAAAAAAGAGGTAACTATAGGCCAGTTAGCTTAACATCTGTCATTGGGAAAATGTTAGAGTCTATTATAAAGGATGTAATAATAGAACATTTAGAAATACATAATATACTCAAGCAGAGTCAGCATAGCTTCATGAAGGGGAAGTCATGCCTAACAAATTTATGAGAATTCTGTGAGGAGGTAACAAGCAGGATTGATAAAGGGGAACCAATAGATGTATTATATTTGGATTTCCAAAAGGCGTTCGATAAGGTACCGCGCACAAGGCTACTTAATAAGAAAAGAGCCAATGGTGTTGGGGGTAGTATATTAGCATGGATAGAGGATTGGCTAACTAATAGAAGACAGAGAGTTGGGATAAGAGATGCATTTTCAGGGTGGCAGCCTGTAACTAGTGGAGTGTCACAAGGATCCGTGCTGGTGCCATAATTATTTACAATGTACATGAATGACTTGGATGAGGGAAGTGAATGTACTATTGCCAAGTTTCTGGGTGGCACAAAAATAAGTGGGAAGGCAAGTGGTGAGGATGACACAAAGAGTATACAGAGGGATATATAAGTGAGTGGGGAAAAACTTGGCAGATGGAATATAATGCAGGAAAATGTGAGGTTATGCACTTTGGCAGAAAGAATAGAGGGGCTGAATGTTATTTAAATGGAGAAAGACTGAAGAAAGCTGCAGCACAGAGGGATTTGGGGGTCCTCGTGCATGAATCCTAAAAAGCTAGCATACACAAGTTCAGCAGGTAATAGGTAAGACAAATGGAATGTTGGCCTTTATTTCAAAGGGAATGAAGTATAAAAATTGGGAAATCTTGCTAAAACTATACAAGGCACTAGTTAGACCACACCTAGAATACTGTGGACAATTTCAGTCCCCTTGTTTAAGGAAAGATATAGTGCATTGGAGGCAGTCCAGAGAATGCCCACTAGGTTGATCACGGGTATGGAAGGATTTTCTTATGAGGGGTTGAGTAGGTTGGGCCTGTACTCATTGGAGTTTAGAAGAATGAGAGGCGACTTTATTAAAACATATAAGATGCTTAGGGGGCTTGACAGGGTAGATGCTGAGAGGTTGTTTCCCCTTGTGGGAGAGTCTGGGACCAGAGAGCATAATCTCAGAGTAAGCGGTCACCCATTTAAGACAGAGAGGAATTTCTTCTCTCTGAGGGTAGTCAATCTGTGGAATTCTTTACCACAGAGAGCTGTCGAAGCTGGGTGGTTAAGTATATTCAAGGCTGAGATGGACAGATTTTTAATCAGTAAGAGAATCAAGGGTTAGGGGGAAAAGACAGGAAAGTGGAGTTAAAGATTATCAGATCAGCCATGATCTCATTGAATGGCGGAGCAGACTCGATGGGCCGAATGGCCTACTTCTGCTCCTATGTCTTATGGTCTTATGGAGACAAGCCAAACCTCTTAAACTAGCCCATATAGGAAACCTCCTAAACACTTATAATTGCACCAGCCCTTTGTACCATTTAGCGTTGTGTTTGGCTGTGCAAGTTTAAGATTGTTAAATTGGCTACAGTATGGAATTCCACAATGGCATCAATGGCTTCAAAATGCTTTCATATGCTGCAATGGTTATGTTCATGGATTAGGAACCAAGCGGCCTGGACCACTAACCCAGTGGTGCAAATTCAAATCCCACAATGGCATTTTGTAAATCTAAATTCAGTATAAACAACAGTCTGGAATAAAACAATAGTATCAGTACTGGTGACCATAAAGGTACCAGACTGAACTCAACTTGGATTCACTAATTTCCTTTAGGGAAGGAAACCTGCCCTGTGACTGCAGACGCACAAAACGTGGTTCTTTCTTAATTACCCTGTGAAACAACCTAGCTAGCCATTCATTTGCATAAACGACTGCATAGAAATATAATAAGAATAAATCAGGCAGACCAGTCAGCTTCAACCCAGGCATCGGGTACAAAGCTAAACACAGCCACCACGGACTATGCAAAATCACCCTCACTAACATCTGGAAATTGTGCCAAAGAGAGCTGCCCCATAGAATGTCAAACAAGCATCTTTGCTGCTGCTTTTGCCAGATCTGATCTGCATTAACATGTGTCCCATATGGTATTATTATTATTATTATTGGGACGTGATTTCCGAGTGAGAATTTCTGGTCAGGAACTCTGGAAGTCCGAGTTTCGCAGAATGCCTTGGAGTGTTAACTGAACAGCAATTTGTTTTTTTTAATAAGTTCCCTGCCTGCAAGCCAGCCTGATTAACAGGCTTGGTAGAGAATACTCTGGAAGAAGTGGCAGCCCAGGAGTAGATGTGGATATGGGTCCGATCATGGGAAACGGTGCAATCATGGTAGAGGTTGGAGGCTCAATCGCTGGAGTAAGAAAATGGTTTGCTTAGTGGATTGATGGAGGAAGCACTTCTACTCCTCCTGGCTCTAAGTAATGCTCTAAAACACTTACCTTTTCCATGCAGCAGTCCTCACCATCCATTAGTTATTGGACTTCTAGAGGCCTGGGACACATTGCTGGCTAGCGTTAAGCCTGAAATCCTAGGCAAGCAATCTCTTTAAAACATTTAAATGAATCTCTCAGCACATCCTGGCACGCTCCCAATCCTGCATATGTTAAAACTGGAGGTGGGCATATGATCATACAAATTAGGCCACTTGGCACCTCGAGCCTGCCCCGTCATTCAATAAGGTCATGATTGATCTGATTGTAACTTCCTGCCTACCCCTGATAACCTTTCATCCTCTTGTTTATCAAGAATCTATCTCTAGAGGCAATTTGGATTTGAGGGAATCACCTCCCATCTGAGCTGTAACCCATCTGTTTTTCCCAAGTTAAAATCACCCCGTAATATCAAATCATCTTAAGAAATTGCAGGTGCTTCACATGTGATTTTCTATTTGTTAATTTTAACAGATGGAAAGTCAGAGGCAGCGGCCATTAGGAGCACCATTTGTCACGCCGTATAAAAGCATAACACGAGCAGCACGAGATTACAGAGCCTGTTCCAATCCATTCAGTAAGATCTCTAAACTTCTACACCAACTCTACTTTTCAGCATTACAGTTACCTGGATAGAAGTTGGATTGTTCTTCTTAGAGAGGAGAAGACTGAGGAGATTTGACAAAGATAATTAAACTAGCGAAGGTTTAGATAAGGTAAATAAAGAGAAAATTTGCAATGGTGGCAAGGTAGATAGATAACCAGAGGACAGATTTAAGATGACTGGCAAAAGAACCAGAGGCAACATGAGGAAATGCAGCCTTTGGATAGGATTCAGAATGCAGTGCCTGAGAGGATTATAGTTTTTAAGAGAGAATTGGATAATTCCTGACGGAGAAAATAACATGGATATGAGAAAAGAGCAGGTGAGTGGGACTAACTGGATTGCCCTTTCCTTGTCTCGATAGGCTGAATGGCCTCCGTTTTCACTGTACTATTCTATAATTTTAGGCCATCAGACCCAGGGAATCTGTCAGCTTTTAGGCCTATTAATTTTTCCAGTACTTTTACTTTATGAATATTAATTACTTTAAGTTCCTCACTCTCATTAGATTTTACGTCCCACAATTTCCGGTATGGTATTGGTATCTACTGTGAACACAGGCACAAAATATTTGTTTGATGTCTCTGCTATTTCCTTATTCCCTATTATAATTTCTCCTGTCTCAGCCTTTGAGAGATCCAAGTTTGACTTTTGCTATTTTCTTTCTTTTTACATATTTGGAATGTTGGATCTTGGAATCACTCCAATATTCCTTCAACTCTGAGGAAACCAGACTTTCTCATCTCTAGTCTCACCTCATGTTCGCAACTTTGTAGAAAGCAGAATTCTAATACCAATTTATAATATGCTACAATCTTGCAATCCTTTTTAACCTAAATAGTCTGCTTATAACTACATTCATACATGTTCACCATTTTAAAGGGCTCCATTATGTCCCCTCATAATACACTTCTCCCAATTTAAATAAGCTTAGTTACAACTCATTCGACAAATTATTTTGATTGATCAAGAAAGTTGTCAATATTATATAGGAATGCATTTTATAGGACTGCATTATATAGGAGAATTAAGCAATTGAGCTCGGAAGCTAATTATCAGGTTGGATAAGTTGTAATAATTTCATGTGCTATTTTTGTCTTCTTGTGCAGCAACTTACTTAAAATGTAGAGGTAATGAATTTTGTTCCGCTTCCCCAATTTTATACCAGACTCCCCAATTTAGCCTCTAGGTTAAGAGCTATGAATACTTCCATTAAGCATTAAATCAATTAGTTCAACGGGGAAAGGTGCTGTCAGCTATAGCAACAAGGAATATAGATCTGAAGGTTCCTCTTCCAAGTTCAATAAGCTTTGTGTTGTAAATCTATGAGTTCAAGCCACAGTCCAGATTGTCACTGATGGAATGCTGCACTAAAGCTGGTGTCATGTTAAAATTGAGGCCCTTTCTCTATCCTTAGGATCCCATTGAACTATCAGGAAAGGAGCAGGAGTGGTGTCCTAGGCAATATTTATCTTTCAACCAACACCAGCTAACAGCTTACCTGTTCATTTATCTTAGTGTTGTTTGTGGAACCTTGCTGTGAGCAAATTGGCTGCTGTATTTTCCTGGATTACAACACTTCAGCAGTACCTAATTTACTTCGGCATACTTCTGGTCTCCTGATGTTGTGAAAGGCATTATATAAATTCAAGTTCTATCTTTATTGTGCTGAGTTAGCTATCAGTTGGCCTCTGTACCTCCCTGGCTGTGGAACTGAAAAAAGTCAACCAGGGTTCCCACTCCTTCCAGTAATGCCTTCTGGAAAGTGCATATGTAAACATTGGATGAAAACATGATCCGGCTTGACAGCGATGCCATTATCTAAAAGTTTGCTTAAACATTCACTGATTGTGCTCAATACTGAGGTGCCAGAGGATTACCAATACATAACAAACTATACCCCAGCAGAAGTTGGCACCCGCCGAAGGAAAACAAACAGGTAAAGAGACCAGTACATTTTCTGATGAAAGGTCATTGACCTGAAACGTTAACCTCACTTTCTTTCCACAGAATCTGCCTGACCGGCTGAGTGTTACCAGCATTTTCTGTTTTATTTCAGTAATTTTCTAGTGTTCAATTTCTACAATTTTTACTCCCTCCCTCATGCCTCGCAGAGCATGCAATAGGGCCTGTGTCTCTGCCTGCATTGTGGTGCCTATACAGTTTTTAATATATGTCTGCCTAAGCCCAAACATTATTTTGTAATTATTATATGACAAGTAATTATTTATATCTTAGAAAAATGTTTGGTGCCTCATAATTTGGAATACAATTTTATGGGAGTTGCCAAACTCTTTTATGCTGTACCTAATGCTAAATTCAATTTCTTCAATTAAGTTGTGCAGCTAATTCTATGAAATTTATAAAGATGCCTACATTATATAACCTGAAAAGAAAATGTACTATAAGAACCCTGTACATTATTACACAATGTACCACTTTGATTATCTGCTATAAATACCTTGCTCTAACTTAATTGCTAATGAATTATATTTACACATTCAGATTTAACAAAATTAAATCTCAGTCAGTACAATAATAAAATTCCTTCAGTGTCACACATCAAAAAGTGGTTTTAAGAGATACTGTCACTGAACTAGTAATCCAGAGATCCAGGCTGATGCCTTGGGGACATGGGTTTAAATCCCACTGTGGCAGCTGGTGAAATTTAAACTCAATTAATAAATCTGGAATATAAAGCTAGTCTCAATAATGGTGATCATGAAACTATCATCGGTTATTTGAAAAACACATCTGGTTTACTAATGTTCTTTAGGGAAGAAAATCTGCCATCCTTACCTGGTCTGGCCTACATGTGACTCCAGACTCACAGCAATGTGGTTGACTCTTAACTGCCCCGTGGAATTACCTTGCAAGTCACTTATTTCAAGAGCAATTAGGGATGGGCGACAAATGCTAGGCCTTGCCATCGACACCCACATCCCCTGAAAGAATAAAGCAAACAAAATCTGATTGACATTGTTGTAAGCCAAGGAAATTGTGGATGCATTGTTTGTCATCTTCCAAAATTCTATAGATTCTGGAACAGTCCCAGCTGATTGGAGGGTAGCAAATGTAACCCCACTATTTAAAAAAGGAGGGAGGGAGAAAACAGGGAATTACAGACTGGTTAGCCTAACATCAATAGTAGGGAAAATGCGAGAGTCTGTTATAAAGGATGTGATTACAGCACACTTAGAAAATATCAACGGGATTAGACAAAGTCAGCATGGATTTATGAAAGGGAAATCATGTTTGACAAACCTATTGAAGTTTTATTGAGGATGTCGCTAGTAGAATAGATAAAGGAGAACCAGTGGATGTGGTGTATTTGGATTTTCAGAGAGTTTTTGTTAAAGTTGCACGTATGAAGTGTGCAAAATTAAAGCACATGGGATTGGGGGTAATATATTGGCATGGATTGAGAATTGGTTAGCAGGCAGGAAACAGAGAGTAGGAATAAATAGGTCTTTTTTGGAGTGGCAGGTGGTGACCAGTGGGGTACCGCAGGGATCAGTGCTTGGGCCCCAGATATTCACAATATATATCAATGACTTGGATGAGGGAACCAAATGTAATATTTCCAAGTGTGCTGATGACACAAAACTAGATGGGAATGTGAGTGGTGAGGAGGATGTAAGGAGGCTTCAAGACTATTTAGATAAGTTGTGTGAGTAGGCAAATACATGGCAGATGCAGTATAATGTGGATAAGTGTGAAGTTATCCACTTTGGTAGGAAAAACAGAATGGCAGAGTATTATTTAAATGGCGATAGATTGGGAAATGTTGATGTATAAAGGGACCTGGGTGTCCTTGTACAGCAGTTACTGAAAGCAAGCATGCAGGTGCAGCAAGCAGTTAGGAAGGAAAATGGTGTGTTGGCCGTCATTGGCAGAAAATTTGAGTACAGGAGCAAGGATGTCTTACTGCAGCTGGTGAGACCACACCTGGAATATTGTGCGCAGTTTTGCTCTCCTTACCTAAGAAAGGATATACTTGCCAAAGAAGGAGTGCAGTGAAGGTTCACCAGACTGATTCATGGGATGGCAGGATTGTTGTATAAGGAGAGATTGGGTTGACTAGGCCTGTATTCACTGGAGTTTAGAAGAATGAGAGGGGATCTCATTGAAACATATAAAATTCTGACACGGCTGGATGGACTGGATGCAGGGATGATATCTCCTCTGGTTGGGAGGTCTAGAACAAGGGGTCACAGTCTCAGAATACAAGGTAGGCCATTTAGGACTGAGATGAGAAATTTCTTCACTCAAAAGGTGATGAACCTATGGAATTCTCTACCACAGAAGGCTGTGGAGGCCAAGTCACTGAATATATTTAAGAAGGAAACAGATTTCTAGACACCAAAGGAGTCAAGGGGTATGGGGAGAGAGCAGAAGTATAGTGTTGAGACAGAGGATCAGCCATGATCATGTTGAATGGTGGAGCAGGTTTGAAGGGCCGAATGGCCTACTCCTGCTCTTATTTTCTTAGTTTCTATATCTTCACTGCTTTCTCATATTAATGACCTGTGGGAGATTGAATATGAACTAAATGCAAATCAAATTAAATCATTGCCTAATTAGATATAGTAAGTAAATTCAGGGCTTAATGGCATTTTGATATATAAAACAATGCCTGATTTAAATCAAAGAGCTCCCTTGTAAAACTAGGAAATGAATATCTAAATGAGCTACAACATTAATTATCATAAAAGCAAAATACTATGGATGCTGGAGATCCGAAATAAAAACAGAAACTTCTGGAAAAACTCAGCCGGTCTGCAGCATCTGTGGAGAGAGAAACAGAGTTAATACTTAGAGTCCAATATGACTTTTTCGGAACCATTGAAGACACGACCACTCACGCTTGTGAGAACATAAGAAATAGGAGCAGGATTAGGCCATTCAGCCCCTCAAGCCTGCCTCAGAGAGATGAAGAGTTTTGAAAATTAAAAATAAAGATTTTTGAAATGTTAAAAACATGTCCCCTAATTACTCTGTCACATGAGCAGGGACATGTTAGAAATTAGGATGAAATTTTTTTCATGATGGAGCAAAACCTCATTCTGCCCGTGGATGAGGTTTCACAAAAAATGCAAAGGCAGCTTGGCCTTTTTGCCTGCCTGCCAATTGTAAGATTGGATGGGCAGCGAAAAATTTAATTCAGTTACATTTTTAATGGCCTTAATAGGCCTTTTAATTGTCAGCGGGCGTGCTGCTGACTCCCACGTACGCCTGCTGACTGAAATATTGTGCGAGCGTGCGATGACGTCCGGACGCTCGCCCAATGTCATCGCGCGCCATTTTACGCTTGAGCGGGTCGGGTGTGTGCCCGCTCAGTGAAACATTCTGCCCTCAGTGATCTAGCCTCCACTTCTCTGGGGTAGAGAATTCTAGACATTCACTATCCTCTGAGAGAAGAAATTCCTTTGCATCTCAGTTTTAAACAAGTGTCCCCTTATTCTGTGACTATGTCCCTTAGTTCAAGATTCCCCCACTAGTGGAAACATCTTCTCAACATCTACCCTGTCAAGTCCCCTCAGAATCTTGTATGTTTCATTCTTCTAAACTCTAATGAATAAAGGCCTAACCTGTTTTGCCAGCCTTGATAAGTCAACTCCTTCATCCCAGGAATCAGCCTAGTGAATCTCTTTTGAACCTCCTCCAATGCCAGGATATCCTTTCTTAAATACGGGGACCAAAACTGTACACAGTACTCCAGGTCCGGCCTCACCAACACCCTGTACAGTTGTAACAAGACTTCCCTATTTTTAAACTCCAACCCCCTAGCAATACAGGCCAAAATTCCATTTGCCTTCTTAATTACTTGCTATACCTGCATGCTAACTATTTGTGTTTCATGCACAAGAACACTGTGCTCCACTTTTTGGAGTCTCTCTCCATTTAAATAATTCTTCCAATCAAAATGCATGACCTCACACTTTCCTACATTAAATTCTATCTGACAAGTTTTTGCCCGCTCACTCAACCTATCTTTTTCCCCTTGCAGATTCCTCATGTCCTCATCACAACATGCCCTCCCACCTATTTTTGTATCATCAGCAAATTTGGATACATTACACTCTGCCCCCTCCTCCAAGTCATTAATATAGATAGTAAATAATTGAGGCCCTAGAAGTGATCCTTGTGGTACCCAACTAATTACGTCTTTCGAACCTGAAAAAGACCCATTAATCCTGACTCTCAGTCTTTTGTGTGTTAACCAATCCTCAATGCATGCTAATACATTTTCCCCAATACCGTGAGCTCCTATCTTGTGCAATAACCTTTTATGTGGCACCTTATCGAATGCCTTCTGGAAATCCAAATACACTACATCTACCGGTTCCCCTTTATCAATTCTGCTTGTTATATCCTCAAAGAACTCTAGCAAATTTATCAAACATGATTTCCCTTTCACAAAACCATGTTGACTCTGTTTGATTGCTTTAAGCTATTTCTTCCTTAATAACGGACTCTAGCATTTTCCCAATGACAGATGTTAGGCTGACTGGCCTATAGTTTCCTGCTAGTTGTCTCCCTTCTTGAACAGGGGCGTCACATTAGCAGTTTTCCAATCCACTGGGACCCTCCTGGAATCCAGTGAGTTCTGGAATATGTCGACCAATGCCTCTACTATCTCTGCAGCCACTTCCTTTAAAAGAGAAACTCTCACAACTGCAGCAGAGGAGAAGTACAACCTCTGCCACAGGTTCACCTGAGCAACCATTGAGCAGGCAATTGGGCTGTTGAATATGAGAATCAGATGCCTCGACTGAGCCAGAGGAGCTCTCCACTATGGCCCAGTGAGGGTCACTGATCATTGTGGTTTTCTGTGTTTTGCACAATCTAGCATTGCAGACTACGGAGGCCATGCATAATGAGGACATAATTGATTGCTGCTCCTTATCCAGTGAGGAGGATGTGGAGGAGGCAGCACAGGATGAGGAACCCTTGCACCAAGGCGAGGGGCTTTGAAAGACATACAAGAGATGTTTGGGACATTTTCATAAATACCTGTTCTTGTGACCATGATGCCCTTTCACTCTCAGTGTAATAAAGACTTAACTTCATTCAAACCGGCTGAAGCCTGATTGATCTCACACTCCATTACTTAACAGCCTTGTTCACTAAGCACACTGACAAAGCTGAGGAGCTGACCTTATGCAGCCTGCTGCAAAATTAGCAGCCAGCCCACTAAGGGAACAAGAGTGTTTTTGACATTTGACAAGACAGCAAGAAATGCATGGCTGACTAATTGAAGTAAGGTTGATATTTATTGAGTGGCACTTTATCAAGACTTAACAAATGCAAAGTCTAAACACCCATAAACTCTTTCGAGTTATCAACAGACACGGATTGCAACCCTTTCGAGTACAATCACAGTTCTTGGTTTCCAGGAGTGGGACATGAACTCACAACCCTCTGATTCAAAGGCGAGGGTGCTATGGACTGAGCCACAGCTGACACCTCTTAAACACCCATAAACCCCAAGTGCATCTAGGTGCTTCTTAATGAGGTTAAATGTGCTCCTACAAAGTGCTAGCAGCTGAAATGGACGCAGATGCTGATAGTACTTTTCCATGGTCTGGGATGGCCTCAGTATTTGTCCTCTGGACGCCAGAGAACTGGAGGGCCCCAGCATGCTGAGGGGCTTCTACGCAGGTCAGCCCCTGCAGAGAGGCTACAGAGACAACATCCACACTCAGAGCACCCTGAGAGGGGCCCCCAAGAGCAAAAGACAGCCATTCCTCATCTTTTCAAAATCACATTTGTACCTCCTTGCTGATGAGAGGAAGACAAAGATTTGCTGCAGATTCCAGGTAGTTCTCTCAACTTGCCACTGCTGCATTGAGCTCATGAACAAGTCAATGGCATGCAGGTCTGCGTGCATCTCTGGATCTGGTTCCTCATGACGGTCGCCAATCTCTCGATGGAAGAAGCCAAGTGTGCACACACCTAGAATACTCGTGGCCCAGATGCACTCCTCCATCATCTGTGCATGGCCTCTGGAAGCTCTGCCAGATGGTCCCTTATCTCGCTGCAGCTCCAGCAAGTTTCCTGTTGCCAACTCCAGAGGCACATCATCAGCCTGGGGCTCAACATCGCCTGGATTCCCATGGTCCTCCAGCTACAGTAGCCTCAGTTGTCACTGCCTCCTGAGATGTAACGAGTGGAGTCCCACAGGGGTCTGTTCTGGGGCCTCAAGTTTTTACAATTTACATCAATGACTTAGATGAGGGGAGCGAAGGCATTGTAGCTAAGTTTGCAGATGACACAAAGATAGGTAGGAAAGTATGTTGTGAAGGAGACATAAGGAGTTTGCAGCCAGGTATAGATAAGTTGAGTGAGTAGGCAAAAGTCTGGCAGATGGAGTATAATGTGGGAAAATGTGAAGTTGTTCACTTTGGCAGGAAGAATAAAAAAGCAGAAAATTATTTAAACAGAGAATGACTGCACAATTCCGAGGTGCAGAGGGATCTAGGTGTTCGCGTGCATGAGTCACAAAAAGTTAGTGTACAGGTACAGCATGTAATTAGGAAGGCTAATGGAATGCTATCCTTTATTACGAGAGGAATTGAACATAAAAGTAAAGATGTTATGCTTCAGTTATACAGGGAATTGGTCAGACCACATCTCGAATACAGTGTGTAGTTTTGGTCTCCTTATTTAAGGAAGGATGTAAATGCGTTGGAGGCGGGTCAGAGGAGGTTTACGAGATTGGTATGTGGAATGAGCGGGTTGTCTTGAGGAAAGGTTGGACAGACTGGGCTTGTTTCCACTGGTGTTTAGAAGAGTGAGGGGTGATTTGATTGAAGTATATAAGATCCTGAATGATCTTGACAAGGTGGAGGTGGAAAGGATGTCTCCTCTTGTGGGTGAGTCCAGAACTAGGAGGCACTGTTTTAAAATTAGGGTTTGCCCTTATAGGACAGAAATGAGGAGAATTTTTTCCTCTCAGAGGGTTGTTTGACTTTAGAACTCTCTGCCTCAGAAGGTGGTGGTAGCAGGGTCTCTGAGTATTTTTAAGGCAGAGGTAGATAGATTCTTGTTAGGCAAGAGAATCAAAGGTTATTGGTAGTAGATGGGAATGTGGAACTTGAAACACAAACATATCAGCCATGACCTTATTTCTTTTTTATTCATTGTGGGATGTGGGTGTTGCTGGCTCAGCCAGCATTTATTGTCCAACCCTAATTTCCCTTGAGAAGGTGGTGGTGAGCTTCCTTCTTGAACTGCTGCAGTCCATGTGGAGCAGGTACACGCACAGTGTTGTTAGGGAGGCAGTTCCAGGATTTTGACCCAGCAACAGTGAAGGAACAGCGATATATTTCCAAGTCAGGATGGTGAGTGGCTTGGAGGGTAACTTCCAGGTGCTGGTGTTCCCATGTATCTGCTGCCCTTGTCCTTCTAGATGGTAGTGGTCGTGGGTTTGGAAGGTGCTGCCTAAGGAGCCTTGGTGAGTTTGTGCAGTGCATCTTGCAGATGGTATACACTGCTACTAATGTGCGTCGGTGGTGGAGGGAGAGGGGCCGAATGGCCAACTTCTGCTCCTATTTTGTATGTTCGTGTGTACTCACCAGCTTGTGACTCTGAATCTAATCGCAAACGCATACCCACCTATATGTGAGTATCTGTGCTGGTGGAGTGTGCCAGGGAATGATGTGATGGTACACCCTCTGAGCATCTCTCCTCGTCCTCAGGGGTGGACTGTTGCCCCCCAGTGTCTGCGACTGATTGTCCTTTGGAAGTGCTGAGACCTGCATGTGAGAACACAAACATTAGGTGGAGGGACAGGTAGTATTGAGGAGACGGGGAGGCTGAGAAGGATTTAGACAGTTTAGGAGAATGGGCAAAGAAGTGGCAGATGGAATACAACGTGGGGAAGTGTGAGGCCATGCGCTTTGGTAGGAAGAATAGAGGCATAGACTATTTTCTAAATGGGGAGAGAATTCAGAAATCTGGAGTGCAAAGGGACTTGGGAGTCCTCATCTAGGATTCTCTTAAGGTTAACTTGCAGGTTGAGTCGGTAGTTAGGAAGGCAAATGCAATATTGGCATTTATTTCGAGAGGACTAGAATATAAAAGCAGGGATGTGCTGCTGAGGCTTTATGTCAGACCACATTAAGAATATTGTGAGCAATTTTGGGCCCCGTATCTCAGGAAGGATGTGCTGGCCCTGGAGAGGGTCCAGAGGATTACAATAAAATGAAATACAGTTGAGCTCATTGAAATTTTCTTTGTGGATGCAGGCTTAGCGATATCAATATATCGATCCCAGGAATGAAAGGCTTAACATATGAGGAACATTTGAGGACTCTGGGTCTATACTCGATGGAGTTTAGAAGGATGAGGGGGGATCTGATTGAAACTTACAGAATACTGAAAGGCCTGGATAGAGTGGATGTGGGGAAGATGTTTCCATTAGTAGGAGAGACTAGGACCCGAGGGCACAGCCTCAGAGTAAAGGGAAAACCTTTTAGAACAGAGATGAGGAGAAACTTCTTTAGCCAGAGAGTGGTGAATCTATGGAATTCATTGCCACAGAAGGCTGTGGAGGCCAGGTCATTGAGTGTATTGAAGATCGAGATAGATAGGTTCTTGATTGGTAAGGGGATCAAAGGAGAAGGCAGGAGAATGGGGTTGAGAAACTTATCAGCCATGATTGAATGGTGAAGCAGACTCGATGGGCCGAATGGCCTAATTTCTGCTCCTATGTCTTATGGTCTTATGGTTTTATTGAGCGCTTAAGAGCTTCATATTTCCTCATCTTAATAATGCTTGATCGAGGGCTCCATATGAACAGTGGTGAACATATGAGCACTATGTCTCCCCAGTTTCTTGGTTGATACTCCTATCCCCGCACCTGCAATCTTGCAGCAAGCTTGTGAGCCAGCCTGTTCCAAGGCCTTCTCCTCTACTGGCATCAGAGTACGAATATCTGGGATGCATCCACCAGTCTTGGCCCATTCCTTGTTATTGTGGGTCCATTCTTTTGCAAGCTGATTAGCTTTCCCACAAAGTTGAGTACAACATTTTTGTGGGTGGCAACCCTTTGTCCATGGTGGGGCCTCCCAAATGCCTCCTCCATAGGTCCTCTCTGAAAGGATATGGTGGGTGTTGCCTTGGCTGTCGTGGAGATACCACCATGTATCAGAAGGGATATGTTGCTGCCACATCCCCTAATCACCTCCCAGGTGGTCTCTTCACCCCTATCTAGCATGCTGTCGCACGCTACATGGGGAGGGGATGACAACCCAGTAATATGCAAGCCCCAAAAAGGAGACCTCATCCTGCTGAATGGAAGGAGGCCATTAAACCATTTGCAGCACTGCACCCAGGTTTTGGGATCATCTTATGGCTGCTGATCTCCTCTTCCATCTCTGTTCAGGCTTGCTTGGTCTCTTCTTGACTTCCCTTGGAAAGAGGACTTCCCACCTTACCCTTGCAGCCTGGAGGAGAACCTGTAAGGAGGAACCTCTAAACCATAGTTTATTTCTTCTGACATGTTGGCAGCAGCCTCCTGCCTTTTCCCACTTCTGTAACATCGGTCAACTTGACACCCTTGTCTCAGCCTTAGTTACCTTTAGACTTCTGCTATACAAATCCATGTCTGGCTGGTCCCCCAATTCTACCCTCTGTAAACTTGAGGTCATCCAAAACTCTGCTCTTATCCTTGTTTTGAAACCACTCCAAGGCCTCGCCCCTTCCTATCTCTGTAATCTCCTCCAGCCTCACAACCGTCTGAGAGATCTGTACTCACGTAATTCTGGTCTCTTGTGTATCCTGATTTTAATCGTTCCACTAGTGGTGACCTTCAGTTGTCTCAGCTCCTGAAGCTCTTGTGTAAACTGGTCTGCCTCTCAACCCTAACTTCCTCCTTCAAGTTATTTCATAAAACCTACCTTATGTCACTCTTAATGTTTTATAATGCTCCTTGAAGCATCTTGGGAAATTTTATTACATTAAAGGTGCTACATAAACATTAGTTGTTATTATTAGAAGTTAAAAAGCTGGTGCATTAGATAGTACTTGAATTGCTTGTTAGCATGAGTGGACATGATGGGCCAAATGGTCTCTTGCGTGCTGTAAATTTCTATAATGTCTATGATTCTATATTTTATGTCTACATAGTTTATGGGGAAATAGAAGTTGTAAAGACATGAAATATTCCAAATCTGTTGAGTTTTATTTCTTTTCAATTAACATTACTTGCGAAAATGGAACTTTGGTTTGTCTCTCATACTAAAAGAATATTTGTCCATAGGTCTACAAAAGATTTCCCCGCTTATCAAAAACTGGCTACAAAAAAACTGTGAAGCATATTGGAATTAAGGTATTTAAGCACCAGTGAATCTTTGTCACCCCTATTTATTAAACACTGGATAATATGCAGGAGCTAAATAGAAACAAGTTTCTGTAGTGCCTAACCTAAAATGCATATAGTAGCAGCAGAAATGGGACATAAAAGCCCAAATTTTCCAGTCAGCGACAATGCTGCACACATTACCACTGCCCACAAAAGATTTTTCCCGCCCAACGCTACTGCCCATTTCTTCTGGGATTTTCCGGTCCCGGCTGAAACAGAAATGAGCAACGCAGCATCTCCCAAGACATCAGCGAGCGCAGTAGAGTCAGGGGAAAGAGAAGGAAACATCTGTGCTAAACTTAAATAAGGGTAATTACAAAGAAATGAGGTCAGAGTTGGCTGGAGTGGACTGGGAAAGGAGTTTAGCAGAAAAGACGGTTGAGGAACAATGGCAGACATTTAAGAAAATAGTTCATGACTCACAACAAAGGTATAAGCCAGTGAGGAAGAAGGATTCTCAGAAGGGGATAAACCAACCATGGTTAACCAAGGGAGTTAAGGATAGTATCAAAGTGAAAGAGAAAACATACAATGTGGCAAAAACTAGTGGTAAGCTAGAGGATTGGGAATGTTTTAAAAACCAGCAAAAGATGACCAAAAAAAATAGAGGGAGAAAATAAACATTGAGGGTAAACTAGCAAGTAATATAAAAACAGACAGTAAGAGCTTCTTTAAATATGCAAAAAGGAAGAGAGAGGCCAAAGTCAATGTAGGCCCCTTAGAGAATGAGGCTGGGGAAATAACAATGGGGAACCAGGAAATGGCACAGGAGCTGAATAAATACTTTGCGTCAGTCTTCATATTAGAAGACACTAATAGCATACCAAAAATGCTAAATAATCATGGGGCAAAAGTGGGGTAGGAAATAAATACAATAACTATCACTAGAGAAAAAGTACTAGGGAAACTAATAGGGCTAAAGGCCAATAAGTCCCCTGGACCCGATGGGTTGCATCCTAGGATATTAAAGGACGTAGCTGCAGAGACAGTAGATGCACTGATAGTAATCTTCCAAGAGTCCTTAGATTCTGAAAAAGTTCCAGAGGATTGGAAAACTGCCAATGTAACACCCTTATTCAAAAAGGGAGGGAGACAACAAAAAAGACAGGGCAGTTAGCTTAACATCTGTCATTGGGAAAATGTTGGAGTCTATTATAAAGGATGCAATTGCAGAGCATTTAAAAATGCATAATGTAATCAAGCAGAGTCAGCATGGCTTCATGAAGGGGAAACATGCCTGACAAGCTTATTAGAATTCTTTGGAAAGGTAACAAGCAGGATAGATAAAGGGGAACCAGTAGATGTAATATATTTGGGTTTCCAAAAGGTGTTTGATAAGGTAACACACATAAGGCTACTTAATAAGGTAAGAGCCCATGGTGTTGGGGGTAGTATATTAGCATGGATAGAGGATTGGCTAAATAATAGACAAGAGAGAGTTGGGATAAGGGGGGGCATTTTCAGGATGGCAACCTGTAACTGGTGGAGTGCCACAGGGATCAGTGCTGGAGCCACAATTATTTACAATATTTATTAATGACTTGGATGAGGGAAATTAATGTACTATCGCCAAGTTTGCGGATGACACAAAAATAGGTGGGAAGGCAAGTGATGAGAATGACACAAAGAGTGTATAGAGGGATATAGACAGGTTAAGTGAGTGGTCAAACATGTGGCAGATGGAATAAAATGCAGGAAAGTGAGGTTTGGCAGGAAGAATAGAGGAGCTGAATATTATTTAAATGGAGAAAGACTGAAGAAAGCTGCAGCACAGAGAGATTTGGGGGGTCCTCGTACATGAATCCCAAAAAGCTAGCATACAAGTTCAGCAAGTAATAGGGGAGGCAAATGGAATGTTGGCCTTTATTTCAAAGGGAATGGAGTATAAAAATAGCGAAGTCTTGCTAAGACTATACGAGGCACTAGCTAGACCACACCTAGTGAACAGTTTTGATCCCCTTGTCTAAGGAAAGATTTACTGGCATTGGAGGCAGTCCAGAAAAGGTTCACTAGGTTGATCCCAGGTTTGGAGGGATTTTCTTATGAGGAGAGGTCGAGTTGGTTGGGCCTGTACCATTGGAGTTTAGAAAAATGAGAGGTGATCTTATTGAAACATATAAGATTCTCAGGGGGACCTTGACAGGGTAGATGCTGAGAGGTTGTTTTCCCTTGTGATAGAGTCTGGGACCAGAAGGCAGAATCTCAGGGTAAGGGGACGCCCATTTAAAACAGAGGTGAGGAGGAATTTCTTCCCTCAGAGGGTAGTTAATGTGTGGAATTCTTTACCGCAGAGGCTGTAGTGGCTGGGTTGTTAAGCATATTCATGGCTGAGATAGACAGATTTTTAATCAGTAAGGGGATCGAGGGATATGGGGAAAAGGCAGGAAAGTGGAGTTGAGGATTATCAGATCAGCCATGATCTCATTGAATGGCAGACTCGATGGGCCGAATGGCCTGCTTCTGCTCCTACATCTTATGGTCTTATAGGGCACGTCCCCTTTTTAAGGGGGGTGTACCTGGTAAATATTTAAAAGTCCGGTCTTTAAATGAATGAGTGTGGGTTAGTGAATGGATGAGTGAATGGGTGGGTGAGGTGGGTAGTTGGGTGAGTGGGTAGTCATGTGGGTGGGTAGTCATGTGGGTGGGTAGTCATGTGGGTGGGTGAGGTGGGTAGTCAAGTTGGGGGTAGTTGGTTGATTGGGGGTTTAGTCGAGTTGAGTCAAGGGTTGTTGGTGGTTAGTTGGTTGGTTGGGGGTTAGTGGAGTGATTGGGGGTTTAGTTGACTTGAGTCGAGAGTGGTCAGGGGATAGTTGCTTGGTTGGGGGGTGAGTGGGGGTTTAGTCGAGTCTGGTTGGGGGTAGTCAGGGGGCAGTTGGGTGGGGGGAATAGTTGGGTCTGGTTGGGGAGTGTGGGTTAGTTTGGGTGGTAGTTGGGTTGGTTTGGATGGTAGTTGGCGGTTGTGATGGAGGTTTCAGTTGTCGAGTTACCCAGCTGTTAGATCAGGCTTTAAATTGACTAACATTTTCCTGGTAAGTTGCGTGCACCTCGCCCAAGTCTCCGCCTTGAATTGAGGGTCAGAGATATTCACGCAGGGTCGCAGGCAGCAGGGAATCAGCGCATCGGCAATGCCCACGCGTCAGGACTAACACAGGATCCCAACGCACATCTTCCATTGTTAGTCCGGTCTGTGACCATCTGGACACAGGAAGATTTGGATCAAAGTTTACCTCCCGCAACGGAAGAAAATGTTACAGTTGTTGGGACAAAATAGTCCGATATGATTCATTCGTTCATCCGCCTCGCATCATGATTCACCTACACTTCCAAGTATCGCTGCAAACAACGTGGCAAATTATTATTGGGCCCTGTTGTAACTTTATGTGAACTTGTGAGTGAGTTAAAATCGCCCTCCGCAGCCAGTCTGAGTGCGGACAGGACAGGACAGGACAGCCGGGCCCCGCCCCCGCCCCGCCCCTTACCTGAACAGGCAGCCACGGCGCTGATTGGGTGACGACAGGAAATGAGAGAAAATCTCCGCCGATTCGCACCTGGGGAGAGAGGGGAAAGGAGCTGCACAGCGAGAGCAGGGCGGAGCGGGGCAGCAGAGCAGGGGAGGGCGGCCCGGTGGAGGGCGCACAGCGGTAAAGTTGGGCAATGAGTGAGTGAAAGGCCCCGGGACTGGCTGGCAGGACAGCAGCTGCCAGGGCTGGAGAAGGAAGGTTTGTTCCAGGGACTTTTAAAGCAGTGAAGATGGCGAAGTGGCTGAGAGAGTACTTCAATTTGTGGAATCACAAGACAAGGAATCCCCCCCAGCCGCCCAAACCAGACTACAGCAAGAAGAAACCGAACAGCGAGTCGGCCTGTCAGGAGAGCGATTTAATGAGAGCCTACCGGCTGCAAAAAGAAAAGGACTTTGAAGATCCTTACAACAATGGGCCGGGCTCAAGCCTCCGCCGGCTGAGAGCCATGTGTCAGGAGCACCCAGAGGACGACAAAAGCGCCGAGAAACGGCTCATGGCACTCGCGAACCCGCTCTTGTACAGGAGCTGCAGCGAGAGGAAAGCGGGCTCCTCGCCCAGCTCCAAATATACCTCTCCAAAACACAGACTCATCAGAGTAGATAGCACTCCTGTTGGACATAACAACATCACCTGGAGCCCGAGCACTAACTCCAAGACTCTGCACAAATCCGATGAGAACAACGTCAAGAAGGAGACAGTAAGTAGATGCTTCACAGTCTAATCGGTGCTTTTTTGAAAACTAAGATTTGTTTAATTGTTTTTGCGCCACTTTTCCCCTTAATGCCAGTACATGTCCAAATTTTGAAATAATTGGAAAATGAGAATGCAACAAAAATTCAGACTTCACTTACTACTACTGTGGCATAACCATAGTATGATTTCCTGTAAATCCTTTAAGAAACGATGAATCACATGTTTAAACTATTTTATTTGGCAGGTGTGAACGACCTTTGCGCCTGTTGTCCTGGTCCCCTCCCACTCGATGCTTCCATGTATTCCTCAACAAATATTTAAAACTTGGAGTGATTCACATAAGTGCCTTGAGTAACAGAAATGCTAAGTGGAAGTACAGTACAGGCTGCTGCCATAATAGAAATGCTAAGGTGTAGAATTACCACCTCAAGTTAGAAGGAAGTTGTAGCTATTCAAGATTTTATACACATTTGGCAAGAGAAGTGCAGGTTTCTGGCAGCAGGAATTGATTAGTTAGTTTTGATTGGCGCTGAAGAATTTCGGATGAACTCGGAACTCTACTTTCCGCCTGACGCTTGTTGTTTGGCGCATCACACGGTAGTAATCCAGCTACATATTTGATTTTCATGAATGACACTAACATCGACAACTTGAACTGTTATAACATTTCCCAAAGTACACAAATCACTGGATAGTGAGCAGCAGCTGGCAAGTTATGGCGGCGGGGGTGGTGGCGATCGGTTATGGGATGGAGGCAATAACGTGAAGGGGTTGATGGGAGAGAGGAATGTGGGACTGAGACTAAAGGCTCTATTGGGGGGTGGTGGGGAAGCAAAATGGCCCGAGTCAGTACAGCAGAGATCACATGCAGCAACAGAAGTCTGAGTGCTATAGGCTAGGAGTGACAAGGCTATGGAGTGTTTAAAAATATCGTGTTGCTCTTCTGAGCTTAAGATTTTGCTAACTAAAATCTGGAAGGAAAATTCTGTTTACAACATATGCAGTTTATTTACTGAAGAGCTCTGTACTGTTGCCATTACATTTTAACCAGAAACGGCTGCTTAATTTGATAGCAATCCAAAAAATCAAGGGTGCCAGTATTTCCAGAGAACTTTGTTTCTTGAAACATATTTTTAAGCAAACAGATGGGCAGTAGCATTAAAATACACAGTGGTGGTGCTTCTGCTCTTGAATGGTTGTGTTTTTCTTATTCATTGACAGGATGTGGGTGTCACTGGCTGGGCCTGTCCCAAACTGCCTTTGAGAAAGTGGCAGTGAGCTGCTGCCTTGAACTGCAGTAGTCCATGTGGTGTAGATACACCCACAGTGCTGTTAGAGGGAGTTCCAGGATTTTGACCCCACGACAGTGAAGGAATGGTGATATATTTCCAAGTCAGGATGGTGAGTGACTTGGAGGGGAGCTACCAGGTGATGGTGTTGCCATTATCTGCTGCCCTTGTCCTTCTAGATGGCAGCGGTAGTGGGTTTGGAAGGTGCTGTCTGAGGAGCCTTGGTGAGTTTGTGCGATGCGTCTTGTCGATGATACAAACTGCTGCCACTGTGCACCGGTGGTGGAGGGAGTGAATGGTTGTGGATGTGGTGCCAATCAAGTGGGCTGCTTTGTCCTGCATGGTGTCAAGCTTCTTGAGTGTTGTGGGAGCTGCACTCACCCAGGCAAGTGGAGAACATTCCATTACACTCCTGACTTGTTTCTCGTAGATGGTGGACAGGCTTTGGGGAGTCAGGAGGTGAGTTACTCGTCGCAGGGTTCCTAGCCTGACCTCTTATAGCCACAGTATTTATATGGCTAGTCCAGTTCAGTTTCTGGTCAATGGTAGCCCCCAGGATGTTGATAGAGGGGGATTCAGTGATGGTAATGACGTTGAATGTCAAGGGGCGATAGTTAGAACTATGTGGTATTTTGAAGCATAAGTCTTTAGCATGGGCAGAATTTCATTATGCGGCAGTTTAATTATTTAATTCAATCCTATTAAAAACATGAATTACTTTGCTTACTTCTGACCGGGGAATGGTATATTTATGGAGGGATCACCGCTTATCTTGATTTATATTTATAACCTAGTCCAGGGCAAAATGTCAGAATTTGAAGATGATGCAATACTTGGAAGTATTGTGAACTGTGAGGAGGATAGTGTTAGAATTCAAAAGGATATAGACATGCTGGTGGAATGGGCAGACACATGGCAGATGAAATTTGATGTAGAGAAATGTGAAGTGATACATTTTGATCAGGAGAACGAGGAGAGGTGACATAAAATAAAGGGTACATATTTGAAGGAAATGCGGGATCAGAGGGACCTGGGTATATATGTGCATAAATCATTGAAGGTGGCAGGACAGGTTGAGAAAGCAGTTAATAAATTATACTGAATCTTGCATTTCATACATCGGGCCACAGAATACAAAAGCAAGTAAGTTGTGATCCTTAATTAAACACTGATTCAGCCTCAACTGAAGGATGTGAAGATTTTAGAAAGGATGCAGAAAAGATTTACGAGAATGGTTCAGAGGATGAAAAACTTCAGTCACTTGGATAGATTGGCGAAGCTGGGGCTGTTCTTCTTGGAGAAGAGAAGGCTGAGAGATTAGTTAAACATGTTCAAAATCATGAGGAGTTTGGAGAGCGTAAATGGGGAGAAACTGTTCCCATCGGCAGAAGGTTGCGAACCCTCAGATGATTAACAAAAGAACCGGAGGCGACATGAGGAAAGACCTCTATGCAACAAGTGGTTTGGGTCTTGAATGCACTGCCTGAGTATGTGGTGGAGCCAGATTCCATTGCGGTTTTCAAAAGGGAACTGGATAATTATCTGAAGAGAGAAGATTTTAATGGGCAACAGGGTAAAGGCCGAGGAGTGGAACTAGCTGAGTTGTTGTTGCAGATAATGGACACAAAGACAATGTGTTAAATGGCCTCCTTCTATGCTGTAACCATTCAATGATTCTAGGATAGATACATTCAAGGAAGTTGTTAAATGCATGAGGAAGAAAGAAGCTGAAGGTTACCCTGACTGTGATCAAGAAGGGTGGGATGAGCCTTGTGTGGAATATAAACACCAACATAAATGGGGTAGGCCAAATGGCCCATTTCTGTGCTGTAAATTCCATGGAGCCACTAAATTTAAACTTTTCTCCATCAACCTCACCTCTAGTTGTGTTTTAAGCCTTGGAGATATGGAGAGATGACACAAAGGAGCTTTATTTTCAATGCTTTTAAAATATCTGCAGCACAAGCTTCCAGCTTACTTTTAGTTCCTGTTTCTCTGTAACCACACACTGGCTTGACTAATAGCACGCAGAGAAGAGTCAATAGGCATACACAATCAAACACCAAACAGTTGACTGAGTACGATTGAGAAGAAAAACAATCCATTTATTAAAACACTAAGATGCTCAAATTATCATGACTACCACTTTACAGTTCCCCTCCTCCTCGGCCCTTCATTGTTAAGTGGACAATGAGTGATATGATGAAGCATTTAGAGTATCAGCGGTTTGTTAATAGAAAGGGATTAACCACAGTCCATTGTCTCATGGATCTCCTCAGTCAGCTGTATCTTAACACTGACAAACAGAAAATATCATCAACAAACTGATTTTAGCAAAGCTTTTGACCGTGTCAATCACAGCATCACAATCAGCTTTCTCCTTCAATTAGGAGTGAGCCTGTCATGTGTATTCTGGCTCTTGGACTTTCTCAACAGTCGACAACAAATGTGTTTGATACGAATTGAGTACTTCTGGAAGTTGGATAACAGTAAATGCCTAAGTCCCACAAGGAACCAAATTCTTGTATTATTAGTCATCATAAACAATGCCTCCATCACCACGCCTGTTCATTGCTATAAATATGCAAATAAACTGACCCTCTTGGAGTGTCGTAATCAAGACAACACATCTCACATGTAAGGAGGAATCGCTTCTCTGAGTGAATGGGCAATGGTGAATCATGAGACTGAGCACCCTCTCATCAACTTATGCAATACTGAAATACTGAAGTGTGAATTAGACTATTAGGAATCTACAATCTAAATGATTTCAAATGGGATTACCAAGTGCCTGAGATGCAAATGGTATGTCATATGCCAAGCCTTCTCAAGCATCACAATGTATCTCAAACTGGATCTATTCTCTGTCTTTAGTAGTTACATAAGACCTATTGTTAAAACGCAGTGCCTATTTGGAATGCTGGACTTACCAAAGAACATGTGACCAAGCTCAAAAGTACTCCGAAATAAACAGTGAAACTGATCCTTGCTAATGTGTACCAAAGCGCCACTGACACATCAAACAACTCAATGTGTTCTCTTGCTGAAAGATGGACAAAGCCCTGCCTGGACTTTGTTAGAAGACATTTGAATCCCACTTCCCATTGCCACAACCGAAGTAAATGTGTGATGCAATTAAGGAAGAAAGACACCATTCCACAAATAAGATATAGAATGAATAGACCACGAGACAGCCCAATCCCCTACTTTCTAAAACTCATAATTAAATTCTCAATCATTGGCTTTAACAAAATGCAGAGTGCCTTTCATTTCTATTCTGTAAATTAAGGAGACCTGCATTTTGCAACAGATGGTAAATTATTTGTTAAAATGATCATAATTGTGCAACCATTTATTATTTACTTTTAATGATTGTCTATAATGATGTCATGAATTATGGTTACTTGTTTTATTTGTATAGTCATCGCCATTCAGCACTTGCTGCCATGATAATTCTTCAATAAGACAAACCAAAACCCACCCACCTACACCCCTCTTTGGAAAGCTTACTGCTTTGAGGTGCCATGGTCTGCATTTCGGCTATCCTTCTGACAATATTTATCTTTATTCTCACAGGTTCTTTTAATTATAGTCACAACCATGAGGCATAAGTTAGATCAATTACAGGTTGGGTTCTGGCCATAGTAGGCCTCAGTAAATAAAGCTGACTGTAACCATACTCTTGGAAGGAGGATGGGCAGGTTGAGATAGCACATGCAAAAATATATGGGAACCTGGGATTTATAATTAGGGGGCAGAGAGTCCAATAGCAACAAAATTACAATATACCAGTGTAAGACACTGGCTCGACCACAACTGGAGTTGTGTCCAGTTTTGGATGCCACGTTTTAGGAAGGATGTGAAAGTATTGCAGAGGGTGCAGCAAAAATTTATGATAATGGTTCTAGAGTCGAAGAACTTTAGTTACATAGATAGTTTGGAGAAACTTGAACACTTCTCCTTGGAGAAGAGATAAAAGATCTGATAGAGGTGTTCAAAATCATGACAGGTCAAAACTGGGTACATATAGAGAAAAAGTTTCCCCTTGCTGGAAAGATCAAGAACTAGAGATTTAAGGTAATTGGCAAGAGCAGCAACGATGGCATGAGGAAAAACCTTTTTTTACACAGCGAGTGGTTAGAATCTGGTATGGACTTGAGTGTGGTGGCAGCAGATTCAATCGTGGCTTTCAAAAGGGATTGGGATCATTATCTCGAGAGGGAAAAGTTCCTTCACTGTCTCTGGGTCAAAATCCTGGAGCTCCCTTCCTAACAGCACTGTGGGTGCACCTACACCACAGGGATTGCAGCGGTTCAAGAAGGCAGCTCACCACCACCTTAAGGGCAACTAGGGATGGGCAACAAATGCTAGCCCAGACAGTGAAGTCCACATCCAGTGAATGAATAAAAAACAAGTTGCCGGGCTATGGAGAAAAGGTGGGGCAGTAACACTAGGTGATTTGCAGAGAGCCAGCACAAACATGGTGGGGTGAATGGCTTCCTGTGCTGTAACCATTTTATGATTCTCTGATTATTGTAAGAATAGAGAACTTGTAGCAGATCGGTAGTAAACTGAAAGCAAGATAAATCTGAAAAGTGACATCATAGTGTAGCATGAGGAGCTGCGAAACCCAGGAAAGTTGTGTTTAATTTATGATTCACACTTAAAATTGATAAGTTGGTTCATTAAAATAAATTGTTAAATAAGTAAATAGTAATTCATTATTTAGAGATGTCCTTTTAGATTGGGAAATTGTAAATGCAACTCCATTATTTAGGAAAGGAGAGAGAGGGAAGAAAAAAAAAAAGCAGGAAATTCTAGACCTGATAGTCTAATACCTGTTGTATGAAAGTTGTTTGCATCTATAATTAATAACAAAGTGACCAAGCACTGAGAACATAGGATCATAGATGGTAACAGCACAGAAGAAAACTATTTTGCCCATTGTGTCCATGCCTGATCTCCCTAAGAAATACTCAGCTTGCCACCACTTCCCTTCCTCTTCCCCATAGCTCTGAAATTTTTTTCTTTTAGGGTAATTATTCAATTCCCTTTTTAAAGCCTCGATTTGAATCTGCCTCGTCCACACCCTCGGGCAGTGCATTCTAACCACTGGCTGCGCAAAGAAGTTTTTCCTCATGTTGCCTCTGGTTCTTTTACCAATCTATTTAAATTTGTGTCCTCTGGTTTTCAACACTTCTGCTAATGGGAACAGTTTCTCCCTATCTGCTCTGTTGAGGCCTTCATGATCCCCTGTCAACAATCTAAGGAGAACAACCCCAGCTTCGCTAACCTATCCCCGTAATTGAAGTGTCTAATCCTCAGAGCCATTCTAGTGAATAGTTTCTAAACCCCCTTTAAAACCTTTATGTCCTTCCTAAAGTGTGGTACCCAAAATTAGCACAATGCCCCAGTTGAGACTGAACAATGGTTTATCATGGCTCATTATAACCTTTCACATTTTTGTACTCTATATCTTTATTTGAAAAGCCCAGGATCATTTATGGCTTTTTAACCACAAATATCAACGGATCAGAGAGAGTCAGAATGAATTTGCCAATGGTAAGTCATATTTAGCAAACTTATTTGAATTTTTTCGAGGACTTCACTAATATGGTAGATAAAGGAGACCCTACGGACATAATTTACGTGGACTTCCAGAAGGCATTCGATAAGGTGTTACGCAGTTAGTTAAAGCTCAAGTCCATGGAATTGAAGGCAAACTATTGACTGTCTTAGGAGATGGTTAGGTGGTAGAAAATAGAGGTTATGGATAATGATGTACTCCAATTGCAACTAAGTGGCTAGTGGTGGCCCAGAAGGACCTGTACCTGGGCCTCAACTATGCACTATGAGTTAAATTAGTTATGCACTAATGAGTTAAATAACATAATACCATATTTCCAAGTTTGTCTATATCATTATGTATGACACACAGACTGGGAACATAGTAACTTGCATTTATGCACACCTTTCCAGAATCACAATGTAGGGAGAGGCGGTGGTGCAGTGGTAATGTCACTGGACTAGTAACTGTTGCTCTGGGCACACAGGTTCAAATGACACAATGGCAGCTGGTGGAATTTAAATTCAATTAATAAATCTGGAATTAATCTCAGTAATGGTGACCGTGAAACCATTGTTGATTGTCGTAAAAACTCATTTGGTTCAATAATATCCTTTTGGGAAGAAAATCTGCTGTCCTCACTCAGTCTGGCCTACATGTGAGTCCAGAACCACAGCAATGTGGTTGACTGGTAACTGCCCTCTGAAATGGACTAGCAAGCCCCTCAGTTGTATCAAACCGCCACAAAGTCTAAAAAGAATGAAATTGGTAGGACCACTTGGCATTGACCTAGGCGCTGGAACCAACGGTGGGAAACCCAGCCCTGTCAACCCTACGGTGGAATGCCTGGCTAGTTAGGTCGGTAAAGCAAGAGGGTCTAAATCTCAGGCTCATGGGTGTGAGCCCCACTTTGGGTGCCATTGTTTAAAATCTTACAGGGCTCAACAGGAAGTATTTTTTGCCAGGCCTGGTTGGGAGCCTGAGGGGACAGTCTCAGAATAAGGGGCAAGCCATTTGGGACTGAGGTGAGGAATTTTTTCACGCAGAGGGTGGTGGATCTTTGGAATCCTCTGCCCTAGAGGGCTGTGGAGGTTCAGTTATTGAGTATGTTCAAGATTGAGATTGATGGATTTGTACATATTTTTAAAAATTCAAGGGGTACGGGGTTAGTGCATGAAAATGGCGTTGAAATAGAAGATCAGCCATGATCTTGTTGAATGGTGGAGTAGGCTCAAAGGGCTGAATGGCCTACCTCTGCTCCTATTTTTTATGTTCCTATGCAAAGCTCTCCTCACCAACACCTGGGGGCTTGTGCCAAAAATGGGAGAGCTGCCCACAGCCTGACATTGACTTACTCATGGAACCATACCTTACAGGGTCCTAGACACCATCTTCATGCTTGGGTATGTCCTGCCTCACAGCAGGACAGACCTACCAAAGGTGATGGCACAGTGACATATCGGCAGGTGGGAGTTGCCCCGGGAGTCCTCAGCATTGACTCCAGATCACATGAATTCTCATGACCTCAGGTCAAATGTGAACAAGGAAACCTGCTGCTGATTACCACTTACCACCCCCTCTCAGCTGATGAATCAGTACCCTTTCATATTGAGCATCAGTTGGAAGAAGCACTGAGGGTGGAAATGGGCAGAGGACTTCAATGTCCATCACCAAGATTGGCTCAGTAGCACCACTACTGACCGAGCTGGCCAAGTCCTAAAAGGACAAAGCTGCTAGACTGGGTCTGTGGTAGGTAGTGAGGGAACCAGCAAGAGGAGAAAATGTACATAACCTCATTCCTCACTAATCTACCTGTCACAGATGCATATGTCCACTAGTAACGAGTAATAAATGCTGGCCCAGCCAGCAAAGCCCACATCCTGTAAATGAATTAAAAAAAATATATATTAGTAGGAATGACCACTGCAAAGTCCTTTTGGAGACAAAGTCCTACCTTCACATTGAGGATACACTCCATCATGATGTGTGGCACTACCACTGTGCTAAATGGGATAGATTTTGAACAGATTTAGCAACTCGAAACTGGGCATCCATGAGGTGCTGTGAACCATCATCAATAGCAGAATTGTATTCAACCACAATCTATAACCTCATGGCCCAGCACATCCCCACTACTCTCGTAATCCCCATTATCGTCAAGCTGGGAGATCAACCCTGGTTCAATGAAAAGTGCAGGAGGGCATGCGAGGAGCTGCATTGGGCATACTTAAAAATGAGATGTCAATCTGGTGAAGCTACAATGCAGGACTACTTGCATAACAAAGCATGGTAGCAGCATGTGATCGGCAGAGCTAAGCGACCCCACAAATAGATGAGATCTAAGCTCTGCAGTCCTGCCACATCCAGTTGTGAATGCTGGTGGACAATGAAACAGCTAACTGGAGGAGGAGGCTCTTCAAATATCTGTATCCTCAATGAAGAGGGAACGCAGCACATCAGTACAAAGGCAAGGTTGAAGCATTTGCAGCCATCTTCAGCCAGAAGTGCCAAGTGGATGATCAATTTCTGCCTCCCTCTGAGTTCCCCTGCACCACAGATGCCAGCCTCCAGCATATTTGATTCACTGCACGTGATATCAAGAAATGGCTGAAGGCAATGGATAGTGCAAAGGCAGTAGACTCTGATAATATTATGGCAATCGTACTGAAGACTTGTTCTCCAGAACTAGCTGCGTCCTAGCTAAGCTGTTCCAGTACAGCTTCAAAACTGGCATCTACCCAGCAATGTGGAAAATTGCCCAGGTATGTCCTGCCCACAAAAAGCAAGACAAATTTAAAGCAGCCAATTACCGCCCCAACCGTCTGCTCTCGATCATTAGCAAAGTGATTGAGGGGCTTTCGGAGTGCTATCAAGTGGTACTTACTCAACAGTAACCTGTTCTGTAAGGGCCAGTCAGCTCCTGATCTCATTACATCCATGCTATGACTATCTCCAACAAGAAAGAATCTAACCATCTCCCTTTGACGTTCAATAGCATGACCATCGCTGAATCTCCCACTATCAACATCCTGGGAGTTACCATTAACCAGAAGCTGTACTGGAATAGCTATATAAATACTGTGACTACAAGAGCAGTTCGGAGGCTGGGAATCCTGCAACAAGTAATTTGCCTCCTGACTCTGAAAGCCTGTCCAATATCTACAAGGGACAAGTCAGGAGTGTGATGGAATACTCTCCACTTGCCTGGATCGGTGCAGCTCCAACAACACTCCAAGCTCGACACCAACCAGGACAAAGCAACCCATTTGATTGGTACCCCATCCAGCACCTTGAGCATTCACTACCTCCATTACCAATGCACAGTGGCAGCAGTGTATACCATTTACCAGAAACACTGCAGGAACTCACCAAGACTCCTTCAATAGCACCTACAAAGCCTGTGATCTCTACAACCTGGAAGGGCAAGGACAGCAGATGCATGGGAACACCATGTTCTCCCCCCCTCCAAGCCGCATACCATCCTGACTTGGAACTATATCGTCGTTCATTCTTTGTCACTGGGTCAAAATCCTAAAACTCCCTCCCTAACAGCACTGTGCGTTCCCTAATACCACATGGACTACAGTGGTTCAAAAAAGCAGCTCACCACCACCTTCTCAATGACAATTAGGGATGGGCAATAAATGCTGACCTAGCCAGCGACACTCACATCTGGTGAGCAAATAATAAAAATCTCAAAATTGTTGCAGTGCAGGAGGAGGCCATTCAGCCTATTGTGTCTGCACTGGTTCTCCAAGTGAGTATTTCACTTGTGTCATTCTCCCGCCTTCTCCCCATAGCTCTGCACATTCTTCCTTTTCAGATAACAGTCTAACTCACTTTGAATGCTTAGATTGAAACTGCCTCCACCACATTCTTGGACAGTCCATCCCAGGACTTAACTATTCGCTGTGTTAATTCCTTTTTTCTCATATCGCTTTTACTTCTTTTGCCAATTAGTTTAAATATGCGCCCTTTCATCTTGATCCTTTGTGAGTGGGAATAGTTTCTCTCTATCTACTCTGTCCAAATCCCTCGTGATTTTGAATATCTCTATCAAATCTCTCTCTGCTTTTTTCTCTCCAAGGAAAACAGTCCTAACTTTTCCAATCTAGCTTCATACCTGAAGTTCTTCACCCCGGAACCTTTCTCATGAATCTTTTCTGCATTCTCCCCAATGCCTTCACATCCTTCCTATAGTGTAGCATCCAGAACTGGACGCAAGACTGCAGCTAAGGCTAAGCTAGTGTCTTATACAAGTTCAACCTTGCTCTTGTATGCTATGGCCCTCATTATAAATCATTGGATACTGTATGCTTTATTACCACTCTTTTAACTTGTGCTGTCACCTTCAATGACTTATGCACATATACATCCAGATCCCTCTGCCCCTTTAGAATTGTATCCACCAACTTGTCTATGCCCTTTGAAAGTTCCCCTCCTCACAGTTCATAACGTTTCCAAGTTACATATCGTGGCACAATTTCAAAATTTGCACATGGACGCCAAGGTCTAGGTCATTAATATATAGCAGGAAAAACAAGGGTCCCAACACTGACCTTTGGAGAACCCCACTGCAACCTTCCTCCAGACTGAAACACACCCACTGCCCTCTGTTTCCTGTCACTCAGCCAATTTCATATCTGTGTTTATACTGTCTCTTTTATTCCATGCGCAATAATTTTGCTCACAAATCTGTTATATGACACTGTATTAAATGCCTTTGTGAAGTCCATGTATACCACATCAACAACAGTGTTGTTTGTTAGTTGTTTGATAACAAACATTCCTAACTATTTAATTTGTATCAGTCTTCATAGTAGAGGAAGGTGGTAAAGTGTCAGAGAGATTGGGAAAAGTACAAATAAAGTTAGGGGTGGAATTTACTAAAATTAAGTTTATAAAAGAAAATAATGAGACTTGAAAAGTCTCCAGGACCTGATAGTTTCCACCTGAGGAATTATTTTGTCTTGAACTTGCAAAACTTCACTTCCAAGAGTTGTCCTCCTGGTTTGGAAAGTTACCAATGACATTCTGCTATTTTTAAAAAAAAGTGTTGGAGAGATAACTCAGGAAATTATGGAATTATAGACCCATTAGATTTGCATTGGTTTTGGGGAAGTTGCTATAGGCCTGGATTTTCCCTGACTGCCGGCATCGGCCATGTTCGGTGGCATGAGCGGACAATATGTTGTAATCGGTTTGACGACGGCGTGAAACCAGTTTGTGACCATCTGCTCAGCCCACCGATGGCGGACTGCGTTTCCGGCCATCAGACATCGGGAACCTCATTGCGATACATCAGCATTTGGCCACCCTGCTGGACTCATTTTTCCACCCCACCCCGCCGACAACACGCCGATGTGTTTCACAACTGCACATAAGTGATGTGCACTTGGTGGGCTGCACTTCACTTGGGACTTCAAGGTTTGTTTGCCTACCTTGCTCCGGTCAGCCATCAGCGCCAGGTTTCACAGACAGCACCACTTCACTTTTAGGGGTGGGGTCACGGGTACGCTCGACCTACCAGATCAACCATATATGGGTGGCTTTTCAATGGCTGCAAGGCAAGGACTTGTTGGGGAAGGGGTAGAAGTGACCTCAGGCAAGGGGAGAGGCTGCAGGATGAGGGCTGTACTGTGGAAGGAGGGTATCCCAGGACATGTGTGGGGGCACATGTTGACCTGTGCAAGTGGCCTCAAGGTGGTGAGGGCTGAGGAGGCAGTCTCCAGAGGAGATGAGGCCAGATGGGCATATGAGGGTGTGTGTGAGAGAATGGGTGGTGATGTCCCTTGAGCTGGCAGAGAGTGACATGCCAGTGAATTTGTGATGGGCTTGAGTATGAGAGTTTAGAGTGATGAGATGGTTACCATACTCTGGCTGCACGGATGAGAACATTCATCCTCTATCTGCATTGGATGGCCAACCTCTTCAGTGCAGCATTGGCACTGCCTGCCATGGTGGATTGGTGATGCTGCTGCCTGTCCTATGGCCAGAGCGGGTTGAGGACATCACGGTGAGCCTCCACAGCATCCAAATGGCATTCCAGTGACATGGCATTAAAGCTGGGGGCTGTCGTCTTTTTGCCTTTCGTGGATATATTCCCTGCTGTAGTCGTGGGCTGGAAGCACTGAGATGTGTGCGAGTGGCTGGAATTTGTATATGGTGCCCGGCATGATGAAGCGGTGAGGTGATGACCAGTGAAGTGTTGTGTTTCCCGGGAATGCACAAATATGTCAGGTTTGGGATGATACAGCTTCCCACTTCTACGCTTAGTACAAATCTGCGACGATTCCGCCCATAATTTGTGATTAGGATCAGTACAACTGGGCATTCGGGCAAATATGAACTGATCAGAGAAAGCCAGTATGGATTTGTAAAGGGTCAGTCATGTCTAACAAGCCTAACTGAATTTTTTGAAGAAGGTACTAGCCTAGTAGATAAGGATTTTTAAAAAAAAATTGTTGATGGGGTGTGGGCACCACTGATAAGATTAGCGTTTATTTCCCATCTCTAATTGCTCTTCAGAAGATGTTAGTGAGCTGCTTTCTTGAAATGCTGCAGTGCACGTGACTTAGGTACACCTATATTGCTATTTGGGAGCAAGTTCCAAGATTTTTGCCTTGCGAGAGTGAAGGAATGGCAATATATTTCCCAGTCAACATGGTGTGTGTGAATTGGAGGGGAATTTGCAGGCATGGTGTTCCGTGTGCCTACGTTCCATGTTTTACCAGGCAGTATACATCATAGGTTTGTAAAGGTGCTGTTGACGAAGCTACAATGCAAAGCTGGTGAAGGGAGTGAATGTTTAAGGTGGTGTCCAAGTTCTGAATTGTATAGTGCTAAGCTCCTTGAGTGCTTTTGGAGCTGCATTTATCCATGCAATGGGCAGTATTTTATCAAATTCCTCACTTGTGCCTTGTAGATAATGGAAAGGCTTTTGGGGGAGTCAGGAGGTAAGTCATTTGCCACACGATACGCAGCCTCTGACCTCTGGCAGTCTTTATGAAGGTAGAAAAGTCTCCAGGACCTGATGGTTTTTGGACTCTTTGGGCGGATCGTCCCAGATTTGCACTAAGTGCGGCAGCGGGTGGGAAAAAGGACATTTTACTCGCCGGTTGCAATGGTGGCTTTTCATGCCGTGTTGTCCCAATCCTGCCTCATTAATTATGCATTCCAGGGGAAAACGCCATTTTGATGGCGGGCGGGCTCCGATTCGCCCGCCACACTGTTACCTCGCTGCTTCATCGCACCAGGTGCCACATTTAAAGTGCAGCTGCGCGCACACCGCTTGGTGCTTCCAACCCAGGACTGCTGTAAAGAAGACATGCCCCCAAAAGGCAAGAAGACTGCAGCCCCCAGGTTTAGTGACGTGACCCTCAAGCGCATATTGGATGCCATGAAGCCCCCGCTCTGGCTGCAGGAATGGCAGCTACATTACCACCCTGGCTTGATAGGCGATGGCACTGATCACTACTGCCAATGCTGCACGGAAGAGGTTGGCTACCCAAAGCAGATAGATGATGAATGATCTCATCCGTGTACCCAGAGTAAGGCAACCACCTCATCACCCTAAACTCTCACACTCAAGCCCATCAAACATTCACTGGCATCTCCCTCACTGCTGGCTCAAGGGACATCACCACTCATTCTCTCTCACACACCCTCACATCTCCACCTGGCTTGATCTCCTCTGGAGACTGTCTCCTCAGCCCCACCATCTTGAGGCCACTTGCACAGATCAACATGTACCCCCAGTGTAGCCCTTGCCCTGAAGCCTCTTCCCTTGCCTGAATCTACTTCTCTGCCTTCTCCAAGCAAGCCTGAGCCCTGCAGCCTTTGAGAAGCCACCCCCGCCTTATGACTAGCCTGGTAGGCCGGGACAGGCCCCTGAACCCCCCACTAAAAGTGCTGTGGTGCTGCCTGTGAAGCCTGGCACTGATGCCCGCGAGTGCTGCCTGAAGCAAGGTAAGCAAACTAGAAGTCCCGAGCAAAGTGTAGCTCGCCAGGTGCACGTCACTTATGTTGTGAAACACGTTGGCGTGATTGTGCTCGGATGATCCTGTGTTGGGGGGGTGTTGATTCCGGCGAGCTGGTCTTATAATATGCAGATGTATTGCAATGATGTTCCTGTTGTCTGATGGCGGGAAATGAGTCCCAATGGGTGGAGCGGATGAGTGCAAACTGGTTTCACGATGTTGTGAAACCAATTTTTGGCCATCTCGCCATATTGTCTGCTCATGCTGCCAAAGACACCTGATGCCAGCGGGCATGGAAAATTCTGCCTTTTGAATCCATGCTAGTTAAGTTTCCTGTCAATGTGGCTCCAAGGATGATAATGGTGAGGCATTCAGTATTGATTGTCAAGGGGCAGTGGTTAGACTGCCTTTTGTTGGAGCTAATCATTGCCAGGCACTTGTATGGCATGAATGTTATTTGCCACTTAAGCCCAAGCTTGAACATAGTCCCTATCATGCTGCATTATTATCTGAGGAGTTGCAAATGGAACTGGACACTGTGCAATCATCAAATATCCCCACTCCTTTTTATTATTTTTTTGATGGGATTTAGGTGACACTGGCTGGGCCAGCATTTATTGCCCACCCCTAATTGTCCTTGAGAAGGTGGTGGTGAACCACTTTCTTGAACTGCTGCACTCCCATGTGCTGTCAGTGCACCCACAGTGCTGTTCGGAGGGGAATTCCAGGATTTTGATATAGTGATGGTGAAGGAACAGTGATATAGTTCCAAGTCAGTATGGTGTGTGGCTTGGAGGGGAACATGCAGGTGGTGGTGTTCTCATGCATCTGTTGCCCTTGCCTTCCAGGAGGTAGGGAGATAGAGTTTGGAAAGTGCTTTTGAAGGAACCTTGGTGAATTGCTACAGTGCATCATGTAGATGATATGCACTGCTACCAGTGGTGGAGGGAGTGAATGTTTAGATGGTGGATTGTGGTGCCAGCCAAGTGGGCTGCTTTGTGCTGGATGGTGTTGAGCTTCTTGAGTGTTGTGGGAGCTGCGCTCGTCCAGGCAACTGGTGAGTATTCCATTGTGCTTCAGCCTTGTAGATGGTGGACCGACTTTGGGGAGTCAGGAGGTCAGTTACTCGCTGCAGAATTCCTAGCCTCTGACCTGCTATTGTAGCCACAGTATTTATATGGCTAGTCGAGTTCAGTTTCTGGTCAATGGTAACCCCCAGGATGATGATAGGGGGAATTCAGCGATGGTAATGCCATTGAATGCCAAGGAGAGATGGTCATTGTCTGGCACTCCTGTGGCATAAATGTTACTTGTCACTTGTCAGCCCAAGCCTGAATGTTTTCCGGGTTTTATTGCGTATGTTCGGGGACGGCTTCAATACCTGAGGAGTTGCAAAGGGTGTTGAATATTGTGCAATTATCAATGCACATCCCCACTTCTGACCTTTATGATGGAGGGAAGGTCATTGATGAAGCAGCTGAAGATGGCTGGGCCTAGACACTACCCTGAGGAACCCCTGCAGTGATGTCCTGGAACTGAGATGATTGACCTCCAATAATTACAACCACCTTCCTTTGTGCTAGGTATGACTCCAGCCAGTGGAGAGTTTTCCCCCTGATTCCCATTGACTCCAGTTTTGCTAGGGCTCCTTGATGCCACATTAGGTCAAACGTGGTCTTGATATCAAGGGTAGTTACCCTCGCCTCGCCTCTGGTGTTCAGCTCTTCTGTCCATGTTTTGACCAAGACTGCAATGAGGTCACGAGCTGAGTGGCCCTGGCGGAACCCAAACTGAGTGTCAGTGAGCAGGTTATTGCTGAGTAAGTGCCACTTGATAGGACAACCTCTTCCATGATTTTGCGGATGATAGAGAGTGGATTGATTGGCCTGGTTGGATTTGTCCTGCCTTTTTTGGATAGGACATACCTGGGCAATTTTCCACATTGTTGGGTGGATGCCAGTGTTGTAACTGTGTTGGAACAGCTTGGCTAAGGACGCAGCTAGATTTGGAAAGCAAGTCCCCAGTCCTATTGCCTAATGTTGTCAGGGCCTTTGCAGTTTCTCATGCCTTCAGCCATTTCTTGATATCATGTGGAATGAATTGAATTGGCTAAAGACTGGCATCTGTGGGTCTGGAGTCACTTCTGGACCAGACCAGGTAAGGACAGTTGATTTTTTTTCCCGAAAGGGAATTTATGAACTCTGGATTTTTATGACGATCAATGGTGGTTTCATGTCACCATCACTGAGCTTTTAAATCAAGGTTCATCAACTGAATTTAGATTCCACCAGCTGCCATTAACCTGTGTCCCCAGAGCATTAACCTGGGTCTCTGGATTACAAGTCCAGTGACAGTACCGCTGTGTCACCATCTCCCCGACTGGTGGAAAACATTATGGACATTATATTGGTGCAAAGGTCATGATAAAGTCGCTTCAGATGGCTGGACTTGGGATACTGATGGCCACTCGTGTTCCTATGGTTCTCCAATTTCTACCTTTTCTAAATTGACATTAAATAACATTAATGTTGGGGCGGGTTGCAGAAGCTTTGGAGGGAAAGGAAGGAAATAACCTTTTGAGGGACTTTGTAATAGTTATTCAGTTAGACATTCTACAGTTGTGCCAGGTTTAATTGTTGATGTATTATGAATATTCATAACAATTAAATAGAGATATCACAATGAAATGAATGGAATGACTATCAGTAGGATTCACTCAAGACTTCTTTACATGTGTGAACAGGAAAGGCAATCAAACTCCCTTGGGGGAGTTCTAGTTTGTATCAGAAGTCAAGCAAACACACTGCATTTATCGGAAACTTGTTTGGCTAGAGGCCAAGCGTATGATGCAATGACTTTCGTCAGTGCCTGGTGGATGTGACCATCCCATATTGCAACATTTTTTGAACACAACAATCTTTATTGCGGGCAGTTTGATCTGTATGTTTTCCAACAAAAATGTAAACTACATAAACTGAACAGTATTGAGATTATTTAAATGTTTTCACTTTCAGGTGTGTTTCGTGACAAGGCTTGGAGTTCTTTGCAAGATCTGTAATCTCCTTTATTTGACACATTTAGTTTGAATAGACTATCATTTGCAGATTCCATCAAAAATTGTTTTGGGAGAAAGGTGCAAATCTTAAGAAATTCTATGCATTTTAATGGGTGTAGTCTTCACAATCAAGTACATTGCACATTTTAGCTTCAGAAGCGAGCAGAACCAGAAAAGCTCATGTAATTTTGTTCTAATTAAACAATGACTCAATATGAAAGATGTCATGACACAATAGATTAGCAAAAACATTGTCAAAGTACTTATTTGATTCAGATACTGCCTGTTTATGTGGGATAGAACAATTGCTTCATTTTCCCAAGCACACTAATTCTAGTCTTCTGACAATCACATAAATATTCCAAAAATATGTCAATGAACAGCTAACTCAGAAGGCAGTTTGTAATAAACTTGGTTTACTGGACAGTTTTCTTGTCAGAAACAGTAAACTTTATTTACAGAGCTCCTGATGAAGCTACATGCTTGAACCAAGTCCATGATTAGAAAGCTCCGCCCTAAGATTACCCGCGCTAAGGGCTGATTCTTCTGTACAGTCATATGACTCCCAAAACAGTATGAAACGCTTTACTTACAATCACTACACAGTTAAACTGCACTTACCAGCACACACTACTTGTAATCAATTAACTGCACAGCACATTATTTAAATAATAAAACACAAGAAAATTGTGCCACATTGTAACATCCAAGCATATTTGTCTTTGTCTATTACTTATTCATGTGACTACAGTAATGCACATTATACAGAATCCGGAGCTGATATTTTTATTTTTCTGGTCAAGAAGAACTGGGGTGGGAGAAAGTAAAATGGGGTGGGTTAGATGTTGTTGGTAGAATAAAGGAATAGGAGTAGGCCATTTGTCAACTTGAGCATGTTTCAGAGTGCGAACATAGTTGATCTGTATCTGGACTCCATGTAACACCTTGGCTCCATGTCCCTTTGATTTTTATTAGTCAAAAGTATAGTCTTCAGTTTTTACATTTTATAATTTCTGGGTGGGGCAGGGTGGGTGGTGTCCAGATTTCTATTACACTTTGTATGAAGTGCTTCCTGATTTCACTCTTTTAATGTTAAGATTCTGACCCCTTGGTCTGAACTCGCCCCCCCGCTCTCGTCCTCTCTGCACCCTGGTAACTCCTTTAATCATCTTAAACCCCATATTACCCCACAATCTTCTATACTTGAGAAAATACAAGTCTAATCTATGCAAACTTTCCTCAGACTGGAACCCTTGTTAAATGTAATTCTGGTGAAGCTGCATTACACCTGCTCCAATGCCAATACGTCCTTCCTGAGACGAGAGGCTGGGAACTGAATGCAGTAGTCCAGATACAGTCTAACCAGAGCTTTATATAACTGATACATAACTTTCATCCCTTCATCTTCTAGCCCACTTGAGATTAAGGCTGACATTTTTGCACCAGTTGTTAGTGATCTATATGTATGTGTCCTTGTTCCTGCACCAATCCTATCATCTTACTATTTGTAAATTCTTGAGTCCAAAGTGGGTAACCTCGCAATTCCCGATATTGAACTCCATCTGGCACTGCTTGGCCTATTCATTTAAACTATCAATTTACCTTTGTAACTATTTGGTCTGCCACATGACTAGTGTCATCTGCAAACTTGAACATGTAGCTAATCATTTCTTCATCTGAGTCATTCATAAATATAGTGAAAAGCTGAGGCCCCATTAATCCTTGGGACACACCTCCTCGCGTCGTGCCAATACCTATCTCATTACTCATGTCAAACGAGTGCCTCCAATTCCATCTGTTTCCAATTTTTCTAACAGTTTACTTAACAGAACTTTATCATAACCCTTCTGAAAATCCTTAGGCGTTTCCTTATCTACCAGACCAGTGACCTTCCAAAAAACATTCAACTGGGTTAGTTCACAGAATGGTTAAAGCACATTAGGAGGCAGTTCGACCTGTCGTGTCTGTGCTGGCTTTCTGAAGGAACAATTCACCTTTTGCCATTCCCTTGCCTTCTGCTCTCATCTTCCACGTTCCTCCTTTTCAGATAATAACCCAATTCCCTCTTGAATGCCTCGATTGAACCAATTTCACCACGTTCCCAGGCAGTGCATTCCAATCCTAACCACTTGCTGCATGAGAAAGATTTCCCTCGTGTCACCTTTACTACTTTTGCCATTTACCTTTAAATCTGTGCCCTCTGGTCCTTGACCCTTCTACCGATGGGAACAGTTTCTCAAGAAACCTCATGATTTTGAATACTTCTATTAAATCCCCCCATAACTTTCTCTTCTCCATGGAAAACAGTCCCAACTTCTCCAGCCTATCTACATAACTAAAGCTGCTCATTTCTTGAACCATTCTTGTGTATCTTTTCTGCACTTTCTCCAATGCTTTCATATCATTCCTAAACTGGGGCATCCAGAATTGGACATAATACTCCAGTTGAGGCCGAATCAGTGCTTTATACAAATTTAACATATCTTTCTTGCTTTTGTACTCTCTTCCCCTATTATTAAAGCCCAGTATGCCGAATACTTTATTAACCATTCTCTGAGCCTGACATGTCACCTTCAATGATTTATGCACAAATGCACCAAGATCCCTCTGCTCCTGCACCCCCTTTAGAATTGTAACCTTTAATTTACATTGTCTCCCTGTGTTTTTCCTACCAAAATTACTCTCTACACCCTTCTTTGCATTAAATTTAATCTTGTCATTTGTCCACCCATTCTACTAACCTGTCTGTCTTTTGAAGTTCTACACTATCCTAACTTGCTTTTTTAATTCTCCTGTGAACCTATATTCAACTTGGTTCGTAGCTTTATTATCCACCTGATATTTGTCATATGCACCTTTTTTCTTCACTTTAATCACTATCTCTGTTGTTATCCATGGAGCTCTAGACTTGTTTTCTCGAGTTTTTCCCTTTTGTGGGACCCTGACTGTACCTGAATTATTCCATTGTTTAGCTAGTCTCTCCTGCCAACCTTTGATTCCAACCTTGACTGTGGCCGAACCGTCTTTTCTAAAGGCAGCCCGTTTTTCAGATACGGTTTTGCCTGCCAACCTTTGATTCCAACTTATTTGGGTCAGATCCATACCCCATTGAAGTTGGCTTTACCCCAGTTATACATGACTCAGGAAAAGCTATATGAACCTGTATGGAACATTACTTAAGCTTTTGCTATTCTCTTGCTACTGGAGGTTTGAAGAGGACTTCTGAAATACATTAGGAGACTTTCTGGGCAACTTGTCAAGACTTCACCAACACTGTATTGACATTTATTCTGGAAATTTCTCAAAGACTTGATTTAAATAATAAATGCCATTCTATCTACCTTATAGAAGTCAGCAGGAGAAAATGAGTCCTTCAACATTGGCATCTTGCTAGGAGTCCTCCTTGGTCTGCGGGAGGAATGGGAGGAAGATGAGGTGTAGGTTATCCCTTTAGGGTACAAAACATCTCTCTCCCTTTGGACCTTCAGTTTTCTGGAATCTATGTGCCCTTCTCACTTGGTTGCCAAGCCATCCTGAAATGTGTCATTGTTTCAGCCAGCATGCTCAGTGAAAATGAGTACATGGAGCCCATATTTGTTGCTTTGAAAATTGTCAGTGCTTGAGTGCTAAAACTGCAGGTGTCTGTTTTAGCACCTCCAGGAAAATTCAAATTATGGTAATCAGCAATTAGGACCAAAATTATATGCTAAAACCAGATTTTCAAATCAGTATGTCGTCTTAGCACACCATACATTTAGCACCAGTTTCCACCCACTCCACCAAAATAATCCCCACAGTGGTTTCTGCCTCAATCATGCCATGTGGTGGAGCATTCTGTGTTCCAGTAGCTTCTGCATGAAGACATTTCTACTAATAACTCCTCCCACACTCAATTAAATCACCTGTGTATGCATGTGGAAGTGCAGAGGCACGACCAAGAAGTGGGTGGATGATAACTCACCCAACACTCCTGGAATGTGTAAATTGATCTAGTCAGGTTGTAGACTGACATTACAGGTAAGTAGCACGCAGTCCAATCAACAGCACTACCCCCTGAACCTTCCAGCCCTCAGGACAGCGAATCAATGGAGGAGGAGGCAGCAGTGGAAAAGCAGCAGGGGGAGTGGCGGACGGTGAAGAACAAGAAAAGTAAGAGGGAGCGAAGAAGAAGCAAAGGCGTTTCCCAGAGAAGCGGCAAGAGGCGTCTCCCATCCGACACGGACGACAAGGGCAGCAGCTCTTCGGATGATGAAGTGCCAGAGCGGCACCGACAGAAGAGGCGGCAAAGCTCCAGGGCGTTGGAGGACGAGACACCCGAGCTCCAGAAAATTGGAGACAACAAGGAGACCAGCGCACCCCAACTTTGCCTGCAACCTGAGGAGGCCAGTGCACCACAGCCCCTGGAATCTGGGAGCAGTGAGGCAATCATCGCACCCCAGCTCCAGGAAGCCGGGAACAGCAACCCCCCAGAGGGGGTGAGTTTTGGAGAAGCTTCTCCAGCAAAGGTCATCTCAAAACCCGCTCACCACGTGAACCTCCAGATGCCACTGGAGCAGAACACGGCCAAGGAGATCTACCTCAGCCCATCCAAAGTGAAGGAATTTGAGCTCACTACGGGTATGAAGGAGCAGACTAAAGGTCTGGGACTCTCAGAGACAGTGGGTTTGGTAGGAGAATAAATGCTTTAATATGGGTTTAAAGATTGTATCCATAAATGTGCGTAGCATTAAATCTACTACGCGATGTGTTGCGACCTTGGACTACCTAGCCAAGGTCAAAGCTGACCTGTTGTTTCTGCAGGAGTGTGCGATACCGCACCTCAGCTCCTACAGGCAATGGTCACGATGGTGGTCCCACGGGCCATCGATCTGGTCGGGCGGAAACGACTCTCGTTCCTCCGGCCTGGGTATTCTGCTGCGGGGAGGCAACTTCACCGTCTCCGAGGTCAAGGAGGTGGTGGGCGGGCGACTCCTGGTAGCAGACGTAATGTACAAGAACGCTCCACTCCGGTTAATTAACGTGTACGGCCCGGCACAAGGGGCTGAGCGGCTGGAGGTTTTTCAGCAGCTCCCACTGCTGCTGGCGACCTCCAGGCCGGTCATTCTGGGCGGGGACTTCAACTGCATCATCGATGCGGCTGGACGATCCGGCAGGGCCGGAAGCAGATTGGACGCTACGTCCAGATCCCTGATGGAAACAGTTAAGGATGCCAAGCTGCACGACGTCTTCAGCAACCCTGCAGACGGAGCGCAGCGTAGATACACCTGGTCGCGGCCAGACGGGTCCATTCGTTCCAGGATAGACTTCCTGTTTGTGTCCCGTGCATTCACAGTCAGATCCACCGAGGTCAAGCCGGTGTTCTTCTCTGACCACTGCCTCCTACTGGCGGACTGCCACTTGGAGGAAGACCTGAGGGTGGGCAGGGGGGCATGGAAGCTAAATGTGCAACTGCTGACCCCAGAGAACATTGAGGAGCTCAAGAGGGATTACAAAGGTTGGAGAACCGTGAAACCCCTCTTTGAGTCCCTGACACACTGGTGGGAAGTGATCAAGGGAAGCATCAAGAGGTTTTTCATCCGCAAAGGCACCCAGAAAGCTAGAAAGGAACAGAGGGAAATGTCCCGACTCCAGGAAAAGATGCAGAATCTGCTCCGGCTGCGGTCGATGGGGGTCGATGTCAAGGAGGAGCTCCAAGAGGTGAAGGGCCAGCAAGCCTCGCACTTTGCCTCGGAGGCCTCCAAGATCATCTTCCGTTCCAGAGTCCGCTCCGTGGAGCAGGATGAGACGTGCTCACGTTTCTTCTTCCAAAAGGTACACAGAGAGCGCTCTGTGATCAGCAGCCTGAAGGAAGAAGACGGCTCAGTAAAGTCATCACGGTCCGACATTCTGAGGATCAGCAAATCCTTTTATGCCGGTCTGTATGACGTGAAGCCCACGGACAGCACGGCCTCCCAGTCCTTCCTGTCCTCTATCACGGAGGTCTTAGACCACAGTACGCGGGAGAGCCTAGACAAACCGCTAACTCCTGACGAACTGACTAAGGCCCTCGAGTCCTTCGAGAAGAGTAAAACCCCCGGAAGCGACGGCCTGCCGGCGGAGTTGTATTCGGCTCTGTGGGACTTGATCGGCCCAGACCTGCTAGAAGTGTACGAGAGTATGCTCCTGGCCGGCAGCATGTCAGAATCCATGAGGAAAGGCATCATCACCCTCATCTACAAGCACAAGGGGGAAAGGGAGGAAATTAGAAATTGGCGACCCATTTCACTGTTGAATGTGGACTATAAGATTCTGTCCAAGGTCATCGCCAACCGGGTCAAATCCGCTCTGGAATTGGTGATTCACCCTGACCAGACCTGCTCTGTGCCAGGCAGGAAGATCTCTGACAGCCTGGCGCTGCTCAGGGATACGATTGCCTATGTACAGGACAGGGGTGTGGATACCTGCCTCATCAGCTTGGATCAGGAGAAGGCCTTTGACAGAATATCGCACACCTACATGGGGGATGTGCTCTCCAAAATGGGGTTTGGGGAGGGAATTCGAAATTGGATCCAACTGCTCTACACTAACATCAGTAGCGCAGTCTCAATCAATGGGTGGGAAACAGATAGCTTTCCGATTAAATCTGGAGTCAGGCAGGGCTGTCCTCTCTCGCCTGTCCTTTTCGTGTGCTGCATAGAACCCTTTGCCGAGTCCATCAGGAAGGATCCGGGCATAAGAGGAGTGACGATCCCAGGCAGTGGAGGCACTCAGGTAAAAGCCTCCCTGTACATGGACGACGTCGCCGTCTTCTGCTCGGATCCGCTGTCGGTGCGCAGACTGATGCACGTCTGCGACCAGTTCGAACTGGCCTCGGGAGCCAAGGTAAATCGTGGGAAGAGCGAGGCCATGTTCTTTGGGAACTGGGCTGACCGATCCTTTGTCCCCTTCACTGTCAGGGCTGACGGCCTGAAGGTGCTGGGGATATGGTTCGGAGGGACCGGGGCATGCGTTAGAAACTGGAAGGAGCGAGTGGCTATGGTGAAAAGGAAACTGGGCATGTGGGAGCGACGCTCCCTCTCCATTGCGGGTAAGAACCTGGTCATCAGGTGTGAGGTACTCTCGCTGTTGCTGTACGTGGCGCAGGTCTGGCCCATTCCACGCTCCTGCGCGATGGCGATCACTCGAGCCATCTTCCGCTTTATCTGGAGGTCGAAAATGGATCGTGTCTGCAGGGACGCGATGTACAAGCCTCTAGATAAAGGGGGAAAAAACGTGCCCAACATCGCCCTCATACTGATGGCCACCTTTGTGTGTGGCTGCATCAAGCGGTGCGTAGACCCTCAGTACGCAAACACCAAGTGTCACTACGTGCTGAGGTTCTACCTGTCCCCGGTGTTGCGAAGGATGGGTCTGGCCACGCTGCCGCGGAACGCTCCAAGTAGTTGGACCGTGCCGTACCACCTGTCCCTGGTGGAAAAATTTATGCAGAAAAACACCTTTGACCACAAGTCCATCAGGCAGTGGTCAGCACGTAACGTCCTAGAGGCCCTGAGGGATAAGGAGAGGGTGGACCCTGTGGGATGGTTCCCCGAGCAGACTGTCAAAGTCATTTGGCAGAATGCCTCATCGCCAGAACTTTCCAACAAGCACCAAGACGTAGCTTGGCTGGTGGTGAGAAAGGCCCTCCCCGTCAGATCCTTCCTACACGCCAGGAGTCTCACCCCCTCTGCACGATGCCCTCGAGGTGGCTGTGGTGGGGAAGAGACCGTTGTTCACCTCCTTGTGGATTGTGCCTTTGCAAAGAAAGTCTGGAGAGAGATGCAGTGGTTGCTGTCGAGGTTCATCCCGAGCAGTTCTGTGACACAGGACTCTGTGCTCTACGGGCTGTTCCCAGGGACACACACCGAGACAAACATCGACTGCAGCTGGAGGATCATCAACTCGGTGAAAGACGCGCTTTGGTCTGCCCGAAACTTGTTGGTCTTCCAGCACAAAGAGTTGTCCCCGACCGATTGTTGCGGACTGGCACAATCCAAAGTCCAGGACTACGTGCTGAGGGACGCACTAAAGCTTGGGGCAGCTGCCGCAAAGGCGCAATGGGGAAGGGTCGCTGTCTAAGACCTTTCTACCACAGCGCACCGAGAGACTGGGAACTGTTTAGAGCCCCTCGGGCTGTACAGATCAAAATGAAAGGCTGTAAATGATTGTAATATTGTTTGTACTGATGCACCTGGTGATACATTTTGTAAAAGTTTAACCTGGATTGTACCCTTGTAATGTTGTTTTTGAAATGGTTTTGAATGTGATTGAAGATTTTTTATGAATAAAGTATATTTTTACAATAAAAAAAAAGTAGCACGCAGTCCAGCTTGACAGAGTACCATCTGGAAGAAGCACTTGCGTAACTTGGGGAATTTGGTGAGCAGGATAATTTTAAGGGTCTCTTTCTAACATCTAGTAAAGCTTTTCATTTGGTATTTAACTTATCGTTAACCTTAACTTGCAGTTTCTTTCAACCTCATCAGTAGTAAACAAGCTGCCTACTTGTGGTAGCTGTACAGGTAGGATGAAATCTAGTGGAGATGACAGGGGTCTTGACCACCGGTTGCCTCTCTCCAGAAAATCCTGCCACGTCTTGTTCCGCTAAGGTACTTGACAGGCCAGTGATGCCCACATCCCGTGAAAGAATAAAAAAAAATTGGGGCTGTCGGATTCAGTGTATTTTCATGGCTTGTTTTTATGAATAACTTTGTAATACTTATATGAAATTGTAGTGGTGAAACCAAAAAGCAAGGCATGATTGTTAACCTTGTTCAAAAAGGTACCAATGTATAACTGTTAAGTATTTATGCCATTTTTCAGGTGATTCTGAGCTTTGCCTAATTAATTGTTGGAAAAAACATGTTTTTCTGCACAAAGAACAAAGGAAGATCAACAGAAAAGCGAGTCCACAAAGTTACAAACTTTAATTAAGCTAAGATAATTGAATTAATGTAGCTCTGTTACCCCCATGATCACATGAGTAAATTTGGTTACATCATTAATTCAGTCATGTCACCCAGAGCAAACCACGGCCTAATATGACAGTCAGCACCCTGAGGAGGAAAAAAGGGAGGGAATGTCAGACATCGTTGGTGGTGAAGTGAGAAAGTCAACACAGACATATCCGGAAGAAGTTGCCTAGAGACCTTGCAGAACAAGGACCAGAGTTCACTGTCCTATTATTGCCACGTACTTTGCTTATCTGCTCTTGCTGGTGTTACTTTAGGAGTTAGGAAAAGAAATACGTCCTCCACATTTGTCCAGTTGAAGCGTATACACTTCCATCCATGTGCATCGTGGAGAAGGAATGGAAATTTCTGAGTCAGGTGTGCTACTATCATGGGGAAGGATACAGTTGGAATCCCCACCTTCCTCGCTTTCTGTAGAACAAAATGTAGTTTCTATTCTTTCACAGATTTTAACTGATTAACATGGAACCATTTAAATGTAGGTTCTTATTTTCAAACTGCACTATATGGATAACTCACCTGGAGATATTGGCACAATCCTGGTGCCTTCCCTGCAAATATTGACATGATAATGATTTAAAGCCAAATTCTCTACATTGTGCTCATAATTCAGTGTTCAAGAATTCAAATGAATCCGTTTCCCCACCGCAATCCAATTCCACCCTGCCTTGGCCCATATCCTGCTGAAACCCTCTTCCTCCATGCTTCTTTTAACTTTCAGATTCAACTATTCCAATACTATCCTGTCTGCCCCCCAGTCTTGCAACTTGCACAACTTCTGCCGGTATCCTAACTTGCGTAAAGTCTCATTTTCCCATCACCCCTGTGCTAGCTGACCTACATTGGCTCGTGGTCATCAAATGCCTCCATTTTAAAATTCTCATCCTTGTGTTCATATTCATCCTCACCTCTCCCTATCTGCGCAACTTTTTGCAGCCCTACACTCCTCAAAGAAATCTACACAGCCCCCTGCCCCCCCAACCAAGTCCTCTTATGTCCCTCAAACTCTGACCACTTGTCCATATTCCATTTCTTTCAGTGCACAATTTCGGCTGTGTCTTCTACCATCTCGGGCCTTAGCTTTGAACTTCACTCCCTAAATCCTTTTGACTTGTTCCATCCTTCTTGCTCTCTTTCTTATCCTCTCTTCTTAGCCCTGTTCTTTTTTCTTGTCGCGCCAGATGGTGACAGACATCCGCAGCCTCCTACAGGAAATTTTGCTTCTGGCTGAGCCTGATGGCCACCAGTGGCTGTAGAAGTGAATTTTTTTTGGTGACATATTCTCCCAGGCAGATGAAAGCCAGATGACCACCAAATGTGTCATCTAACAAGCCTTTGGAATATTGATGATGTGCTTCAGGTGCACGGATAGATCTGGAGGCGCCCTTCAGTGCTTGCCAGTCAGGGTGTTCCGAATGATGATGCTGTGCTGCATCTTGCACAACCATTGTGCTGCAGTGAGGATTGCAAGTGGAGGTAGATGAAGTCTCATCACTCATCTTTAGATGAGGTGCGCATGGAGGTGGAAACCTATCACCAGCTGTTTATGTTGCTACCGGGGTTGCCCTTGGATTGTGAAGGGTTGTCTACTGTGAAACATCATGTGAAATTGCGTGGTCTGCTCTGAACATCGGGACCACTCAACGATCTTTCAACTGCTCATTCATCCATGGCACATCTGCCTTAGGGCTCTCGTCATGTACTGTCATTCATTATGAAACAAGTGAAAGGACAAATTGCCACTCTGGAATACAATAATGAGCAAGACCTTTGAAGGGGTGCTAATCAATGAAGTTTATGTGGCTGTCACAAATATGTAATTACGATGTTACACACATTAACGGCAACTGGTTTAAGCATACATTTCTGTCTTCAAACCTTGAGTTTAAAAGCTTTTTTCAAAATGGAAATATGGACAGACAAAATGGTACCTTTTCTGTAGCCGTTTAAGCCTCATATCTCTACAGCTGGCTATGAAGAGCCATGAAAATGCAAACGACTATTCCAATGAAATCCATTAAATTTTCTAAGAAGTGTGGGGGGGAAAGAAAACCCTTTTACTTCTGAGGGAACAGGAGACAGGATGGGACTTTGAAGGACCGCAACATAATTAACTACTTTGCCTGGTGGTACAATGATTCAGTGAAGTTAATATAGCAGCCATTTTTGTGCTTTTTGAACTGTGTAAAGGAGACTTTAAGAAGTCATCTTGTGAGGCAGGAGTGCAGAGCCCCCAGGAAGAACTCGGGCATCATTATGGGGGTTTTTGCTCTGCCACCTAGAGTCAAAGAGGGAGATATTAAGAAATCAAATGCTGTTCTGCTGAAGGAGTCCAGGCAATATTCAAGTGCCATAACTGCAGAACTAGTGAGGAACAAGAAACATTCTCTCCCAAAACCTACTTGACCTGCTGAGTCTGACCATATTTCTTAATGACATGAAGGCACCAATCACCTCCATAAGGGATTGTGTGTGTGTGTGTGTCTACTCCCCCCCCACCCCCCGCCAAAAAGAAGTAGAACTATTTACAATACATGTTTATGTTGAGTTGCCATTAGAAAAGTGTATAAAACAGATCAATCTACAAGTTGCTAAAGTGTAGAAGTAATCTGCTGGTACGCCCTGATCTTGTGACGGTAACCCTGCCTGGAGAATTCTTTAATTGCTCACAATGATCTGTTGGATCGTCATTCTTTATAGTTCCTGTTTTTATTCAGGATTTTGCCCTTGATGCAGTAGGAGCGTACAGTGGTTGAGGAGCTGGAATGGATCTGATTTGTCTTTGGTTACGCCTCACCTTTTGTGTGTAATGACTTGATTTGACATGGATTTGTTCAGAGCCAAGGTCCCCTTGGCTGGTTGTCACGTATCTTCTGTGGGATCCTGGATGCGAATTTGTTGTCCCAACTGTAAACTTGCCAATTCTGTACCCGCTTTTGTAGTTTTAAAAGTTGCTCTCAAGTTTCCAAGAGAAAGTGGAATGGGTAAGAGTAGGTAAATTGGCACATGCTTTTATTCCAAACCTGAGCTCTGCCGGTGATGGAATAGTTGCACTTAAAGTTGTTACTCTCAGATGTAACATGGCAATATGTAGATCTTGCTGCTTCTGTCCACATTTGAGAATTAGGGATTTCACCGTGTGAATCATTCAGCTAGGCTGTTAGACCTAGGGTAATGAAGAAAAGAAGTAGTGTAATCAATATTCCACTTCTCTCGCATATCCTGAAACGGCTTAATAATACATCGCAAACCATTATCCATAATGATCTCTCCAGGCACACCAAATAAGCTGAAACTAGCACTTAAGAGTGTGCTTGAAGAGTTATGCTTGATGTATTGTGCAATTGGCGAATAATGGGGCACTTGGTAAAGTAGCATTGAAGTCAGTGAAGGACATGAAGGAGGTCAGATGTGATTTTGGACCAAGAATGGGTAGGGACTTCATGTGGAATCAATGGCTCTTTGTGCTAACTTGGCATTTGCTCTTGATATGCCTCACACTTCTTGACAACCACTTCAGTGTCATTGTTCATACCCAGCCAATAGACTGTCTCTCAATATTGTCCAGGTCTTGCTGCATTTGGACATTGACTGCTTCAGCATCTGAGGAGTTGTGAATGTTGCTGAACATTGTGCAATCATCAGCGAACATCCCCCACTTCTGACCTTATGATGGAAGGAATGTCATTGATAAAGCGGCTGAAGATGTTTGGGCCTAGGACACTACCCTGAGGAACTCCTGCAATGTTTTCTGCAATGGAGATGACTGACGTCCAACAATCACAACCATATTCCTTTGTGTTAGGTAAAACTCCAACCAGCGGAGAGTTTTCCTCCTGATTCCCATTGACTCCAGTTTTGCTAGGGCTCCTTGATGCCACAGTCGGTCAAATGTTGCCTTGATGTCAAGGGCAGTCACTCTCATCTCCCCCCGGGAGTTCAGCTCTTTTGTCCATGCTTGAACCAAGGCTGGAGTGAGGTCAGGAGCTGAGTGACCCTCCAGAACCCAAACTGAATGTCAGTGAGCAGGTTATTGCGAAGCCATTGCTGCTTGATAGCACTGTTGGTGACCCCTTCCATCACTTTACTGATGATTGAGAGTAGACTGATGGGACGTGTGATTGGGTGTGATTTATCCTGCTTCTTGTTTACAGGAGATACCTGGCAATTTTCCACATTGCCAGGTAGATGCCAGTGTTGTAGCTGTACTGGCACAGCTTGGCTAGGGGTGTGGCAAGTTCTGAAGCACAAGTCTTCAGTACTATTCCCAGGATATTGTCAGGGCTCATAGCCTTTGAAGTATCCAGTGCCTTCAGCCATTTCTTGATAGTGTGGAGTGAATCAAATTGGCTAAAGACTGGCATCTGTGATGCTGGGGACCTGCAGAGGAGGCTGAGATAGATCATCCACTTCTGGCTGAAGATTGTTGCAAATGCTTCTGCCTTATCTTTTGCACTGATGTGCTGGGCTCCCCCATCATTGAGGGTCAGGATATTTGTGGAGCCGCCTCCTCCAGTGAGTTGTTTAATTGTCCACCACAATTCATGACTGGATGTCGCAGGACTGCAGAGCTTAGATCCGATCGGTTGATTGTGGAATTGCTTAGCTCTGTCTGTTACTTTGCTGCTTCTGCTGTTTGGCACATAAGTAGTCCTGTGTTGTAGCTTCACCAGGTTGACACCTCATTTGTAGGTATGCCTGATGCTGCTCCTTGCACTCTTCATTGAACCAGGCTTGACCCCCTGGTTTGGTGGTAATGGCAGATTGGGGGATATGTCAGGTCATGAGGTTACAAATTGTTGTTGAATACAATTCTCTTGCTGCTGGTGGCCACAATACCTCATGGGTGCCCAGTCTTGAGTTGCTAAATCTGTTCAAAATCTGTCCCATTTAGCATGGTGGTAGTGCCACACAACACGATGGAGGGTATCCTCAATGTGAAGACAGGACTTAGTCTCCACAAGGAATATGTGGTGGTTACTCCTACCGATATTGTAATGGACAGATGCATCTGCAGCAGGCAGGTTGGTGAGGATGAGGTCAAGTATGTTTTTCCCTCTTGTTGGTTCCCTTACCACCTGCCGCGACTCAGTTTAGCAGCTATGTCTTTTAGGACTTGGCCAGCTCAGTCTGTCCTGTTGTGACTGAGCTACTCTTGGCGATGGACATCGAAGTATTGAAGTCCCCCACCCAGAGTACATTCTGTATCCTTGCTGCCCTCGGTGCTTCCTTCACGTGGTGTTCAACATGGAGTGCTGATTCAGCTCAGTAGTGGTGGCAGTACGAGGTAATCAGCACAAGATTTTCTTGCCCTGTTTGACCTGATGCCATGAGACTTCACGAGGCACGCGGTCCAGAGCCAATTTTGAGGACTCCCAGGGGAACTCCCTCTTGACTGTAAACCACTGTATCACCACCTTGGCTGGGTCTGTTGACCGGTGGGACAGGACGTACCCAGGGATGGTGATGGTTGTGTCTGGGACATTTTCTGTAAGGTATGATTCCATGAGGACTCAGGCTGTTGCTTGACTAGTCTGTGGACAGCTCTCCCAATTTTGGCACAAACCCCAGATGTTGGTAAGGAGGACCTTTCAGGGTCAAAAGGACTGAATTTGCTGTTGTCATTTCTGGTGCCTAGGTCGATGCTCGGTGGTCTGGCTGGTTTCATTCCTCACCCAAATTTCTGTTGCGGTTTGATACAATTAAGTGACTTGCTAGGCCATTTCATTGTGCATTTAAGAGTCAGCCACATTGCTGTGGATCTGGACTCGCAGGTAGGCCAGACAAGGTAAGGACAGCAGATTTCCTTCTCTAAGGGACATTAGTGAACTAGATGGGTTTTTATGACAATCGACAATGGTTTTATCATCATTAGACTTTTAATTCCATATTTTTATTGAATTCAAATTCCACCATCTGCCGTGGTGGAATTTAAACCCAGGTCCCCAGAGCATTACCTTGGGTCTCCTGATTACTGGTCCAGTTATAATACCACTAAGCCACCACCTCCCCATTATCTTGTTTCACAATAAAACTTGTCTGCTAGGTTATTTTTTAAATTGAACCATTCATAAATTACAAGGGGACTACATCCATACGCAAATTCTTAGCTCACAGACCACTTTGAGGGAAACGCCTTTTACTTAATCGTGATGGTTCATTGTTGAAAAAGAAAGGAAATTTGACAGCATAACATTTTGTCAAACATTTGTGTGCAATTTCTTCATCTTGTGCTTCTACCACTTCTGCACCTGCACCATTATGAGACAAGATAATGTCATGTACTGGCTGAGGAGTGGAGGGGTTGGTGCAATGACTGATAAGTGGGAGTACTTTAAGTCGTTCTGTGCCAGAGTCATGCCACTCCTACCAGTCTGCTGCAGACCAGCTTGATAAAGAACAGTGATGTGTTATATCTAAGATACTTATCATCATGTTTGAGATGGCAGACAAGTTGGCATGCAAAGTGTGCAGGTCATGGTGGACTTATTTGAGACCCTTACTTGGAGCTTCAAGGATGTGACTTCCCTCTCTATCAAACATTCTTGCAGTTCCCTACGCTACCAATTTACTAGTAATCTAGTTGAATTACTCCATCTACTCTGCTGTGTGCATTACCACGTGTGTCCATGCTTGGCTAAATTGCTGATGCGTTTCTAGCATTCTGCTCCTGAGTGATAGCTTCCAGGGTTAGCAATGGTGTCTAACCAGGCAGAGCTTGGACAGGATTGGCAGCACCCTAATGTGGGCTCTCCACATTGGCCCCTGCCACCAATGACTGCTCGTGCTCACTTTTGAAGTGTGAATCACCAAGTGAAAATCCAACTAGCCATCTAAGTCTAAAATGTGAGCATTTGTACTGATGCATGTCTGTCCTCCATTGATGGTACACCATCTTGAGGAATCATTCTCATGGATGTTCTGTGCCACTGGCTGTACACATGAAAGTCATGAAGGACAAAAGGGATATGATTTAATTGTGACACAATCACACTCTTGACAGCCAACATGCTTAGTGTTCTCAGTTCAGTTGTTGATAAAATGAAGTCTGCAGATGCCTGTCAGATATTTCTAATTCTATCATTTGTGAGCTCCCTGCCTCTCCTGCATACCTCTCAGCTGGAGCTGATGTGCTTCTTATCTCTAGGGTGTCATGCTCTGAATCAGTGGGATGGAATATTTGTAGCTGTCCACCTCTAGTCTATTGCATTTTTGAGTAACCTTCTTCTGGAAGGGTGAGTGAGTGAAGGTGAGGTATTCACCTGATGGATGCAGAGTATCTGGTGAGGATGACTGATGACACATGCATCACATTATATAAGTATTGGGGTCACTCTCAATGTGGGATGAATATATAGGGAGGAATATATAGGGAGGAGATAAAGTGCATAGAAAGTGAAGGCTGAGTACTTCTGAAAGTTGAGTGGTTATGAAAGGACTGTGATAGAGAACACTTAGCAAGACACAGTGAAATGGGAAAAGTGCCTTACAGCACAACATGTAGCTGAATCAGCAAATATACTCACTTTCCCTGACCTAATTCATTTAACCATATTGGACTCTTGACACATGCACACAGTGCCGCACACCACCTCAGCTATCTTCAATGTAGCCTTCTTGGTCAAAGCAGCAGGTTTTTCCCTTCCAATTCTGTGGGAAATGTATGTCCTCCAGCAGACTGCTCACTGTGATAATTATAGTGAGACAGCATTAAATCTTGGTGCTGCTTTGCTGTATGTCCACCATTCATCCTAAAAGCCCCAATTTCTTTGTTGTGCTCTTTCCCTTTATGTACAACTGTGTTAATGTCATGAAGGTGCTCAACATGACTGCTGCATAGCTTGGCAAGACTGAACATGGAAGTCAAAATTCCTTGGTTCAATTCCGTTGTAGCTACAAAATCTCCTGTGCAGTCTCAGCCCGTCAGAAGCTGATTTTATATTAGTATCGATGCCCATGCCTTCAATCCCCATCACAAATTCCGCTGCTTGGCCACTGATTCCATCCTCTTCCCTGCCCTGAATCAGACTGTTTTTAGTCTATTTGACCCTGAAATGAGTTCTAGAAGCCATATCCTCCTACATTATAAAGGCCCCCTACTTCCACCTCTGTAATAGCCAGAGTCTCTGTCCCTACCTCAACCCATCTGTTGCTACAACCCACATGCATGCTTTTGTTACCTCCCAGATGCAGCTATTTCAATCCTCTCCTAGTTAGCCTCCCACTTTCCACTTTCCATAAACTTGAACTCGCCCAAAACTCTACTGGTATCCTAACTTGTGCCAAGTCCTTTAAGTCCATCAACCGTGTGCTATGTTAGCTATCAGTCCACCAACATTTTACTTTTAAGATTCTTAACTTTGTGCTCAAATTCCTTCATAATATCACACCTCCCTTTCCTTCCATCTCCTCCAGCCCTACAACCCTGAGAGAATGCTTCAATTCCTCCAACTCTGACCTTCGATGCATCCTGCCTTCTGTCATCCCACCATTGACAGACGTGTCTTCGTCTGTTGGACCCTCAACTCTGGAATTCCCTCCCTAAACCTAAAAGAACCCCCCACCAATCTTCCTTTATGACTATGCTTAAAACCTACCTCTTCAACAGAACATTTAGCATAATTTCCTTTGGCTTTATGTCAAGTTTTGTCTGATTGTATGCTTATGAAGTGCTGTAGGAAATTTTATTTCATTGAAGGCACTGTATAAATTGAAGGCACTAGTTTTTTGTGAAGAAGGAATTCTGCCTTTGTCAGTGCTGCCATATCATTTACAGATATGATAGTAATTTGAATCGCTTTTTGACTGTTTCAGGTTGCCATGAGGGATGACTACTCTGACCCATTTGATGCCAAAAATGAGTTGAAGAATAAAGTTATCAAAAAGCGAGAAGTGGAAAATAATGGTTACATGGAACCTTATGAGGCACAAAAGATGATGGCAGGTAAGATTAGTGTGTCCAAACTGCACAACAGAGTAGATATATTTCAACTTAATTTTGTTTTCTGCATTCTCATGAGCTGCATTAAAGATTGATGCTGGCTCTTTGGTAGAGCTACCAAATTAATCCCATTCCCCTGTTCTTTCCCCATATTCCCATAATATTTCCCTTTCAGTTATTTATCCATTCTCTATTGAATCTGCTTCTACCATTCTTTCAGTCATTGTGTTTCAGATCACAACAGCGCACCGTGTAAAACAAAAAAAGTCTTCTCATCTCACCTCTGGCTCTTTTGCTGGTTACCATAAAAAAGTGTCCTCTGATTAATGACATTGCTGTCACTGAAAACAGTTTCTTATTCTTTATCCTATCAAAACCCTTCCTGATTTTAGATAGTTCTATTAAATGCCTCCATAGTACTAATCTAATGAATCTCTTTTGCATCTGTACTAAAGTCTGGTGCCCAGAGTTGAACACACTACTCCAGCTGGAGCCTGACCAGCATTTTGTTGCGGTTTAGTGTAACTTCCTTGTTTTGGCACTCTATGCCACTGCTTATAAAGATAAGGATCTTAGATGCTTATCTTTATAAGTCTTTCCAGCTTTTTCTGCCACCTTCAAAGATCTGTACACGGACATCCACAGGTTTTTCTGTTCCTGCACCCTCTTTAAAATAATGTAGTATAAATTAAAGGGTTGTATATTGGAAAAACCAGAGCTGCTTTGGCAGCTTATGGTCTCATGTCTATATTACAATTGTCTTGTATGCGTTGGTTTCCTCCCCTAACTGTCTTCATCTGCATGTGGATTTTAAATTGCAGTGTATCACAATTTAAAGGTATGAGAAGTAATGATTTGTCATGGATCACTTGGGTTCATTACAGTAAGTTACTGAAATATTGAATGTAGAGTATCCCCTCATGAATGAACCTGAATCACTAGAGATTTAAGGAGAAAAACTCGATAATGTTTTCGGACATGGGTGATTGCCCATCACCCAGTCTCATTGAGGCATGCAGCATGAAAAATTTGTGCTGCCTGCTGATCAGCCTAGTTTAAGCATGCAGCTCAGCATGAAGTATGCATAGCTAACACAATGTACAGCTAGCCTGAACTTCTTAAAAGCAGCCTGCCCCTCTTAAATGGGTGGTTGCAATTAGGCCCAAGTAGGGGCGAGAACAGTCTCAGGAAGTATTTGTTGAGGGACGCAGGCTGATAATGGCACAACAGGCCAGGCAGAGGTACTTCCAGTTTCTTGGATCTGCCCTTGGCCACCTTCGTGATCCAGGAGACTGATGAAGTTTCCAGAGGTTTGGAAGCTTTCGAAGCATACATCCCAAAGGGAATGGACGCAGGTGATCACAGAGGTCAGTTTATGGATTCTAGTTCTGAAGACTTAGCTGCAGTGCCGATTAAAAGCTCAATCATCTTGCAAGCATGGTCAAAACTAGTGAATGCACTTCAAATGACATCTATTACCCACCATGCCACCAATCTCTCTCACTGTTCATCCACCACTGCCCCTTCACTCACCCGTCAACAATCAGAACTCGTGCTTAACATTTCAAGTACTCTACCTCACCTTCACACACTTACCAATGCTGCTAGCCTCACACTCTCACAGCTTCAACATACTTGCAGCTATTAAGCTACAGACCGCCTGCATCTTCTGATAACATAGTTTTCTGGGCTGCAGTGAAAGTCAGCATGCCCTTTTGAGTACAGTAGCAGTCTGAGCCTACAGGGTATCCAAGCAGGTTTTGCAAGCAACAAGCACCTCAGTGGCTTAAGCCTGTGCTGCAATGGAAGCTGATATGTTGGTATTCATTCACTGCATGGCTGGTTCCTCAGCGATATCATACAGCCTGCCGCCACTTTCAGACTTCAAAGAATGGGCTCCAGCTCTGCACAAATCCCAAGTTGGATCCAGACATCTCCATGTTCATTGACAGTGGCAGCAGGCTCTGTGGAAGGTCTGCAAATGCATTGCAAATATGCCTATCAGCATTTTCCTATCCCTTGTCTCATATTGAGGTCCCCCCCCCGAGTCTCTCTCTCTCCCCCCCCCCCCCCCCCACCCCCCCCAACCTGGTGATGCACCAAGTGCTAACCCAGTATCCACACTATCCTCTAACATACACGTAGTTTCAGTACCTGAGCTGTAGTTGAGTGCCAAATCAAGCAATGGTCCTTTGAAGGAATCGTATCTTGGCATCTATCTATATACAAAGATGATGGACATCAGTAAACAAATCCATTGCAAATGGGGTGCCTTCATATGGTGCACTTTTGCTGATAGCTGAAGAAGCTAATCCTTGAGAGGCAGGTTCTTCCATAAATGCCGCACATGAAACCAGAGTGTTGTTTGGCATTGGCATCTGTTGCTAAAATGTAGAAAAGCAGTGTTGAGGTGAGGAAAGGAGGGATGGGGTGGAAAGCACAAGATCCATGGTCGCAACATCTGCAGCTTGCATTTGATTCCAGGCAGCAGGATGATGAGGTGGATTTGAGAAGGTGTATAAGTCTTCCATCCTGCAGACCACAGGAGCTGTCGCCATTTTTCTGTCGTCAGCTGGTGACTCCCAGGTGTGATAATCAATGTCTAGGTCCTGTTAGTTAGTTAATGATGGTGTGAGCACAATAGAGAGGGATGACCTAAGTTCAGGAAGCCAGGATGTGGAAACAGTTTGGGTAGAGATGAGAAATGGTAAAGGCAAGAAGTCACTTGTGGGAGTTGTGTACAGGCCCCCTAATAGCAACCACATATAGGGTTGAGCATAAAGGAAGAAATAATTGGAGCTTGTCAGAAAGGCACAGTGATAATCACGGGAGATTTTAATTTACACACGAACTGGAAAAGTCAGATGGGCAAAGGTAACCTAGATAAAGAGTACATTGAATGTTTTTGGGATAGTTTCTTAGAACAGCATGTTCTCAAGCCAGCCAGAGAGCAGGCTATACTACACCTGGTATTGTGCAATGAAGTGGGAGTAATTAATGGTCTCATAGTGAAGGCGCCCCTAGGTAGCGACCAGAATGTAATTGAATTTTCATTTGTGGAAGTGAGGACTGGGTCTGAGATAAATTTTTTAAATATAAATTAGGGCAATTATGAGGGCATGAAAGCTGAGCTGGTTGAAGTAAATAGGAAAATTAGGTTAAGGGATAGGTCAATAGAGATGCAATGGCTAATATTTAAGGGGATGTTTCAGAATGCACAGAATAGATACATTCCAACGAGTAAGAAAAGGTCCAAGGGACGGGGACACCATCCGTGGTTAACTAGAAAGGTAAAGATAGTATCAAACTTAAAGAAAAAGCATATAATTATGCAAAGGCAAGAAGATTGGATAGAATATAAGGAGCAACAAAAAAGGGCTAAAAGACTAACAGGGAGGAAAAAATTAGAGTAAGAGAGAAAGCTAACCAGAAATATAAAAACAGTGTATTCATAAATATTTTTAAAAAAGAGTCAACAAAGTGAACGTTGTTCCCATAGAAAGTGAATCTGGAGAATTGATAATGGAAAACAAGGAGATGGCAGATGAATTGAACAGGTATTTTGCATCAGTCTTCACTATAGAGGATACAAGTAACATCCCAGAAGCAGCCGTAAACCAGGAAATGAAAGTGGGGAAGGAAGTCAGGAAAATTAGTCACCAGAGGAGTGGTGCTGAGTAAATTGTTGGAGCTGCGGGCTGAAAAGAGCCTGGGTCTTGATGGACTTCATCCTAGGGTCTTAAAAGATGTGTCTAGTGAGATAGTTGATGCGTTGGTTTTAATTTTCTAAAGCTCCCCAGATTCAGAGAATGTCCCATTAGATTGGAAGATAGCAAATGCAACTCCATTATTCAAGAAGAGAGGGAGACAGAAAGCAGGAAGCTATAGGCCAGTTGGCTTAACATCTGTCGTCGGGAAAACGTTCAAAACAATTATTAAAGAAGATATAGCAGGGCACTTGGATAAACTCAAGGTCATCATGTAGAGTCAACATGATTTTGTGAAAGGGAAATCGTGGTTAACCAAATTATTGGAGTTCTTTTAAGGAAGTAACATGTACTGTGGATAAAGGGGAACTGGTGGATATACTGTACTTAGATTTCCAGGAGGCATTTGATAAAATGCCACATCAAAGGTTATTGCAAAAAGTAAAGTTCATAGTATAGGGGGTAACATGTTGGCATGGATAGGAGGAGAATTGCTCATACAATTAGAACTGATAATATTTGTCTGGATACATCTTCCATGGAAAACCCCATATTGTTTCAACCAGCAGGAGCTGATGAAATTTGGCTGGACTTCGCGTGGAATCAACTAAATGGACGTTGGAACAACAGGAAATATATTTTGACATGTCTGAGTTAAATTATTAAAGAAGAGCAGATCTGAGTATCTGGGCTGCAGTTGGAAGGAAGGTTAGAGCTGCTCACCTTGACTCAGACTCTACACCAGTTGACCAGCTGTGTTGGGGATTGTAAGTTTCAGCCAAATCATAGTGATTGGAATGTGAGAACCCTGTTATAATCTGGAAAATTGATAAACGTCAAGCATGAAATGAGGTGTTGAAAGCCAAAATTCTTGATTTGAGTGAAACATGCTTGAAAGATGTAGGTAATTTTACATCAGATGGCATCACACGCATCTACTCGAGATCAAAAACATGAGAGAAATGTAGGAATCCTCCTAGATGAAGTTTCAAAATGTGTGCTAGGTTATTGGGCTATCTCAGACAGAGTATGCCTATTTAAAATCAGAGCCTAACCCTTCAGTCTTGCCATCATCTAGGTATATGCACCAACATCTGACCATGAAGAAGGGGATATTGATCACTTCTATAAAGACTTGGTTAAAGTCTCACATCAATGTAAAACAAATGAAGTGATTTTTGTAATGGGTGATCTAAATGCAAAAGTAAGTTCTATCAGGAAATGCAACAATGTTGGACCTCATGCCTTGGTGATCCCAACGTAAGCACAGCAAATGATCTGGTTATTCTAAATCCCTGGTTTAAGTGGCATCCAAGAAACCTGGAAAAACTCTAGCGACATGACCAGAAATCAAACTAACCATGTGAAAATAAACAGATCCCGAAATGCAGTTCAACAAGCAAAGACCTACCCCGGCGCTGACTGCACAAGGGACCATGCACCTTTAGTTTGCACCATCAAAATAAAGCTAAGGAAGTTGAAAAAAAAAACAGGAACATTAAAGAGATTGGAATATGAACTACTCAATACAGAGATTTCAATCAAAGAAAATGTTAAAACGGAAGTTCAAAAACCTTTCAGCTTGACCAAGGAAACCCTTCAACATGGGAAATGTTCAAAGCATCAGTGTTAGAATCATCAAAAAGCACCATTCCAATTAACGAAAAGAGAACAAAACAAAAATGAATGACAGAGGAAATATTGGAGCTGATGGAACACAGAAGGAAGGTAATGATAATAGATCATCGGAAACATCAGGAATTGGATGAAAGGATCAAGCAAAAATGTGTTGAAGAGAAGGAAAATGGTTGAACAAAAAATGTATAGGAATAGAAAAATGTAAAAACAGACTCAAGAATGACACTGGAGAAATCCCAGAAGACTTAAGTAAATTGATATTTACTGTGCTCCTTAAAAAGCCTGGAGCAACTGAATGTGAGCTCCATCGCACCATCAGTCTGATGAGTGACATTACTAAGATCCTTCTTCGAGTACTGATGAATGGGGCCAGGAGCAAGATGAAGCCAGAAATTTCAGCTCTTCAATGTGGTTTTCTAGAAGATAGAGGAATAAGAAATGCTACCTTTATGGTACACATGCTATTTGCAAGAGCCATCGAGATGAAAAAAGATGTATTCATGTGTTTCATTGATTATGGTAAGGTATTTAACAAGCTGAACCATGAAGAACTGATGAGCAGGTGAGAGTCTCTTGATCTAGAGTGCTGAGAAATCTTTGCTGGGAAAAAACTGCAGCCGTAAAAGTTGAGAATGACCTAAGTGATTTTGTGAAGGTTAAAAGAGGGGTCAGACAGGAATATGTTTTCTCCTGAGATTTATTCAGTTTGTATGGTGAGGATGTTCTTAGAGAGATTGAGGACCTCCTGGGATTGTTGGTTGGATGTTACAACTTTAGTAGTGTGGGATCTCATTCTTGTTGCCAACCCTGAAGAGAGGCTGCAGGGGATTTTAGGTGGAGTGGGGGTCAGGGGGACTGAGCATGGATTGTGGGGGTGGCAGGGCAGGATGTTTGGTGCTGTCCAAGGGGAGAATTGTGCCGGAGTGTGGGATCACCATGGGGAGTTGGGGAGGGGGGGGGGGCAGTCACACGCATGGACAGATTTTGCCTGGGAGGTGCGTTGGCATCAGTCGGAGGGTGTGGCCAAGAGGAGAGTTGGAATGACCAGAGATGTATTTTGGGGAATGGAAAAAATTGTGATTTACTCAAGGTTGTCCATAGGGGTGTGCCTGGGAGTCCTGGAGTGCTGCATTGCACCAATTTTGGAATGTGGAGGTGAGTGGTGAGATGATGCAGAGAAGAGTTCAAGCTGCAGAGTTGTGGTTTTTGGAGTGAGTGGTGGGAGTGTCTTTGACAGGGAATGGGAAGGTGCTGGTAGGGTCTGGGATTTGGGGAGCTCTGCTGGCCAGGATTGGGAAGAGAGTTGGAGTTTCTTGGACACGTGTCTTGATTTGGAGGGTCTGATGCTGATGGCAAGGATTGATGGACAAAGAGCGATCTTTCTAAAGAGCCTCACAAACTGGATCAGTGTGCCACCAGCGATGGCGAGCCACGCCTCCAGAGCAAGATTAACATGGAGGCCCATGGTTGCCAATGTCCTCGGAGGGCATGGTACCTGATGCAATGCAAGTCAAAATCTCTGGCCCAGATAGGGAATAGTTTAGACTCCTCAGACTTTTTCCTGTATGTGATAAATTCTTAAGAGGTTTTTTAAAAATGCTTTAATTTTTTTTCACATTTTTCCTTTCTTTGTCTTGATTTCCTCACGATTGCGCAAAGCCTCGTTCGCTTATCAGCCTGTGCTCGCTGACCGAAACTGCTCACCTTGATTTTAGAATTCTCATCCTTGCTTCAAATCCACCAGCCTCTCCCTATCTCTGTAATCTTCACCAGCCCTAGAACCCTCCAAGGTATTTGTGTTCCTCCACTTCTGGCCTCTCGCACATCCACAACTTTAATCACTCCACTATTGGTGGCTGTGCCTTCAGCTGCCAAGGCTGAAGTTCTTGAATTCACTCTTTTAACCTCTCTGCCTCTGGTCCTCTCTTTTCTTTTTGAAGATACTCCTCTTAAAATCTATGTCTTTAATAAAGCTTTTTTTTATCTGTCCTAATATGTCCTTGTGTGCTTCAGTGTCAAATGTTGATGAAAGAGAAATTGTGTTTGATAAATGTATTCAAGTTTTTTCAGGATTTAATGAGGGCAGATAAAGAGGAGCCAGCAGATGTAATGTGCTTGGATTTCCAAAAGGCATTCGATAAAGTGTCACATAAAAGGATAATGTGCAAGATATGAGTTTATGGAGTTGGGGGTTTTAAATTAGCATTGATGAGGGATTTGTTAATGGACAGGAAGCAAATGTAGGAATAAATGGGGAATTTTCATGTTGGCAGGCCATACTAGTTGAGTGCCATAAGGACCTGTGCTGGGGCATCAGCTTTTTATAATCTATGTTCATGACTTAGACCAGAGGCTGAGTGTAATGTATCCAAGTTTGCTGATACAAAGATAGTGAAAAGGTAAGCTGTGAGGAGGACACAAAGAGGCTGCAAAGAAATATAGACAGGTTAAGTGAGTGGTCAAAAAAGTGGCAACTAGTACTAGTTACTAGTAGTTGGGGGCTGAGGTTGTTCACTTTGGTAGTCAGATTAGGAAAGTAAAGTATTTTTTAAAAGGTGTCAAAGTTGTAAATATGGATGTCCAGAGACACTTGAATGTACTTGTATGCTAATGTGTGTTCCTTGTGCAATTACAGCAAGCAATTAGGAAGTCAAATGGCATGTTGGCCTTTATTACAAGGAGATTGGAACGTAAGAATAAAGAAATCTTTTTACAATTGGAAAGGGCTTTGGCGAGACCATACCTAGAATACCATATGCAATTTCGGTCTCTGTATCCAGGATATACTTGTATTGGAGGCAGGACAGTAAAAATTCACTGCATTCATTCCTGGGATGAGAGGGTTGTCCTATGATGAGAGGCTGAGTAAATTGTGTCTATATTCTCTGGAGTTAATATGAATGAGAGGGCCTTGAGCAGGTAGGTACTGAGATGACTTTCTCCCCTGGCTGGGGATTCTAATTCATGGGAGCAAAATGTCAGTATAAGGGGTCAATCATTTAGGTCAGAGATGAAATTTCTTCATTCAGAGACTTGTGAATCTTTAGCATTGTCTACCTGAGTGGGTTGAAGTAGTCCATCCATGAGTATATTCAAGATTTAGATAGACAGCTTTTTGGTCACTCGGAATCAAGGGATATGGGGAGTGGACAGGAAAATGGAGTTGAAGCAGAAGTTCAGCCATGATCATATCGCATGGCAGAGCAGGATCAAGAGTCTACTCCAGATCCTATTTCTCATATTCCTTTAACACTACTGTGATAGCCCTTGGAATATTTTGCTACACTAAAGGTACTATATAAATACAAGTTATTGTTCATACAATCTTTCTTTTCCTGATTCAGTATTGGATTTGCCTCTTAACCTACTCTAGTTTGCCATCCTTCCCTGTTGTTTCTCTATTTAATTCTCAATCATTAAATCTCAATGCTAAGGATTCAGATTTTTGCTTCCAGATGACCTGTTGCCTTCACCCTGTTTGTCATCTTGCTCTTTCAGCAAGTTAAAAATCTAAAACAGGATTCTCTGTTAATCTTGGTGCACTGTGATATTTTGCCTCGATAGGTGGACTCTTGGGGGTTAAGGGAGCCGGTGCTCAATTATGAGAATAATTTGAAACACTGGAAACTAAAAATATCCAGAAAAGAAAAGGTTTAAATATCAAAAATAGAATGCTTTCCCTGGAGTGGATCTTTAAAGTCTTTCACTTTTTATAGGTTACAATATGCAAGGTGAGGTTCGATGAGGACACAGATCAGAAAATCTAAGAGCAATTTATGGTGATGCTGATTGCCCTTTGATTATATACTGGAAACTCAGAGCATTAAGAATGGACCGCGGTGACCTTTGTGTTTTATTAGGAAAAGGAGCAGGCCATTCAGCTCCTCGAACCTCCTGCCATTTTGCAAGATTATGGCCAATTAACTCCATCTCAACTTCATCCACCTACCTGTTTTCCATATTCTCTGGTCTGTGCTCCTATCACATGAAATTTCTCACCAAGATTAGGGATATACAATATCGACCCTTGATTTTCTAGAAATGCTATCAACCAAATGGATTTGATCAAGTATGAATACAGTCTAGACTTAACTCTTCATGGAGAAAACTATTAGCGTGTCTGTAATTTTTTTGTAGTAATGTGAATAAATTTTTCAATTTGCTAACTGGTTTACATCGGTTACATTAATTTGGAATTGCGCGATATTCGCAAATTTACGGGAGTAGAGGGCAGTGGCAGCTTGGAAATATTAAGCAGTTTTCTTGAGCAGATAGGGAATGGTAAGGCTGATTAGGGACAATGACAGGTATCTTGTGAAGGCAGAGTGACAAGACTGGGGTATGATTTTTTGATCATGCTATTTGACACAATTATGCTTTACATCTGTCTTCACAAAAGAAGAGGATGAAATTAATAAAAACAGAAAATGCTGGAAATACTCAGCAGGTCAGGCAGTATCTGTAGAGAATAATAGTTAACATTTCAAGTTGATGCCTCTTCAACAGATGTGGCCAGCCACAGTAAAAGGCTTGTACTTGCAGAATTACATCTGAGAGGCTGAAATCACTATTTTGAGTGTCAATTTCAACTTTCAGGGCCAGCATTTATTGTCCATCCCTAATTGCCCATGAGAAGATGGTGGTGAGCTGCCGCCTTGAACCTATGTATCCTAGTCAAGAGTAAACAGTATATATATTGCGGTCAGTGCCCGTTATATCATGCCTATGCAACTAGTAAACTGTGAAGGTCTATGGAAGATACTGTACAAATGGCTGCCCTGAAAATACTTTTTTTGTTCACATGCTAGGGAAGCAGTTACAGTTTGATGAATGGTTGTTAACCTCGACAGTAACTTCAGCTGACCCTGAAAGGCTCATCAGGGTCATAGTTCATTTCATGGCATCATGATGGCCAGTAAGATACAGAGTAGTGCCTTCTCAGATGCCTTTCCTGTCACCAATGGCACCAAGCAAGATTATGTAATGGCTCCAGTTCTGTTTGCTGTAGACTTTTCAGCACACTCTTGTATGAACTCAAAGATCTCGATACAGCAGTAACCATTCATTTCAGGACTGAAAGTAACCTCTTCAATGCGCAAAGCTTCACAGCTTGCACAAAGAACAGTTTCTAAGTGAACTGTCATTTGCTGACGACTGAGCTCTTGTAGCGCACACTCTGGAGCACATGTTGTTGACGGCTTTGGCCCAAACCTCAGAACACTTTGGCCTTACAATAAATCTAAGAAAGACAGAGGTCTTGTACCAACTTGCCCCTGGCCATAAATCCCAAGTCCCCGTAGTTAAAATCAATGAGTTTAACTTAGTTCAAAAGTTCTGCTATCTTGAGAATATTCTCTCCAGCAACGCTATGTTGGATGATTAAGTTGCTCGTCGCCTAGGAAAAGCAAGTTCAACATTCAGCAGGCTCACCCACAGGCTTTCGAGAGTGCATGGAGTTTGTCTGATAAACAAAGGTCAAACTCCACATTACTTCCCTGGCTTTGAGGCATGGGCAACCTACTAGTGTCACATAAAGCAACTAGATGCATTCCAATTCACTGCTTAAGATCCACTTGCAACATCATTTAGTAGGACAAAATCCCTAACACTGGAGCTCGAGCAAGGTGCCACCCAGGTACCTGAGACCAGGAGCATGCTCAGAGCTCAGTTTTGCTGGGTCTGCCATGTTGTTCACATGGCGGACTCCCGCATACTGAAGGTGGTATTCTATAGCCAGCTGAACATGAAAACATGCATCATAGGGATGCCCCAAGCTTAGGTTCAAAGGCACTTTGAAAAACAATCTCAGAGCCTGTAAGTTGGATCCCACGACATGGGGTACTGTTAATGTTCGTGGACTAGTAATTCAGAGGCCCAGGCTAATGCTTTGGCAAATCAAATCCCACCATGGCAGCTGGTGGAAATTAAATTAAATTAATAAATAAACATGGAGCTAAAAGTTAGTCTCAGTAACAGTGACCACAAAACTATTGGATTGTCCAAGAAACCCATCTGGTTCACTAATACCTTTAGGGACGGCAATCTGTCATCGTTACCTGAAGTGACTCCAGATGGTTGACTCTTAACTGCCTCCTGAAATGCCAAGTAAGTCATTCAGTTGTACCAAACTGCTACAGAAAAGTCAAAAAAAAGAATAAGATTGTACGGCATGAACCTAGACACCGGAAACACCATGCCCATTTGACCCTGAAAAGTCCTCCTTACGAGCACCTGGGGGCTTCTGATCAAAATAGGAGAGCTGTCCCAGAGACTAATCAAGCATAAGCCTGACATAGACATGCTCATGGAATCAAACGTAACAGTAACTGTCCCAGACACCTCTATCATCCCTGTGATGGAGACAATATGACAGGATAGACCCAGAGTTGGTGGCACAGTGGTATACTGTTGGGAGGGAGTTGCCCAAGAATTCCTCAACATTCATTCTGGACCTTATGAAGTCTCATGGCATCAGATAAAATACAGGCAAGGAAACCTCCTGCTGATTACCACCTGATGCCCTCCTTCAGCTGATGAGTAAGTACTCCTCCATGTTGAATACCACTTGGGAGGAAGCACTGAGGGTAGCAATGGCACAGAATACGCTATGGGTGGGGGACTTCAAGAGTGGCTCTGTAGTCCCACTACTGCCCGAGCTGGCCAAGTCCTGAAGGACAGCGCTGCTAGGCTGGGCCTCTGGCAAGTGGTGAGAAAAACCTATTTGACCTCACCCTCAACAATCTACCTGTCACAGATGTATCTGTCCATGACAGTATTGGTAGGAGTTCTTGTGCAGTCATTGTAAAGATGAAGTCCTGCCTTCACACTGAGGATACCGTCCATCGTGTTGTACAGTACTATCCCCTGTGTTAGATGATATGGATTCAGAAAAGAACTAGCAGATCAAAACTGGAAACTGTGGGGCATCATCAGCAGCAGAATTTGTATTCAATCTGTACCCTCACGGCCTGGCATATTCCTCACTTTACCATTACCGTCAAGCCAAGAGATAAACCCTGATTCAATGAGAGGATGCCAGAAGCAGCATCAGGCATACCTAAAAATGAGGTGCCAACCTGGTGAAGCTACAACACAGGACCTCATGTGTGCCAAAAAGTGGAAGCAGCATGCTGTAGAGAGCCAACTGACCAGATCAAAACTCTGCAACCCTGCATGTTCATGGACAATTAAACAACTGAGCAGAGGTGGAGGCTCCATGAATATCCCCATCCTTTAGTGACGGGGAAACCCAACACATCAGTGCAAAAGACGAGGCTGAAGCATTTGCAACCGTCTTCAGCCAGAAATGCTGATGATCCATCTTGGCCTCTTCCTGAGGGTCCTGGTATATCTCATGCTAATTTTCAGCCAGTTTAGTTCACTCCACGTGATATCATGAAACAACTGGAGGCATGGGATACTGAAAAAGCTATTGGTCCTGACAACATCAGTAGTACTGAAGACTAGCTTCAGAACTGGCTGTGTCCCCTTGCCCAGCTGTTCCTGTGCAGCTGCAACACTGGCATTTACCTGGCAAAGTGGAAAATTGCCCAGGTATGTCCTGTCCAAACAAAAAAAGTAGGACAAATCCAATTCGATCAATTACCATCCCATCAGCCTACTTACAATCATCAGCCAAGTGATGGAAGATGTCATCAACGGCTCTATCAAGTGACATTTACACAGCAATAACCTGCTCACCGATGCTCAGTTTGGATCTGTCGGGGCCAAATAGCTCCTGACCTCATTCCAGCCCCTCTTACCTTTTGCAAAGGATTCAGATCTGTTTCCTACATTTTATAGTTCAGGAAAGAAAGGCTTGTATTTACATAGTACTTTTCATGGCTATTGGATGTCTCAAAGCGCTTTATAGGCAATTGAGAATGTTTTGAAATTAAAACAGTGTTGGAAAAACTCAGCAGGTTTGACAGCATCAGTGGAGAGTGAAACAGAGTTAACATTTCAAGTCCAACATGACTTCTTTTGGGTCCTGAAGAAGAGTCCTATTCGACTCGCAACATTTCACTCTCCATAGATGCTGCCAGACTTGCTGAGTTTTTCCAGCACTTTATTTTCACTTGAGATCTCCAGCATGCACAATATTTTGCTTTTATTACGGATAACTTATTGAAGTGCAGTTACTGTTATCTAGGAAACACTGCAGCCGATTTGCGCTCAACAAGCTCCCACAAACAGCAATGTGATAATAAGCAGATGATCTGTTCTTTGGAATGCTGCTTGTTGTTCTCATAGAGCCATGAGATCTTGTACGTTCACCTGAGCAGGCAGATGAAGCCTCGGTTGAAAGTCATCTCCAATAGATGGCAGCACTGGCAGCGCAGTACTCCCTCAGCACTGCACTGGAGTGTCAGCCTTGATTTTTGCAATCAAGCATTGCGGTGTGGCTTGAGCCCAGAACCTGGTGATTTGGAGGCAAGAGTGCTACCAACTGAGCCACAGCTGATAAGTGAAGTGCAATTAACAATTTTCACAACAAAATTCCCTTCTCCCCTTTGGCATCTACCTTGGAATTGCAGGTGATTTTGCTGAGTATAAGTGTAGCCAATAGTATTTGGCTCCACTTTGTGTCCTTAGCAAAGGGACTTGAGGGAAAACAGCACTGAAAACAGCCTACTTATGGCATCAGATGAAATCAGGACAGCTGTTATTTGTTTTAACATTAGATTATAAGAAGGAAAGAACTAACTATTAGCCAGAGTTGTATAATTTGTGTCATGCAACAGAGTGGTCATCCACTTGTTTTGCACATTTGTTTTTATTGAGAAAGTTCTTCTGTAGGTCTCTGACAATTCTGATATGGATATTGCATTAAATTACACTCAAATAGTAAAACTTCAGGTTTCCATCACAGCTAGAGAAGCCACTGGTTAGATATAAATAAATTCAGTCAGTAAACAGATGGCAATACAAATTACCTGAAGCACAGTGCAGTCACAATTCATTAAAAACCTGGCATTAAAACAACTGTCACTGTCAGTTTGTAGTATTTACAGATCATTGGAGAACATTGAAGGACTGCTCATTGATGTTTTCTACTGATGTAGCAAAATGTTTATTTTTTTTAGCCCTTATAAATATATAAATTTATTAGTCAGGGGCTAGACCAGTGATGCAAGACATGGTGTATTGCCTCCCTGGTGCCAGAGTAAAGGATACCATATGGGTGCAGAGCATTTTGCAGGGCAAAGATAAACAGGCAGAAGTTGTGGCCCATATTGACCAAGTAAATAGAAGGAAAAGGGCTGGTGTCCTGCAGTCAAGAGTTCCAGAAGCTAGGGAAGATGTTAAAGAGCAGGAGCTTAAAGGAGGTAAAGTCTAAATTACTCCTGTTGCCACATATCAGTGAGGAAGAAACAGGAAGACAAGGCGGTTAATGTGTGGCTGGAGAAATGGTACAAGAGAAAGGGCTTCAGATTCCTGAGGCATTGTGACAAGCTTTGTGGCAGGATAGACTTGTGCAGGGTGGTGCATTGGACCTGAACAGGGCTGGAACTAGTGAAGTGAACGAGCACATTGGGGAAAGGAGGGTTTAAGCTAATTCTGCAGGGGGAGAGACACTAGGATAAATCAAAAACGTGGATAATCAAGGAGTGTAGAGGATTGGGAGAGAAAAACAGCATTAAAATAAAGGGTAGTTTTAAAATAGGGAAATGACAGGGCTGGTGGGAGGAGTACAAAACAGTCTAGGAAAGGCTTGGATCGCATGCGCGTGAGGGAACATAGGACTTCGGAGTTAGGAAAAGGCCATTCAACCCTTTGGGCTTGCCCTACCATTCAATAAAATCATGGCTGGTCTGGTTGTGGTCTCAATTCCACTTTCCTGAATGCCCCCATACCCCTTGACTCCCTTGTCTATTAAAAACCTGTCTAAGCCTGCCTTGAATAAATTCAATGGCCGACCGAGCCACCACTGTTCTTCGGGGAAGAGAATTCCACAGACTAATGACCCTCAGAGAAAAATATTTCTCCTCCTCCATGTCATGAAGCTATTAATGTATATAATATTTTGTAAAATATTTTTCTTTTAAAATAGAGGTTTAGTCTGTGGGTATATCTTAATTGGGTTAAAGCCAGCTAGTCTGGGTGCTTTGAGGTGTACTAGTTTTGGTATGTAAGAGAGATAGCGTGCAGTTGCATTTTTTGAATGGGGCATTCAAGGAGGGGGGTGAAAACTTGATAAAAGCAAAATACTGCGGATGTTGGAAATCTGAAACAATAACAAAAATTACTGGAAAAACTCAGCAGGTCTGACAGCATTTGTGGAGAGAAAGACAGTTAACATTTCGAGTCTGTATGACTCCTTAAAAGTCTCCCACTGCATCTCTACTGTCCTACATTTTAATCTATTTTCCCAGTTCACTTTAGCTTTCATACCCTCATAATTACCTTGACTCAGGTTTAGAACACTAGTCTTAGACCCACATTTTACCCCTTCAAACTGAATGTGAAATTTTATAATGTTATGATCGCTATCACCTAAAGGTTTCTTTACCAGGTCTAGAATAGCCTGCTCCCTGGTTGGCTGCAGAACGTACTGCTCAAATTGTCCTGCAAACACTCAATGAACTCATTTTCCAGCCAAGCTTGCCAATCTGATTCGCCCAATCTATGTGTAGATTAAAGTCACCCATGATTATTGCGGTACCTTTGTTACACGTCCCATTTGTTTCTTCCTGTATACACTTGTCCTACAGCCTAACTACTGTTAGAGGGCCTATCTACAAGTGACCTTGTACCTTTCCTATTTCTTATCTCTACACAAACTGATTCCACACCTTGCTTTTTCGAGCTAAGGTCATCTCTCACTACTTAATTAAGAGAACTATCCCACTGCCTTTTTCTAGCTTCCTGTCTTTTCAAAATGTCAAATACCCTTCAATATTCAGGTTCCAGCCTTGCTCACCCTGCAACCACATCTCCGTGACGGCTATCAGGTCATACATGTCTATTGCCATCTGTGTTAACAATTCATCCACTTTGTTATGAATGTTGTGCACATTCAGATACGGAGCCTTTCACTCTGTCATTTTATCAGTTTTGTCCTTATCTGCTGGTGCACCAAGTTTGTACTCTGTCCCTTCCTGCCACACTCTGGTTATCTTCACTAAATTGCTACCCTGCTCTAATACCTCATTGTTACCCTTTGATGTACTACATCTCCTCGCGCACACAATCCCTTCCCCGCACAATTTAAAGCCCTCTCTGCCACCCTAGTTATACAAGTCGCCAGAACAATTGTTACGATCCCAACTGATGTTACTGCTGGACAAGTCAGATTCCAGAGGGGAACCTGGCTTCCTAACTTTTTTTGAAACTGTGGAGGACAGTTACTGAACACGTTCACAGGAGTGTGCTGGTGAACTTTTAAAAAAAGAATAAAACATTTATTAAACAAGATAAAAATGAACTATATTATGCTAGACAGGTGACCAAGATACTAACCCTGATACTTAACATCTCAATCTCAGAGTTTGGAAAGGGTTTGGACACCTTAATGACATGTGCCTCCTCACCAAACTCGCCCTGCAATCTCAGATCTAGCATACTGATTAAAGTTAACTTGTACATGAGTTATGACTGGCTGTCCTTTGGCCTGTTATCCATGCCAATTGGAGAAAGCACATTAGAGGCTTTCATTGATTATCTGGCATATGTGCAGCACCTGTGCCTCCTGCCTGCATTCCTAATTTTCACATTCCTGTGTGTTAATGCTGAAATGGAGTGACTGTATTACAAAGCCCATGACTCCTGCACTTTCTTGTTAAAGCATTAAAAATAGCAATGGCTCCAAAAAAAGGAGAATTTTCACTTTTCTCTCATTGCTGACTTCATTTCAATATTTTGAGTGCAAGCAGGTTGAGGCCGCCCCATGAAATGGGGCCTCTAGTACAGCCCTGGGTTTCTCCCACACTGACTTCCACCTCACTTACATTGCTGGTCTCTGTCTGGGTAGCTGCCCTGCTTGAGCCTCCAGATAACACCCCACCCCCCGGACAAGGAAGAGAGCCAGTGAGGGGAGCAAGCCTATGCTCCCACCAGTATAGCATCTCACTGACTTTGGTGAGAAGCTGAAGCAGTGCTGCTGCAGGCAGACTTTTTGAGTGTTGCACTCACCTCAAAGTGAGGGGTGACAGCAACTTATTTCCAAACATGTTTCAGACCGGTCTAATTTCCTGCTGACATGGCACCGAATGGAGAGGGGCTTTGTGATTCTGGCAAGTAGTGTTTTTAATGAGCATTCATGACATGGTAATGCATGCAAATGGATCAACAGGAAACCCGACCTGTGATCTGCTCGTCATGAAAGCGGTGAGGGGAAAATTCTAAACTGTTTGCCTGTGGGTGGGTTTCCGATTTTTGGCCTCACTCCATCACGCAACCTGCCGCAGGCTGGATGGGAAAATTCCACCCTTCGTCTAGTTTTCCTGGGCTTCTCCCTACCATAAGCTGTGACACCACTTTTGCAGATTTTCTCAGTTTGTTTACCCGCAGTGCTCCGCACCATGAGCTAAACACTTGGGGTCATTCCATTTGTGCTCTGTGCTCTGGTTTAAATATTTGACGTCACTCCTGTGGCGTTCCCTGGTCTCGTTCAAAATACTTGGAACCCCTCCCAAGCTCATAGGGGAATATCTATGGATGTTATTAAAGTGTACTCTCAGACAGCATTTGATTAAGTCTCTTATAAGCAACTCTTGAGCAACCAGTTAGGACATTGGCTAGATGGCTAACGTGTGGATCAGATTAATGCCAACAGCACAGGGTTTGATCCCCATTCTGGCTGAGGTAGACTCAGGGCCTGCCTACTTTCCCAATCCGTACTAAAAGATCAAGGCGCTTTGCTGTGGTTCAGCAAATAATCGCCAAGGACCTGCCTTTGGGTAGAAAGCTCAATAAGAAGACAAAGAGACTGAGCTAAAATTGAAGCTCTTGAAATTGAAGGTAAATTATTGTTAGGAAATTGCTTGAGAAGAAAGAGATAGAATAATGATAATTGGCAGGCATTGTAGTTGCTACGTATCAGCCCAAGCCTGAATGTTTTCCAGGTCTTACAGGCCAAGACTACTTCATTATCTGAGGAAGGCCATCCCCAATCTAGTGCCACAGGGCTTGGTAATTAGCCCCTTGCTTTTTGTGGTATATGTCAATGATATAGAGTTAAATGTAGGGACATGATTAAAAAGTTCGAAGATGCTACAAAAATTGACCACCAGGCTAGTGCAAAAGAAAACTGTTGACTGCAGGAAGATATCAGTGGATTGGCTAATTGAGCAGAAAAGTGTTAAATGGAATTCAGTTCAGAGAAGTGTGAAGTAATGCATTTGGGCTCAGCAAACAGGCAAGGGAATAATATGTAATGGTTGGCAGCACTTAGAAGTGTGGTTGAACAGAGGGATCTTGGAGTACACGTCTACAGATCATTGAAGATAGCAGGACAGGTAAATAATGTGGTCAAGAAGGCTTACGGGACACTTGCCCTTATTAGCTAAGGCATAGAATGTAATAGCAGGGAGTTTATGCCAGAACTGTATATAACACAAGTTAGGGTGCTGTATACAGTTCAGCTCACTGCATTACAGGAACGATGTGATCACACTAAACTTACGAAAATAGGACTTGGGACTTAGGAGTAGGCCATTTGGCCCTTTGAGGCTGCTCCGCCATTCAATAAGATCATACTGATCTGGTTGTGGCCTCAGCTCCGCTTTCTTGTTTGCCCCCCATAACCCTTGACTCCCTTGTCTATCAAAAATCTATCTAACTCAGCCTTAAATAAATTTAAAGACCCATCTGGGGAAGAGATTTCCATAGACTAACAACCCTCAGAGAAAAAATTCTCCTCATCTCTCTCTTATTTTTAAACTGTGTCCCCTAGTTATAGAATCCCCTACAAACCTGGGTATGCACCCGATCAAGTCCCCTCAAGATCATGTATGTTTCAATAAGATCACCTCTCATCCTTCTAAACTCCAATGGGTATGGGTCCAACCCATTCAACCTTTCCTCATAAGATAGGCCCTTCATTCCAGGAATAAGTTGAGTAAATCTCCTCTGAATTGCTCCTAAAGCAGTTACATTTTTTTTCCAAAAAGGAGAACAAGACTGTATACTTTATTCTAGTTATGGCCTCACCAAGGCTCTGTGCAGTCATGGTAAAACTTCCCTACTTGTATGTTCCATTCCTCTTGTAATAAATGCCAAAATTCCAATTGCCTCCTTAATCACTTGCTGCATCTGCATACAAACTTTGTGTAATTCATGTACTGGGACACCCAGATCCTTCTGTAGCCCCAAGTTCTGCAATCTTTTCTCCTCTTCCTGTCAAAGTGGAGAAGTTCACATTTACCCACGTTATACTCCATCTGCCACGTTTTTGTCTACTAACGTAACCTGTCTCTCTACCTCCGCTTGACACCTACCTTGGTGTCATCAGCAAATTTAGCTACCATACATTCAGTCCATTCGTCAAAGTCTTTGATATAGATTGTAAAAAGTTGAGGACCCAACGCTGATCCCTGTGGCAGTACAATGGTTGCAGCTTGCCAATCTGAAAGAGACCCATTTATCCCCACTCTCTGCTTCCTGTTAATGAACCAATCCTTTATCCATACTCGTATGTTACCCCTTATACGATGTGCTCTTATCTTGTGTAGTAACCTTTTTAATGTGGCATCATATCAAATGCCTTTTGGAAATCCAAGTACACCACATCTACCAGTTCTCTTTTATCCACCTTGAATGTTGCTTTGTCAAAAATCCCTAATAGATTAGTTAAACTTGATTTCTCTTAAAGCCAAGTTGGCTCTGCCTGATCACATTGTGATTTTCTAAGTATCCTGCTCCTTAATAATGGATTCTAACGTTTTCCCTATGATGGATGTTAGGCTAACTGGCCTATTGTTTCCTGCTTTCCGCCTCCTTTCTTGAATAAAGGTGTTATATTAGATATTTTCCAATCCACTGAAACTGTTCCAGAACCTAAGGAATTTTGGAAGATTATAACAAATGCAGCTGCTATCTTTCAGCCATTTCTTTTAAGACTCTGGGATGCAGGCCATCTGGTCCTGGGGACTTTTCAGCCTTTAGGTCTAATAGTATTCCTAGGGAAAAGGCCTGGCAATTGTGATTGTTTTAATTTTATCTTTCCCTATCATCTCTTCAGTTTCAATTATCTTTGGGAAGTTTTCTAATCTTCTACCGTGAAGACAGACACACAACACCTGTTCAACACCTCTGCCGTTTCTTTGTTTTCCGTTATCAATTCTCCAGACTCACTCTCAAGAGGACCAACATTAGATTTAGTTACTCTTTTCTTATTCAAATATTTGTAGAAACTCTTGCTATCTGTTTTTATATTAGTAGCTAGCTTTCAAACACTCTTTTTCTGCCTCTTTATTAACTTTTTACTTATTCTTTGTTAGTCCTTAAAATCTGTCCAATCAGATCTGACCTACCGCTAATCTTTGAAGATTTGTAGAGTGTTTCTTTCAATTTAATACTATCCTTAACTTCCTTATTTAGCATCTTTCTCAAAAACTCTTTTTTTTCTGACTCGTAAATCTTTGCTGAGAGTTATTAAATATTCCCTTAAAGTCAGCCACTGCAACTCTACTGTCGTATGAAGAGGATTTGAGAGTAAAGTTGCCAGGACTGGGGAAAAAAAATAGCGATGAGGAAAGATTGGATAGGCTGGGGTGGCTTTTCTTTGGAACAGAGGTGGCTGAGGGAAAATTTAATTGAGGTTTAGAAAATGATGAAGTGCTGTGTACTGCACCGAGAAAAGACTCTCATGCTCAACTGCAAGCAGCCATGTTGAACTATCTTTATTTACACCTCCTCCACAGAAAGGACAGCAGATAGGCAGCTACACACACTCCATTTTAAAAAAAAACTTATACCATTTTACATTTTAATGCATAAGAACATCATTTCCCAAAATATATGATTAAAGCAATGTCAACATTACCTGAAATTTAATCTTTGGGTTGCATAGTTGCTTTTACTGTAGTAACCATAATATGGGTTACCAGAGTAACTTCTATGTAAAAAAATGTTTTTCCTTAACATCACTCTGTTTAAAAAAAAATCATCACTTGACAAGAAATAATGAAAATAACAATCCTTTTCCTTCTCCCTTCCTATATACTTTCAGTTAACACAGATCTGGCTTTGTTCTCTTTCTATCTGGGTGTTAACTTCTCTCTCAACATCTCTGACTGCATTAACAAATTTGATTGTGACTTTAACTTCATTTAACAGTTGGGACTGTGACTGTGTCTTAATCAAGGACCTGGCTCACGTTGCTCTATCAGTGGACTCTGTGATACTGGAAAACTTTGTTTCTTTCTGACTTTCACTTTCCTCTGACTTTCACTTTGGACTATAGGAGGAATTTAGGCTATAGAGATTTATCATGCTCTCCTTCCATCAGAATTCCTCTTTCAAATAAATGATCTACATGACATTGACGTAGTCTATCTCCAATCTTCATCCGGTTTTGTGAATGCACCTAGTCTTGACACAAGAACACCAATTACATAATTCTCCTTATTCACCTCGGTGGTTTTCCACCATAACTTTCTGACCAGCACTGAACTCTCTTAAGTTTCATGACTCATATTCACTTTGCCCTGCTTTTCTCTTACTTTGCTATTGATGTCAGGCTTAAGAAAACTAACCTTTGTCCTCAAAGTACTTTTAAACATTATATTGTAAGGTAAGCAACCTGTTCTAGACGGTGAGGATATTCTATAAGAGAACAGAAAATTATATAGCTTGTGTTAAAAAGAAACATGGCAATTACTGCCTAACTTGTGATCAAGTAAATACTTCTGCAAAGATTAGTTTACAAAATGTACACTACTTTCTGTAGCACCATTCAGTACAGGGTTAGATGGTGGCACTGGAGTGTGTTTAACTACATTCTTACTCAGAAAGATTTCAAACTCATCTGATGTAAACTGCAGACTATTATCTGACACCAACACCTTAGGCAACCCATAAATTGCTAACCTACTACTAAAAACCTCAATAGTTTTGACACTTGTGGTGTTGGGCGTAGACTCAAAATTTGCTGTAGCTATCATCAAAACAAGATACTCTTTCCCTTCCGCTTCAAAGAAATCAACATGTACTCGTTCCATGGTTTTCTTGTGTTTCACCGTGGAATGAAAGGAACTTTTGATAGATCATTCCTCATTCTGAAACACACTTCACAACTTTTCCGCAATTCCTCAATATCTCTTACCTACCTTTGGACACCAAAAATAGCTTAGTGTGTCTGGAAGCAGCAGCCCAATCTGTGTGCTCTTCATGAAGTTCCTCAAACAGCCTCTCTCTATACTTCGATGGAATAGTGACTTTAAAATCCACAAAGGAGACAGCCTTGGTGTATACTCAGTTCGTTTTACATGTGCAATACCAGTATAGTTTCTCCTCATCACAGCCTTTAGGCCATTCATGACATAATTGAGCACTTTACTGAACACTGCAGCTTGATGAGTTTCTTCATTAATTTCTATGGTAAATTCTGGCATGTCATTTATGTATCTATAGTACTTCACAAGTAACTCTGAGAATGAATTGGTCTTCATGGGAAATCTTGAAAGAACGTCTGCATTAGCATGATATACTGACTTATGATATTTAATATCATTTTTAAAATATATTCTTTCATGGGATGTGGGCTTCGCTGGCTGGGCCAGCATTTATTGCCCATCCCTAGTTGCCCTTGAGCTGCCGCTTTGAACCGCTGCAGTCCATGTGGTGTAGGTACAGTGCTGTTAGGAAGGGAGTTCCAGGATATTGACTCAGTGGCATTGAAGGAATGATGATATAATTTCAAGTCAGGATGGTGTGTGGCTTGGAGGGGTGGTGTTCCCTTGCATCTGCTGCCCTTCTAGGTGATAGAGGTCATGGGTTTGGAAGGTGCTGTTGAAGGAGCCTTGGTGAGTTGCTGCAGTGTATCTTGTAGATGGTACACATTGCTGCCACTGTGCCTCGGTGATGGAGGGAGTGGATGTTGGAGGTGATGGATGGGGTGATAATCAAGCTGGCTGCTTTGTCCTGGATGGTGCCAAGCTTCTTGAGTGTTGTTGGAGCTGCACTCCTCCAGGCAAGTGGAGAGTATTCCATCACGCTCCTAAGTTGTGCCTTGTAGATGGTGGACAGGCTTTGGGGAGTCAGGAGGTGAGTTACCCTCCACAGAATTCCCAGCCTCTAACTTGCTCTTTTGGCCACAGTATTTATAAGACTGGTCCAGTTCAGTTTCTGGTCAATGGTAACACCCAGGATGTTGTTAATTGGAGATGCAGTGGTGGTTATGCCATAGAATTTCAAGGGGAGATGGTTAGATTCTCTTTTGTTGGAAATGGTCATTGTGTGGCACGAATGTTACTTGCCACTCATCAGTCCAAGCATGAATATTGTCCAGGTCTTGCTGCATATGGACACAGACTGTTTCAGTATCTCGGGAGTCGTGAACATTGCTGAACAATGTGCAATTATCTGTGAACATCCCCACTTCTGACCTTATGATGCAGGGAAGGTCATTGCTGAAACAGCTGAAGATGTTTGGGCCGAGCGCACTACCCTGAGGAACTCCGGCAGCAATGCCCTGGAACTGAAATGTTTGACCTCCAACAGCCACAACCATCTTCCTTTGTGCTAGGAATAACTCCAACCAGTGGAAAGTTTTCCCCCTGGTTCCCTTTGACTCCAGTTTTGCCAGGGCTCCTTGGTGCCACACCCGGTCAAATGCTGCCTTGATGTCAAGAGCATTCACTCTCACCTCACCTTGGGAGTTCCTCTCTTTTGTCCATGTTTGAACCAAGGCTGTACTGAAGTTGGGAGCTGAGTGACCCTGGCAGAACCCAAACCGAACATCAGTGAGCAGGTTATTGCTGTGTAGGTGCTGCTTGGTAGCACTGTTAACGACACTTCCCCATCATTTTATTGATGATCGAGAGTAGACTGATGGGACAGTAATTGACTGGGTCGGATTTGTCCTGCTTTTTCTGGGCAGGACATAGCCAAGTAATTTTCCACATTGCTGGGTAGATGTCAGTGATGCCTTATTATACTGATCCATCATGCTGATGGACCATCAAAATCAATGCCTGCCTCTGAGGCCCGTGCTGCCACTAAGGATTCTGTCCCTTTCTTTGAACCAAATGTGATCGTAAGGGTTTCGTGGTCAGTTAATAAAATGAACTTCCTATTGTACAGGTTTTTGGGGAACTTTGTAACACCATATATGATCGTCTCTTTCTCAGCTTGAGTAATTTTGCTCTGACTTTGTTGAAGTTCATGACACATATGCTACAGTGTCTTGCATTATGTGAGATGACACCACATCTAACCCTCTGAGGCATTTCACACTAAAACCAATTGATTCTTGGGATCATAGTGAGTCAGAGCAGCACACTGGTTAATACTGACTTCACTTCTTCAAATGGCTTTTTCGAACTCCACACACCCGCTGCGCCATTCAGTCTTTGAGGAGTTGATACTGTGGAGCAAACGTGTTAGCTAAGTTGGAGAAGAACTTAGAATAATACACCACAATCCTTTTGAATGTTTAACTTTTTTTCTCTGGTCTTTTTTTGCTTTTAAAATCCCCTCAACTTTCTCTTGGGTTGGGTGGATACCTTCTCCATCTACTTCCTGACCCACGTATGTTACACTTGACACCATTTGTGCCTCTTAGCTTTGATGCCATACTCTTGAAGTTGACCTCAGACTTTGTTCAACCTTATGTTCTCTTTCTCTGTCTTATTGCTAATTAGAATGTCATCTAATGAGCAGCACTCCCTTCATCCGACTTAGTACCTGATCCATGATGCTCTGGAACACTGCAGGAGCAGTAGACACCCCAATCGATAACTTTTCGTATGGTAGAACTCTTTTTGTGTCTAAATAGTAAGAAATTCCTTGCTCTTGCCAGTTAATTCTAATTGCAGATATGCGCTTGACAGATCCATGTTATTGAGGACCTTTCCATTTGCTAAATTTGCATACAAATTTGCACTGGTAGGCAGTAAGTATTGTTCTTGATCACCTTATTTACTGTTTGCTTATAATTTCCACAAATCCGAACGGACTTGTTTGCTTTTTGAATTATCACAATGGGTGCAGTCCATGCACTGGTCTTCATCTTCTTAATTGCTCCTGTTATTTCTAATCTATCCAGCTGTTTATTTACTGCTTCTAACTATGCATGAGGCACTGGCCTAGTCTTGCAAAATGTCGGCTATACATTGTCCTTTATCTTGACTTCAACCTTGTGATGCCTAATTTTATCATTTGTTTCTGCTTGTTCAAAGACCACTTTGTGCTCTCTCAGCACATTCTCAATGTCAGGCGTACTCTTACTGACCCCTACTGTAAGTAACTCAGCCCAGTTTAACTGTAACTTATTAAGCCAATTCCTTTCCATCAGGGAGACTTTGTTTCTTCCAGCTATTACCAATGGTAAGCTATAGGTTGCATCATCATATCCCACCCTAACACTAACTTGACCTAACACTGAAATACTGTTACAGGTATCCCTCGTTTAAAGCTTGTTGGAAAACAAGTTTTAATTTTAGTACAGTTTGCAAATTAGGAGTGTTCCCCAGATAGCACCTCTATTTTTGTTTTGGTGCAGTTACTGTGCATGCTTAGTCTTTTAAAATCAAATGGCCGCTTGTTGCTTATCTTCCCTTCTCAACCTCCTGCTTGCCACCCCAATCCCAACCCTCCCGATCACTGCTTACTTCTCTTGAACCCTTACTGCTTCCCATTCACCGCCCCTCTCCCAAACTCTGGGTCTGAGAAAGGAAGCAAGAGGGAAGTGAGGGGGAGGGTCAGGAGGGAAGCTGCAACTGGAGGGTAGGGGATGGGGCGGGGAGCAACAGGGTTGGTGTTGGGGTGGGGAGCAGGAAGGTCAAGGAAGACAAAGACGAACAAGATGTAAGGGGGAAGTGGTGAGCAGAAGGGTGGGGGAGGAAAGTGGAGTGGGAGGGTTGGGGGAAGCAGCGAGCAAGATGTTCGGGGAGGGAAGTGGTGAGTAGGAGAGTCTGGGGAAGTGGAAAGCCCCAACCCTCCCGATCGCTGCTTCCCTCTCCCAAATCCTCGTTGCTTCCTGTTCACCGCCCTTTCCCTGAGCCCACACTGTGACCGAGGGAGCAAGAGGGGCTTCGAGCAGTAGGATCGGGGAGGGAAGTGGCAAATGGGAGCGAGCCTGCGAGTGGATGGGTTGGGATTGGTGCAGCGAGCATGAAGGTCAGGATTGGGGTGGCGAGCAGGAAGGTCAGGGAGAGAAGCAATGAGTTGGAGGTAAGTAAAAAGGTTTAGTAAGTTAGAGGATTTTTAGGTTCAAGGCTGCCAATAAATAGGTTTTTAATGTAAAAATTACAAATCATGAATGTAACCCACCATGGTTATTGCATGTCTTCATATGGGAAAGTGACTTTCATTTACCGTGTTTTTGCTTAGTACCCTGCTTTTTAGGAACATGGAGTGTTAAATGAGGAATAGCTACATTGAAATAACTGGTCAGTTTCACGCGTAAGGGAATTTGACTTGGTGATTTCTTGCACTTCCCTTCCGAGATAGTAGACACTGCTGCAACTGTACCAATGGTGAAAGTAAGTTGTGAGTCTCTGACTTTCAACTCCAGTGGATGCTGGAATTATATCTTATCTTCCATATGCTCTTTGTCTGAGTACAACTTTTGACCTTCTTGCTTGATAGCATCAACTTCTGTTTCCATATCTATCAAATGTGCATTTGAGAATTTCCAGTCAGAACTGGCTTTAGATCTACCATGGCCTTGACCTGGTACATTGCTGTCATATTACTGTTCCCTCTACCCCTGAATGCCATCTGGACATAATCAACTTTCCCACAGGCATAGCATTTTGACTAGGAATTGAGCCATTAGGTTACCATGATGTAACATTTAAATTTCTGACTCTGAGACTGTGAACTTGGCTGCTGTTTCCTGGACCCCTCTGAAATCTGGTGGACCTCCCCCACTGGCTCAGGAATTGCAATTTGCAACTATATCCTTCTGCCATTTCCATGGCCTGACCTCATCACAGGCCTCCTTCCACATCAGCTTATTGCTTTTACTCAAAAGCTTGGCCTGGTTTTATTGTCCCTTAGGCCTCTACACAAGTGTCTGTAAGGCTGTTTTCTAAGTTCATACCATGCTCACAGTGGCGAGAGAGTTTCTTTAACCTAAGAATGCCACCTGTTATAATCTCACTTGGCAATTGCTTCCTTTCATAGAATGTAACTTTCAGTGCAATTTCATTCTTATTCCAGAATCTGCTTAATTTCAGCATATTCCAAAGTACTGGAGTCTTGCAGGCAACACTGGTTAGACAGTACATCAAAAGCATCTGGTTCCATCAAGTTGAGGAAAGCATTTACTTTCTCCTCATCTTCGATTTTATTCACTTTCAGCCAAATGTGAAACCTTTGTTCATAATTAAACCAGTCCTCTTTGTTGGCATTGAATTTCCCCATTGTCCCTGTCATGAAATACATTGATCTTTGGGCCTCTGTGTTAAATTTGCAGTCTGTGGACATTGTAACATTTAAGGGACAGGATGTTCCAAAGCTGTTACATTGGTTCCTGCCTAGTAACAAGGTTGGGACGCTCTGGAAGTGTGTTGATAGGTACCCTAGATCAGTCCAAGGAACAGCTCTCCTCAGGCAGTCAGTTTGTGGTAGTCTGTCAGCCTGCAAGTGTTGCAGAGACAGACAGGAACAGAAACAGATCCCAGTTAAATCAAGCTAAAGCGACAAGCTGTTGTCGGCATACTTCAGGCAATTAAAGCTCAGTGAAACCCTGAGAGGTGAGCAGTCACTGAGGTAGCTCAAGTGGGAGAGACATTTGGAGCGATTCCAAGGCAGGATTTTCAAAGGTGGAGATTGGAAACCCATGTGAGAAAGACCAAGTTTCAGTGAGATTGGTTGACTCATAGTGGGACTAACATCGATGTGATTTCTTGAGAAATCTTTGGACTCTGTTTTGGGTGTATCTGTCATTTACTCTGGAGCCAGGTGTGTTCAACCACAGTCTGTCTGTTAATTCAAATGTATTTCATACTTACCCTGAATGTTCGCGTGTAAGATACATATTGTAAATTGTTCTACCTTTCTAAACTTGTGTAGTAAATTTTGTTTTTGTTTGTTCAAAACCCATGGAATCTTGTGGCCATATTCCAAAAGCAGGTGCCTTGAATCTCAACCTTTATTGACTTTCAACAAAACCTTACAAGCCCCTAACCAGACCTCCCCCGCCACCCACCACCTCCCCAACTCCCAGGATCTGGCCAAGGATTGTAACACCCCAAATGTGCCACCTGTACTATTTTTTTTTCCATTCAGTTATGTACCATGCTGACTCAGTGACTTGTTCATGAACACAGTATGTACACACGGAGAAATCTTTTGAAATGCTCAAACTTTATCAAAATGAATTTGAGTTTCAGAAAATTTGTCCCAATGTTCTTTGGTCCTTAATTTCTCAAACGGGATGTAAAAAAAAATTGTATCCTGTCCCCCACAATCTTTCTGTTGTGTGGTCCACTGAGAAGAGGCTCACACATGCTCAAATGCAAGCAGTCATGTTAAACTAACATTGTTGTCCTCTGTTGGGGAGCTGTAACCAAAGAGGTAGTTCTGCAATATTCTATATGAGGGGCCAAGTTAGAGTGGATGAGCAGGACCTATTTCCATAAGCAGAGAGATTAATAGCCAAGGGTCACAGATGTAAAGTAGTTGGTATAAGGGTTAAGGGATGGGATTTGAGGAGAAACGTTTTTAGCCAGAGGGTGTTGGGACCTGGAACTCACCGCCTGAAAGGGTGGTAGAGACACACAACCTCATCAAATTTAAAAGTACATGGCTATGCACTTGAAATGCCATAACCTACAAGACTATGGACGAATCACAGAATCACAGTGCAGAAGAGCCCTTTGGCCCATTGAGTCTGCACCGACACGTGAGAAACACCTGACTTACCTACCTCATCCCATTTACCAGCACCTGGCCCATAGCCTTGAATGTTATGACGTGCCAAGTGCTCATCCAGGTACTTTTTAAAGGATGTGAGGCAACCCGCCTCCACCAGGCAGTGCATTCCAGACTGTCACCACCCTCTGGGTAAAAAAGTTTTTCCTCTCATCTCCCCCCCCCCCCGCCCCCCCCACCTAAATATCCTTCCCCTCACCTTGAACTTATGCCCCCTTATGACTGACCCTTCAATGCAGGGGAACAGCTGCTCCCTATCCACCCTGTCCATACCCCTCATAATCTTGTACACCTCCATCAGGTCACCCCTCCGTCTTCTCTGCTCCAACGAAAACAACCCAAGTCTATCCAACCTCTCCTCATAACTTAAATGTTTCATCCCAGGCAACATCCTGGTGAATCTCCTCTGCACCGCCTCTAGTGCAATCACATCCTTCCTATAATGTGGTGACCAGAACTGCACACAGTACTCCAGCTGTGGCCTCACCAAGATTCTATGCAACTCCAACATGACCTCCCTACTTTTGTAATTTATGCCTCAATTGATAAAGGCAAGTGTCCAATATGCCTTTTTCACCACCCCACTAACAATCCCCTCTGCCTTCAGAGATCTATGGACACACGCCAAGGTCCCTTTGTTCCTCAGAACTTCTTAGTGTCATGCCGTTCATTGACTACTTCCTTGTCAAATTACTCCTTCCAAATGTATCACCTCTCACTTTTCAGGGTTAAATTCCATCTGCCACCCATCTGCCCATTTGACCATCCCATTTATATCTTCCTGTAGCCCAAGACACTCAACCTTCTTGTTAACCACCCGGCCAATCTTTGTGTCATCTGCAAACTTACTAACCCTACCCCCCACGTAGTCATCTGTGAGCTGGAAAGTGGGATTGGGATAGATCGATAGTTTTCTGATGGCGCAGGCACGAATGAGCTAACTGCTTCCTTCTGTGCTGTAAGTTTCACGGATTCTAAGAAGCTGTAATTCTTGGACCTCTGACCTCCTGGAAACTTGTCCCACAATTGTGACAAAGCAGGAACAAACTGACAAAATTGAGCTCTAGCATATTGCATTGGTAGGTCTTTAAAGGACGGTTTGAGTGGCTGACTTTATAGGCCAAATGGTCTCCTTCTGTGCTGTGAAGGACTCTATAACTTCATGCCATAGGCATCATATTCAATCTATATCAGACAATCTACTGAATCTGTCATAGTTAGGATCTAATCTAGGAAATGAATAAGCTTACCATTGTGGTGGAATTGGGAGGAAAAAAGGCCCCCACTTTGTGCATGGACATCGAGGTTTAAAATCTGTTTCTGGAGACTGTTGGGCAGTATGCTTTCATTTCTGGGTTTGCATCTATCCTAGATTTATATGATTAAAGTCTCTGTCATGGACTAGAGTGAAATTTGTTTTTGGGCAGTTTTAATTTGGTTCCAACACAACTGGCCATAATTTGATGCGAATTTGGCAATTTCATTCAAAGATCACATGTTTGGTGTCACAATGGAAAACTGTAATACTAGAGCAGAGCATTCTCTTCTGAGATTGGGACAGATGTATGTTGACCCTGCATCTTAGCTATATTACATCTGCCTTGAGAATGCTTAAATTTGAGCAGGCCATTGCAGTCTTAGAACAATTCAGGTACCTTGGAAATCTAGTGGCTTCTTCTGAATGTCTTGGAAAAATCAAAATGCCACATAACTTTGTTTTTCAACAAGGATGGCATATGAGTATTTCAACTATTTGAATATGACCTTCAGTGTGATTCGGGAGAGGACATTGATGAGATGAAGGATGATGAGGAAGCAGAAATGGTCTAACGTTTGCCTATAGCCATAGCTGTTTGGCAGCAGTTCTTGAACAGAAGTTCAACTGAATAATCCATGTTCCAATTGTCATATTCAACATCTGTTCTTCTACTAACAGCACCTGGTGAAATACCAACGTTTTTATAAATCAGACCTCGTGTCACAAAATCACCAATCAGTGCCGGAGTGCATACTACAACATGGAGAGATTCACTGCTATGGATCAATGAAGGGTCTTGATACTCAGGTTCGAGGGAACTTTTAGGAGCTTAGGTCTTAGTACTCCTGGATAAATTCACCTTACATATGGCACAAATTTCAAGTATTTCAGCATATAGATCCAGTTTCCTGACAGTGTGCTCACTGCCATGACTGCTGTCATAGTCCCAGTTGTCTTTTAATACAGCATTCTCTTCTTTTTCTCTATTGCAATGGCTATTCTTCTGTGAATCTAAATAGAACATTATTAGACCATTCCATTGTGGGAGGCATTGCAGCCAACGTGTCCAGGATCTACCAGATCAAGAATTCTTGCTGATTTATATATTGTTTTACCATTACTGGCCTCAAAGCACTAAAGCTAATCCTAGCTCTGAGCTGCTAACTGGGCACAGACTGACACTGGGACTTTCCTGTTTTGTATGATTATACAGCAAGCTAGGTAGTGTATTTACCCACTGAGGCAGATGGAATGTTCTCTTCTAATATTCTTTTCCAATTCCTCTCACTGTTGAAGCGGAGAGGACATAATTGAATCCCAGGAGTGACATTGGTAGTCAGCCAAACAAGTCAGCATCAAAGGCATATATCCAAACATCACGTCGCAGATCACTCTGGGCACAGTGAATGCAAGTGACCCAGGCTTGCATGACACATGACAAGCATATTGGAGTTGATTGATTAGCCTGTAGCTCCAAGGTTCGTGTTACTAAAGAACTAAAAATTTGTATTCAATGGAAAGGCTTCTAAATTTTTAAAAGCAAAAGATAGCTAATCCAAACCCAGCTGTAGCTTGTGTGTGAATGATATTGAATTTATGAAGTTGGTTTATGATTAAGAACATCCTTTTAATAGTATACTTATGGGGGCCAAGGTCCATGAGTTGAAAATCACTTTCCTAATAGCTGCCAATAAAGTAAGACCAACAAAAGCACAGCAGGTGGTTGCAGTCGGTCCTCGATGAGACAGTGGTGTAGGGGAATCTAAAGGAAGTGAAATATAAGACTGTAAGAGGAATCACAGAATCATAGAATTGTTGCAGCACAGAAGGAGGCCATTCGGCCCATCCTGTCTGTGTCGACTCTCTGTTTGAGCACTTTACGTACAGCCATTCACTCGCCGCCTTCCAGTAGCTCTGCACATTCTTCATTTTCAAATAACATGACGAATAAGGAAGGGGAAAGGATCATCGCAGCAAGTGCATGTTAATCAGACTTAATTACATTTTGAGCTTTTGAGCTTGAGTCTTTTAAAATAGTGTTTTGTACATGTGATGTATTTTTGTACCCTGGTACTCTTAGCAGCGAAATGTTGGATAGACTTGGGTTGTTTTCGTTGGAGCAGAGAAGACTGAGAAGCGACCTGATTGAGGTGTACAAGATTATGAGGGGCATGGACAGGGTGGATAGGGAGCAGCTGTTCCCCTTAGTTGAAGGATCAGTCACGAGGGGGCATAAGTTCAAGGTAAGGGACAGGAGGTTTAGGGGGGATGTGAGGAAAAACTTTTTTACCCTGAGGGTGGTGAAGGTCTGGAATGCACTGCCTGGGAGGGTGGTGGAGGCGGGTTGCCTCGCATCCTTTAAAAAGTACCTGGATGAGCACTTGGCACGTCATAACATTGCAGGCTATGGGCTAAGTGCTGGTAAATGGGATTAGGTAGGTAGGTCAGGTGTTTCTCACGTGTTGGTGCAGACTCGATGGGCTGAAGGGCCTCTTCTGCACTGTGAGATTCTGTGATTACAATTAAGAAAACTGAAGGATCATTTGCAAGTTGTCAGAAAGTAACCTTTGTTTGTTTTTATATCAAAATTTATTCGATGAAGCAGGAGTTAAAGTTCTAAATTGAGGCAAGGCCAATTATACGAAGCTGAGGAGTAATTTAGCATAGGTGATCTGGAAACAGCTATTTGAAGGAAAATTAGTATCAGAGCAGTGGGAGGCATTCAACAGGGAGATTCAAGGGGTTCAGAGTAAACACATTCCCACAAAGAGAGAGGCTGGGACAGCCAAATCTAGGGCCCCCTGGATGTCAAGGAGCTTACAGGGTTAGATAAGGCAGAAAAGGAATGCTTATGTCAAACATCGAGAAGTCAATTCTACAGAAAGTCGAGAGGAGTATAGAAAGAGGAGGAGTGGAATGAAAAATTAAATTAGGAAAGCAAAGAGAGGGCATGAAAGAATGTTGGCAGGCAAAATCGAGGAATACCCAAAGATGCAAGAGTCAGAAGATAACTAAGTAGGGAGTAGAGCCCATTAAAGACCAAAAGGTTTACCTATGTATTGATGTGGATATGGTTCTTAATGAATACTTTGCATCTGTCTTCATAAAAGAGGGGACAATGCAGACATTATAATTGAGGAGGAGAAGTAGTGTGAAGTGTTGGATGGGATGAACATAGGGAGAGAGGAAGTATTAATGGGATTAGCATCCTTGAAAGTGGAGTAATCCTAGACTGTTAAAAGAAGCCAGGGAGGAAATTGTGGAGAGTCTGATCATCATTTTCCAATCCTCACTGGATGCAGATGAGGCGCCGGAGGATTAGAGGTCTGTTTACATTGTACCTTTGTTTGAAAAGGGAGCAAGGGATAGACCGAATAATTACAGGTCAGTCAGTCTGACCTCAATAGTGGGAAAATTATTGGAATCAATTCTGAGGGAGAGGATAAACTGTCACTTAGAATGGCATGGATTAATAAAGGACAATCAGCATGGATTTGTTAAGGGAAGGCCATGTCTGACTATTTGGATTTTTGAATAAGTAACAAGGAGGAATTATGAGGGTAGTTGATGGAGTCTACATAGATTTTAGCAAGAATTTTGACACAGTCCCACATGGCAGACTAGTTAAAAAAAATAAAAGCCCCTGGGATCCAAGGGAATGTAGCAAACTGGATGCAAAATTGGCTGAGTGGCAGGAAACAAAGGGCATTGCTGATGGTTGCTTTTGTGACTGAAAGGCTGTTCTCAGTGGGGTGCTGCAGGACTCAGTGCTACGTCCCCAGCTTTTTGTGGTATGTATTAAAGCTTTGAATGTAAATGCAGCAGGAAATAAGGAGAGTGCAAATGAATTGTACAGGTATTTTGCATCACTCTTCACTACAGAGGATACAAATAACATCCCAGTAATAGCTGTAAATAGCTGGAAGGCAGAGAGGAACTTAGGAAAATTACAGTCACAGGGAAGTGGTACTTAGCAAACTGTTGGAGCTGCAGACTGACAAATCCCCATGTCCTGATGGACTTCATCCTAGGGTCTTAAAAGAAGTGACTAGTGAGATAGTTGATGCATTGGTTTTAGTTTTCCAAGATGCCCTGGATTTGGGGATGGTGACATTAGATGGGAAAATAGCAAATGTAACTCCTTTGTTCAAAAAAGGAGGGAGACAGAAAGCAGGAAACCACAGGCCAGTTAGCTTAACATCTGGCAAAGGGAAAATGTTAGAAGCTATTTTTAAAGATGTTATGGCAAGGCACATAGAAAACTTTACAGGCAGAGTCTACATGGTTTTGTGGAAGGAGAATCATGTTTAACCAATTTATTGGAGTTCTTTGAAGGAGTCACATCTGCTGTAGATAAAGAGGAACCAGTGAATGAACTGTTCTTAGATTTCCAGAAGGCGTTTGATAAGGTGCCACATCAAAGGTTATTGCAGAAATAAAAGCTCATGGTATGGGGGGTAACATATTGGCATGGATAGAAGATTGGCTTGCTAACAGGAAGCAGAGGGGAGCCATAAATGGGTCTTTTCTGGTTGGTGGGATGTAACTGGCGGTGTGCCACAGGGATCAGTGCTGGGCCCTCAACTTTTTTCAATTTAGAGTCATACAGATCTACAACACAGATAAAGGCCCTTTGGCCCATCGAGTCTGCACTGGTCAAACAAGTACCTAACTATTCTAATCCCATTTTCCAGCACTAGGCCCACAGCCTTGTATGCCATAGCATCGCAGGTGCACATCCATAACTTCTTAAATGTTATGAGGGTTTCTGCCTCTTTCACCCTTTCAGGCAGAGAGTTCCAGATTCCCACCACCCTCTGGGTGAAAAAATTCTTCCTCACATCCCCTCTAAACCTCCTGCCTCTCACCTTAATTCCCCCTGCTTATTGATCCCTCCACCAAGGGGAGAAGTTCCTTCCTGTCTACCCTATCAATGCCCCTCATAATTTTATACACCACAACCATGTTCCCCCTCAATCTCCTCTGCTCAAGGGAAAATAACCCCAGTCTATCCAATCTCTCCTCATAACTAAAATTCTCCAGCCCAGACAACATCCTGGTAATTCTCCTCTGTGCTCTCTCTAGTGCAATCACATCCTTCCTATAATGTGGATTCCAGAACTGCACGCAATACTCTAGCTGTGGCCTAACCAGCGTTTTATACAGTTCCAGCATAACCTCCCTGCTCTTATATTCTATACCTTGCCTAATAAAGGCAAGTATCCCATATGCCTTCTTAACCACCTTATCTACCTGTCCCACTACCTTAAGGGACCGGTGGACATGCACACCAAGGTCCCTCTGATCCTCGGTACTTCCTAGGGCCCTACCATTCATCGTGTATTCCCGTGCCTTGTTTGTCCTGCCCAAGTGCATCACCTCACACTTATCCGGATTAAATTCCATTTGCCACTGATCAGCCCATCTGACTAGCCCATTTATATCCTCCTGTAATCTAAGGCTATCCTCCTCACTGTTTACCACCCCACCAATTTTCGTGTCATCCATGAACTTACTGATCAACCCTTCTACATTCAAGTCTAAATCATTTATATATACCACAAACAGCAAGGGACCCAACACCGATCCCTGTGGATCCCCACTGGACACAGGCATCCAGTCACAAAAACACCCCTCAATCATCACCCTTTGCTTCGTGCCACTTGGCCAATTCTGGATCCAATTTGCCAAATTGCCTTGGATCCCCTGGGCTCTTACCTTCGTTATCAGACTCCCATGTGGGACCTTATCAAAAGCCTTGATGAAAACCAAGTAGACTATGTCAAATGCATTGCCCTCATCTACACACCTGGTCACCTCTTCGAAAAATTCAATCAAATTGGTCAGACATAAATGACTTGGATGAAGGGATCGAAGGTCTGGTTGCTAAATTTGCTGATGATACGAAGATAGGCAGGAAAATAAATATAAATAAAATAGAAAATAAGAAAATAAGTGAAGAGGACATAAGGAGGCTACAAAGGGACATAGATGAAGTGAGTGGGCAAAGATCTGGCAAATAGAGTGGACAAATGTGAAATTGTCCATTTTGGCAGGATGAATAAAAAAGAAGCATATTATCTAAATGGTGAGAAATTGCACAGCTCTGAGATTCAGAGGGATCTGAATGTCCTCGTGCAGGTACAGCAAGTAATTAGGAAAGCTAATAGAACGTTATTGTTGTGAGGGGAGTTGAATACAAAAGTAGGGAGGTTATGCTTCAGTTGTACAGGATGCTGGTGAGACCACATCGGGAATACTGTGTTACAGTATTTGTCTCATTTAAGAAAGGATATGAATGCTTTAGAAGCAGTTCAGAGAAGGTTTACTAAACTAATACCAGGAATCGGCAGGTTATCCATGGGGAAAGGATGGACAGGCTAGGCTTGTATCAACTAGAATTTAGAAGAGTAAGATGTGACTCGATTGAAACATATAAGATCCTGAGGGGTCTTGACAGGGTTGATGTGGACAGGATGTTTCCTCTTGTGGGAGAATCTAGAACTTGGGGGTTACTGTTTAAAAATAAGGGGTCACCCATTTAAGACAGATGAGGAGGAATTTTTTCTGAGGGTAGTGAGTCTTTAGAACTCCCTTCCTCAAAAGGCGGTGGAAGTAGCGTCTTTGAATGTTTTCAAGGCAGAGGTAGATAGATTCTTGATTAAACAAGGAGGTGAAGGGTTACTGGGGATAGGCGGGAGGTTACAGTCAGATCAGCCATGATCTTATTGAATGGAGCAGGCATGAAGGGCCGAGTGGCCTACTTGGCTCCTCGTTCGTATTTTCCTATGTACAACACAAAAATTGGCCACGTGTTTGATAGCGAGGAGGTTGCAGGAAGATATCAATGGACTGGTCAAGTGGACAAAAAAGTGGCAAATGGAATTCAACCCAGGAAGTGTGAGGTGATGCATTTGGGGAGGTCAAGCAAAGCAAATGATAACGCAATAAATGGAAGGATATTGAGAGGTGTAGAGGAAGTGGGGGACTTTGGAATGAATGTCCACAGATCCCAGAAGGTAGCCGGACAGGTTGATAAGGTGGTTAAGAAGGTAGATGGAATCCTTTCATTTATTCGCTGAGGCACAGAATATAAGAGCAGGAGGTTATGCTGGAACTATATAAAACATTAGGTTGGCCATAACTCAAGTAGTGTGTGGGGCTCTGGTCATTTCATTCTAGAAAGGATGTAATTGCAGAGGAGATTTATGAGGATATTGCCAGGACTGGAAAATTGCAGCCATGAGGAAAGATTGGATAGGCTGGTGTTGATCTCCTTGGAACAGAGGAGGCTGAGGGAGATTTGATTGAGATGTACAAAATCGTGAGGGGTCAGGATAGAGTGGATGGGAAGGGCCTATTTACTTTAGCAGAGAGGTCAGTAACTTGCGGGCATTGATTTAAAGTGATTGGCAGAAAGATTAGAGCGGAGATGAGGAAAAGCTTTTTCACCCAGAGAGTTGTAGGGGTCTTGAACTCATTACCTGGAAGGGTAGTTGAGGCAGAAACCCTCACCTCATGTAAAAGGCGTCTGGATATGCACCTCAAGTGCCATAACCTGCAGGGCTATGGAACAAAAGCTGGAAAGTGGGATTAGGCTGGGTGGCTCGTTATTCAGCTGGTACAGACACGATGGGCCGAGTGGCCTCTTTCTGTGCCGTAAATGTTCTATGATTGTATAATAAATGTGTTCAGGAACTGGTTTGAGTAATTGTAGCATTTTCCCTGAACGTATCCAGTGGTAACACTGAGACAAGGGGTGATTCTCACTGTTCATGACACTCTGATCTTTTGTCAAAATTGTTTGAGAGCAAATTTCATCAAGAAATATCTGCTCTTCGAATAAAAGCAAAATACTGCGGATGCTGGAAATCTGAAACAAAAACAGAAAATGCTGGAAAAACTCAGCTGGTCTAACAGGATCTGTGGAAAGGGAAAAAAACAGTTAACATTTCGAGTCTGTATGACTCTTCCTCAGAGCTAAAGAGAAGTAAAAATGTGATGAAATTTATACTGTTGAAGTGGGGTGGAGCAGGTGAAGCAGGATAGAAGGCCAGTGATAGGTGGAGGCAAAGGAGAGATTGCCAGAGATGTCATAAACAAAAGGTCGAAGGGGTGTTACTAGTGGTACTGGCTAAAGGAGGTGCTGATGGTGGCATTAAGGTCAGAAAGCAAAATGTGTTAATAGCAGGACAAGGGTAAACACTCTGGAACATGAACAACTGACAGATTTTGTCTCCACAGATGCCGTTAGACCTGCTGAGCTTCTCCAGCATTTTGTGCTTTTGTTTCTGCTCTTCAAATACTGTTCTTGCTGGTTCAATAATCTCTGTGCCTTATAAAAGTCTACTTCCCGAAGACAAAAGTACCAGGAGAGAAATCCAAAAAGGATAGCACTCTCAACAGCTGTATAGAAGAGTTTCATGTTTGTGGGATCTACTTGAAAGGATTGAAATTTGGATCAAATGGACCTAGGTTAGAACAACATTGTCCACTGACTTATGAGGCTGATAGACAAACTGTAACTGATCAATATGTGGATCAAGAGGGTCTAAAAGACATTTTGACGCAATGCGCTCAAAGTACTTCATGACTATCCATGTAAGAGCAACTGGTTGATAATCATTCAGCTTAGCAGGCTACAGTTTCTATCAACAGGCATGATGATTGCTGATTTCCAACAGCAAGGAACAGTATGGGTGGTAAGACCAGAGACCTGAGAGAAAGGAATTGCCAACTGATGAGTACGTTCCTTAAGAATTTTCCTGCTGATTTGAGCCGCATTTTCAGAAGGCATTTGATAAAGTGCCACAGCAAAGGTTCTTGCAGAAAATAAAAGCCCTTGGTGTCAGGGTAACATATTGGCATGGATAGAAGATTGGCGAGCTAACATGAAGCAGGGAATTGGCATAAATGGGTCTTTTTCTGGTTGGCAGGATGTGACGAATGGTGTACCACAGCGTTCAGTGCTAGGGCCTCAATGTTTTACAATTTATATGAATGACTTGGATGAAGGGACCGAAGGAATGGTTGCTAAATTTGCTGATGGCACAAAGATAGGTAGGAAAATAAATTGTGAAGAGGATGTAAGGAGGCTACAAAGGGATATGGTTAGGTCAAGTGAGTGGGCAAAGATCTGAAAAAAGGAGTATAATGTGGGAAAATGTGAAATTGTCCATTTTGATAGGAAAAATAAAAAAACATGTAAATGGTGAGAGATTGCAGAGCTCTGAGACGCAGTGGGATCTGGGTGTCGTAGTGCATGAATTGTAAAAGGTTAGTTTGCAGGTACAGCAAGTGATTGGGAAAGCTAATAGAATGTTATCATTTACTGCGAGGGAATTGAATACAAAAGTAGAGAGGATATGCTTCAGTTGTACAGGGCATTGGTGAGATCACATCTAGAGTTCTGTGTACAGCATTGGTCTCCTTATTTAAGGAAAGATGTTAATGTGTTGGAGACAGTTCAGAGAAGGTTTACTAGTCTAATACCTGTAACGGAAGGGTTGTCTTATAAGGAAAGGTTGGACAGGCTAGGCTTGTATCCTAGAAGAGGATGTTTACAAGAGTAAGGAAACTTGATTGAAAGCTTTAAGATGCTGAGGGGTCTTGACAGGGTCGATGTGGAGAGGATGTTTCCTCTTGTGGGAGCATCTAGAACTCGGGGGTCACTGTTTACAAATAAGGGCCCGCCCATTCAAGACAGAGATGAGGAGAATTTTTTTTCTCTGAGGGTCGTGAGTCTTTGGTGTACTCTTCCTCAAAAGGCGGTAGAAGCAGAGTCTCTGGATATTTTTAAGGCAGATCTCGATAGATCCTTGATATGCGCTGTGGTTAAAGATTATCAGGGGTAGGTGGGAATGTGGAGTTGAGGTTACAATCAGATCAGCCATGATCTTATTGGATGGTGGAGCAGGCTCGAGGGACAAACTGGCCTACTCCTGTTCTTAATGTGTATATTCACATGCTTTTTGTGCATTCACTTGCTTGAATTGTTTCTCTACCTCCCATTTGTTGATAGTAACACAAAATCCTTCTAATTCATGAAGTGAAGCTTGCTGCAGAATCATGTTCCTCACGCATTTTTAAGATAACTAAAAATAATCTGTTCAATTAATTCGTAACAGCATGAGGATTATCTGCAGACAAAATGGGGTCATTTCCCTTTTTCAGCTTGACATTTTAAGCATGCACTTGCATACATCTATGGGATTATTTGTCCAAAAACAGTTATACAGCCTGTTTCTATCCACATTTTTCACATTCTGAATTTCCTTTTTCACCTTGATTTTTAGTTCATCAAGTTTATCTCGATCCCCTACACTAAAACTATTTGTCTTTCCTTCTTTATTGCTTTTAAATCCTTTGTAATCCAGGGATAGATCCAGGTGGACGGAGGTGCAGAGGAGGGAGGAGGTGTTTGGGTGCAGGGAGAAAGGAATGAACTAGTGCCCTGGATGTGGTAGTCTTGTAAGGATGAGGACAGTAAAGTTAAGTGTGGGACTGGGCAGGGAGATTAAATTGAATTATGGGCCTAAAGGGCAGGATTGGTGCTGTCAGTGTTGGGGTTCTGTGGATCGAATTGAGGTTACTTGGTGGCGGAGGGAACAATCACGGGGGATTTGGCAGAGGGCAGGTCCATTGCCTGGGTCAGGTATTCAGAGGTCTCATGGAGTGAGTCACAGGAGCAGATAAAAGCATTGAAGAGATAAAGGGAGTGTTCAGGTGTAGGCACAGAGGGAAGAGATTGAATGCCAAGGGATATGGTGATGAGGCCCAGGGGTAACAGGTGAATGGGCCATAGATATTCACCTTCCCTCTATGTTGGATGGTCAAGGGTGATGGGGGTAAGTGTGAGGTGATGGGAGGAAGGTGGAAGGTACAGGAACAGGTCTGAAAAGTCGCATATACCATATTGAGTGACTCGTTCAAAATGCTGCATCACATACAAGGAATGTAGATTGGAGTGGGAGGAGGACCAAACTAATTAAACCAACTATTTAAACTAAATGAGGGGGTTGGGGGGGGCGGGGGGGTGGGTTCTGGAGAGGGGATAAGTAGGCTTCCAAAGTAAAAGGATATGGTGGCATCACAGGGCAGCTACTTGGGTAACGATACCCAGACTGTGACAGGAAGGGACAGAGTACAGTCATTTTTTAAAAGCAGCAAATAGGGTCAAAAGGGGAAAAATATGGTGAAAAGGCACAATTACTGGCTCTTTACTTAAATGCACGTCGTATTCAGAACAAAATAAATGAATTAACAACACAAATAGAAATTAATGAGCATGATCTTATAGCCATTACGGAGACATGGTTACAAGGAGATCAAAGCTGGGAACTAAATATTCAGGGGTATGTGACTTTTTGAAAGCCCAAAAGAAGCAGGAAGGAAAGGATGATGGGGTAGCTTTGTTAGTACGAGATGGAATAAGTACGATAGCAAGAAGATGTGGAATCCATATGGGTGGAGGTAAGAAATAACAAGGAAGAAGACACTGGTGGGAGTTGTCTATAGGCACCCTAACAGTGGCTATGCTGTCAGACAGAGAAAACTGCACACACTACTCCAGTTGTGGTCTCACAAAGGCCCTGTCCAACTGGAATAAGACATCCTTGCTCCTGTGCTCAAATCCTTTTGTATTGAAGGCCAACATTCCATTTGCCTTCCTAGCTGCTTGCTGCAGCTGCATGCTTGTTTTCAGTGACTGGACCCTTTGGACATCAACATTTCCCAATCTGTTACCATTTAAATAATACGCTGCCATTCTGTTTTTCCTACCGAAGTGGATAATTTCACACTTAACCACATTATACTGCATCTGCCATGTATTTGCCCACTCACTCAACTTGTTTAACTCATCTTGAAGCCTCTTTACATCCTCCTCATATCCTTTATAATAGACTCCAGCATTTTCCCTAGTACTGATATTAGGCCAACAGATCTGTAATCCCTTGTTTTCTCCCTCCCTCCTTTTTTAAATAGTGGGGTTACATTTGCCACCCTCCAATCTGCCAGGATTGTTCAAGGATCTACAAAATTTTGGAAGACAACAACCAACGCATCCACAATTTTTATGGTCACTTCCTTTAGCACCCTAGGATGTAGATTATCAGTCCCTGGGGATTTATCTGCTTCCAATCCCATTAATTTCTCCAGCACTTTTTTTAGTAATACTAATTTCCTTCAATTCCTCCTTCTCACTCGACCCTTGGTTCCCTGGTATTCCTGGGAAGTTAATTGTGTCTTCCTCAGTGAAGACAGAACTAAAGTCGTTGTTTAATTGCTCTGCCATTTCCTTGTTCTTCATTATAAATTCTCCCATTTCGGACTGTAAGGGGCATACATTTGTCTTCACTAATCTTTTTCTTTTTACATACTTATAGAAGCATTTACAGTCTGCTTTTTTGTTCCTTGCAATTTTACTCTCATACACTATTTTTTCATCCTTAATCTCTTGGTCCTCCTTTGCTGAATTCTAAACTGCTCCCTTTCCTCAGGCTTGCTACTTGCTAGCAACTTTATCTGACTCCTCTTTGGATCTAATGCTATCCTTAATTTCTTTTGCTGGCCATGGTTCGGCTATTTTCCTGCTGTGTTTGGGTGACTGGATGCCTGTTTACAGGGGGGTTCCATAGGAGCTCGGTGCTGCGGTTTTTGCTGTTTCTGGTGTACATAAGAGATTTGGACTTAAATGGTAGGGGGTAAGATCAAGAAGTTCACGGACGACACAAAAATTGGTAGGGTGGTAAATAGCGAGGAGGATAGACGTAAACTGCAGAAGGATATCAATGGACTAGTTAGGTGGGCGGAGCAGTGGCAAATGGAGTTAAATGCAGAAAAGTGTGAGGAAATGCACTTGGGGAGGGCTAACCAGGCAAGGGATTACACTATGAAGGGTAGGATCCTGGAAAGTACTGAAGATCAGAGGGACCTTGGTGTGCATATCCATAGATCCCTGAAGGTAGCAGGGCAGGTAGATAAGGTGGTTAAGAAGGCAGATGGGGTACATGCTTTATTGGCCGAGGCATCAAATACAAGAGCAGGCAAAGTTATGCTGGAACTGTATAAGACACTGGTTAGGCCACAACTGCAGTACTGCGTGCAGTTCTGGTCACCACATTGATGTCATGAAGATATTAATGTATATAATGTCACTGGTAATTATTTTTCAATTGGACTTGTAGTAGGGTTGTGTCTGTGTGTCTTAATGAATTAAAGCCAGATAGTCTGGGCGCTTTGATGTATAGTAGTTTTGAGATGTTATTTGGGTGAGCAGTAGGTTAAAAGACCAAGAATATATATGCATTTGTGAATAAACCACTCAAAAAAAAAAGAATAAAATCTTGCACCTAGCTAGGAGACACCAAGAAATGTGTTCATATCACCAATAAAATTGGTGCTATGAAAGGGGTTTTATTGTTAGAAGAGGTGGAGTTCAAAGACCTGGTGATACAATGAGAATTTACATTCAAAAGGAAAGCTAGGTATAACCCGAAAGGAGTTTGTGCGCGCAGGCCAGTGGCATGTAAGATCTAAGCAGCCCTACAACTTCTGCAAAGGAAACAAATTGAAAGGAACCTCATTTTGAATTTGAGAGATAAAATGTGCTTTGTCTGGTGTCTGTTCAAAGGCTATGGGTTGCTGTTGCCTTGGTGAAGATTTACCTGGGAGTGATTAATTTGGAGATTTGTTTAAAAGTTATGCTAGTAATTTGTAGATATGTGTTTAATTTTTTGTTAAATTAATAAATGTTTAATTTTTTTAATATAAAAAAACCTCTTCAGACTTGGTGGTTTCATTTCTGAATTCAGAGCTGCATCTCAAACATACCAGTTGAAAATATAGGTTATGACAGTTCAAGTTTCCCTCTGGGATTTAAAGAACTCAGCCTTTACAAACTGCTTTGTCATAACAATTGGGGACTCGTGTCTGGGATAATATTTGTAATTCCTTGCTTGGTTTGGAGTTGGTGATTCTTAAGGTTACGAGTACGAGAAGCACTTTGAATTCAGGAGTTGGTGAGGTTTTTTTTATAAGTGGTGAGACTGCAAGATGGTTTTGGCAATTGCTCGTACATATTTGGGAGTAGAAGATATAACTCTGGGTTACAAAACATACCCAAGGATAAGTTAACAGAGTTGGCAGATAAGTTAAAACTGGGGTTACCTGCGGGGGCTAGGAAAGCAGATATGATTGAAGTGATAGCACAGCTTTTGAAGTTGGAAGTGATACCTGACACTTGTGAATCACAGCTGGAGGTAGTGCGACTTCAGTTTGAAATGAACAAGCAAAGGAAATGAAAAAACTGCAACTAGAGGCAGCAGAGAAAGAAAAGGAAAAAGATTATTTCAAAAGTAAATGGAAATGTGAAAACTGAATCTCCAAGGGGAAAAGTTAGCAATGGAAGAGAGAACTAAGGAAGCGACAGAGAATGTCGGCTTAAAAGGCTGGACATTTAAAAAAGAGACCTCAGCTTCTGAGGAGAATTCTGATGATTAAAAAACCCAGTGGGGAGATGTTTAAATTTGCACAAGTTCTTCCAAAGTTTGAGGAAAAAGATATTGAAGTGTTCTTTATTTCATTTGAGAAGCTAGCCAAACAGATGGAATGGCCACAGGAGCACTGGACGTTATTGTTACAGTCTAAGTTGCTGGGTAGAGTGAACAAGGAATATGCTTTGCTGTCTGCAGAAGTATCGGTGAATTATGATGTGCTGAAAAGGCTATTTTGAGTGCATACGAGTTGGTTCCTGAAGCACACAGGCAGAAATTTAGGAATATGAGAAAACAGCCTGGGCAAACTTATATTGAATTTGAGAGAGTAAAACAAAGTAATTTTGACCAGTGGATAGGGAATTAAAAATAGAGACAACATATGTAGCTGTTCGGGAAGTAATTCTTTTGGAAGAATTTAAAGACTCAATCCCTTCAGTAGTGAGAATTCATGTGGAGGAACAGAGGGTTCAAACTGTAAGACAAGCAGCAGTGATAGCTCTGTTCACAGAATAGATTAGTTCATAGAGCTAAACCTTTTTTTGGCCACCCTTTTAAATCGGAAAGGGATAGAAAGTGGGAAGGTGAAGGGAAGGTAACTAGTCAGGGCAGAAAAGGGGGAGTGGAAATTCCTAGGACGTTTTATCTCAGAATAAAAAGGAAGGTGCTAAGGGTAGGAGTGACATTCGAAAATTGAGGTGTTTTCATTGTAATAAAGTGGGGCACACGAAGTCAGTGTGTCGGAAATTGCAGGAGAGATCTGTTAGAATTTTTGGGGTACAGAATAGTTCTGGAAGTAAAAGTATTGTGGGTTCTGAGGCACAGGAAAAACCAGTGGTTTGTGTACAGGCAAATCAGGGAGAATCAGTGATAGGTAAAGTGGGAATGTTTCACAGTTTACCTAAGGAAACTCTGAGGAGCAGGTTGCAGGAATGTTCAAAGACTTTGTGTGTGAAGGGAAAGTTTTTCCATGTGGACAGGTTGGAGTAGGTGAAGATCTTAAATTTTAAGAGTGACAGGGGCTAGTCAACCCTTCATATTGTGGGATAGTGATCTTTGTTGTTCAGAGGGACTATTGCAGGAGCAGATGATAATAAGTGGGGTTCATGGAGATGCTAAATGTATTCCATTGTGGAAGGTAAATTTAAAGAGCAAATGGAGGACAGGTGAAGTTATTGTTCGAGTAGTGGAACAATTGCCCGTTGCAGGGGTTCAATTTATTCTGGGTAATGATATAGCTGGATCACAAATGTGGGTGATGCCTATGGTAGTTGAGCAGCCTGTAGGAGTGTTTTGAACAGAGGTATTACAGAGGTGGCATCCTGGATTGTTTCCAGATTGTATGATAACGAGGTCACAGGCACACAGGTTGAAACAAGAAAAACAAGAAGTGCAGGCAGTTCATAGGCAAGAAAAAGGTGTTGAAATCCAATTAGCTGGCACTGTGTCTGATAACATTGTTCAAGAGGAAAGACTACCGGACAATTAAGCTGAAGTGTTTAACTTGAGGAGGTTAGTGGAGTTACAGAAAAATGATTTGCAATTAAAGCAGTTATCAGAAAGCTTATTCAGAAACAGAAGCAAAATGTATCCCAATATGTTATTACTTTAAGGGAGATATTTTAGTGAGAAAATGGAGGCTGGATCATGTCTCAGCGAATGAAAGCTGAAGGGAGGTGCATCAGATTGTTATCCTGTTAGGGTATAGGAATGAGATTCTGAGGATTACTCATGAAATTCCAGCGGGGGGACATAGGAAAAGATGGAGGTTTTATTTGGCCAGGATTACATAGGGATGTAGTCAAATTCTGTAGAACCCTGTCATACATGTCGTCTAACAGAAAAACCAACAAGCAGTGATTAAGCCTTTAATCCCAATACCAGCATTTGAAGAACCTTTCAATAGGGTCAGGATTGATTATGTAGGACCTCTCCCTAAGACTAAAAGTGGAAATCTGTACTTACTGACAATAATGAATGTGTCTAGCAGTCTTCCTGAAGCAATACCTTTAAGAAATATTACAACTAAGAAGATTGTGGAGGAGTTAATTAAATTTTTTTTGCAAGATATGGTTTACCTAAGGAAGTACAATCAGATCAGGGTTCAAATTTTATGTCACAACTGTTTAAGGAAGTAATGAATGGTTTGGAGATAAAACTGTTTTGAGACAACAGCTTATCATCCCGAGTCACAAGGGGCTTTGGAAAGATGGCATCAAACTTTGAAAACCATGATGAGAGCGCACTGCCAGGATTATCCATAGGATTGAGGCAGAGGAATTCCATTTTTGTTATTTGCTATTAGAGGCGCTCCTAATGCATCGACTGGTTTTAGCCCTTTTGAACTAGTTTATGGTCATGAGGTAAAGGGACCACTGAAATTGATTCATGAGAAATTTCTGGGTCAAAATTCAGAAACTGCTCTCCTGGATTACGTATCTAATTTCGGGGAAAGGTTGAACAGAGCATGAGTTAGTTAGGGAACATTTAAAGATATCACAGCAAGTGATGAAAGTGAAGGCCGATAAGGAAGCTAAAGCTCACAGTTTGCTAGTTTTGTTACCCATACTAGGTGATTCATTAAATGCAAGATTTCGTGGCCCTAACAGGATTGAAAAGAAACTGAGTAAAGTAAATTATTTAATAAATACTTCAGATAGAAGAAAGAAGCAGAAGGTGTATCATGTAAATATGCTAAAACAGAGAAGAGGAACAAAAAAAGGTATGAGTGATGGTAGGTGATGAGAAAGAGGTAGAAGTGCAGGACTCTGAAATTGATTTTCCTCTAATCAAATTGGATAATGAGGGGGTGCTTGAAATTTTAAATGAAATACCGAGTTGCTTTCCAAACAAGAGTCAGTGATTTGGAAAAGCTATTGCAATCACAGAATCACACAGTGCAGAAGAGGCCCTTCGGCCCATCAAGTCTGCACCGACACATGAGAAACACCTGACCTACCTACCTAATCCTATTTACCAGCACTTGTACCATAGTCTTGAGTATAATGACATGCCAAGTGTTTTTTAAAGCACCACCCGCCTCCACCACCCGCCTCCACCACCCGCCTCCACCACCCGCCTCCACCACCCGCCTCCACCACCCGCCTCCACCACCCGCCTCCACCACCCGCCTCCACCACCCGCCTCCACCACCCGCCTCCACCACCCGCCTCCACCACCCGCCTCCACCACCCGCCTCCACCACCCGCCTCCACCACCCGCCTCCACCACCCGCCTCCACCACCCGCCTCCACCACCCGCCTCCACCACCCGCCTCCACCACCCGCCTCCACCACCCGCCTCCACCACCCGCCTCCACCACCCGCCTCCACCACCCGCCTCCACCACCCGCCTCCACCACCCGCCTCCACCACCCGCCTCCACCACCCGCCTCCACCACCCGCCTCCACCACCCGCCTCCACCACCCGCCTCCACCACCCGCCTCCACCACCCGCCTCCACCACCCGCCTCCACCACCCGCCTCCACCACCCGCCTCCACCACCCGCCTCCACCACCCGCCTCCACCACCCGCCTCCACCACCCGCCTCCACCACCCGCCTCCACCACCCGCCTCCACCACCCGCCTCCACCACCCGCCTCCACCACCCGCCTCCACCACCCGCCTCCACCACCCGCCTCCACCACCCGCCTCCACCACCCGCCTCCACCACCCGCCTCCACCACCCGCCTCCACCACCCGCCTCCACCACCCGCCTCCACCACCCGCCTCCACCACCCGCCTCCACCACCCGCCTCCACCACCCGCCTCCACCACCCGCCTCCACCACCCGCCTCCACCACCCGCCTCCACCACCCGCCTCCACCACCCGCCTCCACCACCCGCCTCCACCACCCGCCTCCACCACCCGCCTCCACCACCCGCCTCCACCACCCGCCTCCACCACCCGCCTCCACCACCCGCCTCCACCACCCGCCTCCACCACCCGCCTCCACCACCCGCCTCCACCACCCGCCTCCACCACCCGCCTCCACCACCCGCCTCCACCACCCGCCTCCACCACCCGCCTCCACCACCCGCCTCCACCACCCGCCTCCACCACCCGCCTCCACCACCCGCCTCCACCACCCGCCTCCACCACCCGCCTCCACCACCCGCCTCCACCACCCGCCTCCACCAGTGTATTCCAGACCGTCACCACCCTCTGGGTAAAAAAAGATTTTCCTCACATCCCTCCTAAACCTCCTGCCCCTCACCTTGAACTTATGCCCCCTTGTGACTGACCCTTCAACTAAGGGGAACAGCTGCTCCCTATCCACCCTGTCCATGCCCTCCTCAATCTTTATACCTCGATCAGGTCGCCCCTCAGCCTTCTCTGCTGCAGCAAAAACAATCCAAGCCAACACAACCTCCCTCCATGACTTAAATGTTTCATCCCAGGCAACATCCTGGTGCATCTCCTCTGCACCCCCTCCAGTGCAATCACATCCTTCCTATAATGTGGTGACCAGAACTGCACACAGTACTCCAGCTGTGGCCTTACCAAGGTTCTAAACAACTCCAACATGACCTCCCTACTTTTGTAATCTATGCCTCAATTGATAAAGACAAATGTCCCATATGCCTTTTTCACTACCCCACTAACATGCCCCACCGCCTTCAGAGATCTATGGACACACACGCCAAGGTCCCTTTGTTCCTCAGAACTTCCTAGTGTCATGCCGTTCATTGAATACTTCCTTGTCAAATTACTCTTTCCAAAGTGTATCACCTCACACTTTTCAGGGTTAAATTCCATCTGCCACTTATCTGCCCATTTGACCATCCCGTCCATATCTTCCTGTAGCCCAAGACACTCAACCTCACTGTTAACCACCCGGCCGATCTTTATGTAATCCGCAAATTTACTAATCCTACCCCCCACGTAGTCATCTATGTTGTTCATATAAATGACGAATAATAGGGGACGCAGTCACACAAACCTATTTGTGGGAATAAATTGGAGAAGACCGATTTAGCTATACATGATGTTTTTGTATAGGTTTCAGCTTCAATAAGGCAACACCCTTATAGGTTAAATCCAACAAAGTTATGACAAGTACAAAAATAAATTGATTTCATGCTTCAAAGTGATTTTATTGAGTCTAGTTGCAGTAACTGGAGTTCGCCTATTGTATTGGTACCAAAACCAGATGGAACACAAAGACTGTGTGTGGACTATCGAAAGGTGAATGCAGTGACAAAAGCGGATTCATGTCCTATACCACAGTTGGAAGATCGCATTGATAAAGTGGGGCAATCCAAATTTATCACAAAGATTGACTTGTCAAAAGGATATTGGCAGGTACCATTGCCAGAGAGAGCAATTTGTAACACCACGTGGACTGTACCAGTTAAAAGTCATGCCATTTGTAACGAAGAATGCAGCGGCGATATTTCAAAGACTGATAAACAAAGTAATTGCGGGTCTGAGCAATTGTGCTGTTTATACTGATGACTGAAAAGTTTTCAGTCCAACGTGGGAGAGGCATTTACAGCGTCTGGGAGAGTTATTTTCTCGATTATAAGAAGCTAATTTGGTAATGAACTTGGCTAAAAGTGAATTTACAAAAGCACAAGCGACGTATCTAAGTCATACCATTGGACGTGGTAAGGTGGCTCTGAGAGATGCGAAAGTCAAGGCTATTGTGGATTTCCAGTGCCTACGCCACAACGAGAAGTTTTGAGGTTTCTGGGAATGAGTGGGTTTTACTGGAAATTTGTACCAAATTTTAGCCAAGTGGTCGAACTATTAAAAAGGAACAAGAAGTTTCAATGGACATTGGAGTGTCAGAAGTCATTCAATAGCTTGAAAAGTGTATTAGCTACGACACCAGTTTTGGCAGTACCCAATTATGCCAAGCAATTTAAGTTGGCCGTTAAGCTGGCAAGCTATATCAGCATTGGGGTTGTAGAGTTTCAAGAAGATGACACTGGAATTGAAAAACTGATGGGGTATTTTTTACAGAAGCTGAATGTACACAGAGGAGATATTCAACAATCGATAAAGAGACCTTGGGTTTGGTGTTAGCATTGCGGCATTTTGAAATTTATGTTGCAAACAATTAATCAGAAATAATTATTTACACAGACTACAATCCTTTGAAGTTTTTGTCTGTGTCTGTGGAGGGGTGGGTGTGTGTGTGTCTTAATTGGATTAAAGCCAGATAGCCTGGGTGCTTTGATCTATAGTAGTTTTGAGATGTTAATTGGGTCAACAGTAAGTTAAAAGGCAAAGCGTATATTTGCATTTGTTGAATAAACCGTTCAAAAGAAGGGAGTAAAATCTTGCACCTAGCTAGTAGACACCAAGAAATGTGTTCATATTACTAATTAAATTGGTTCTGTGAAAGGGATTTTATTATTAGAAGAGGTTGAGTTCAAAGACCTAGTGATACAATGAGAATTTACATTCAAAGGGAAAGCTAGGTATAACCCGAGAGGAGTTTGTGTGTGCAAGTCAGTGGCATGTAAGTTCTAAGCAGCCTGTAAGCCCTATAACTGTTTGCAAAGGAAACAAATTGAAGGGAACCTCATTTTGAATTCGTAAAATAAAATGTGCTTTGCCTGGTGTCTGTTTAAAGTCTATGGGTTGTTGTTGCCTTGGTGAAGATTTACCTGGGAGTGATTAATTTGGGGATTTATTTAAAAGTTATTATGGTAGTAATTTGAAGATATATGTATGTGTTTAATTTCTTGTTAAATCAATAAATGTTTAATTTAGTTTATATAAAAAACCTCTCCAGGCTTGGTGGTTTCATTTCTGAATTCAGAACTGCATCTCAAACATACCAGTTGAAAATATAGGTTATGACAGTTGTTCAAGTTTCCCTCTGGGGTTTAAACAACTCAGCCTTGACCAGCTGCTGTGCCATCATAACAGGAAGGATGTGATTGCATTGGAGAGGGTGCAGAGGAGATTTACCAGGATGCTGTCTGGGCTAGAGGATCTGAGCTATGAGGAAAGCTTGGATAGGCTGGGGTTGTTTTCTTTGGAGCACCGAAGGTTGAGAGGGGACCTGATAGAGGTGTATAAGATTACGAGGGGCATAGATAGGGTGGACAGGTGCACCTTTCCCACTAGTAGGGGGGTCAATAACCAGGGGGCATAGATTTAAAGTAGGAGGTAGAAGGCTAAGAGCGGAGTTGAGGAGACAATATTTCACATAGAGGGTGGTGGGAGTCTGGATCTCACTGCCTGAAAGGGTAGTTGAGCCAGAAACACTCATAACATTTAAGAAGTATTGAGATATTCACTTGCATTCCCATAACCTTCAGGGCTATGGGTCAGTTGCTGGAAAATGGGATTAGTGTAGTCAGATCTTTGTTGATCGACGTGAGTACGATGGGCCAAATGGCCTCATTCTGTGCTGTAAACGTCTGTGTCTGAGTTTTTGCACCAGAAAGGAATGTATAACTGTTACAAGTCATGCATTTGTTCCTTTAAATTAGCTTTTAATAAAATTCCCCCATCTATCTTAGCCAACTCACCCCTCATACATTTGTAGTTTCCTTTGTGCAGAATTAGGACCCTAGTTTCGGATTGGACTACTTCACTTTCCATCCGAATGAAGAATTTTATCATGTTATGGTCACTATTCCCCAAAGGACCCCGCACAATAAGATTATTAATGAACTCCTCCTCATTGCACAATACCAAAGCTAGGATAGCCTGTTCTCTATGGTTCCTCGATGTACTGGTCTAAAAAACCATCTTGTACGCACTCCAGGAATTCATCCGTTAATTTGGTTTGCTCAGTCTATACGTAGATAAATGTTACCCATGATTACTGTAGCACCTTTGCTACATGCACCTCTAATTTCCTGTTTAATGCCATCCCCTATCTTAGCACTGTTTGAAGGTCTATAGACAACTGCCACTGATGTTTTCCGTCCCTTGTTGCTTGTTAACTCCACCCAGACTGATTCTACATCTAGATTTTCTGAGCCAATATCCTTTGTCACTATTCCACAGATTTCATCCCTAACTAACAACACCACCCCAACCTCCTCGTTTTTGCCTGTCCTTTGTAAACATTGAATACCCTTGGATACTTAGTTCCTAGCTTTGGTCACCCTGCAGCCATGCCTCCATAATCACAAACATATCTTACCCTTTTACATCTATTTGCTCTATTAATTCAATACCTTACTGCGAATGCTCCATGCATTCAGTTACAGTGCATTTAGACTTGTCTTTTTAACGTTTTTGCACATCTTTCTTTTGTACTATGACCCTATTTGCTTCTACCCCTTGTTTCCTCTGCCTTTCACTTTTACTTTCTACTTTTCTGTCTTTCATTTTTATCTTTCTTTCCCTCTCTTGTGTCTCCACACTCAGGTTTCCATCCCTCTGGTTTTAAACCCTCCCCCACTGTACTAGCAAATACCCCTGTGGGGATATTGGCCCCAGTCCTGCTGGGCTGCAACCTGTCCAGCTTGTACAGGTCCTATTTTCCCTAGAATCCATCCCAATGTCTCAGGAATCTTCTATTGCTGACTCCGCTGGCACATGGCACTGAGAGTAACATTGAAACTAAGAGCATGAGTAGGCCATTTGGCCCTTTGATCCTGCTCTGCCATTCAATGGCTGATTCTCTATCTCAACACCACATTCTCGCTTTCTCTCCATACCCCTTTAAAATCCAAAAAATTCTCAATTTCTTTCTTGAATATACTCAGTGACCTGGCCTCCACAGCCTTCTGTGGTAGAGAATTCCACAGGTTGACCACCCTCTTAGTGAAGACATTTTTCCTCATCTCAGTCCTAAATGGCCTGCCCCGTATCCTGAGACTGTGGCTCCTGATTCTAGACTCCCCAACCAGGGGAAACATCCTCCCTGTCTGTCTAGCCCTGTTAGAATTTTATACATTTTAATTAGGTCCCCTGTCATTCTTCTAAACTCAAGTGAATACAGGCCTAGTCTAACCAATCTCTCTTCATACAACAGTCCTGCCATCAGGCTCGTGAACCTTTGCTGCCCTCCCTCTATGGCAAGTATATCCTTTCTTAGGTAGGGAGACCAAAACTGCACGTAATACTCCAGGTGTGGTCTCACCAAGGCCTTGTGAAACTGCAGTAAGACATCCCTACTTATGAACTCAAATCCTCTTGCAATGAAGGCCAACATCCCATTTGCCTTCCTAATTGCTTGCTGCACCTGCCTGTTTACTTTCATTGACTGGTGTACAAGGACACCCAGACCCCTTTGCACGTTCACATTTCCCAATATATCACCATTTAAATAATATTCTGCCTTTCTGTTTTTCACACTGAAACGTATAACTTCACATTTATCCACATTATACTGCATCTGCCATGCGTTTGCCCACACACACAACTTGTCTAAATTACCCTGAAGCCTCCTTGTGTCCCCCTCACAACCCCGCCCAGTTTTGTGTTGTCAGCAAATCTTGAAATATTGCATTTGGTTTCCTAATCCAAGTCACTTATATATATCGTGAATAGCTGGGGCCCAAGCACTGATCCCTGCGGTACACCACTAATCACTGCCTGCCATCCAGAAAAAGGCCCATTTATTCCCACACTCTGTGGTCTGTCAAACCAGTTCTCAATCCATGCCAGTATATTACCCCTGATCTCATGTGCTTTAATTTTGCCCACTAGCTCCTTCTCAAAAGCTGCCTTGAAATCCAAATACACCACATGCACTGGTTCTCCCTTATCTATTCTACTAGTTACATCCTCAAAAAATTACAATAGATGAGTTAAGCATGATTTCCTTTTGATAAACCCATGCTGACTTTGACTAACCCTGTTAATGCTTTCCAAGTGTTCTGTTACCATGTCTTTTATCATAGGCTCTAGCTAGGTCTGTAATTCTCTGTTTTTTCTCTCCCTCCTTTTTTAAATAGCGGGATTAAGTTTGCCACCCTCCAATCTGTAGGAACTGCTCCATAGTCTATAGAATTTTGGAAGATGACCACCAATGCATCCAATATTTCCAGAGCTACTTCCTTTAGTACTCTGGGATGTAGATTATCAGACCCTGGGGATTTTTCAGCCTTTAACGCCTTTAATTTCTCTAGCACCATTTTATTTTTTACTAATACTGATTTTCTTCAATTCCTCCCTCTCACTAGACCCTTGGTTCCCTAACATTTCTGGGAAATTATTTGTGTCCTCTTTTGTGAAGATAGAACCAAAATATGTGTTCAATTCTTCTGCCATTTCTTTGCTCCCCATTATAATTTCCCCTGTTTATGACTGTAAGGGACATTTGTCTTTGCTAATCTTTTTCTCTTCACATATTTATAGAAGCTTTTACAGTCAGTTTTTATGTTGCCTGCAAACTTACTCTCATACTCCATTTTCCCCTTCTTGATCAATCTTTTTGTCCACTTTTGCTGAATTCTGAACTGCTCCCAATCCTCTGGCTTGCTGCTTTTTCTGGCAATTTTATATTCCTCCTCTTTGGATCTAATACGATCCCTAATTTCTTTTGTAATCCATGGTTGAGCCACCTTTCCTGTTTTATTTTTGCACCAGACTTGAATGAATAATTCAAAACAAAAACAGAATTACCTGGAAAAACTCAGCAGGTCTGGCAGCATTGGTGGAGAAGAAAAGAGTTGACGTTTCGAGTCCTCATGACCCTTCAACAGAACTGAGTATAGTTGGGAGAGGGGTGAAATATAAGCTGGTTTAAGGTTGGTAGTGGGGGTGGGGGAGGGAGAGAAGTTGAGGGGGGGTGTTGTTGTAGGGACAAGCAAGCAGTGATAGGAGCAGATAATCAAAAGATTACAGACAAATGTCACAGACAAAAGGATCAAAGAGGTGTTGAAGGTGGTGATATTATCTAAGAAAATGTGCTAATTAAGAATGGATGGCAGGACACTCAAGGTACAGATCTAGTGGGGGTGGGGTGGAAAGACTGACAGGGGATTAGTTGTAGATTTAAAAATAATGGAAATAGGTGGGAAAAGAAAAATATATATAAATTATTGAAAAAAACAAAAGGGAGGGGGAAGAAACGGGGTGGGGATGGGGGGAAGGAGTTTAAGATCTAAAGTTGTTGAATTCAATATTCAGCCCGGAAGGCTATAAAGTGCCTAGTCGGAAGATGAGGTGCTGTTCCTCCAGTTTGCGTTGGGCTTCACTGGAACAATGCAGCAAGCCAAGGACAGACATGTGGGCAAGAGAACAGGGTGGAGTGTTAAAATGGCAAGCGACAGGGAGGTTTGGGTCTTTCTTGCGGACAGACCGCAGGTGTTCTGCAAAGCGGTCGCCCAGTTTGCGTTTGGTCTCTCCAATGTAGAGGAGACCGCATTGGGAGCAACGAATGCAGTAGACTAAGTTAGGGGAAATGCAAGTGAAATGCTGCTTCACTTGAAAGGAGTGTTTGGGCCCTTGGACGGTGAGGAGAGAGGAAGTGAAGGGGCAGATGTTGCATCTTCTGCGTGGGCATGGGGAGGTGCCATAAGTGGGGGTTGAGGAGTCGGGGGTGATGGAGGAGTGGACCAGGGTGTCCCGGAGGGAACGATCCCGAAGGAATGCTGCAAGGCGGGGTGAAGGGAAGATGTGTTTGGTGGTGGCATCATGCTGGAGTTGGCGGAAATGGCGGAGGATGATCCTTTGAATGCGGAGGCTGGTGGGGTGATAAGTGAGGACAAGGGGGACCTTATCACGTTTCTGGGAAGGAGGAGAAGGCGTGAGGGAGGATGCGCGGGATATGGGCCGGACACGGTTGAGGGCCCTGTCAACGACCGTGGGTGGAAAACCTCGGTTAAGGAAGAAGGAGGACATGTCAGAGGAGCTGTTTTTAAAGGTAGCGTCATCAGAACAGATGCGACGGAGGCGAAGGAACTGAGAGAATGGGATGGAGTCCTTACAGGAAGCGGGGTGTGAGGAGCTGTAGTCGAGGTAGCTGTGGGAGTCGGTAGGCTTGTAATGGATATTGGTGGACAGTCTATCATCAGAAATTGAGACAGAGAGGTCAAGGAAGGGAAGAGAAGTGTTAGAGATGGACCATGTGAAAATGATGGAAGGGTGGAGATTGGAAGCAAAATTAATAAATCTTTCCAGGTCCCTACGAGAGCATGAAGCAGCACCGAAGTAATCATCGATGTACCGGAGAAAGAGTTGTGGGAGGGGGCCGGAGTAGGACTGGAACAAGGAATGTTCCACATACCCCATAAAGAGACAGGCATAGCTGGGGCCCATGCGGGTACCCATAGCCACACCTTTTATTTGGAGGAAGTGAGAGGAGTTAAAGGAGAAATTGTTCAGTGTGAGAACAAATTCAGCCAGACGGAGGAGAGTAGTGGTGGATGGGGATTGTTCAGGCCTCTGTTCAAGGAAGAAGCTAAGGGCCCTCAGACCATCCTGGTGGGGGATGGAGGTGTAGAAGGATTGGACATCCATGTTGTAATTCATGTGTATGTTCCTTAAATATTTGCCATTGCCTATCCACTGTCAACTCTTGTAGTAAGGCTCCCTAATCCAGCATTGCCAACTTGTGCCTCATACTCTTGTAGTTCCCTTTATTTAGATTCAGGACCCGAGTTTCAGATTCAACTTCTGCATTCTCCATCCTAATGAACAATTCTGTCATCTTATGGTCGCTCTTCTCCAAGTCACAACAAGATTGTTAATTAATCCTTTCTCATTGCACAATACCCAGTCTAGGATGGCCTGCCCTCTAGTTGGTTCCTCAATGTATTGGTCTAAAAAACCATCCTGTACACACTCCAGGAAATCCTTCTCCACAGTATTATTGTTCGTTTGGTTTGTCCAATCTATATGTGGACTAAAGTCACCCATGATTACAGTTGTACCCTTATTGCATGCATCTCTAATTTCCTATTTAATGCCTTCCCTTACATCTCCATTACCGTTTGGGGGCCTATAGACGACCCTCACCAACATTTTCTGCCCCTTGGTGTTTCTTATCTCCACCCAAACGGATTGCACATCATGATTTTCTGAGCCAATATCCTTCCTCACTATTGCATTGATCTCCTCCTTTGCTAACAATGCTACCCCACTTCCTTTCCCTATTTCTGTCCTTCCTAAATATTGAATCCCCCTGGATGTTCAGTTCCCATCCTTGGTCACCCTGCAGCCATGTCTCCGTAATTACAGATATATCATAACCGTTTATATCTATTTGTTCTGTTAATTCAATCTACCTCATTGTGAATGTTCCGCGCATTAAGATACAATGTCTTTAGACTTGTCTTTTTAATCTTGTTAGTCATCTTCGCTTTATTTTGCATTATGACTCCAATTGCTTTTTGCCCTTGTTTTTTCTGCCTTCCACTTTTTTGCTTCTACTTTTTGTCTTTTGTTTCTATCCTTGTTTCCCCCTCCTCTGTCTCCCTGCTCAGGTTCCCATCCTCCTGCCATTCTGGTTTAAACTCTCCCCGACAGCACTAGCAAACATCCCCCCCCCCCACCCCCGACCCGAGGACATTGGCCCCAGTCCTGCCCAGATGCAACCTGTCCTGTTTGTACTGGTTCCACCTTCCCCAGAACCAGTCTTAATGTCCCAGGAATCTGAATCCCTCCCCTCTACACCATTTCTTCAGCCACGTATTCATCCGATGTATCCTGTTATTTGTACACTCGCTAGCACGTGGCACTGGTAGTAATCCTGAGATTGCTACCTTTGAGGTCCTACTTTTTAACTTTGTAGGACCTCATCCCTTTATTTACCTATGTCGTTTGTACCACAACCACTGGCTGTTGTTCAGAATGCCTGCAGCCTCTCCAAGACATTGTTGACCCTGGTGCCAAGGAGACACTAATCCTGTGATTATTATCTTTGAGGTCCTGCTTTTTAATTCATTTCTTAGCTCCCTCTATACTGCTTTCAGGACCATACACCTCTTTTTACCTATGTCTTTGGTACCAATATAGACCATGACCTCTGGCTGTTCACCCTCCCCCTTTAGAATATCCTGCAGCTGCTCAGTGACATTCTTAACATGGCACCAGGGAGGCAACATACCATCCTGGTGTCCTGTCTGCAGCCACGGAAATGTCTACCTGTTCCCCTTATGATAGAATCCCCCATCATTATTGCTCCCCCCACTCACCCCATGCAGCTAAGCCCCTCGTGGTGCCACGGACTTGGCTCTTGCTGCATTGCCCTGATAAACCATCTCCTCCAGCAGTATCTGAAATGAAAAATCTATTAGCGAGGAAGATGGATCCAGGAGACTTCTGCACTACCTGCCTAGTGCTTTTACTCTGTCTGGCAGTCACCTATTCCCTTTCCGCCTGGAGGCATTTTTCCCCTGCTATCCATGAAGATCTCAGCCTTGTAGATACTCCACAGTGACTCCAGCTGCAGTTACAGCTCCAAAAGGTAGATTTTGAGTAGCTGCAGCTGGAGACAGTTCTTGCACAGGTGATTGCCCTGGACATTGTTCAGTGCCCCTGACTTCCCATATCGCGCAGGAGAAACATTCCACATGGCTGAGCTGCCCTGCCATGACTAACTGTTAAATTACTCCCTCTACTTTCTCTTCCTCTAGTAGAGAGTATTAAATATATACCAGGGACCTTACTTATACTTTAAACACTACTTAATCTAAACTAAAGACCAATTTTTACTTTAAAGACTGGACAGTAGAATTACTCACCAGGTCTCACTTAACAAGTCCGACAGTCCTCTTGCGTTCGTTTCTGGTCTCGAGCCTGGTTCCTCTTGCTCTTCAAGGCTGCCCTCCTCTTGCATTCCTCCTCTCGTGTTATCAAATGCCAGACAAAAACAAAACAAAAAAAGAAACACCTCTTTCCCTTCCTCCCTAACTCCCTTAATCACCTAGCTCCCAGCACTCTATTCCAAGTCGCACTCAAGTGCTTACTCACACTAAATTGGCTGGCTTTGTATGTTCCTAAGACAAAGGCTAGCTGACCCAGTCATGGAGGAACCTGTTTCAGCTGCTTCTTAATTAACTAAGCCCAACTGCTCACCCAGTGGAGACCTTGTTAATTACTTCGGTGCTGCTTCATGCTCTCGTCGGGACCTGGAAAAATTTATTAATTTTGCTTCCAATCTCCACCCCTCCATCATCTTCACATGGTCCATCTCTGACACTTCTCTTCCCTTCCTTGACCTCTCTGTCTCAATTTCTGATGATAGACTGTCCACCAATATCCATTACAAGCCTACCGACTCCCACAGCTACCTCGACTACAGCTCCTCACACCCCGCTTCCTGTAAAGACTCCATCCCATTCTCTCAGTTCCTTCGCCTCCGTCGCATCTGTTCTGATGACGCTACCTTCAAAAACAGCTCCTCTGACATGTCCTCCTTCTTCCTTAACCGAGGTTTTCCATCCACGGTCGTTGACAGGGCCCTCAACCGTGTCCGGCCCATATCCCGCGCATCCTCCCTCACGCCTTCTCCTCCTTCCCAGAAACATGATAAGGTCCCCCTTGTCCTCACTTATCACCCCACCAGCCTCCGCATTCAAAGGATCATCCTCCGCCATTTCCGCCAACTCCAGCATGATGCCACCACCAAACACATCTTCCCTTCACCCCCCCCTGACGGCATTCCGTAGGGATCGTTCCCTCCGGGATACCCTGGTCCACTCCTCCATCACCCCCTACTCCTCAACCCCCACTTATGGCACCTCCCCATGCCCACGCAGAAGATGCAACACCTGCCCCTTCACTTCCTCTCTCCTCACTGTCCAAGGGCCCAAACACTCCTTTCAAGTGAAGCAGCATTTCACTTGCATTTCCCCTAACTTAGTCTACTGCATTTGTTGCTCCCAATGCGGTCTCCTCTACATTGGAGAGACCAAACGCAAACTGGGCGACCGTTTTGCGGAACACCTGCGGTCTGTCCGCAAGAAAGACCCAAACCTCCCTGTCGCTTGCCATTTTAACACTCCACCCTGTTCTCATGCCAACATGTCTGTCCTTGGCTTGCTGCATTGTTCCAGTGAAGCCCAACGCAAACTGGAGGAACAGCACCTCATCTTCCGACTAGGCACTTTACAGCCCTCCGGGCTGAATATTGAATTCAACAACTTTAGATCTTAAACTCCCCCTCCCCCCATCCCCACCCCGTTTCTTTCCCCCCCCCCCCCCCCCCGCTTTTTTTTTTCAATAATTTATATAGATTCTTCTTTCCCCACCTATTTCCATTATTTTTAAATCTATAACTGTAATGCCCTGTCAGTCTTTCCACCCCACCCCCACTAGAGCTGTACTTTGAATATCCTGTCTTCCATTCTTAATTAGCACTTTTCTCAGACAAATACCACCACCTTCAACACCTCTTTGACCCTTTTGTCTGTGACATCTTTTGATTATCTGCTCATCTCCACAATCACCACACCACACCCTCAATGTGTCCCCCCCCCCCCACCCACCTTAAACCAATTTATATTTCTCCCTTCTTCTAACTATGCTCCAGTTCTGCCGAAGGGCCATGAAGGCTCGAAACGTTAACTGATTTCTTCTCCGCCGATGCTGCCAGACCTGCTGAGTTTTTCCAGGTAATTCTGTTTTTGTTTCGGATTTCCAGCATCCGCAGTAGCTTTTAGCTTTTTGTTTTTATCTAAGAATTTAAAGTGTTGATTTCAGTTAAATGCTGTTTACAAACAAAATTAGTTTTCTATAAAAGATTTGTTAAAGAATTAAAACTTTTTACTTGCCGTCCACCAACATCCAGTTCTCTGGACACGTCAATGCATCCAGAGGACAAGAACAAATTCCCTCCAGATGTCAGAATGGTGATGCCAGATGTGGCAGAGGATGTACCAGGAAATGGTCACCCAGATATGTCAGATTGTTCATCAAGGCATGCAGCTACATGGACCTGGTGGGAACCCCATGCCAATGGTCCTCAAGGTGACAATGGCACTCAATTTCTATGCCAGTGATGGTGACATATGTGACATCTGACAGGCTGCAATTAGGTATATAAAGGAGGTGACTGATGCCTTATTCTGTCATGCCAGTGATTTTATCCATTTCTCCATCTTTGAAGACAGTCAGCTGGGTTCGGTGGGTTTGTTGGGCTTTCTCGAATGCAAGGGCTCATCAACTGTACTTATGTGGCCATTAGAGCTCCTGGGAGCAGCCAGCTGCGTTTGTAAATCATAAAGGCTTTCCCCCCTTGAACGTATAACTGGTGTACGTATACAGGAGAAGAATCTTGCAGGTCTGTTCTCTTTTCCCAGGGAACTGTCACAATGTGTACATCTTGCACAACTCTCTGCTGCCACAGCTTTTTGAAGCCTGAGCCCAGGCTGTTGGATGGTTCATCAGTGACCAGGGCTGTCCCCTGCACACATTACTGGTGACGCCAGTGAGGCATCTGCAGAATGATGCAGAGGAGCGCTGCAATCAAGCTCCTGCATCCACTGAGAGCCATTATTGAGCACACCATTGGCTACTTAAAATGCGCTTCTGCCTTGACCACTCTGGAAGTCTGAGTAGCTAAGGTGGAGGCAGTCTGATGCATGGTTGCCTTAGGTGACTGTGGCAGGCATCCTCTGGAAGCACGGGGCCTTGAGCACTCCAGCCTACTTGGGGTCTTTTGCACTGGTGCAGGGGCGGCCCCTTCCATTTCACCTGCTTGGAGCTCTTGGGGTCAGTGGTGGAACGGATGAGGAGATGCCATGAACCCTGTAGTTGTCCTGAGAGGAAGGCCCAGTGGCAGCTGGCACATGCTTGTCCTCAATCCTGCTGTACAAAAGCACCTCCTCATTTCCCTGGGGGGGGGAAGGGACTCCTGGAAAGAGGTGCAGGGGCCTCATCACACTCGAGCCTAGCCACTGCTGCACTGAGGCCATTGCTGGAGTGAAGGAATGCAAGTCCGAGCATATATGGACCAAATGCTTGACCTGGCACTCCATGGTGGTCACCATCTTCTCCATAGATGAAGCCATGCACTCAAATGCGTGAAACATGGCAGAATTCATGGTGCGCATGAACTCCTCCACACCCCCACGCAAAGCTGCTTTTAATCCCTGGCATCACCTCCATAATTTCCCCTAGCACCTGTTGCATGTCCAGCAAGCTTCTAATGTTTGCCACTAGAGGCCCATCATCAGCATGGGTTCTGCAAGGGCTTGGTCTGGGAATCCGACCGTCACATCCTCCCTAAGCTGCTGGGATGTGTATATGCTGTGCCCTCCAGTTTGTGCTCCCAAATATACATGTGAGCCCTCTGCGGACCGTGTGAGTGTAAGGCTGGCGGAGGTTGTTGATGAGGAAGGTAGTAGTGCACCTTCTGGGGCAGTGTCTTCATTAGCCCCAGAGCTGGAGACTTCGAGCTTCTGCCATGGCAGTGCCTGGTCCTTGGATGGAGATGACCTGTACTGGAGAACAAGAAGAATCACATTAAGAATCATCAAAGTTTGAGCAGTTCATATTCCATCACGTTCACCGTGTGCGCCCATTTGCCATCACTAGGACAGTTGCCTCTTCCCTAAGCCTGGCCGGTCCAGCCTTGCCGTTGGTGACGGATCGCACTCCCTCCTCGCCAGTGATCTCCATCACCTCTTCCTTAGGAACCCCTCCTCTCGTACATCTCCAGTCATAGGCATGGTGTGTCTGTTTGGCCTGCGTGACAAATTGCTGAGTTTGTGACCTTGAAGTGATAGCTGTTACATTTACGTCTAAAAGAAGAATGTATCAATCACACGCCAAGATTGGTGAAACAACAATGTGATTTCTTTATTTGAAGATAAGAATATTTATAGATAATCATCGGGAGGCAAAATATGGTACATATGATCTCTACGCTGCTGCATGCTGACTGCTAACAAGTCATGGGACTATTGGATCATATTCCCTTCCTTTCAAAACTAAAGGTTTGCCTTTAAAGAATCAAACTATTTACATGACAGTAAAGGAAAATAACATTATGTCTGAATGTGCTTTAATACAGAGCAATGAATTTACAAGTCTCTGAAACTGGCAGTTTACTTAATCTGTCCAGTTTTAGTTCTGGTGATCTTTGCTGGAGACATCTGTATGTTTTTGGAATGCAGGTTAGGGGTGCTTTGTTTGTGATGTGTCTTCAACCATGTTCTGTTTGCAATAGGATTATTTGGTGTTTCTGGTTGTGGTATTGTTCAGATTTGGCATCTGTTTCGTTGCCATTTTGTCATGTTCTTTCTTGATCCGATCTTGGTTCTGGGAATATGCTGATAATTTCTGCTGGATTCCAGGTGCCTTCAGTTAGGTGCTGAACTCAAACTTGTTGTCTAATATTCAGGTTAGGTAATTTGTCACCCACATGCTGGTCATGGGCACTTCTCGTCTTCCCCTGTTTTTCAAGTAATGCATCACAAACTTCTGGGAGTATCGACAGGTGATGACTCGGGAGGTTTGTCTGCACTTGTCTGCCGATAAGTAATTCCACACTGGTTCTGTGTGTGAAGCTTGCAGGTTTGGAATAAGCAGTGTAGCCTATTTTCTGATGATCTGCATTGCAGAGTTAGGTGGTGATCTCCCAGTGTAAGCACAGTATTTCTGATGGTGCTCCTTGTGGTCCTTGTCATTGTGTTGATGTTACCATGGAGTTTTTGTCGCAGCACTTGAGTGTGATGGATCCCAAGGATGAAGTGTCTGAGTCATTGTACAGTGAGTTTGGCATCGATTGGTCAAATCATCACTTGCCACTTCTGTGAGTATATACATTTCAGTGTGCAAAGTAGAAGGATGGTTTGTACCAGTATCCAGTTTTGCATATAGGGTATGCTGACCTTTCTTCTGTGGGCCTATAACCTGTCCCCTGCAAATGTTTCTTTTGGTATCATGTGACAATGCATTCTTTTGATCGTTGTGCTGTATGCTTGCTCACTGTCAATGGCCTGGTCATCCATATCATCTGACCTTATAGTTTGTCTAGACATTTCGTGGACTTTGTTTTTACGCTGTTTGGTACATGCTGTTTGGGTGGTTAGAATGCTGTACCTGTATGGTGTCTGTTTGTGGCTTCTCATGACTTTGAAACACTTATTTCAGCTTTTGTTTTCTGCATTGGTGCTTCCAATGTTCTTTGGTGCCACATGCCTTGCATACAGCATTAAAAGCTGGGTGCATTTGTAAAGCTGCATGTTGCATGTTAAAGTGCATGTTGGAAAGAAGATATCTTTTTATTTTCTGTTGGACTGTGGATTAGAATTACAATGGCTGCAGGTTGAAAGACATGCCCACGGGGACAGGGTGAGAGATATAAACAGTGTTACAGTTCTGGAACAGAATGCGCCATGAAAGTCAGGATGGTGCTGCCTGACAACAGCATTTCGATTGGCTCCTGACCAGGTGACCAGGTTTTGTGTGAAAGCAGTGCAGAATAGCTGCAAGCCTGAAAGGAACAAGACCTAAAATCTCTTTCTCCATTGTATGGAAGATTCCAGTAATTCCACAGCAGCAGAAAACTCCGAGCCTGCAAAGAGAAAACATCTAAAATCTCTCTTCCTCATATCTCTATAACCCGCTCTCTCTCTGAGGAAACCCCTGTCAAAAGGAAAAGGGGAAAACCACTGTTAGAGACATTTAAAAGCAAGTTCTCACCCAGTGTCATCAACAAGAACTGAAAGGAATTTGGAAGACATTGATCAAAATCAAGTTATCGAACAATGTACTCCATATTGGTGCTATTGAACTGTTTTATCCCACCCTTAAAATCTGTGGTGTGTGAGAGTATTCATATTTCTTTCCTTTGTCACTAGTTAAAGACATTTTGTTCAATAAACAATTATTTACTTATTAAGTTTTCAAAACTGGTGCTTGTATTCTGTTAACCTAAATTGAACAGTTGGGTAGAATTGGGACAATCTGGTGGTTTGATCAAACTTTTTCACATTTGTTGCAGCTCGGGGAACAGTGGAGCTTTGTATTACAGCCCACTATCCCCAGTGAGTCGTGACACATATATGAAGCCACACCACCCGCATTGCTTGCTAGGCTTGTCTGCATTGACTATTGTGCCAATGGTGGATGAATTATGCATATCCTGTAGACCCTGTTGACCCATTAGTATGGCTTTGCACTTGTGTCTGCTTTGTAGTAATACTTCCACAGTATAACCTTTGGGTTGTTCCAAGAGGTCTTTTTAGGATGCTTTATTTGAAAGCTGGCCTGGCTGCCGTGAAGTTGCAGTAATATTCTTAGTCTCTGCAACTACTTATGAATTGTTCAATGGCCTCTGTCGGTTGTTGCCTAAAGGAATTCTGAAGTGTATTCTGAAGTTGAGCTTCGCTCAGCTAACCTTCAAGATACACCAGGAGATAGAAAAGGTGTGTAAGAAAGGCAAGGTTACAGTGATCATAGGGGATTTCAATATGCAAGTAGACTGGGAAAATCAGGTTGGTAGTGGATCCCAAGAAAAGGAATTTGTGGAATGTCTACGAGATGGCTTTTTGGAGCAGCTTGTGGTGGAGCCCACTAGGGAACAGGCAATTCTAGATTTAGTGATGTGTAATGAGGCAGATTTGATAAGGGAGCTTAAGGTGAAGGAACCCTTAGGAGGAAGTGACCATAATATGATAGAATTTACCCTGCAATTTGAGAGGAAGAAGCTGGAATCAGATGTAACGGTATTACAGTTGAATAAAGGCAACTACAGAGGCATGAGGGAGGAGCTGGCCAGAATTGACTGGGGGATGAGCCGAGCAGGAAAGACAGTGGAACAGCAATGGCAGGAGTTTCTGGGAGTAATTTGGGAGACAGCAAAAATTCATCCCTAGGAAGAAGAAGCATACTAAAGGGCATGACCATGGCTGACAAGGGAAGTCAGGGACAGCATAAAAGCTAAAGAGAAAGCATACAATGCGGCAAAGAGCAGTGGGAAACCAGGGGATTGGGAAGCCTACAAAGACCAACAGAGGACAATAAAAAAAGAAATAAGGAGGGAGAAGATTAAATATGAGGGTAAACTAGCCAGTAATATAAAAGAAGATTGCAAGAATTCTTTTAGATATATAAAGGGTAAGAGAGAGGCAAAAGTGGACATTGGGCCGCTGGAAAATGACGCTGGAGAAGTAGTAATGGGGAACAAAGAAATGGCGGAAGAACTGATTAGGTACTTTGCGTCAGTCTTCACAGTGGAAGACACGAGTGACATCCCCAAAGTTCAGGAGAGTCGGTGGACAGAGGTGAGTATGGTGGCCATTACCAAGGAGAAGGTGCTAGGAAAACTGAAAGGTCTGAAGGTGGATAAATCACCTGCACCAGATGGATTACACCCCGGAGTTCTGAAGGAGATAGCTGAAGAGATAGTGGAGGCGTTAGTGGTGATCTTTCAGGAATCACTGGAGTCAGGGAGGGTCCCAGAGGACTGGAAAATCGCTAATGTAACCCCCCTGTTTAAGAAGGGAGTGAGGCAAAAGACGGGAAATTACAGGCCGATTAGCCTGACCTCAGTCGTTGGTAAGATTTTAGAGTCCATTATTAATGATGAGATTTCAGAATATTTGGAAGTGCATGGTAAAATAGGGCAAAGTCAGCATGGTTTCATCAAAGGGAGGTCATGCCTGACAAATCTGTTAGAATTCTTTGAGGGGGTAACAAGTAGGTTAGACAAAGGAGAGCCAATGGATGTTATCTACTTGGACTTCCAGAAGGCCTTTGACAAGGTGCCGCACAGGAGGCTGCTCAGTAAGATAAGAGCCCATGGTGTTAGAGGCAAGGTACTAGCATGGATAGAAGATTGGCTGTCTGGCAGGAGGCAGAGAGTGGGGATAAGGGGGTCCTTCTCAGGATGGTGGCCGTGACTAGTGGAGTTCCACAGGGGTCAGTGTTGGGACCACAACTTTTCACTTTATACATTAATGATCTAGATGAAGGAACTGAGGGCATCCTGGCTAAGTTTGCAGATGATACAAAGATAGGTGGAGGGACAGGTAGTATTGAGGAGGCGGGGAGGCTGCAGAAGGATTTGGACAGGTTAGGAGAATGGGCAAAGAAGTGGTAGATGGAATACAACGTGGGGAAGTGTGAGGTCATGCACTTTGGTAGGAAGAATGGAGGCATAGACTATTTTCTAAATGGGGAGAGAATTCAGAAGTCCGGAGTGCAAAGGGACTTGGGAGTCTTAGTCCAGGATTCTCTTAAGGTTAACTTGCAGGTTGAGTCGGTAGTGAGAAAGTCAAATGCAATGTTGGCATTTATTTCAAGAGGACTAGAATATAAAAGCAGTGATGTGCTGCTGAGGATTTATAAGGCTCTGGTCAGACCACATTTAGAATATTGTGAGCAATTTTGGGCCTCGTATCTCAGGAAGGATGTGCTGGCCCTGGAGAGGGTCCAGAGGAGGTTCACGAGAATGATCCCAGGAATGAAAGGCTTAACATATGAGGAACGTTTGAGGACTCTGGGTCTGTACTCGATGGAATTTAGAAGGATGAGGGGGGATCTGATTGAAACTTACAGAATACTGAAAGGCCTGGATTGAGTGGACGTGGGGAAGATGTTTCGATTAGTAGGAGAGACTAGGACCCGAGGGCACAGCCTCAGAGTAAAGGGAAGACCTTTTAGAACAGAGATGAGGAGAAACTTCTTTAGCCAGAGAGTGGTGAATCTATGGAATTCATTGCCACAGAAGGCTGTGGAGGCCTGGTCATTGAGTGTATTTAAGACCGAGATAGATAGGTTCTTGATTGGTAAGAGGATCAAAGGTTACGGGGAGAAGGCGGGAGAATGGGGTTGAGAAACTTATCAGCCATGATTGAATGGCGGAGCAGACTTGATGGGCCGAATGGCCTAATTTCTGCTCCAATGTCTTATGGTCTTATGGAGTGCTGACCATTCTTTTTCTGGGTTTTTAAGTTGGTCGTCGGACAGACCTGATGTGTTCAGCCTACGAAAGCCTTCATTGTCTGTAGGAATTTTAATTTGAATGGCTTGTTTATCTGGTTCAGAAACATTGAGGTCCAGAAAACATAGCTCTACACATTGTCCGAACAAGGAAATATCAGATAGGAAATCATTTGCCTCCCAATTGAGAGCTGGAAGTTTTGTGGTCATCTTGTAGCTTTTTGCAGGATTTTTAATGTTTTCTGGAGGTTGTGATGGGTATTTTGGTTTTCTCCAGCTCTTTTAGAGTAAATTTTGCTCTGAGTTACAGAACCTTCAGTGGCCATCTCCTGAGCTGGCTATGGGTTACTGTTTGATTGCAGTGGTGGTGCTGGTGAGCTCTTTCTGATTTTTAAAAAATCGGTTTAACTCTAAAGCCTGAATTTTTTTTGGATTGAGATCTCACTGCCCACCATCCGAAGAATCGTTGGGGTACTGTCCCCGCTGACTGAGTGCCCCGCAGCCATTTCACGCTCGGGTGAGCATCAGCTGGCTGTAGGCGGGGCATCAGCTGGCTGTAGGCGGGGCACCCCCTCACTCGAGAGGACGTCCTGCCTTGGAGAGCTGCCAGCCAATCTGATTAGCTGACAGCTGTCCAGTCCCTGCTGCAACAGCACTGCAGTGGTGAGAAGGAGAAATGCAGGACGATGCCTGAGACTAAGCCTAGGCACTGGAGGCCCAGGGTAGGGAAGGCCTGGGGAGATGTTGTTGGAGGGGGGAGGTGTTCTTGGGGGGGCAGGTGGAGGGAGGTCCGGATGCCACCAGACCTTAAGTGGGAGACATCTGACTTCTGAAGGGGCTTCTGATAAAGGCACCCCCCACTCCCTTTCCACTTGTGATGTAACTCTGTTGATTTTTGGTCTTCCCCACACAAGTTCAATCCTCCCGCCAGACGACAAACTGAGGCTGGGTGGGAAACGGCCCTTAAGTTGCAAATTATTAAGGGCCTCGATTGGGGCAAGGGTGGGCTTTCCGTCCAAGACCTTGCCTGCCCCAGCGTGAAATAGCTGTGTGGTCAGGGTGGGCAGGAAGCTAGAGGGACTCCTGTCCCTTCAATTTCATGTTTCTCCCTACCCAAATACCTGCTTGTGAGGGAGTGTAAATTCTGGCCTAAACTTTGCCCACAAAACAGTGTTTAGTAGTAATTAATTCTCTTGTTTGTGGATTTCTACTTAAAAGTATGATTACCTGCAGCCTGCAGTTTAATTTCTGTTCCTGCTTAAGCTTTGCAGCAATTAGACTTTTACTAATTAAGCACTCCCAGGTTTGAAAAATATTAGTGGGAACTGGTGCCTGCTGCCTGGAATGAGGTGCAATGCCAGAATCAAGATATAATGTGTAGAATCCCTACAAAGCTGCTGAATCTTTCCACAGTGAGGCTTAATGGTAGTTTCACTTTCACACCTGCTGTTGTTGTATGTTGTGGTTGAGGTTTGTATCTTTTGCAGTCAAACCTTAAAAAAGCCATGCTGCCACCCTGCCACCATGTTACATTCTTCTTTTAAATATAAAGAAACCAATCATACACAAGGATTGGTGAAACAACAATGTGGGTTCTTTATTTGAAGAGAAGATTATTTACAGATCATATTCACTGGGAGGCTGAGTATGGTACGCCTGATCTCTACTCTGCTGCATGGCGACTACCTACAAGTCATGGGACTAATACAGCACATCCTGTCAAGTGTGTAATGATTGACAGCAGTTTAATGTACACACTTTTAAAGATGCATGCACATCAGAGCATAACACCTAACGCCCTTACCTGCATGCATCCCCATCACAGTGGTTCTCAGTCCCACATTATGTCCAAACATGCACAGAAGCCACACTTCCACATGCTTTGGCCTGAATTGCCATGTGGCACTAATGCTGACTGCATGTTCACTCTTCTGGCATAGCTGCCCATTCGCACATAGACGTTTTTGAGGACTGCACGAGAGGCTTTTGTTGACGATGTGACACTGGCACTCGGAACTATATCGCCGCTCTGTCACTATTGCTGGGTCAAAATCCTAGAACTCCTTCCCAAACAGCACTGTGGATGTACCTACTCCACATGAAGGGAGCTCACCACCATCTTCTCAAGGGCAGTTAGGGATGGGCAATCAAAACTCATGGCATAGCCAGCACTGCCCACATCCCATGAAAGAATTAAAAAAATTATGTTGATAGGGTTAGAAGAAGAAGAACGGAAGGAGGTGTGCAAGGAACTTAGACCAATTGTGCTGATTGGCATGTGCTGTGCATTCTGTAGTATGTGCTGATTATGGTTGTGGCTCAAGATGCACTCCTTTGGAGTGAAGCAAAGAAGGAAATGCAAGATATGCAGCAGCAGTAGGAGCCACAAGAGAGCCACTGGGAAGCCGGCAGCAGAGGGGGTATGTGTGCAGATGATCTTAACCATCTCACAGCATGGGTAAGATCATCTGACAGAGGGTCAGCCTGTTTAGCCTCCCTGAGGAGTGCTTCAAGAGGCTTAGATTGGCATGGCAGGTTGTCACTACAGCCTTCCTGAAGAAGACTTCCTGCCTGATGAACTGGGTGGCTGTGCCATGCCAGTGCAGTAATCGTGACCGTTGTCCTCAGCATTTATTCTTTTGGATCTTTCCAGATTGCTACGTGGAACATATCAGGCAGGTCAGTGATGCATTATTTGCCACTGATGACCACAGTCAGAGGAAAAGGTCATTATGATTGACCACTACTCCACAAGTATGGGTTTTCCACAAGTGCAGATGTTGTAGTCTTCATGCACTTAGACATCAGGGCACCCTCCAGCCTTTCTTAAGCACAATAACTTCCAATCCATCCGTGTATGACTTGAGAAACCACAAGAAGAGCTTCATGCGCCTAGTAACCAAGGAGCTGCCATTATGGTACTCCAGCTCAAGATCCCTCCCCCATTCCCCATGTTTTGGCATAGCATCAATCTTGGAGGATGACCAAATGGGGAAAAGAGAGATCCCACTTTTGTCATGACTGATGACCCCTCTTCAGAACTACACCTCTCCAAAGCAGAGCAGACATAATAGTTCCAAGTGCAAAACCTAATTGTTCCGTTCAGCTAATGGCTTCCTAGGTCTACCACTTCTATGGGGTGCTATACCAGTAGTATGACACGAGCTGGTGCTAGGCTGCTGTATTTGTTTCCCAGACTCTTGAGTTTCTCACAGCCGACTGGAGCCTGAGAGGTCCCGGCTTCTGGCTGTTGCCCCGACAGGGCTGTCTGACCAGCTGGAGTTCTGGCGCCATCTCGAGCATTAGCTGAAGGGATGGCAAGTGATTAGGAATACTCACTTTGAGAGAAGTCTGCATGTACTGCTGAAGACTGAAGGAGGTGGGTGACTCCTTGGAAGCTATTCAACAACTTCTCTGGAGTGGTGAAAATGTTGGAGTCCAGAGCCTGTATGTGCTATTTCAAGGGCACAAAGGCTGGTTGCATTGACTCCTGTGTCAGACACTGACTGCAGTGTCTCTGGAGGTGACACATGCTCCAGAATAGTTTGCAGAGTTCGGAACACAGATGAAAGCACCCCACAATTGATGGAAGTGGACTCCCCCATCCTTCCAGCCATGGCGAGTAGAGTGCCTGACAGGTCTGTCAACACCTCATGTTTTCCCGGTGCCTCATGTATTCTGTCTTCATGGCAAGTTACAGAGTTGTCTGTCCTGTTGAGCCGAGCTTGATGAGGATGTTGCCCTATGGTGTATGTTCTCCTTGGTTGTCCCTGCCAGCACTACCATAAATGCCATCACATTTGCTTGTTATGGCTTGTAATTCCTAGCAGTTTGAAATAATCACATGTTTAGATGCAAATGCTGGAGCCGACGCAAATGTATTCCTCAGATCTCACCCATGTGTTACGGAAAGATACATTGTTAATTCAGTAGACAGACTCGTATAGTAGTGAGTGATGTGGTATCCTGGATATTTACGTATATGTGCTTAACAATATAGTTCCTAACTTGTTAAATAATATAACTATATAACACTGCAACTCCTCACTTTTGCTGTGAGACTCACCTGGTGCCATCATTTGCGTGCCCATTTGATGAGCCAGTCTCTGGACTGGTGCCTTCAGTGCATGTATCATGTGGCTGATGGGATGAATTCCACCTTGGAATCTTCCCCCTCTGAGGGCTGGGGCTTGTATTGTTTATCTGAGTCCCTGAAGGTAACAAGAACAAAGACTTGTATTAATTTAAGCACCTTTACATAATAAAATGTCCAAATATGCTTCATATGAGCATCATGAAATACAATTTAACATCACGACGTGCAAGGAGATTATAGGGCAGATGAACAAAATCTTTGCCAATGAGAGCTTTTAAGGGGCATCTTAAAGGAGGAAAGATTGGCAGAAAGATGCAGGGCTTTGGCAGCTTAAGACATAGCTATCAATGGCTGAATAATTAAAATTGGAGGTGCTCAAGATGCCAGAATTAGAGGAGCACAGTTTTCCCAGAGGGCTGTGGGACTGGAGGAGATCATGGAGATAGAGAGGGACAAGGCCATGGAGGGATTTGTGGAAGAGAATTTTAAAATTGAGGCATGTTTAACCAGGAGCCAGTCTTGGTCAGTGAGCACAGGGGTGATGGGTGAACAGGACTCGGTGCAAATAAGGACATGGCAGCACAGTTTTGGATGACCTTTAGCTTACAGAGGTGGAAACTCTTTAGAGTTATCAACAGTCACAGATTGCAACTCTTTCAAGTACAATCACAGTTCTTCTTGGTTTCCGGGAGTGGGACATGAACCCACAACCCTCTGATTCAAAGGCGAGGGTGCTATGAACTGAGCCACAATCAGGAGTCTAGCAGGAGTGTGTTGGAATAGTCAAGTCCAGAGGTATCAAATGCATGAATGAGGGTTTCAGCAGCAAATGAACTGAGGCAAAAGTGAAGTTTGGCAACGTTACAGAGGTTGAAATACATGATCTTCGTGATGGCCAGTCCAGATATGTGGCCAGAAGTCCATCTCTGTCAGATTTGACATTAAGGTTACACACCCCTGATAGTTGCCAGGCGGAGAGATGGAGTCAGGGCTAGGGAATGGAGTTTTCAGTGCGGACCAAAGACAATATTTTATTGTAGTACATTTCTGCACATTCAGTACTGGATGTCAAACAAGCAGTCTGGTAACTTAGAGTCAGTAGAGAAGCTCAGAGAGGCGGTGCTGAGGTCGAGCTGAGTGCCATCAGAGGGCATGTGAAAGCCAATGCTGTGTTTGCGAATGATGTTCCTGAGAGGGGCAAGATGTATTTGGAAAATAGAAGGGGTCCAAGGATAGATCTGTGGACACCGTGGCTAAATGATGCCGGGGCAGGAAGGAAAATGATTGCAGATGATTTTCTGACAATTAGATAAGAATGGAATAAGGTAAAAACATTTCACCCACCTGGAGAACAGTGGAGAGACGTTGTAGGAAGATGGTGCAGTCAACTATCTGGGAGGCACCTGACAGGTCGAGAAGAACAAAGAGATATAGTTTACCTTTGTCACAGTCACATAGGATGTCGAGGAAATGGTGAAGATTTAGTCTTGGTAGAAAATGCGTAAGTTCACATAAAGCACTTAACGTGTTGAAATGAACTGAAGATGCAGTTAGTTGATTAGTGAGATTAGCGAGTAAATTGATGCCAGTCATCCCCTTATGCGGAACACCCAACCTCATGATCACCAAAGCTGATGGTGTTATCTAGCTCCACTTATTTCGAGTACTTTCTCATCCTGGTACGGTCACTTCCCCAACTTGCAGATATCTTGCGCGCACACGCTTGACAACCTTCTTAGGTCATATGCAAGCTGAACATTGAGAAAGTGAAACCCCTTCCAATTGTTAAACGCTCCAGGCTGCTCTCAGGGTGCCTTGATTGCCTCATTTGTGCAAACATGAATCCCTGTACCTGAGAGAATCCTGCCGTTGCAGCAAATGTGATATCAGTTACCTGGGAGATGCACTTGTCAGCTCCTGATTGTGAGATCCTGCAGATGTCACCATCAAATCCCTGGAAGGAGCCCAAAGGCAAAGAAGCTGGCAATGCATCCCTTTGGCCCTCTTAGGAAGAAGTCATTTAGGAGGCTGTTGATGTAGCAATGGCCTGCCATGAAAGCCTGAGCCTCCTGAGGCACTGTTGCACCATCATGTCAAAGAAGCTAATCCTCTCTGTAAATGCTGGGCTAGGGTTACCGCCTCTTTCGAGCTGGAACCTTGTGTCCATCCCCTGTTTTCTGTGGAGCGGTAGTTGGCTGAGGAGAAGGCTGGTGTTGATATTGGTGCCACTCCTGGTGCTGCTGGTGTTGATGCAGCGAGTACTCTTGCTCTTAAACAAAAACAGAATTACCTGGAAAAACTCAGCAGGTCTGGCAGCATCGGCGGAGAAGAAAAGAGTCGACTTTTCGAGTCCTCATGACCCTTCAGCAGAACTGAGTGAAGTTAGGAGAGGGGTGAAATATAAGCTGGTTTAAGGTGTGGGGGGGGAAGAAGTTGGCGGGGGGTTGGTTGTAGGGACAAGCAAGCAGTGATAGGAGCAGATAATCAAAAGATGTTACAGACAAAGGAACAGGGAGGTGTTAAAGGTGTTAAATATTGTCTAAGAAAATGTGCTAATTCAGAATGGATGGCAGGACACTCAAGGTACAGCTCTAGTGGGGGTGGGGTGGAAAGACTGACAGGGTATTATAGTTATACATTTAAAAATAATGGAAATAAGTGGGAAAAGAAAAATCTATGTACCCCACCCCCACCTTGAGTGTCCTGCCATCCATTCTTAATTAGCACATTCTCTTAGATAATATCACCACCTATAACACCTCCCTGTTCCTTTGTCTGTAACATCTTTTGATTATCTGCTCCTATCACTGCTTGCTTGTCCCTACAACCCCACCCCCCCCACCACCCCCACAACTTCTCTCTCCCCCCCCGCCCCCCACCTTAAACCAGCTTATATTTCACCCCTCTCCTAACTTCACTCAGTTCTGCTGAAGGGTCATGAGGCCTCGAAACATCGACTCTTTTCTTCTCCGCCGATGCTGCCAGACCTGCTGAGTTCTTCCAGGTAACTCTGTTTTTGTTTTGGATTTCCAGCATCCGCAGTAGTTTTTTGTTTTTAACTCTTGCTCTTAGTATGTTGTCTGTGTTACAGCTGCTTATGTTGTAGTCAAGGCTAACAGCATGGAAGTTGCGATCAAAGTGATTAAAGTCCAAGGGGGTGAAATGGTGTCTGAGAAATTAGAAATCACATGTAAAGCACTAAAATCAGGCTCTTAAACCAACTGCCATAAGCATAAACCTTTCCCATAGGCAGGGCTGCAGTTCTTCTGTTTCACTGTTTGAAGATTTTTACGTATTTCAATTTTGTATTTCAGTGATTCCCTCCTGTGCTTTGACCTTGTTGGCCCTGCATAGCTTAGGAAACACTGACTGTTAAATCCAGAATCCAGGGTTAAATCTGCAATTAATAGATTATTTAATTTTTCAATTTACTAAGCTGGTAGTTCTACTGGGTGCCCTGCTCACCTGCAAACACATGCCAGTAAAACCTAGAAGTGGTGGGATTGTGTTGGGTTTCTGGCCCACCGACACTTTTCCAGGCTTTCAGCCCCCTGCCCGAGTTCAAACCAAGGCCCTTTAGCAATTAAAATTTGGCTGATTGCTTCCAATTCTGGGCACCATGTGTTAGGAAGGATGTGAAAACTTTGACGAGGTAAAGAAGAGATTTACTAGAATGGTTTTGGGAATGAAGGCTAACACTTAACTGGATAGAGTGGAGAAGCTAGATTTGTTCTCCCTAAAGCAAAGAAGGCTGAGAAGATTTGATCGAGGTGTTTAAAATCTTGAAGGGTTTAGATGGAGTCAATGAAGAGAAACTTTCCATGGCATAGGGGTTGATAACCAGAAGGCACAGATTTAAGGTGACTGGCAAAAGAACCAGAGACAAAATGAAGAAAACCTTTTTTTTATGCAACCAATAGTTAGAATTTCAAGTACACTATCTAATTGGGTGGTGAATACAGATTCAGTAGTAGCCTTCAAAACAAAATTGGGTAAATATTTCAAGGAGAACAAGCATTCAGGGATACTAGGACACAGCACAGGAGTGGGACTGGCTTCTTCTTTGAAGGAACTAATGCAGACTTGATGGGTTGAATGGCCTCCTGTACTGTTCTGTGATTCCATGAATTACGAACATGAATTACTAACTCCATTACAGTCTAAAGTTACAGTTTGTTGACTATGTTGATAAAGGTACACAGGTAAAGGGCATTGTTTGATTCAGGACTGGGATCATATATAAAGTGAGTCAGTAGCCTGTTCCTGGGCCTGGCCAAGCTGGCCATCAACAGGTCCAGGCAGCGGGAGGTTGAGGGGGCAGTCCGGCCTGATTGCCTGCCCCTTTTCCACAACTATGTTCGCACCCGAGTGTCACAGAATTACAGAGTGCAAAAGAAGCCCTTCGGCCCATCGAGTCTGCACCAACACGTAAGAAACACCTGACCTACCTACCTAATCCCATTTACCAGCACTTGGCCCATAGTCTTGAATGTTATGACTTGCCAAGTGCTCATCCAGGTACTTTTTAAAGGATGTGAGGCAAACCGCCTCCACCACCCTCCCAGGCAGCGCATTCCAGACCGTCACCACCCTCTGGGTAAAAAAGTTTTTCCTCACATCCCCCCTAAACCTCCTGCCCCTCACCTTGAACTTATGTCCCCTTGTGACTGACCCTTCAACTAAGGGGAATAGCTGTTCCCTATCCACCCTGTCCATGCCCCTCATAATCCTAGAGAGGGAGCACGCAGTATCCACTGGTGCGTTTGATGTCTTCTGCGACCAGTGGACACCACGGGGGCTAGAGTGCTTAATCAGCCCCCAAAGCAACATTTTAATTTGATTGGATAAGTTTTCCTTGGAGCTTGTTTCTGTTACACTGTCCCTTTAAGGGGCTATCACTTCAATTTATTAATTGTTTTTCCCCTTGATGACCTGGTTGAACAGAAGAGTACAAAGTGAGTCAGCTGAGAAATTAGGGTAGTAGTTTGGAGGCAGAGATCTGTGAGGCTGCATCCTGTAAGTAAACCTGCTCTCAAGGAAAAGGAAATTGTCTGTTTTGTACTTCATCATCTAGTTTGGATCCATTTAACAACAGCAACTTCTTAATTTGACAAAAAAACAAAATACTGCAGATGCTAGAAATTAGAAATGAAAACAAAAATGTGGAAAAGACTGCATGATTCTAAAAATGATTCTGGGAAAAATGACCCTTGGCGCACTTAACCTGTTTCGCCTGTGATGCTATAGTTCTGGTGTGAGCAAGAAAGGTTCCATGTCTGTCAAAGGAAACTGTTTTGTAATGCTATCTGTGCAGATCAAGCAGCATTTTAACTGCTGAGAGAGAGAGAAATTTGACAGCTCTGGAGCAGAGTCAAAAAGTATTCCTCGAAGATTCAAAATCCACTTTTTGCTCTGAATAAATGCAATCAGATCACTTTTTGTAACTTATGTGATAGATTAAAATAATTAGGGCACTCAAAAATATAGACTGCCTTCAGATATAACAGAATTATATTAAGGTCAATATGTACTGTCCCACCGAGACTGCATGAAGAAAATAAAATACCTAAAAGTAATCTGTTTCTCTTCTATATTCTCTTGTTTAAAGTGTTTTTTTTAAATGGCTGCCACTGACCACAAGATGGTAGTTCTGGAAATTTCTGAGCATTTTAAAAATGAACAAACGCTAATATACCAAACCCCTGGAATGTAACATTCCTTGTATTGTATAAACATTCCAGCCTAGCCAACACAAAGGATAGTAGATGAGATGTTTGCACCAGCCAGCTATGGAGAAAGGCAGTCCTCATCTCCAACATTGTACGAATGGTTCTACAGTTACCTGCTCAAAATACAATAGGTGTTAACAAAGGGGCCTCGTTAGACTCATAGACTCATTGACGTTTACAGCACAGAAGGAGACCATTCGGCCCATGTCCGTGCCGATCAGCAAAGATCTGACAGCACTCGTCCCATTTTGTGGCACTTGGCCCATAGCCCTGGAGGCTATGGCAACGCTCGTGAATATCTGAGTACTTATTAAATGTTACAAGAGTTTTTGACTCAACCACCCTTTCAGGCAGTGAGTTCCAGACTCCCACCACCCTCTGGGTGAAACAATTTCTCCTCAGCTCCCCTTTTAGATTTAAAGTAAGAGGTAGAAGGCAATGCCCCATGACTATTGACCCCCACTAATGGAAAAAGTGCCTTCCTTTCCACCTTATCTATGCTCCTCAATCTTGTACACTTCTATCAGGTCCCCTCTCAAGCTTCGCTGCTCCAAGGAAAACAACCCCAGCCTATCCAATCTTTCCTCATAGCTCAGACCCTCCAGCCCAGGCAGCATCCTGGTAAATCTCTTCTGCACCCTCTCCAGTACAATAACATCCTTCCTATAATGTGGTGACCAAAACTGCGCACAGTACTCTAGTTGTGGCCTAACAAGCGTTTTATACAGTTCCTGCATAATCTCCCTGCTCTTGTATTCTACGCCTCGGCTAATAAAGGCAAGTATCCCATTAGCCTTCTTAACCACCTTATCTACCTGCCTTACTGTCCTCAGATCTGTGGATATGCACACCTTGCCTTGTTAGCCCTCCCCAAGTGCATTACCTCACACTTCTCCAGGTTGAATTACATTTGCCACTGCTCTGCCCACCTGTCCAGTCCATTGATATCCCCCTGCAGTTCACGGCTATCCTCCTCACTATTTACCACCCTACCAATTTTCATGTCATCCACGAACTTCTTGATCATACCCCTACATTTAAGTCCAAATCATTTATGGACACCTCAAACAGCACCGAGCCCTGTGGAATCCCACTGGAAACAGACTTCTAGTCACAGAAACATCCCTCTACCATCACCATCTGCTTCCTGCCTCTCAGCCAATTTTGGATCCAACGTGCCCTTTGGCCTTGGATCCCATGGGCTCTTACTTTATTGACCAGTCTGCCATGAGGGACCTTATCAAAAGCCTTGCTAACAGAGCAGCAAGGGAACCAGAGCTTTGTCTAGGTTTTTAATTACCCTCGCCTACACTGAGAGTACTGGAACATCTGAACTTCTGCACCTGTGCCTTCTTCCATTGTGGAAGTCACCGCTCCTAGCAATACGGATCACACTGCAGCAGTTTCAGCTAGTAACCCCTGAAGAAATGCATCACTGGACTTTTTGATTCTGGACCTTGGACTCATGTGAAACAATTATTTTTATCATGGTCTTTCCCCTGAACCCCTTTCATTCCTCTATCCCTCTTTTATTGTATGAATGCAAAAAGGGCAGACGTTGTGAAATCCCTTCCTGCATTTTGTGTGTGTGTAAAGTAAACTACCCCTCTTACTTTACCTTATCTCAAGTTTGCTGTGGGGTTATTAATAGAGATTGGATCACTCCAAATCTGAAGGGTTGGGGGAAAAGGGCAAAATCAAAAACATCTCCCTGTTTACTGATAGGTAAACCTGGGGGCCGCAGACTGCGAACATGCGAATTAGAAGCAGGAGTAGGCCACTCGGCCCCTTGAGCCTGCTCAGCCATTCAGTAAGATCAAGGTTGATCTGAATGTATCATAAACCCCACATTCCTGCCTACCCCCAATAACCTTTCACTCCTTGTTAATCTATCTAGCTCTGCCTTAAAAACATTCAAAGATTCTGCTTCCACCGCCTTTTGAGGAAGACAGCTCCAAAGACTGAACCCTCTGAGAAAAAATTCTCCTCATCTGTCTTAAATGGGTGACCCCTTATATTTAAACAGTGACCCCTAGTTCTAGATTCTCCCACAAGAGGAAACATCGTCTCCACATCCACCCTGTCAAGACCCCTCAGGATCTTAAAGGTTTCAATTAAGCCACCACGACTCTTCTAAATTCCAGTGGATACAAGCCTAACTGAGGCCTTACCTTAAAGGACAACCCGTCCATTCCTTGTGTCAGAGCGGAATCGTCCCAGATTTGCACTAAGTATAGTGGCGGGCGGGTAAAACGGGTTTTCACGCTGTATCGCCCCAAACCCACCACATTATTTATGCATTCCTGGGAAACAGGCCGTTTCCATGGCAGGCGGGCTCTCATTTGTCCACTTGCCATGACCTCGCTGCTTCATCACGCTGGATGCCATATTTAAAGTCCAGCCATGTGCACACATTAAAGTGCTTCCAATCCACGACTGCTGCAGGGAGGATGTCCACAAAAGGCAAGAAGACTGCAGCCCCCAGGTTTAGCAATGTGTCACTGGTACGCCTTTTGGATGCTGCGGAGGCCCGCAGCAATGTCCTCTACCCTCGCTCTGGCTGCAGGATGGGCAGCGGCATCACCAACCAGGCTTGGGAGGCGGTGGTCAGCGTAATGCCCTGCAAAAGAGGACAGCCACCCAGTGCTGCAAGAGGATGAATGATGATCTCCGTTCCGCCAGGGTAAGTCACTCTTCTCATCACTTTCAACTCTCTCACTCACAAACCCATCAAACATCCACAGGACCGTCACTCACGGCCGGTTCAGAGGACATCAGTATTCACACTCTCACACTCACCGTCATTGTCCCACAAATGCCAGGCACACTTATCACCTGGCCTGGCAGGCATCCTGCTTACACTCTCCACCTGTATTCATGTAGGACAAGCTGGCACAGAAGAAGAAGCGGTCACAGATCAGTGGAGGAATGCCTGAAATAAAGGTCCTCACAGACTTTGAAAACAGAGCCATCCAGCTGGCTGGTGGTGATTTGGACCGGTCCTGTTGACAGTGAGGTCAGCGCTGCTCGACAAAGTGATGGTCCAGCAGTGCAACATACATCAGACAACTATGCTGTGGCTGGTGTCCCCTTTTACAGGCCACTGCCGTGCACTAATTATCTCCCCTTGCTTCCACTGGCAGATCTGGGAAACAGCCGGCAGAGTCCATGACCCAGGGCCTCCAATCACGCCAGAAAGAAACCTCTGACCTTGGAGGCACCCTCCTTGAAGCCCCGACACAGTGCTCACCCACACTCTCCACCAGCGCAGAGACACACGCCTTGGTGGGACCTAGCTTTAGAATAGCCTCAGGGTCACAGATTATGTCACACTTTATGATCCGCAGCAAGTGGAGACAGGGACTTCTGAAGTGTCCAGCACTCAGAGGAGTGCTGAAGGCCAGAACGTTGCTGTGTCCGAGTCAGATGAGGAGTCTCTGGACTCGGTCATGTCACAGTAGCTGCAGCTGCAAAGGCAAGCTCAGGAACATCAGGAAGAGATGTCCGCTGCACTTCTCAGATTGTAAGGCGCAATGGAGGAGTCTGTCTACCTTCAGGCTGCGGTTATAACGCCAGCATGCCAACGCACTGAGGTCAACACTGGTCGGATGGCAACAGCCATGGACACCTTGGTCCAGGATGTCGCACCTGCACTGCTGCGTAGGCTTAACTCCATCACTGATGCCATAGTTGGCCTTCAACAGTGCGTACGCAAGAGGGGTGTGGGACAGCACGATCTCACTCCAGCTATCCCTTTTCCTCAAACAGTCAGCCAGGGGCCCTCGGGCAGCCAAAGGGAGGAGGATTAGCAGGTGCACAACCCGGGGCCATCCATCTGGGTGACTCCGGGAATGTCTGGCCCGTCCGAAACTCCTCTTCCTGTGGCCTCAACAGCTCTGGCTCCACAGGCCGAGGATGGCGTGACTGCTACACAGCAGGACCCCGAAAGCAGGCCAGGACCCTCTTAAGTTTCGGCCCTCCAGAGGATGCCCTCCAATGTTAGCACAGTCAGCAGGCTGCCTCCACCTCTGCTCTGGATGCCCAGGGAGCGCCAAGACCTAGTAGCAGCAGGGTTAGGAAAGTTAAGAAGAATTAGTTGCACAGCCTGGCCACGGGTGTTACTCACTTGTACATAATGTTCTCTATTGTCAATAGACTCTCCAAGAATGTCTCCCCGCCTATGGCTCCTTGTTCTGATGAACAGTGTTCTTGTCACTCAGATGTGAAACCTTTCAGCATAAGATAAAGGCAGGTGTCTCAGTCCAGGACCTCTTCCCTGTGCTCTGTGCAGCCTTCAGACCAAAGTGATGGTCTGAAGCCTCACATTCCCTGGAAACATCACTGATGCCTGCACCTCTATGCTGCTTCTCATTGCTGCCAGAATGTAGTGGGCAGGTGTCACAGAGTCCTCTCATTCTCTCTGTGCTCTCAGCACCTCTCTCAGCTGACCCCCATCACACCAGCACTTGTGACCAGTGACGCTGTGCTACTGAAGAGCTCAGATGCTGAAAGCAGACAAAGGACCTGATGCTTCTAAAGTTTCTTGGCTGTGCCCCTGTGATATGACTCTGGTCACAGAGTGCAAGCGAGCTGGCCTCAGCCAGACAGGAGTCAGATATTCTCAGAGGCGATGTGAAGATCTATGGACTACCCTCACTGCATGTTGTCATCACCCTCTTGCAATCGAGTGACTATTAGGGCCTCCACTACACCTCCATGACAGGAGTGTTATCACAGAGGCTATACGCGCTGCCATAAGCCAGACTGAAGTCAAATGTTCACAGATGCGATGTGAGGATCTATAGGGTCACCTCACTGCATGTCGTCAACATCCTCCGCAAATCGAGCAGCTATGAGGGCCTCCTGAGTGCGCCTGCTTTGTCTGGCCAGTGCGAGGGCATCATCCTCATCATTGTCGCCTTTGAGCCCTTCCTCATCGTCTTCAAAGGAGACCCCCAGCTCCTCCATCTCCTCCTCAGCCAGTTCGTCTCCCTGACACCCTCTGCGGACTATATTACAGGGCTTCACCAGACCGGTCCAGGCACCGGAACCTCATCTTCAGCATCCCGATAATCTGCTCCACCAAGTTGCGAGCTGCATCATGAGCCTCATTATCGCGCCGCTCTGCTGCAGTCTGAGGTTGCCACAGTCTCTGCGGGTAGCCGTTGTCCCCAAGGAGCCAACCCTGCAGCTTCTGTGTACCCTTGAAGACTCCAGGGATCTATGACCAACTGAGGATGTGGGAGTCCTGCACATTCCCTTGAAGCCGTGCGCACACCTGCAGGATGCGTTTCTGGTGGTCACACACCAGTTGCACGTTCAGCGAATGGAAGCCTATGTGGCTGATGTAGTTTACTGTGTGTTGCGATGGAGATCTGAGCACCACATGAGTACAGTCGATCACACCCTGCACCTGTGGGAACCTGAGATCTGGGCGAATCCCAATTGCTTTTGCATCCTGGCTCACCTGGTCCCAGGCTAAATGCACAAAGTTGTGTGCCCTTGCAAAGATGGCATCTGTGACTTAAAGGATGCATTTGTGGGTGGAGGCTTGTGAGACCTCTCAGAGGTCACCTGTGGAGCCCCGGAAGGAGCCACCAGCTTAGAAATTGAGCGCTGCGGTGATTTTCATGGCTACTGGCAGTGGATGCCCTTCATGTCCCCATGGCGCCAATCCTACAGCAACTGACAGATGTGACTGACCAGTTCTCTAGACATGGCAGTCTTCAGTGACAGTAATTCTTGGTTATCTGCAGGAATGAAAGGCACCGCCTAGGTGTCACTAGGTGTCAACCAGCGATGGCTTGCTGTAGCTTTTTGGCAGTGTGTGCGGGAGCTCCTGAGGTTGCTACTCCTGCCTCTGCGCAGCCAGGAGCCTCAGTCGCTCTCTGCTCCATCGTCTTCGCTCTCTGTAGGCCATCAGGCATACAGCTAGTTCACTAGGCTCCATGATCCTGATGTACTCCTCTTGCATTAGCATGGGTGTTCTAAGAACCTGACCTGGTTGGGTGTGAAGGCCCCTTAATGCTTCCCGGAGGGTGCTGGCCACCATTTGGATGGCCAGAGATTAGTGAGCTACATGGTTGCCAAACCCCCACCACCTCCGCCCCGCTCCACCCGACGGATTGGCAGCAGCCCATTGGACTTCATGCTGTGCTCTCGGCTCAGGCGCAAGCATTCTCCACACTGCAAGGCTGCGGTGTTAGCTTGGACCATGGGATCCAAACCGGGATGACATTGCAAGAGGCTGTGAGCGCCTCCACCAGTGACTGCTCCATGGCCACCTGTGAGATTGTGCAACCTGCACACTTGTCCAACTGTTCTGCAGTCTACTAAAATGCTCATGACTTTGCAATCTGTGCCGGGGTGGTGGAATGCTTTGGAGCACTTGGTGGCACTTTGATTCCTCTGTGTTGCTTGATAAGCTCAAAGCCCAACTCCAATCACATCATTGACCAGTTCACTTTCGCTTTCATGACCTCATAATTGCCCTTATTTAAGTTTAAAATACTAGCCTTGGATCCACTTGTTTCTCCCTCAAAATGAATGTAAAATTCAATCATATTATGATTGCTGCTACCTGGGCTAGGAGGCCATCAATTAATCTTATCTCATTGCACAGTATCAGGTTTAGTATAGCCTGCTTTCTGGTTGGCTCCAGAATGTATTGTTCTAAGAAACTATCTTGAAAACATTCCATGAACTCCTCATCTATCCGACCTTTGCCCACCTGATTTTTCCAGTCTATATGTTGATTAAAATTCCCCAGGATTATTGCTGCACCTTTCTGGCAAGCTCCCATTATCTCTTCTTTTATACACTGTCCTATTGTGTAATTACAATTAGGGTACACTTTGCACATGTGACTTCTTGCCTTTATCATTCCTCATCTCAACCCAAACCGCTTCTACATCCTGGTTTCCTGAATTTAGGTAATCCCTCTCTAATGTGCTAATACCATCATTAATTAACAGAGCCACCCCACCACCTTTTCCTAACTTCCTGTCCTTCCTAAATGTCTCTCACCCTTCAATATTCAGGTCCCAATCTATGTCACCCTATAGCCATTTCTCTGTAATGGCTATCAAATTGTACTTATTTATTTCTATTTGCGCTATCAGTTCACCTGCTTTGTTTCAAATGTTATGTAGGTTTAGATACAGAGCCTTTAGTTTTGTCCTTTTATTATTTTTGTAGCATCTAGCCTTATCTGCTGATTTAGTCTTAGATTTGTACACTCGGTCCCTTCCTGTCACAGTCTGTTTATCATTTCCCATATTAATACCTGTCTCTCTTGCCTTGTCTCTACTCTTTGGTTTGCCACATCCTCCCAAATTTGATCCCTTGGCCCCCACTGTTCAGCTGAATCAGGCCTGTTCTAAATTAAACCCCCTCCTGTCTGTAGCAGTGCCTAATTATTCATAATTCTGCAATTCAGTCCCATTAATCTTTTAATTCCTGATTGGCCTTGTTCATTGATTCAAGTTATTTTTAAAGCTTTATCTTCATGCAATCATTATAAATTCATTCAGGAAAACTAACACACATTTAACAATAAATTTCCAAAGTATAAACATATTAAGGAGAGTTTCACAAGGTGAGGATTCCAGCACGGAGCCTTATTTGATTGACATGCTCGTTGAAGAATTGGCCAAATGATTTTGTAAATTTTACATTATTTTTGTACAGCTTTTACAGGGGGCTAAATAAACTGACAAATAGTTGTTCACATTTATATGCTCGTTTTGCATGCTTCAGGGATCAGGCAGCCACGTAGGAGAATAGTTGGGAATAGAAGCAGACTGGTTGATCTGCCTCCTTTACAGTGATTATTGGGTTGTGTCACTTTTCTTGTGGACTTCGGAAAAGGTGATTGCATAATTCAGTTTTCTTATTTAATTAATATAGTGACCAAACTGAAGTTCTCCATACTGTGATTTAACTAGAGAACAGCTTGCCTGATGTTGGTGTTGACATTAACTTGACAGTTGATTGAGTTTATGATGTCATCTGCACACAGTCAGGCAGATGTATCACAGTGGTCAAGAGTGCATGATTGCACATTTCACTAAATTCATCTGACATTGATGAGACATTGTTCCTTTCTGGATTTATGCACTGTATAGTGTTCAAACCATTTGCTGATTTAGCTTATGTGCCAATTTAGGACAACAAAAAGAGGATTACAATTGGCCTCAGTGTGCTCAGGCTGTACAGCAGGAAAATGAACGACAGTGGAATATTACTTTTTTGATTCTGTTGAAAGTGCACTTGTACCAATGTTCGGTAAGACGGTATTAGGTTTGTTTGTGATACCTTATGAGGTTGAACAGCCTATCAAAACTTTCCAGACTCTCAAAGAATGGCCACTTGGGTCAGGTATACCTCTCAGCAGGAATCACTACCTTTAAAGTTAAGAGGGAAGTATCAAACCAGAAAAAGATTTTATTTTCTGTGTTCTCTGTCAGTTTCTGTGGTATTATTTCAATTTTTACAGCCTCAATTTGTAGCAACTTGCATTAAATCACATGGACTTCAAACAGTATGCTTGGTAGAAATGTTTTTTTTTCTCTCCTGGCTGCTTTTCTTCTTTTGTATTCATGAGATTCATTTCTGTTTGCCAGAGATTCACAAGCAAGAGAGCCAGAAGAAAGCACTTCAGCTATATGACACACCCTATGAACTTGATGGGAATGAAGTATCCTCAGATACAGAGAGTAATGCTAGCTACCTAAGTGAAAGCAAGTTGCCACAAGACGATACAAGGCCTGCAGAGGAATATGACCAACCATGGGAGTGGAATAAGGTTACAGTCCCAACCCTTGCAGGTACCTGTTCTAGTTTAATTTCAGATATGCCAATCAACTGGGGGTGGAGGACTGGGGTGGGGGGGGTAGGCGGAGGCGGAGTGGTTGCTTCTGCCAAGGAGTGAACCAGTGTTAGAGATGATCATGCCTATGCAGATGGTCTAAACTTGGAAACACAGGTAGGTTTATGTTAGTTCTGGAGAACAATCACAGTTGACTTGAAACATTAGCTCTGTTTCTCTTCCCCTCCCCCCCCGCCAAGATGTTGCCAGGCATGCTGAGTTTTTCCAGCATTTTCTGTTTTGATTTCAGATTTCTAGCATCTGCAGTATTTTGGGTTTGGGTTAGATTGGGGAGAATCCAATCTTGTCCTCATCAGAGCCATTGGAAATTATGTATCTTATAAATAGTTCTTTCTTGCATACTCCATTACAATGTACATCCAGGTAGTTTCACCATGAATTAAAACAGCCTTGCATGTAATTTAAGCTGGAGAGTAATTCAAGTCTTTACTTGCGTATGAATGTGGATATTTAAGGGTTCTTTGGCAATGTTCTGCTTATGTGAATAATCACTAACAAGAAGCTTGAATCAATAATAGGAATGTATGAGCAGGAGCAGGCCATTCAGCCCATTGAGCTTGCTCCGCCATTCAATACAATCATGGCTGATCATTCACTTCTGTGCCCTTTTCCCACACTAACTCCAGATCCCTTTATGTCTTTGGTATTTAGAAATATGTCAATCTCTGCTTTAAGCATACTCAAAGACTCTGCTTCCACAGCCCTCTGAGGTAGAGAATTCCAAAAATTCACAACCCCCTGAATAAAAAAAAAACTCCTCATCTCGGTCCAAAGTGGCTTCCCCCTTATTTTGAAATTGTGTCCGTAGTTCTGGACTCCCCAACCAGGGCAACCATCTTATCTGCATCTACCTTCTAAGTATTTTGTAGGTTTCAATGAGATCCCCTCTCACTGCTCAAAACTCTACAGATTGCAGGCCCAGTTTCTCCTATCTCTCTTCACAGGACAGTCCTGCCATGCCAGGAATAAGTCTGGTGAACCTTTGTTGCACTGTTTGGCAGTCATATCTTTCTTCAGGTAAGGGGACCAAAACTGCACAGAGCACTCTAGGTGCAGTGTAACCAAGCTTCTATACAAATGCAGCAGGACTTCACTCCTGTACTCAAATCCTCTTGCGATAAAGGCTAACCTACCATTAGCCTTCCTAATTGCTTGCTGCACCTGCACGTTAACTTTCAGTGGACACCCAGGTCCTTTTGTACATCTAAACTTTCTAAATTCTTACCATTTAAGAAACACCCTGCACATCTATTCCTCCTTTCAAAGTGGATAACATCACATTTTTCCACATTATATTCCATCTGCCATGTTCTTGCCCACTCACTAAGTTTGTCCAAATCCTCCTGTTTCCGCTTTATATCTTCCTCACACAAACATTCCCGCCAAGCTTTGTGTCATCCATGAAATTGGAAATATTACATTTCGTCTCCGAACCCAAATCATTGATATATATTGAGAGCAGCTGGGGCCCAAGTACTGATCCTTGCAGTACCCCACTGGTCACAGTCTGCCAACACAAGAATGACCCGTTTATTCCGACTCTGTTTTCTTCCTGTTAGCCAATCCTTAAATCATGCCAGTATAATGGACAGTGACCATTGTTTGCTAATCAACCTTGGGTGGGGGACTTTATTAAAAGCCTTCTGAAAATCCAAGTATACTACGTGAACAGCTGCACCTTTAGACCACAATCGGCACGTTAGTAATTCGTGGAATCATAGAATAGTACAGGAGACCAGAGACCATTTTGTTAGTAACATCCTCCAAAAACTCTAACTGAAAGCAATAGTAAGTCATTAGATGGGGTCAGAGTAAGGGGTAAAGTAAAAAAGTCTAAATCAGGCTTTATGTGCATGTATGTGAATGCACGGATTGTGGTTAATAAGATTGGTGAACTACAGGCATAGGTCGACAAATGGAACTAAGATACTATTGCTATAACAGAGATCTGGCTCAAAGAAGGGCAGGACTGGGCGTTACATATTTCTGGATACAGGTGTTGAGAGCAGGAAAGGAAGAAAAATAGGGTGAGTGGTAGCATTGATTAAAGATGGCATTACAGTACTGGAGAGAGAGGATGTTCCAGAGGGGTCAAGGATGGAACTCTCTGGCTAGAGGTAAGGAATGGGAAAGGTGCAATAACATTGATCGGTGTAATATGTGGACCACCAACTAGTGGAAGGGATGTAGAGAAACAAATTTGCAAAGAAACTACAGAGAGGTGAAAGAACTATAGAACAATTATAATAGGGGACTTCAATTGTCCAAATATAGAATGGGACAAGAATAGTGCAAAGAGACAAGAGGGGTGTGAGTTCCTGGAGTGTGTTCAAGTTAAGTTTCTGCAGTATGTTTCTGGTCCAACAAGAGGGCAGGCACTGTTGGACCTGGTTCTGGGGAATGAGTTGGCCCAAGTGGATCAAATATCAGTGGAAGCACCTCTAGGGGACAGTGACTATTGTATCATAAGGACAAGGAACAATCCAGAGCAGGGAGAATTAATTGGGGGAAAGCCAACTTCGATGGGATGAGAATGCGTCTGAGTCGATTGAGTTGGAATCAAATCTTGGCAGAAAAGTCGGTGGCTGATCAATGGCTACTTTCAAAGAAAAAGTATTGCAGGCAATGCCAAGGTATATTCCCTTGAAGGGGTAAGATAGGAAAAAATAAATCCAAAGGGCCTGGATGATGAGAAAGATAGAGGTGAAGATGAAAAGGAAGAAATGCGCATACCTCAGGTGTCGGGTATAAAATACAATGGAGAATCAGGCTGAATATAGCGGACCAGAGGGGAAGTGAAAGACTAATAAGGAAAGCAAAACGAGAGCATGAGAAGAGACTGGCAGCTAACATAAAAGGTAATCCCAAGGTCTTCGAGAAGCATATAAATAATAAAAGGATGGTAAAAGAGTCTGGCTGATTAGGGGTAATAAAGGGGACTTACACAAGGAGGCAGGAGAAATTATGAAGGTATTACACGCGTACTTTGCATCTGTCTTTACAAAGAAGAAGATGCTAACTAGGGCGAGGTGAGAGATGAGGTAACTGGTCTACTCGAGGAATTTACAATTGAGAAGGCGGAGGTGTTAGAAAGGCTATCTTTACTTAAAATAGATAAGGCACCAGGACCGGATGAGCTGTATCCAAGGCCATTGAGGGAAGTGAGAGTGGAAATTGCAAGAGTGATAATCTCTCAGTCTTCCTTAGACACAGGGGTGGTGCCAGATCTGCGAATATTACACCCTTGTTTAAAAAGGAATGCAAGAGCAAAGCTGGCAACCACAGACCAGACAGTTTGACTTCAGTGGTCGGGAAATTTCTGGAAATTATTGTTTGGGACAAAATCAATAATCACTTAGACAAGTGCAGGATAATTAAGGAAAGCCAGCATGGATTCATCAAGGAGAAATCATGTTTAACCAACTTGCTGGAGTGTTTCGAGGAGGTAGCAGAGAAGGCTGATTAAGGCAACGCTGTTGATGTGGTGTATGTGGATTTTCAAAAGACATTTGATACTGCACCACCCAACAAACTTGTGAGCAGAATTCCTGCTCGTGGAATAAAAGGGTAAGTAGGCACTTGGATAAGAAGTTGGCTGAATGACAGGAAACAGAGTAGTGATAAATGGGTGTTTTTCAGATTGGTGGAAGGTTTGTAGTGGAGCTCCCCAGGAGTCAGTGTTGGAACCCTTGCCCTTCCTGATATGACCTAGACTGTGGTGTTCAGGACACGATTTCAAAATTTGCAGACGATACGAAGATTGGAAATGTTGTCAACTGTGGTGAGGATAGTCTTGAACTTCAAAGCGTCTTGACAAACAAGTAGCAGATGAAGTTCAATGCAGAGAAGTGCAAAATGACGCATTTGGCAGGAAGCATATGGTGAGCCAGCATAAAGTAAAGGGAGAAACTCTAAAGGAGGTGCAGTAACAGAGGATGTATATTACCTCAGTGTATATGTGCATAAGTCATTGAAGATGGCAGGGTATGTTGAGAGAGCAGTTAATAAAGCATATAGTATCTTGGGCTTTATTAATAGGGGCATTGAGGAAGGAGGTCATGCTAAACTTGTAGAAGACACTCGTTAGGCCTCATCTGTAGTACTGCATCCAGCTCGGTGTGTCATACTTGAGGAAGGATGTGAAGGCATTGGAGAGAGTACAGAGGAAATTCACAAGAATGACTCCAGAGATAAAGAACTGTAGCTATAAGGATAGGTTACAGAGGTTGGGACTCTTTTCATTGGAGAAAAGAAGGATGAGAGGACACTTGATAAAGATATTCAAGATCCTGAGGGGTATGGACAGGGTAAATAGCGAGAAACTGTTCTCACTCAAGGGAGCATCAAGAATTCGAGGGCATAGATTCAATATAATTGACAAAAGGAGTAAATGTGATGACAAAATATTTTTTACCCAGAGGGTGGTTGGAGTCTGGAACGAATTTCTTGAAAGGGTCGTGGAGGCAGGTTCAATTGAGGTATTCAAAAGGGAATTGGATTGCTTTCTAAGAAGAGAGAATATGTAAGGTTACGAGGATAAGGCAGGGGAGTGAGACTAGGTCGAATGCTCTTTCAATGAAGACTCGGACTGAATGGCCTCCTGCACAGTAAAGATTCTGTGATTAACCTAAAGGTGTATTACCAAAATATAGAAGTCAGACCAACACTTTCTCATATCTGTACCTTGTGGGTTATGTTAATATTGGTTAATGTGACTTTTTTTTCCTTATTGGCCCTGGGTTTTTCTGGATCTTCCAATATGGGCCTGTCATGTCTAGTCCTGATATCCCAGGCATCACGAGTGTGGACAAGTTTGATGGACTCGGCTGTTTCTTTTGTCATTTTCAGATGTTTGGAAACTGAAAGAGGGCTCATTTCAGTGAGTTGAAAAGTTGAATTGTAAATAAGACTCACAGGCAAAACAGTAAATAAGCCTTTCAAGGAGGCCAAGAGTTTGGATTTTAACAAACACATACTTCTGAGGGGGAAACGATGGGTTTCCAAAGTGAGGAGTTTGGGTGACTAAAGGGAATTGAGATTAAAATGAAGCAGAAAAAAATGGAATCTGATTAATCAGATTACAGAAAGTAATGAGGGGCAAAGAAATTGTGTTAGATGATTATTGGGTAATATAAAAGGGAATGCTAAAGTTTTATATAACCAGTAAAAAGCTAGCCAAATTTAGGATGGAGCTGATTAACAACTGAAAAGAAAACATTCTTGTGGAGGCTCAGGTACTTCTGTTAAGATTCCTGCTGTGGTTACCCCTGGACATGCCTGATCCCAGAGTGGAACCCAGTTTAATAGATCCTAACCTTTTATTTGTATGTTTAGATATGTGGCGAGTGGCTACTGAACAGAGTCACAGGAGTCAGCTGATGATCTTTTCACAAAAGAATAAAACATTTATTCAACAAGAAAAGATGAACTATATTACAATACTCCTTCACCCACAACTATACCTTTACAGATACATACAGATTTGTAAGGGTAACACAAGTTATAAAAACTATTTTATACTTTAATGTTCACAGTACATACACATTCCGTGTAAACCTATGGTGACCTGTGGTCAGCCACACCACACTCTGAAACCAAATGGCAGATGCCACCTCAGCCAGATGCTATGGATCTCTGCTCAACTCCCCCCAGACGCTTGTCACACCGCGGGCCAATTGGTCTCACTGAACTCCGTCTTTCACACAAGGGTTTCCAATCTCCACTCTCCAAGAACTTACTTTGGAATCTTCTCCCAAACTGACACTTTCTCTCAGATGCCTTCCGCAAGGGTTGACCTCCAGGGTTTCATACTCTCCTCCTGATGTTCCTCTCCTCTGTCTCACCACATGCATTCAAGCTGTCTTCCACGCACTCTTTCTCACTGACTCAGCTATCAACAGCACCACTGCTTTACATGCCCATTGCAAAGAGTTACAGATCTTCTGTTGTCTCTTTGGACCTTCTTGCTTCTTGCAAGCTGTTCTCACTTTAAATCTGCTTTCTACAGCTTTTGTCTTTTTAAATCTGAAGCTTGGAGCCTTTCTCTCTGCTCCTCACGCTTAACTTCACTTAACAGGACCTTTACCAGGTTCCTCTCCTTCCTTTGACTGGAATGACTGCTTTGGACTTTCTCCCCAACTCCCCTGGATCTTTGGGCTTTTCCTTAGCTTGGGATTGGCTATCTGTCCCCTTTCCAGGTTGCTTCTGTTTTACAGCTGTCTTCAAACCAACTGAACTGCAATATCTTCCAAATCAAAGTGCTGTTTCTCTTGTGTGTGTGTGTGTCTGTTGGAGAGGCCTGCCTCTCTGGCCCCCTATTGATAGGCAACAGTCCAATTCTTCTACCCTTGTTTGTTCATCTTTTCTTGAGGAGTCATAAAACTCATTAGAAATACAAGCACCTTTTAAAGTGAAACTAAAACTCCATTTGACCTTTCTTAACACACAGATACAGAAATACAAATCAACTTTAAAACTAAAACTCATTCCTAACCCCCACAAATATAAATATAACTTATTTAAACTCTATTGCCTAACCCTTAATATGTTACATCTGTCTTCACAAAAGAAGAGGATGTGCCCAATTGAGCCACTTAAAAGACTATTTAAGGACTACTCCCTGCATTCAAGGGCATTTTGCCCATATCCAGCAGGCAATGGCACTAAGTCATAATGCTCATTTGGAGAGCCAGTGCAGACATGATGGGATGAATGAACTCCTGTGTTGTTAAGATTCTGTGATTCTTTGAAAAATTCTGGCATTGGAGTCATAAATTAGTCACGAATAAATCCAATAAAGAATTCAGCCAAAACCTCTTAGGGAGTGGTTAGAATATGGGCCTTGCTACCACATAGAGTAATTGAGTTGAATAGAAAACATGCCTTTAAGCCAGATAAGTACATGTTGAAGAAAGAGTATTTTTAAAAATCCGTTCATGGGATGTGGGTGTTGCAGGCAAGGCCAGCATTTGTTGCCCATCCCTAATTGCCCTTGAACTAAGTGGCTTGCAAGATCACTTCAGAGGGCAGTGAAGAGTTAACCACATTGCTGAGGGTCTGAGGCCAAACCAGGTAAAGATGGCTGATTTCTTTCCCTAGAGGACATTAGGGAACCAGATGGGTTTTTATGACAGTCGACAATGGTGTCATGGTTACCATTACTGAGACTAGCTTTTAATTCCAGATTTATTAATTGATTTAAATTCCACTAGCTGCCGTGGTGAGATTTGAACCCATGTTCCTACAGTGTTGGCCTGGGCTTCTGGATTACTAGTCCAATGACATCACCGCTATGTCACCATCTCCCCTGAACTAGAAGAATATGCTGAGATGATGTGGAAAAATCAGTTGTCGACGGGTTGAGATTCGAATGGGAACTGGAACTGTTCCCAGTTGAGCTGCTCCTGGTTGAATTATTTCCACTTGAGGTGTCAAGCTGGTTCTAGTTGTGTCCAGTTAGCCTGGTTAAATTTACTGGCCTTGGTTGATCAACTGTTTTAAAGGAACACTTTGATGTGGGACTGGGTAGGGGGTGGGGCTTTGTTGACCGTGAGAGCAGAGGGTGGGTGTTTGGTAAGTGTTGGGAGGGGGTTGGGGAGTTGAGTGGGATGGGGGGCTCTTTTAGAACCATAGAAAGGTTACAGCACAGGAGGCCATTTGGCCCATCTCCATGCCAGCCCGAGGACACCCAGGTGCCCTTTCTAATCCCACCTTCCTTCACCTGGCCCATAGCCCTGCAGCTTACAGCACTTAAGGTGCAGATCCAGGTACTTTTTAAAAGAGTTTAGAGTTTCTGCCTCTACCACCAACTTGGCAGCGAATTCCAGACATCCACTATCCTCTGCGTAAAAAAAGTTTTTCCTCATGTCCCCCCGACACCTTCTGCCACTTATCTTGAATCTATGTCCCCTGGTTCTGGAATTCTCCACCAAGAGAAACAATTTTATCCTGTCCACTCTATCTATTCCCCTCATAATTTTGTACACCTCAATCAGGTCACCTCTCAGCCTTTGTTGTTCTAAGGAAAATAACCCCAACCTATCCAATCTCTCCTCGTAGCTACACTTTTCTAACCCTGGCAACATTCTTGTAAACCTCCTCTGCACTCTCTCCAGAGCTATTATGTCCTTCCTGTAATGTGGTGACCAGAACTGCACACAATACTCCAGTTGTGGCCTCACCAGTGTTTTATACAATTCCAACAATATATCCTTACTTTTATACTCTATACCTCTGCCACTGAAGGAGAGCATTCCATATGCCTTCTTTACAACCTTGTCTACTTGAACTGCTGCCTTCAGGGACCTGTGTACTTGTACGCCAAGATCTCTCACTTCATCTACTCCTCTTAGTATATTCCCATTTATTGTGTAATCCCTGTAACTGTTTGACCTCCCTAAATGTATGACCTCACACTTCTCTATGTTAAAATCCATCTGCCACTTTACCGCCCACTCCACCAACCCATCTATATCGTTTTGGAGATTATGGCTATCCTCTACAATATCCACTACTCAGCCAATCTTTGTGTCATCTGCAAATTTCCCAATCGTGCCCCCCCACGTTCACGTCCAAATCGTTAATATATAACACAAACAGCAAGGGTCCCAACACCCGAGCCCTGTGGAATACCACTTGAGTCAACTTTCCATTCGCAAGGGCATCCATCGACCATTACTCTTTGTTTCCTGTTACAAAGCCAACCTTTCATCCAGTTTGCCGCATTACCCTGAATCCCATGGGCTTTTACTTTCCTGACCAATCTGCCATGTGGGACCTTGTCAAATGCTTTGCTAAAATCCATGTACACAACATTCACTGCACTACCTTCATCAACCCTTCTTGTCACTTCCTCAAAGAATTCAATCAAATTTGAGAGGCAAGACCTTCCTTTAACAAATCCATGCTGACCATCCCTGACTAGTCCATGCTTTTCCACATGACAGTTAATCCTATCCCACTGGATTGATTCTACTAATTTGCTCACCATCGATGTAAGACTAACTGGCCTATAATTGTTTGGCATTCCCTTTGATCCTTTTTAAACAATGGAACTACGTTTGTATTTCTCCAGTCCTCCGGTACCTCCCCTGAATCTAGTGAAGATTGGAAAATCATCCTCAAAGCACCTACTATCTCCTCCCTGACTTCCTTCAGCAGCCTCGGAAACAATCCATCTGGCCCTGGTGACTTATCAACTTTCAAGGATTTCAACCCTTCGAGTACTTTCTCTCTCGTTATGACTATCCCATCCAATATCTCGCAGTGTTTCTCCTGGACTACTATATCTACATCCTCCCTTTCCTTTGTAAACACGGAGACAAAATATTCATTCAAAACCCTTCCCACAGGTTTTGACACACAAGTTTCCATCTTCATCTCTGATAGGTCCCACTTTTTCCTTAACTAACCTTTTAGCATTAATGCATTGGTAAAACATCTTTCTGTTATCTTTAACTTTACTTGCTAATCTTTTTTCATGCCCTCTCTTTATTTTCCTTATTTCCTGTTTTACTTCGTCCCTGCACTTCCTATATTCATCTAGGCCATCTGCAGCGCTTAGTTCTTTGTGCCTATCATACGTTTTCTTTTTCTGTTTGATCTTCCCCTGTATTCCTATAGACAACCAGGGGGGTCTAGATTTGGCAGCACCACTCTTATCTTTCTCGGGGCATGTCTACTTTGTATAATTAGGATCTCGCTTTTTAGTGCTTCCCACTGGTTTTTCACTGTTTTATCCTCCAGCAGTGCTGTCCAGTCCACCTCAGCCAAGTCCCTTCTCATTTCTGCAAAATTTGCCTTCCCCCAGTTCAAGACTTTTACTCCTGCCTTATCCTTTTCCATGGTAATGCTAATTCTAACTGAATTGTGATCACTGTCCCCGATATGGTCGCCAACTGTCACTTCACCCACTTGCCCTCCTTCGTTCACCAAGACTAGGCCTAGAATTGCATCTCCTCTCATCAGGTTTGTCATTAATTGGTTGAAAAAATTTTCCTGGACACACTGCATCAATTTTTCTCCCTCAGTGCCCCTTATATTGTTTAAATCCCGGTTGATATTAGGATAGTTGAAGTCTCCTACTATTATTGTCCTCTTGTTCTTACAAGCAGAAATTTGCCTACATATTTGTTCTTCTATCTCCATTTCACTATTTGGGGGTCTTTTGTATACTCCCAGTAGTGTGACTGCCCCTTTTTTATTTCTAAGCTCAATCCATAAAGCCTCGTTTGTTGACCCATTTAGTATATTAACCCTTCTTACAACTGGAATTGATTCTTTAACCATTGGTGCTGCCCTAATTTTAATTGAGACTCGGGGCAGGGGTTACAACTTAGCTTGAGACCTTCTGCTGGCCGACTCACTCAATTCCAGCTTCACTTGAATCACCCAAACTCAGCCTGCAGACTCCCAAAATCAGTCTCTACAGGCTGTCCTGGAAAATACAGGACACAAGGTGTCCCTTATGGGATAACCAATCAATCGATAACCCCTTAAAATGGGACAGCTAATCACTGTAATGACATCACCGATGATGTGTGCCAGGCGGATCAAATCCACGAGGGAAACTTGATCACGTGGTCACAACTGTTTTGCAATTTGTATTTTATTTCGAGATGGCGTGCCCTGAATTCTGAACTACTGAGACTACCACGACTTCAGAGGTTTTTAGAAAGCTAGATTAAACATTCATTAACAAAAGAAAAGATTTCAAGCCCATACATAGGTCTACAAATTACTATTATAATAACTCCTAAAACCCCTAATTAATCTGGCTCCCAGTTACACACCCGTTAAGGCAACAGTAAAAACCGATAGATTTAATCAGACCCAGGCAAAGCAACACAATACCTTGGACTGTCAAATTCAAAGTGAGTTTTCTCAGCTTCCGTTTCTGTAGACAGCAATTTGATGCACAGAGGCTGGAGGCTTTTCACATTTGTGTTAGATCTTAGAATGCCTTCTCCTCTTACACATAGCCTTCTCTCCTTTATTCGTGTTTTCCATTTTTAATGCAAATTCCATTGTTCTGATATGTCTTTGGAACTTTACCTTTCCCATAATACAAATCTGTTCATAGTACTAATTTTATCAGTAATCTTTGGGAAAAATAAACACACTGTTTGGCTTAGCTTCTTCTGGCTAGGTGTAACATCCTACGATCTCTTTGAAATTTAAACTAACCTAATTTATCTAAAAATGCAAATTTTCCATACACCTCACATTCTCAAACTTCAGCCATGTTTATGGATTTAGTATTTCAAATATAGCTGCTTGTTGATGACTCAAAGCCTCCAGACCAGATGTCTCCAATTCAATTAAATCCCAAACACACACACACACACACACACACACAGAAACTACCCAAACCCCACTATTAACTCACTTTTACAATAAATCACAATAATAAAATGAGAATTATTATATTTTCATGACAGTCACTCTGCAGCTAGGTATTCAAGACTTGCAAAAGGGAAAATTTAGAAAATTAATTCACTCCATTCATATAAATACCACTAATAAATGAAAAAAATAACTACCAGTAATGTGTCTGTGCTGTCGTGAAATATAACTTGACTGGACTGCACTGTCAGTTTCAAATTTTATATGATGACCAGGGAAATGACACTGAGAAAATTATTAGAACTAAAGCCTGATAGGTCCCCAGGACCTGATGGCCTGCATCCTAGGGTCTGAAAAGAAGCGGCTGCTGAGATAGCAGATGCATTGGTTGTAATTTTCCAAAATTCCCTAGATTCTGGAAAGGTCCCTCAGATTGAAAAATAGTGAATGTAACTCCCTTATTCAAGAAAGGAGGGAGACGGGAAACTGCATAGGACGTAGGAACATAGGAGCAGGAGTAGGCCATTTAGCCATCGAGCCTTCTCCACTATTTAAACTATCAAGTCTGATCATCTACCTTTATGCCACTTGTCCCCACAATCCCCCTATCCCTTGATGTCATTAATATCCGGATATCAATTGATTTCCATCTTGACAATGATTGAACTTCCACAGCCCTCTGTGTAGAGTATTCCAAAGATTCATCGCCTTTTGAGTGAAGAGGTTCCTGCTCATCTCAATCTTAAATGGCCTTCCCCCTATTCTGAGACCGTGTCCCCTGGTTCTAGACTCACCATCTACCCTGTCATTCCCTTTTAAGAATTTTGTAAGTTTCAATGAGATTGCCTCTCATTCTTTGAAACTCCAGAATATACAGACCATATACAGGCATCCTCAATCTCTCCTCCTAAGACAATCCTGCCATCCCAGGGATTAGTCTGGTGAATCTTGGTTGCATCCCCTCTATGGCAAGTATATCCTTCCTTAGATAAGGAGACCAAAACTGTAAAACTCCAGATATAATCTCACCAAGGCTCTATAAAATTGTAGCAAGATATCTTTGCTCCTGTACACAAATCCCCTTCTGATGAAGGCCAACATACCATTTGCCTTGCTAATTGCTTGCTGCACCTGCATGCTAACTTTTAGTGACTCATGAACAAGGACACCCAGGTCCCTTTGACCATCAACATTTCTCAACTTCTCACCATTGAAGAAACACTCTGCCTTTCTGTTTCTTCTACCAAAGTGAATAACTTCACACTTATTCACATTATATTCCATCTGTTATGTTCTTGCCCACTCACTTTGCCTGTCCAAGTCCCCTTGAAGGGTCCTTGCATCCTCCTCACATCCTCCTCACAACTTACATTCCCACTTAGTGTTGTGTCATCAGCAAATTTGGAAATATTGCATTTGGTCCCCACGTCCAAATCATTTACATAGATTTTGAACAGCTGTGGCCTCAACACTGATCCTTGTGGTAGCCCACTAGTGACATGCTGCCATCCTGGGAATGACCCGTTTATTCCTATTCTTTGTTCTCTGTTAACCATTTCTCGGTTCATGCATGTATTTCACCCCAGTCCCAAATACTCTAATTTTGTTTATTAACTTCCTGTGTGGGGCTTTATTGCAGGCCTGAAAATCCACATCCTCCTTTATCTATGCTACAAGTAACATCCTCAAAAAACTCCAACAGGTTTGTCAAACATGATTTCCTTTTCATAAATCCATGTTGACTCTGCCCAATCACAGAATCTCAGTGCAGAAGAGGCCCTTCGGCCCATCGAGTCTGCACTGACACGTGAGAAACACCTGACCTACCTACCTCATCCCATTTACCAGCACTTGGCCCATATCCTTGAATGTTATGATGTGCCAAGTGCTCATCCAGGTACTTTTGAAAGGATGTGAGGCAACCCGCCTCCACCACCCTCCCAGGCAGCGCATTCCAGACCGTCACCACCCTCTGTTTAAAAAAGTTTTTCCTCACATCCCCCCTGAACCTCCTGCCCCTCACCTTGAACTTGTGCCGCCTCGTGACTGACCCTTCAATGAAGGGGAACAGCTGCTCCCTATCCACCCTGTCCATGCCCCTCATAATCTTGTACACCTCGATCAGGTCACCCCTCAGTCTTCTCTGCTCCAACGAAAACAACCCAAGGTTATCCAACCTCTCCGCATAACTTAAATGTTTCATCCCAGGCAACATCCTGGTGAATCTCCTCTGCACCCTCTCCAGTGCAATCATATCCTTCCTATAATGTGGTGACCAGAACTGCACAGAGTACTCCCGCTGTGGCCTCACCAAGGTTCTATACAACTCCAACATGACCTCCCTACTTTTGTAATCTATGCCTCGATTGATAAAGGCAAGTGTCCCATATGCCTTTTTCGCCACCTCACTAACATGCCCCTCTGCCTTCAGAGATCTATGGACACACAGGCCTAGGTCCTTCTGTTCCTCAGAACTTCCTCGTGTCATGCCGTTCATTGAATACTTCCTTGTCAAATTACTCCATCCAAAGTGTATCACCTCACACTTTTCACGGTTAAATTCCATCTGCCACTTGTCTGTCCATTTGACCATCCCATCTATATCTTCCTGTAGCCCAAGACACTCAACCTCACTGTTAACCACCCGGCCAATCTTTGTGCCATCCGCAAACTTACTAATCCTACCCCCCACATAGTCATCTCATGTTGTTTATATAAATGACGAATAATAGGGGAAGCAGCACAGATCCCTGTGGTACGCCACTGGACACTGGCTTCCAGTCACTAAAGTATCCTTCTGTCATCACCTTCTGCCTCCTACAACTAAGCCAATTTTGAACCCACCTTATCATGTTACCCTGTATCCCATGTGCATTTGCCTTCTTTATAAGCCTCCCATGTAGGACCTTGTCAAAGGCTTTGCTGAAATCCATATAAACCATATCAACTGCACTACCTTCATCTACACACCCGGTCACCTCCTCAAAAAATTCAATCAAATTTGTTAGGCATGACCTCCCTCTGACAAAACCATTCTGACTATCCCTGATCAAGCCTAGCCACTCCAAGTGGAGATAGATTCTCTCCTTCAGAATTTTCTCCAATAGTTTCCCTACCACTGACGTGAGGCTCACTGGCCTGTAATTCCCTGGCTTATCTCTACAACCCTTCTTAAATAGTGGAACCACATTAGCTCTTCTCCAGTCCTCTGGCACCTCACCCATGGTGAGAGAGGAATTAAAAATTTGGGTCAGAGCCCCTGTGATCTCCTCCTTTGCCTACCTCAGCAGTCTGGAACACACATCATCCGGACCGAGAGATTTGTCCACTTTTAAGCCTGCCAGCACCTCCAATACCTTGTCACTCCCTATATCAATTTGCTTAAGAATCTCGCAGTCTCTCTCCCCGAATTCCATACCTTCATCCTCATTCTCTTGGGTGAAGACGGATGTGAAGTATTCATTCAACACTCTACCGATGTCCTCTGGCTCCACCCATAGATTGCCCCCTTGGTCCCTTATGGGCCCTACTCTTTTCCTGGTTATCCTCTTCCCATTGATATACTCATTGAATATCTTGGGATTTTCCCTACTTTTACCAGCCAAAGCTTTCTCATATCCCCTCTTTGCTCTCCTAATTGCTTTCTTAAGCTCCACCCTCCACTTTCTGTACTCCACTAATGCCTCCGCTGATTTGCTCCACTTGTACCTGCTAAAAGCCTCTCTTTTCCTTCTCATCATATCCTGAATATCTCTGATCAGCCATGGATTTCTGGGCTTGTTACACCCTCCTATCACCCTGGAGGGAACATGTTGAGCCTGTACCCTCCCCATTTCTTTTATGAATGCCCCCCCACTGCTCCTCTGAAGATTTCCCCGCAAGTAGCTGTTCCCAGTCTACCTTGGCCAGATCCTGCCTTATTTTACTAAAATCCGCTCTCCTCCAATCCAAAACATTTTTTTGCAACTTGTCTATTTCTTTGTCCATAACGAGCTTAAACTCTACCATGTTGTGGTCGCTATCACTAAAATGCTGCCCCACCACCACCTCAGCCACCTGTCCGGCTTCATTCCCCAGAATTAGGTCCAGCACTGCACCATCCCTTGTTGGACCCTCTACGTATTGACTTAAAAAGTTCTCCTGTACACATTTCAAGAAATCCACTCCATCCAAGCCCTTAACACTATGTCTATCCCAATTAATGTTGGGAAAGTTGAAATCACCTAATATAATTACCCTATTGTTATTGTTTTTACACACCTCCACAAATTGTGCACATATTTGCTCCTCAATTTTCCGCTGACTATCTGGGGGTCTATAATAAACACCTAACAATGTAGCTGCCCCTTTTTTTATTCCTAAGATCTACCCACAAAACGTCATCCAAGATATTATCTCTCCTTACTGCTCTCCTTACTCCTAACTGACTCCTTAACTAATAATACAACGCCTCCTCCTCTTTTACCCCCTCCCCTGTCTCGCCTGAAGATTCTATATCCCAGAATGTTGAGTTGCCAATCCTGCCCCTCCCTCAATCATGTCCCAGTGATGACTACTATATCACAATTCCACGTGTCAATCTTCACCCTTAACTCATCCGTTTTACCTGTAATACTCCTGGCATTAAAGTAGAGGCCATCCAGCCTTGCCTTACTCCCTTGAAGCTTAATGCAGCTGTACTCCCTCTGACTTGATTGTTTTACTGTATTATAATGTGTCCCTACTCTGCTAACATTCTGTGTCCCCTCCCCCTGCCGAATTAGTTTAAACACCTCCCAACAGCACTAGCAAACCCGCCCGGAAGGATGTTCGTCCCGCTCTGGTTCAGATATAGACCATCCCGCTTGTACAGGTCCCACCTTCCCCAGAAACGGTCTCAGTGGTCCAGGAATCTAAAACCCTCCCTCCTGCACCAACACTTAAGCCACATATTCATCTGCACTATTCTCCTATTTCTGAGCTCGCTAGCACGTGGCACCGGGAGTAATCCAGAGATTACAACCCGAGAGGTATTGCTTTTTAGTCTACTGCCTAACTCCCTGAATTCTTGATGCAAGGCCTCATCCCTCTTTCTACCTATGTCATTGGTACCAATATGTACTATGACCTCTGTCTTATCACCCTCCCCTTTTAGGATGCCCTGCAGCCGTTCAGTGACACCCTGGACCCTGGCACCAGGGAGGCAACACACCATCCTGGAGTCACGTTGATGGCCACAGTAGCGCCTATCTGTTCCCCTGACTATAGAATCCCCTATTACTATTGCTCTTCCTCTCTTCCTCCCCTCCTGTACAGACAGGCTGCTTGTGGTGCCAGAAGTTTGGCTCTGTCCGCACTCCCTGGAGGAACCAGTGCCCTCATCAGCCTCCAAAATGGAATACCGATTTGCGAGCAGGACCCGAGGGGACTCCTGAACTACTTGCCTGTTTCTCTTGGACTGCCTGATGGTCACCCATTCTCTTCCTTCCTCAAGTCCCTTCAGCTGCAGTGTGACCACCTCTCTAAACCTGCTATCCACGATGCTCTCAGACTCGCGGATGCTCCACAGTGTCCCCAGCGCCATTCCAGCTCTGAAACCCGAGCTTCCAGGAGCTGCAGCTGGACACACTTCCTGCACACATGCTGGTCCTGGGTACTGGAAATGTTCCCGGCTTCCCACTGGGAACATTTAATTATTTCCCAAGTGTGCAGCTATCACATCCTTTATAATAGATTCAGAACACCTTCGGTCTGTCCGCAAGCATGACCCAGACCTCCCTGTCGCTTGCCATTTTAACACTCCACCCTGCTCTCATGCCCACATGTCTGTCCTTGGCTTGCTGCATTGTTCCAGTGAAGCTCAACGCAAACTGGAGGAACAGCACCTCATCTTCCGACTAGGCACTTTACAGCCTTCTGGACTGAATATTGAGTTCAACAATTTTAGATCATGAGCTCGCTCCTCCATCCCCACCCCCTTTCCGATTTTCCCCCTCCTTTTTGTTTTTTTCCAATAATTTATATAGATTTTTCTTTTCCCACCTATTTCCATTATTTTTAAATGTATTTCCATCCATTGTTTTATCCCTACCTTTTAGCCTTTTTCGATTCCTTCACCCCACCCCACCCCCACTAGGGCTATCTGTAACTTGCTTGTCCTGCTTTCTACCCTTAATTAGCACATTCCTTAGATAATATCACCACCTTCAACACCTCTTTGTCCTTTTGTCTGTGACATCTTTTAGTTATCTCCACCTATCACTGGCCCTCTACCTAGCTCTTCTTGTCCCAACCACCACCACCCCCCAACCTTAAACCAGCTTATATTTCGCCCCTTCTCTATTTTTAATTAGTTCTGTTGAAGAGTCATGCGGACTCGAAACTTCAACTGTGCTCCTCTCCACTGTTGCTGCCAGACCTGCTGAGTTTTTCCAGGTATCTTTGTTTTTGTTTTTGTCTAACATTTTCCCTACTACTGATGTCAAAGTAACAGGTCTGTTGCTCTCCATTTTCTTTCTCTCTCCCTTTTTAAATAGTGAGATTACATTTGCTACGTTCCAGTCTACAGAAACCTCCCCAGAATCTATAGTTTTGAAAGATAACCACCAATGCATCCACTATATCTATAGCCACCTCCTTCAACACTTTGGGATGTAGCTCATCAGATCCAGGGGATTTATCAACGTTCAATCCAATTAATTTTTAGTGTTACCTCTTTATTAATGCTAATTTCTTACAGTTCCTCATTTTCACAAATCCCTTGGTTCCCCAGTATCTCTAGGAGATTTTCTGTATCTTCCTCCGTGAAGACAGACAAAAAGTAATTGTTTAGTTTCTCCTATTACCCTATTCTCCATTATAAATTCTCCTGTCTCCACCTGTAATGGATCCACATTTGTCCTTGCTAATCTTCCCCTCTTCATATACCTAAAGAAGCTTTTACAGTCCATCTTTATGTTTCTCGCTAGCTTGTATTCATATTCTCTTTTCCCTTTTTTAATCAGTTTCTTGGTCCTCCTTTGCTTGATTCTAAATTGCTCCCAATCCTCGGGCTTACCACTTTTTCTGGCAACACTATCAATCACTTCTTTTGATCTAATGAAATCTTTAACTACTTTTGTTAGCCACGGTTGATTCACCCTATACCACTTTGCCTAACATCTATCATAGGGAAAATGCTAGAATCTATTATTAAGTGATGAGGATAGTCTTGAACCTCAAAAGGACATAGACATATTGGAGGTGGATTGGGCAGACAAGTGGCAGATGATGTTCAGTGCAGAGAAGTGTGGGGTGATTCATTTTGTCAGGGAGAATGTGGAGAGACAGTATAAAATAAAGGGAGAAATTCTAAAGGAGGTGCAGGAACAAAGGGATCTTGGTGTATATGTGCATAAGTTATCGAAGATGGCAGGACATGTTGAGAGGGCAGTTAATAAAGCATATGGTGTCTTAGGCTTTATCAATAGGGGCATTAAGTACAAGAGTAAGGAGGTAATGTTAAACTTGTATAAGAAGCTAGTTAGGCCTCATCTGGAACATTGTGTCCTGTTGGGACGTGAAGGCATTGGAGAGAATCAAGAGGAGATTCACAAGAATGATTCCAGGGATAAACAACTAGCTACGAAGATAGATTGGAGAGGTTGGGTCTGTTTTCCTTGGAGAATCCTGAGGGGTATGGACAGGGTAAGTCGTGAGAAACTGTTTCCATTCAAGAGTACTTCTAGAACTGGAGGGCACAGATTCAAAATAATAGGCAAAAGGATGTGAGGAAAATTTTTTTCACTCAAAGGGTGGTTGGAATCTGGAACAAGCTTCCTGAAAGGGTGGTGGAGGCAGGTTCAATCGAGGTATTCAAAAGGGAATTGGATTGCTACCTGAAAAGAGAGAATATGCAATGTTACGGGGATAAGGCAAGTGAGTGGGATTAGGTAGAGTGCTTTTTCTGCGAGCCAGTGCAAACTCGATGGGCCGAATGGTCACCTTCTGCACTGTAAAGATTCTGTGATTTTGTTATCGCATGGCGCTTAGAAAATCTGAATGCAATCAGGCAGAGTCGTCACAGTTATTTGTAAAAGAATACATGTTTGGCTAATTTATTACTGTTCTTTGAGGAAATAACAAGCAACGGGGATAATGGGGAACTTGTAAATGTGGTGTACTTGGATTTCCAAAAAGCATTTAATAAAATGCCACATCAAATGTTATTATAGAAAATAAGAGCTCATGTTGTAGTGGATAACATATTGGCATGGATAGAGTATTGGTTAGCTAACTGGGAGCAGAGAGTAGGGATAATTGGCTCATTTTTGGGTTGACATGCTGTAGCTCGTGGATTGCCACAGGGATCAGCGATGGGGCCTCAACAATTTACAATCTATATCAATGACTTTGATGGAGGGACCAAAAGTATGATTTGCTAAATTTGCTGATGGCACAAAGATAGGTAGGAGAGTAAGTTGTTAAGAGGACATAAGGGGCGAAATTTTCCCAAAGTGAAACTCAATGCGGTGTCGGGCAGTTTCAGCAGTGTCCAGCTGTCCGTAATGTCGGCAACTCGCGCCCGATTCTGTGCTTGGAGCCTTGTTAATTATGCAGAGGCGCGTTTCACTCTGAATCACCTGGGAGCTGATTCATCCGCCTGCCGTCATCTGGCGGGTGCGAAGGTCCAGGTGCCATATTTGAACGCCAGTCCAACACACAACCTCAATCTCTCCAGCCCACTAGAGATGTCTGCAGCCCATAAGAGAAAGGCTGAGAGCCTCAGCACAAAATCTGCACCCTGCTCCAGGCATTGGTCAGAGGGGTGTACAGAGGTTCTACCCCACGGATGGCTGCAGGAAGCACAGCAGCCCCTACCCTCAGGCCTGGGACACCGTAGTGGAGCAGGTCAGCATGGCTGACACCCGCAGCTGTAATGCCATCCAGTGCAGGAAGAGGATGAATGATCTCACCCACTCCACCAGGGTAAGTCATCCTTCAACAGCCTCCAATATCAAGCTCTTATCAAGGCATCATGCACTCAAAGGGCTACTCTCTTCAGGGGTTTCATGCAGCCATTAGCGGCGGACACATTCGCTCACTGAAACTTTCACGTCACCATCTTCCTATCTGTCAAGTTGTTCACACTCCATCCTCTGGCCCTTCTGGGGAGGGGTCACCACAAACAGTGGGTATAAATCTCGCCCAACCTCTACTCCGACCCTTCTCATCACATTCTTGCTCCTTCACACAGGCCAAGCTAGCACATGATAGGCACGAGATAGCACACACTGGGGGAGGGCCGTCCAACATCCTCTCTCTCAGTGAATTCGAGGAGGCTGCAGCCGAGCTGGCTGGGGACAATAGGGATTACTCCCATGGGTAGGGGAGATCAGCCTCTCCAACCAACCTAGTACGGTTCGCAGTTCCATCATCTTATCAAATCCTGACATTCACAGTGAATCACATGCAGTCTTATGTAGCACTCGGTCCGAGTCAGATGATGAGCCTTCGGAAGCGGCCGCCAAATCTATGCTGGAGTTGCAATGACAGGCGGTGGAACATTAGGCAGAGATTCGGCAGTCACTCAGCAGCCTAGAGTGAATGATGGAGGAGTCCGTCCGTGTTCTGTCTCATGTTGTGGCTCCGACATTCGAGCGCCTCGAGGTCACCATAAGAAGGCTGGCAACCACCATGGAGACCTTGGTCCAGCAGGCCCTGAGGGATTTGTGCTCGGCCCTGCACCCCATGGCCACGCTCCCTGGTGGGCACTATCAGGATGTCAGCAACGAGGCACCTTGGCCTCCCTCTGGGTGCACTATCCCCTGCAGGAGTCAGGGCGGGGCCCTCGGACACCCACAGGGAAGATGAGTGTCAGCCGGACACCCCAGGGCACCTCAGGTCACTCCAAAAATGTGCAGCCGCTCACATCCACCTCTGCCTGTGACCCCATCCACTTGAGCTTTTCAGGCCACCCAGGGTGCTTTTGCCCCTGAGCAGGTGGCCCTTATCAGGCCTCGGGCCACCAGAGGACGTCCGCCAAGGGCATCACAGACATCGGGATGCAGCAGTCAGCAGGCTGCCTCCACCTCTGCTGTGGATGTCGGGGCTGCACCCAGGCAAAAGAGTTATGAGAGTTATGAAAGTTAAGAAAAATTGGCGTCACTTTTGGGTCACGGGTGTGTTAGACATGGAACTAAATTTCACTTTTGTTAATACATTTGATAGTTATGTGAATGTTCCTGTCAACTGAAGGCATTGTGATTTTGTACTTTGGAGTACTCTTATTTCGAGGTTCAGCCTTCCTCCCACTCAGTGATATTGTCCCACTGAGATTCGCATTCCTGTGATGTCAGGGAGATGTGTTTAAATCTTTATTTGAAGTGTGTGATGTAAGCATTTCTAACCTTCCTTCCTCAAGGAACACCATTGAGTGAGGGCAGCTCATCAGCATTGGTATTCTAGCGCCATTTGTGTCTCCTCAGTGATAGTGGCAAAAGAAAAAACATGCACAGGAGGGGGAGATCCCTAGGCATGCCCACATCTCATCGCAGCAGTGTTTGCATCATTAGATGATGGCGAAGGCTTCAAGTCTTCTCTCGCATCGCTCTTGTTCCTATGTGGGCTCTCAGTTCCCAGAGTGAGCTCACTCACAGGGCTCCACAGACCAAAGCGAAGATCTTGGCCTGGAGATTCATGCGGCAATTGTGAATGTGCGACTCATTCTCACTGCAAGTGGGTGGACATCCCCTGAATTGAAAGAAGGTGGCATTGAGGGCTAGGAGAGATGTGGCCATATTCCCTCACTTGACTTTACTCTTCCTGGAACCTGTTAGTGATGAACCTGTCAGTGATTAACATATCACTGGCACGTCTCCCACGTCTTCCTCCATAGTGTGATCGTGCACTTACTGACCCTGAGCAGCTTCGTGAGGTTCCTGGGGGTTCTGGATCTTTGTTCTCCGGTGAGCTCTCACCCTCCTCCAGTTCATCCTCTGACATGGGGTCACCTCTTTACATAGCCAGGTTGTGAAGGGCACAACAAACTGCCTTGATGCGGGAAATCCTGCTGGATGTGTATTGAAGTGAACCACCTGAGCGGTCCAAGCATCTGAAGCGCATCTTCAGAAGCCCTATGGCCTGCTGTATAAGGGAGCGTGTGGATCTGTGAGCAGTGTTGTACCTCTCCTCGGAACAACTCTGAGGGCGATGCACCGGTGTCATCAGCCAGTGTTTCAGTGGGTTCCCTTATCCCCAAGCAGCCATCCCTGCAGACGTAATGGCCCCTTGAAAATCTCAGGCGCCTGGGAGTGACTCAGGATGTCGGAGTCATGGCAACTCCTCAGGTACCGTGCACTAATGGTACAGTATGTGCTTCTGGTGATCACACACCAGTTGTACATTGATGGAATGATAGCCCTTGCGGTTTATAAACATTAAGAACTGCTGCCAAGGAGCCCGTATAGCCACATATAGTCTATTGCACCCTACACTCTTGGGAAGCCTGTGATGGCGGTGAAACTGGTGAATCTTGCAGCCTGGCTATCTTCATCCATAGCAAACCGGACATAATAGTGAACCTTTCTGTCAAGGGCATCTGTGACCTCGTTCATGCATTGATGTCTTTCGCACTGAGAGATGCCGCACAGGTTGGCTATTGATCCTTGGAAAGGACCAGAGGCCAAGAAATTTAGCACTACAGTCACCATCAAAGCCACTGGCAGGGGATACCCTCCAACTCCATGTGGCATCAGGTCGTCACGAAGAATGTGACGTACGTGATGTACCAGGACTCAGGACACGGCATTGCCTCTCACTCGTTTGTATGTAGGAGGCTCTTCTACGATAAACCCGAGGTCTGACGCGTCGCCCCCATTGTCTCTGTGTCTCCTCCTGTTCATGCTCTGGCTCTACTTGACCACGTCCCTCCTGCTGGAGCTGCGCGCGGAGTCGCCTCTCCCTCCTTCATCTCCTCCATTGCATTAGGACCTGATAAAGGAACATTGAGCCATGGATCCATATTTGCTTTTGCCTTCTCTCTGAAAGGAAACATTAAAGACATTAATGATTCAAGGGGCAAGAAAGCAAAGTTCAGAGAATGACATGTTTGAAGACTGTAAGGGTCCATAGTTTTTCCTGCCCTACTTGTGTGGTGACCAAGATGGCACCGCAGATATGTAACATCTTGAGCCCTACATGGGATGCTAAAGTTTCAGTGAGATGATTGACCCAACCTAGCTCTGTGCTCTAATCTCTGATGTGGCATATTAATGACGAATCAGTTGCTCATGGTCATTGAGTGAATAGCCTTTGGCCCATTATGAGTGTCACATCTGGTAAACACGTGACAGGCCTTCGTTGATGGAATGCCATATATGATACAGCTGTGTATCCGTCACTATTGCCAGCACTCCCAAATTCTAAATTTCTGAGAGTTACTCTTGAGATGCAGTGACCGTGATGTGAAGCCACTGAGTTCGGAGTAGCCTTTTAACAGTGTTAATGAAGCCTTTGGCTTTCAGTGGCTTTCATCGCAAGGAGGTCTTCCTCCTTTCTAAGCAGACTCCTGCTCACTCCCACGGCAACAAGAGGTTAGAGGGTGACCGCAGAAAGGCCTCCCTCGTGTTCACCCTTCCCCCTGACTGCCATTCTACAGCCTTCCCTTTCCGTTGACCCCCTCATGTTTGTCAGCTCAGGAGTGGGCTGTGAGACCCCTTGTCTCACAGCCCACCCCTGGTTGAAGTGCTAATCTCAAAGTGGAGGCCTGTATGAGTTCCACAGCACAGTGGTGTTCCTCGGAACAATGAAAGCAAAGAGAAGGTTAAGCCCAACCCTACAACTCCTGCAGAGTGGCGTTCGTCACAACGAGACCAGTGCAGTGCTATGGCAGATATGTTCTGCTCACCTCAAAGTTCCCAGTAAATTGAGCTCCGACTTGTGCACGCCTCCCCTTTTCAAGCGGGTTTGACGCCAACGTAATTTCCTGCTGGTGTGACGGAAGATTGGAAGGCGTGTCAAGATTCCGGCGAGCAGCTGTTTTAATGAGCATTCATGATATGCTAATGAATGCAAGTGGTGTTCACACCACTAGTTGGCAGGATAACCGACCCACCATGAAAACACCGTCTGGAGAATTGCAACCTGTTTTTACGACAGCAGTTTTCCGATTATTTTGCATCCCGCTGGATTCTCTGCTCCCGCCCACCGTGAAATCTGCCACGGGCGGGATGAGAGAATTCTGCCCAAGGAGTCTGCAAAGTTATATAGATAGGTTAAGTGAATGGGCAAAAATTTGGCAGATGGGGTATCATGTGGCAAACTCCCTCAGGACAAGCAGCAGCCTCAGTAGTGGCTGCCTTGTGTATCTAAATGAGTCCCCCATATCTGACCCAGCTTCATTCCTGCCCCAGATAGCTTTAATTGGACAGGAAATCCATCTCCATGTTAATTAAGGGCTCACTCCCACAAAAATCCGAACTTTGGTCAGTTTCCAGCTGTAACAGGGAAACAGAGCGACACCTGTTTCCTGCCTCCGTGGTGAAAGGACATTAATATAGACCTAGAAAAGCAGTGGTTCTAATATTGACCACTGGGAAGCCCCACTATAAACCTTACTCCAGTCCAAATGTTCACCACTACTTTGTTTTCTTTCACTGTCAATTTTTTTTATCCATGCTGCCACTGCTCCTTTTGTTCCAAGGGCTTCAGCTTTACTGACAAGCCTGTTCTGTGACGTTTGATCAAACACCTTTTAGAAGTCCATGGACACTACATCAGCTGCATAACCCTAATCAAAAACTCAAACAAATTAGTTAAAACATGATTTTTCCTTAAATCTGTGCTGGCTTTCCTTAATGAATCCACATTCAGTCAATTGAGTGATAACTTTGTAGATTCTCGTTTCTAAAAGCTTTCGCACCACAGAGGTAAAACTGACTGACCTGTAATTGCTGGGTTTATCCTTACAGCTGTTTTTGAACAAAGGTGTAACAGTTATAATTCTCCAGTCCTCTTGCACCACCCCTTTATCTAAGCAGGATTGGAAGATTATGATAAGTGTTCCACAATTCCACTTCCCTCATGAACCTCAAATGCCTTTCATCCGTTCCTGATGATCTATCAACTTTAAATACAGCTAGCCTTTCTAATTCTTGCTCCTTTTCAATTTTGGCCCACCAGTATCTCAGCTACCTAACAGCACTCTGGGTGCACCTACACCACACAAGACTGCAGTGGCTCAAGAAGGTGACTCACTGCTGGAGCAATTAGGGATGCTGACCTTGTCAGCAATACTTACATCCCATGAACAATTTTTTAAAAATAGTACCTACCTTGTAACCAGGAATATTTGGTGTCCAGATATCGACAAGTAAAATCAAGGAAAACCCAAAGATGTTTTACTTGGACTACATATGACATGGAGCACAGAAACAGGTAATTCGGCCCACAAGTCCATGCCAGCATTTATACTGCACTCGAGCCTACTCCCATCTTTTCTCATCTAATTGTACCATTGTACCCATCTGTTCCCCTTTGCTCTCACATGCTTGTATAGTTTCCCCTTAATTGCACCTACACTGTTCTCTTCAACCACTCCCTGTGGTAGCAAGTTCCACATTCTTACTTCTCTTGGTGAAGAAGTTTCTTCTGAATTCTTTATTGGATTTCTTGGCAATTGTCTTATATTGATGGCCTTTGGTTATGTTCTTCTCCGTGAAAGGAAACATTCTCTGTACGCACTCTAACAAAATCTTTCATAATTTTGAAGACCATGTCACCCCTCAGCCTTAGTTTTTCATGAGAAGAGATCCAGCATGTTAACCCCTTCCTGATGTGTATACCCATGCATTTCTGGTTTCTTGCTTGTAAATGCTTTCTGCACCCTCTCCTGTGCCTCTATACCAATTTTACAATATGGTGTGCAGAACTGCATGTCGTATTCTCAAGTGTACTCTAAGGTCAATGTTGGTTTAGCATAACTTCCTTACTCTTTATGGGAAAAATGGTATAAAATCTAGTGTTTGGTTTGATATTTTTATGGCCATGCTTTACTGTGGTGAAAATACAGTGTTTGATGTATTTGTACTCTGGGATCTCTGTTTCTCCACCCCACCTTGACTTGCACCTTCTAAGTAATAAGTGACCTCACTATTCTTCCTACCAAAATGTACTACCTCACATTTCTGTTTTGAACTTTCTGGCCAATTATTTGTTCATTCTGCAAGTTGATTAATGTTCTCCTGTAATTTGTTGCCATTTACTTCAGTATTGACTATTATTCACCCCCATATGGTGTCATCTGCAAATTTAGAAATTGTGTTTTTGATTCCAAAGTCCAAATTGTCAATGCAAATTTTGAACAGCAGTGGTCCCAGCACTGATCCTTGTGGAACACCATTTCCCTTCTTACACCACTCTGATTAACTGTTCTTTATTCCCACGGTCTGCTTTCTGTCTTGAAGTCAGCCAGCAATCCGTTCTGCCACTTGTCCCCTGACTCCACATTTTCTGACCATATAATTTTATTATGGGGCACCTTATTGAAGCCTTTTGAAAATCCAACTAAGGAAGAGTAGGTTCTGTTACACACCAAAAAGGTAACGTGTGCGGAAGATGTGGGCATGTTTCTTAATGAATACTTTGCACTTGTCTTCACAAAAGAGGAGAATGAAAAAGACGTTGTTCATCCTGTCCATTATCTCACACTCCTCAGTAACTACAAAGTGGAAAAGGAAATGTTAAGGGATTTAGCATCTAGTAGATAAATCTAGGATGTAAAGAGAACCTAGGGAAGAAATAGTAGAGGCTTTGACCATTATTTCCCAGACCCTCTCGGTATAGGTGTGGTGTTGGAAGAGTAAACGATGAGCAATGTTATGTACTTGTTTTGAAAGAGGAATAGATCAAGGGTAACAGGCCAGTCAGCCTAGCTCAGTGAAGGGACCATTATTGGAAAAATTTCTGAGGCACAGCAATAACTGAAAGGCATGAATTAATCAAGTACAGTAAGCTTAGATTTGTTAAGAGGAGGCTGTGTCCGACTAACGACTGATTTTTTTGAGGGGGTTACAGAGGGTACCGTAGTTGATGTTACCTACTTTTTGGCCAGATCTCAAAGGACAGACTAGTGAGAAAAGTTAAAACCCACTGAATTGAATGAAAAGTGACAAGGTGAATCCAAAGTTTTCTCGGAAGCAGATAACAGCTGTCTCTGTGACTGCAAAGCTGTTTCCATTGGGGTTCCACAGTGTTCAATAGAATTTCCTTGTTTTACATGGCATATCTCAGTAATTTGGGTTTAAATGAAGTGGGCAAGATTAAGGGCCTATTGTGTCTGTGCCGGCTATCCTCCAGAGCAATTCTCCTAATACCGCAGCCCTGACTTTTTCCTCTGGCACTGCATTTTTTTTTTCTTCAGACAAAGATCCAAATTTCCAGCCACAGTATTTGTAAGGCTGGTTTCTGGTCGATGGTAACACCCAAGATGTTGACGGTGGGGGATTCAGCAATGGTAATGCCATTGAATGTTAAGGGCAGAAGGCTGGATTCTGTGGCCTGGATTTTTCCTATGGTAGGCGGGTTGGGCGGGGGCGGGCGCAGAGACGCTCGCGATCGGCTGCATGCCGCCATTTTACACGGGCGGGCCAATTAAGGTCCGCGCAGCCGGTAACGCTCAGCGCTACCTGTGCAGGTGGGGGTAAGGAGGGAGAGTCGAGGCCTGCGCGCAAAAGAGCGCAGCAATCTCCCTGAGGCATGGAGCTGCCTCAGGGAGATTGAATAGATCATAAATCATTTTAATAAATGAAATAAAAATTTATTTAAACATGTCCCCTCATGTGACAGTGTCACATGAGTTGGTACATGTTTGTGAAGTTGGGAAAATTTATTTATTGATTTTATAAAAGTTTCAGAAAACCTCATCTCGCCCTTGGATGAGGCTTCCTGAAAAACGCCAAGGCCGCTTGGGCTTTTCGGCTGCCCGGCAACCTTAAGGTTGGACGGCCAGCGTTCTTAACTTGTTTAATTACTTACTTAATGGCCTTAATAGGCTGGTGACATTTCGGCGGGCGCACAGCCGCCTCCAGCGTGTGCCTGCCGAACGAAATATCGCGATGACGCACGATGATGTTGGGACGCATGCCTGATGTCATGGTGCGTCATTTTGCGCGTTGGCGTGTCGGGCCTGCCCCCACACACCGACCGGAAGATTCAGCCCTCTCTTGTTGTAGATGGTCATTGCCTGGCCACTGTATGGCGTGAAAGTTACTTGCCACTTTATCACCCCAACCTGAATATTGTCCAGCTCTTGCTGCATATAGACACTGAATCCTTCAGCATCTGAGGAGTCGCGAATAGTACTGAACATCCCGCAAATATCAGCGAGCATCCCCACTTCTGACTTATGATGGAAAGAAGGCAATTGATGAAGCAGCTGAAGATCGTTGGACCAAGGACACTACCCTGATGAACTCCTGCAGCGATGTTCTGGAACTTAGATGGTTGGCCTACAAAAACCACACCCATCTTCCTTTGTGCTCGGTATGACTCCAACCAGTGGAGAGTTTTTCCCTGAATCCCATTGACTTTAATTTTGCTAGGGCTTCTTGATGCCCCACTCAGTTAAATGCTGCCTTGATGTCAAGGGCAGTCAGTCTCACCTTACCACTTGAGTTCAGCTCTTTTTTGTCCATGTTGGGACCAAGACCTTAATGAGGTCAGGAAGTGATTGCCCCTGGCAGAATTCAAATTAACATCAGTGAGCAGATTATCACTGTGCAAATGCAAGTTGCAAAATGGCTGCCATCCTCTGAGGAGGAGGAGCTATGTTTCTGCAGCCACACACCTGGCTGCCGGAGGAACCCATGTCAGACTCATTCTGGCACGCTTCACTTAATATGTGCATATGAATCCATCTCAAAGTGTCATCAGAGACACTGCCCCTCCTCCAAAGACACACCCACATACCTCATTCCAGCTGTAAACCATCACATGCACATCCTTTCCTCCTCAAAGACTGCTGATCACAACATTCACTTGAAGACTGCAGTCCAGGTGGATGTGACAAAGTAGAGGCCGTGAGAATGAGGTGTTTCAATAAAGCCTTTCATTCATAGAAATAAACATTCCCTTGTGCAACTAATGCACCTTTCTCCTCCGTTTCCTCTTACTCCTATCTGGTGCAATCTTTGTGGCTTCAGCTGAATTGGAGGGAGGGAGACTGTTCGTTCCACAGCTGCCAGACTGGAGATGCCCATGGCAGACATCCTCTGGGTTTTGGAGCCTGTGAGAGCCCTGCTAAAGATTGCCTCATCTGCACCTGTGCAGGGGCAGATTCGGTAATCGAGCAGAAGGCAGCATGTGCAGTGGAATGGGGCACAAGGAATGAGAAGTGAGGGTGCCTTGGTGCTGATATTGAGACAAACTCAACATAGTGCACATGATGGACAGTTCAGTTAGTGGTTACATCAGTTCAACATGCGTGCCCTTTCACCATCATCTCTCTCATGGCCCACTTGCACTTCCCTGTTAGTTAAGTGTCGGGGCTGTGTGTCACTGATGGGTTGAATCTCCAAAGCAGGCTTTGCCCCATCCTACGTAAAGTGCAGCCAGAGTGCCGGTCATTGGTCTGGGTCAAGCGTACACTCATTTGCATACCATGTCTAATTCTACAGGCAGGTGACTACTCTAGACATGGAGGTGGATATCTGTGCAAATGCATGCATCATCACGGCATTCCTGCTCAAGGTGAACTCCTCCAACCTCTCTCCAAGGGTGTACACTGCCTCTGGAAATGCTGACCGAAGCACCCACATATTTTGTTGCTGCTCCACATCTTCCCTTTTTGTGGAGGACCACTGGGCCCTATGTCCAGCTGAGCAGAGCTTAGTGCCCCATGCCCTCCAGCGTTCCTGTCTCCAGCAACTATTTCTACTCATGTGATGTGCTTCTCGTTATGTGACAATCTAATTTATGAATGTCAGAAATTAAAATTTTCCTTACAACCATACCCTGGAACCAGTAAAACAAAAGGGAGTTTATGTGTTAGTAGACGTGGTCCTTAAGCATATGCTCCAGAACTAGCTGCACGCTTAGCTGTTCTAGTGCAGCTGTGACACTGGCCCCCTACCTGACAATATGGAAAATTGCCCGAAGTTATCCTGTCCACAATAAGCAAGACCAATCCAATCTGGCCAATTCTTGGAAAACATCAGTCAAATGATGAAGGAGTCAGGAATAGTGCTATCAACTGGCACTTACTCACCAAAAATCTGCTCACCAATGGCAGTATCATCAGCTGCAAACTTCATAATAGCCTCGGTCCAAACATGGACACAAGCTGAATTCCAGAGGTGAAGTAATAGTGACTGGCCTACCTGACAGAAAGGAAAATGGTTGTCATTGTTGGAGACCAATCACCTTGGGCCCAGGGCATGGCTGCAAGAGTTCATCAGGACAGCATCCTAGCCCCAAGTATCTTCAATTGCTTTGTCAATGACTTTCCCCCTGTCATAAGTTCAGAAGTAGAACTGCTTTCTAATATTCAGCAACATTCACAATTCCTCATGAATTGCAGATGAAGCACTCCAGGATGTGGTCAGCATCCAGGCTTGGGCTAATAAGTAGCAAGTAGCATTCATGCCATACATGTGCCCAGTAATAACCATCTCCAACAAGAGAGAACCCAACCACCTCCCCTTGATACAATAGCATTGCTGAATCCCCCGCCATCATCAATATCCTGGGGTGTGACCATTGATCAGAAACTGAACTAGACCAGCCAAGTAAATGTTGTGGCTACCAGAGCAGGTTGGCGATAGATAACAAACAGCGGACCGGATCTCCAAGTATTCCCCACATATCCAGGTCTCCTCATTTTCTATCTACTCTAAGGTTGCTTTCCCTACTATGCCCGATAGATAGTGAGCCCGAGAATTTGGCTGCCTGTTAGGCAGGAAATCTATTGAGAAAATTGTCACGACTATCCAATTTTATGATTCATATGTTTTAGGAATATAACTTTTGGTTTGGGGATTAAATTTTTTAAGTGTAAGATAACTAAGAACTCCAGGTTTGAGAAACTGGTGAACAAACCTAAAGTAATTGCAATTCGAAGGGAGATCTGTGTTTATTTAATAAAGTCAAAGTTGCAAGTGAGAAGAGGCGTATCATTAGGAGACTGCTTTCTGAGTTTCATGAAGGAACCCTCAAGATCCTGTAAAGTACAGGGACACCCTTGGGTGGAAATAAAAGTCTAGCAAGAAGTGTGCTGTTGAGATGTTTGGTTGTGGAGTATAAGTATTTACAAAATTTCGGGTGGAATTGTCCCAGATTTGCATTAAGTGCGGTGGCAAGTGGGAAAGAGGGTGTTTAACGCTGGCTGCAATGGCGGGTTTTAGTGCTGTATCATCCCAATCCCACCTCATTAATCAGGCATTTCCGGGAAACACACTTTGCTGGTGTGCAACCTCCAATTCACCCGCCACACCATCACCTCACTGCTTCCTCATGCCGGGCGCCATCTTTAAAGTGCAGCCGTGTGTACACCTCTCAGTGCTTCCAGCCTAGGACTGCTGCACAGAAGACATGGCCCCGATTCAGCGATGCATCCCTGGGGCGCTTTCTGGACACTGTTAGAGGCCACTGCGTTGTCCTCTACCCCTGCTCTGGCTGCAGGAGGCCCATCAGTGTCACCGCTCCGGCTTGGGCTGGAGTGGCAGTGGTGGCCAGTGCCAATACTGCAAAGAAGAGACTCACCAACCAGTGCAGGAAGAGGATGAATGATCTCATATGTGCCGCCAGGGTAAAGCAACTATTTCATCACTGTAAACTCTCATATTCACAAGCCCATCACACATTTACTGGCATCTTACTCACTGCCAGCTCAAGGGACAACACCACTCACTCTCTCACACACCCTCACATCTCCATCTGGCCTCATCTCTTCTGGAGATTACCTCCTCATCCCTTACCCTCTTGAGGCCACTTGCACTCCCACTTGTGCCCCCAAACACACCCTGGGATACCCCCTTCCCCAGTACAGCTCTCGTCCTGCAGCCTCTTCCCTTGCCTGAGGTCAATTCTCCTCCTTCCCCAAGCAAGCCCTAGCCCTGCAGCCATTGAAAAGCCACCCCCGTCTCACGGCTGGTCTGGTAGGTAGAGACCTGCTCGTGAGCCCCCGTAAAATTGACGTGGTGCTGCCTGCGAAGCCTGGTGCTGATGGCTGAGAGTGCTGACCGAAGCAAGGTAGGCAAACAAACCTCAAAGCCTTGAGCAAAGTGCAGCTCACCAGGTGCACGTTGTTTATGTTCAGCTGTGAAACACGTTGGCATGCAATCACTCCGATGTGCCCGGGTAATGCGGTGTGGGGGGATATTCCGGCGAACTGGGCTGATAATGATGTGCAGATGTAATACAATGAAGTTCTCGACATGCCATTGACAGGCGGAGCGGACGATTGGATACTGGTTTCACAACACTGTGAAACCGATTTTTGGCCCTCCCGCCATATTGTCCACTCATGCGCGCCATGATGCCTGAACCAGTGGGAACGGAACATTCTGCCCCATAGAGTTATGCTAATAGTACTTGCTTTGTTTAACTCTTGTACAGTAACAGTTTTTGTTTGAAATGTGAAATCTTGTGGCACAATTCTTTCAGTTAATAACTGGGAATTCGAATCTCTTTCAGAAAAAAGAACACTGAGATCATAACAAAATTTAAGACATCCTATGGTTAATTTGAGTAGTTAATTGTGGAGTTGCCTCTTTCTGAGTTGGAGGTCAAGTACTTTTCCAGTTGGATAGATGAGGTTACATTGCCTCCGGGTAAAATTCCGGCTTTTGTTTACTGATAACTGCTAGAGGCCAGATTCTACAAAGTTGAGGTTACAGGGCAGAGCTTTTTAGTTTGCTTCTGTTTCGTTGCCTGGTTTGAGGCTTTGTTTGGTTTAGCTCAAAATCCTATCTAAGAAAATGTAGCAGTTTCTTGTCTGTAGCTGTTATTCCATTTGTGCAGAGTTAGTAAATTCGAGTGAGAAACCTACTCTCGGGCCGGAATTTTCTGGCCCTTCCCGCTGGTTGGACCTTCCGGTCCCGCCAACGTCAATGGATGTTTGAATGGCTCGCCGCATCCGCCGTGGGGGGTGGAACATGCTGCGGCAGGAGCAGAAAATTCCGGACAGGGAGACTCTAGAGGCAATAATTGCATGGTCAATTCCCCGAAATGAACGGAGCTAGGATTCATTGGTACAACGGTTGCTTTTTTTTAAAAAGAAATATCACTTAAAATAAGGCAGAATTGACAGATACAGCTCTTCAGAAGAACCTGTGGCTGTGGGACATCGTGTCTGCCTTCCTTGTAATTAAAACACTTAAAATATGAAAGACGTTGCTGTAGGCAGCCTCGTAGCTGCGTCAGGAATATTTGACTACCTACCGTCTTCATTGAAGACATTAATACAATGAAGGAATGGGTGTAAAACTTGGTAATTAATTACAATATAGATAAAATGAGATGGTGGATTTTCATAGGAGGAATAAGGAAGCCACATACTCCTTGCAAATAACAGTCTGAATGGGGAAGAGGAGCAAAGCAGTCTAAGGGTATAGATTCACAAAACATTAGAAGTTACAGTAAAAACAAAGTGCTGGAAATGCTCAGCAGGCCTGGCAGCATCTGTGGTCCTCCACTAATAAAAGGACAAGGGCAGCAGGTGCATAGAACACCACCTGCTACAAATTCCCCTTAAAGTTGCCATTTTGACTTGGAAATGTACGATCACCATGCTTCAGATCACCTCTGAGTTCAATTACAAGGCATTTGAAGATGAATTTGCTGACCCTGACCACTTGAATGTGGTCATTAAATTACTTGCAAAACTGCATCCAGATCGTTTGGGGCCATATTGTTTGCATTGGCTGTGGCAAATATGTAGTTCCATTGCTATCTGCGTTTGTTTGGAGGCACTCCTGGCCCACTGGGGAGCAACACATCTCTCCCTCTGACCACCTTCTGCATCAAGCCCTCCAATGCTATGTCTGCACGAACTTTGGACAATGCTCCTGCACAGAATGTCTTCCTCAGCCACTTCTATCATCTGCCCTGGCCAGAATGCACATCTTATAGATTCATAGAGGCCTGCAAGACAGAAAAAGGCCCTTCGGCCCATTGAGTTTGTGCCAGCCAAACAAGTACCTAACTATTCTAATCCCATTTTCCAGCACTAGGCCCATAGCCTTGTATGCCATGGCATCGCAAGTGCACATCCAAATACTTAAATGTTATAAGGGTTTCTGCCTCTACCACCCTTTCAGGCAGAGTGTTCCAGATTCCCACCACCCTCTGGGTGAAAAAATTCTTCCTCACATCCCCTCTAAACCTCCTGCCCCTTACCTTAAATCTATGTCCCCTGGATATTGATCCCTCCACTAAGGGGAAAAGTTCCTTCCTGCCTACCCTATCTGTGCCCCTCATAATTTTATACACCTCAATCATGCCCCCCTCAATCTCCTCTGCTCCAGGGAAAATAATCCCAGTCTATCCAATCTCTCCTCATAACTAAAATTCTCCAAGCCAGGCACCATCCTGGTAAATCTCCTCTGTGCTCTCTCTAGTGCAATCACATCCTTCCTAAAATGCGGATTCCAGAACTGCACGCAATACTCTAGCTGTGGCCTAACCAGCGTTTTATACAGTTCCAGCATAACCTCCCTGCTCTTATATTCTATGCTTCAGCTAATAAAGGCAAATATCCCATATGCCTTCTTAACCGCCTTATCGACATGTCCTGCTACCTTAAGGGACCGGTGGACATGCACATCAAGGTCCCTCTGATCCTCGATACTTCCCAGGTTCTTACCAATCATCGTGTATTCTCGTGCCTTGTTTGTCCTTCCCAAGTGCATCACCTCATACTTATCCGGATTAAATTCCATTTGCCACTGATCAGCCCATCTGACTAGCCCGTCTATATCCTCCTGTAATTTCAAGCTATCCTCCTCACTATTTACCACCCTGCTAATTTACATGTCATCCGCAAGCTTACTGATGAACCCTCGTACATTCAAGTCTAAATCGTTTATATATAGCACAAACAGCAAGGGACCCAACAGCGATCCCTGTGGAACCCCACTGGACACAGGCATCCAGTCACAAAAACACCCCTCAACCATCACCCTCTGCTTCCTGCCACTCAGCCAATTCTGGATACAATTTGCCATATTGCCTTGGATCCCATGGGCTCTTACCTTCATTATCAGTCTCCCATGCTGGACCTTATCAAATACCTTGCAGAAATCCAAGTAGACTACGTCAAATACATTGCTCTCATCTACACACCTGGTCACCGCTTTGAAAAATTCAATCAAAATTGGTCAGACATGACCTCCCCTTAACAAAACCATGCTGACTGTCCTTGATTAATCCCTGCCTCTCCAAGTGTAGGTTAATTCTGTCCCTCAGAATTGCTTCCAATAGTTTCCCCACCACTGAGATTAGACTGACTGGCCTGTTGTTCCCTGGTTTATCCCTTCCTCCCTTCTTGAATAATGGTACCACATTGGCTGTCCTCCAGCCCTCTGACACCTCCCCTGTGGGCAGAGAGGTATTGAAAATTATTGTCAGCGCCCCTGCTATCTCCTCCCTTGCCTCACTCAACAGCCTGGGATACATTTCATCCGGGCCTGGAGATTTGTCGTCTTTTAAGCCTGCCAGACCACTGAGAACATCCTCCTTTTCTATGCTAATTTCTTTAATTATATCACAGTCCTCCTGCCTGATTTCCATACCCACGTTGTCCCTCTTACTTGTGAACACCGACACAAAGCATTCATTTTGAACCCTTACTATGTCTTCTGGCTCCACACACAAATTACCAGTATGGTCCTTAATGGGCCCTACTCTTTCCCTAGTTATCCTCTTACTCTTAATGTACTTGTAAAATAACTTTGGCAGGTAAAACAAAGGAAAATCCAATGTTTTTTCATGCCCCCTTTTTGCTCTCCTAATTTCCTTAAGTTCCCCCCCTTCTAATTCTATACTCCTCTAGGGCTCCTGCTGTTTTGAGCCCTCGGTATCTGCCATAAGCCTCCCTTTTTCTTTTTATCCAATCCTGTATATCCCTCGACACCCAGGATTCCCTGGATTTGTTGGTCCCACCTTTATCTTTACTGGAATATGTTGGTCCTGTACTCTCCCTATTTCCTTCTTGAATGAGTCCCACTGCTCTGATGCAGATTTATCTAAAAGTAGCTGCTCCCAGTCCACAACAAAAACAGAATTACCTGGAAAAACTCAGCAGGTCTGGCAGCATCGGCGGAGAAGAAAAGAGTTGACGTTTCGAGTCCTCATGACCCTTCAGCAGAACTGAGTAAAGTTAGGAGAGGGGTGAAATATAAGCTGGTTTAAGGTGGGGTGGGTGGGGTGGGGGGAGAGAAGTTGGCGGGGGGGTGGTTGTAGGGACAAGCAAGCAGTGATAGGAGCAGATAATCAAAAGATGTCACAGACAAAGGAACCAAGACGTGTAAAAGGTGGTGATATTATCTAAGAGAATGTGCTAATTAAGAATGGATGGCAGGACACTCAAGGTACAGCTCTAGTGGGGGTGGGGTGGAAAGACTGACAGGGCATTACAGTTATACATTTAAAAATAATGGAAATAGGTGGGAAAAGAAAAATCTATATAAATTATTGGAAAAAACAAAAGGGAGGGGGAAGAAACGGAAAGGGGGTGGGGATGGGGGAGGGAGTTCAAGATCTAAAGTTGTTGATTTCAATATTAAGTCCGGAAGGCTGTAAAGTGCCTTGTCAGAAGATGAGGTGCTGTTCCTCCAGTTTGTGTTGGGCTTCACTGGAACAATGCAGCAAGCCAAGGACAGACATGTGGGCAAGAGAGCAGGGTGGAGTGTTAAAATGGCAAGCGACAGGGAGGTTTGGGTCTTTCTTGCGGACAGACCGCAGGTGTTCTGCAAAGCGGTCGCCCAGTTTGTGTTTGGTCTCTCCAATGTAGAGGAGACCGCATTGGGAGCAACGAATGCAGTAGACTAAGTTAGGGGAAATGCAAGTGAAATGCTGCTTCACTTGAAAGGAGTGTTTGGGCCCTTGGACAGTGAGGAGAGAGGAAGTGAAGGGGCAGGTGTTGCATCTTCTGCGTGGGCATGGGGAGGTGCCATAGGTGGGGGTTGAGGAGTAGAGGGTGATGGAGGAGTGGACTAGGGTGTCCCGGAGGGAACGATCCCTACGGAATGCCGCCGGGGGGGTGAAGGGAAGATGTGTTTGGTGGTGGCATCATGCTGGAGTTGGCGGAAATGGCGGAGGATGATCCTTTGAATGCGGAGGCTGGTGGGGTGATAAGTGAGGACAAGGGGGACCTTATCATGTTTCTGGGAGGGAGGAGAAGGCGTGAGGGCGGATGAGCGGGAGATGGGCCGGACACGGTTGAGGGCCCTGTCAACGACCGTGGGTGGAAAACCTCAGTTAAGGAAGAAGGAAGACATGTCAGAGGAACTGTTTTTGAAGGTAGCATCATCAGAACAGATGCGAGGGAGGTGAAGGAACTGAGAGAATGGGATGGAGTCCTTACAGGAAGCGGGGTGTGAGGAGCTGTAGTCGAGGTAGCTGTGGGAGTCAGTAGGCTTGTAATGGATATTGGTGGACAGTCTATCACCAGAAATTGAGACAGAGAGGTCAAGGAAGGGAAGGGAAGTGTCAGAGATGGACCATGTGAAAATGATGGAGGGGTGGAGATTGGAAGCAAAATTAATAAATTTTTCCAGGTTCCGACGAGAGCATGAAGCAGCACCGAAGTAATCATCGATGTACCGGAGAAAGAGTTGTGGGAGGGGGCCGGAGTAGGGCTCGAACAAGGAATGTTCCACATACCCCATAAAGAGACAGGCATAGCTGGGGCCCATACGGGTACCCATAGCCACACCTTTTATTTGGAGGAAGTGAGAGGAGTTAAAGGAGAAATTGTTCAGTGTGAAAACAAGTTCAGCCAGACGGAGGAGAGTAGTGGTGGACGGGGATTGTTCAGGCCTCTGTTCAAGGAAGAAGCTAAGGGCCCTCAGACCATCCTGGTGGGAGATGGAGGTGTAGAGGGATTGGACGTCCATGGTGAAGAGGAAGCGGTTGGGGCCAGGGAACTGGAAATTGTTGAATTGCTCCCAGTCCACTCTGGCCAAATCATATCTGATCTTATTAAAATCAGCCTTCCCCCAATTTTGATCTCTGATTTCTGGCCCATTCTTGTCTTTTTCCAAAACAACCTTGAATCGAACGGTGTTATGATCATTATCTACAAAATGCTCCCCCACTGATACTTCTACCACTTGCCCAGCTTCATTCCTTAAAATTAAGTCCAAGTCCGCCTCCTCTCTTGTAGGACCTTCTACGTACTGGCTTAAAAAGCTCTTCTGGATGCATTTAAAGAATTCCGCTCTCTCTAAACCTATCACACCATGACTAACCTAGTTAATGTTGGGGAAGTTGAAATCCCCCACTATTACTACCCTATTATTTTTACACTTCTCTGAAATTTGCCAACTTATCTGCTCTTCTGTTTCTCTTTGACTGTTTGGGGGCTTATGGTACACTCCCAGCAATGTGATTGCTCCTTTTTCATTTTTCAGTTCTACCCATATGGCTCCATTTGAGGAGCCTTCTAAGATGTTGATTCCTTGATCAATATTGCGATACCCCCTCCTCTTTTACCTCCTTCCCTGTCTTGTCTGAAGACCCCATATCCTGGAATATTGAGCTGCCAATCCTGCCCCTCTTTCAACCATGTCTCTGTGACAGCAATGACATCATACTTCCATGTTTTAATTTGTGCCCTCAACTCATCTGCCTTATTCATCAGACTCTTTGCATTAAAATAAATACCATCCAACCGTACCAAACTCCCTTGTGCCTTAACTGGCCTATAATTTCTATGCCTTCCTGTCTCTCTTCCAGTTTTGGCTGTGCATCTCCTCCTCTCAGGATACCATCCCCCTGCCAAGTTAGTTTAAAACCCCCCCTAACAGCACTAACAAATTTCCCCGCAACGATGTTTGTCACATTCCGGTTCAGGTGCAACCCGTCCGCCTTGTACAGGTCCTACCGTCCCCAGAAACGGTCCCAATGTTCCAGAAATCTAAAGCCCTCCCTCCTTCACCATCTTTCCAGCCAAGCATTCATCTGGACTAACCTCCTGTTTCTATACTCACTAGCGCGTGGCACCGGAAGTAATCCATAGATTATTACCTTTGAGGTCCTGTTTTTTAATCTGCTTCCTCGCTCCCTAAATTCTGCTTGCAGGACCTTATCCCTCTTTCTACCTGTGTAGTTGGTACCAATATGTACCACGATCTCTGTCTGTTTGCCCTCCCCCTTTAGAATGCCCTGCAGCCGTTCAGTGACATCCTTGACCCTGGCACCAGGGAGGCAACATACCATCCTGGGGCCATGTCTACAGCTGCAGAAATGCCTGTGTGTTCCCCTTACTATCGAGTCTCTGACCACTATTGCTCTTCCCCTCTTTTTCCTCCCCACTGTGCAGCTGAGACACTCATACTGAGCTGCACTCCCCGGAGGAACCGTCACTCTCACCGTTTTCCAGCACAGAAAAATGGTTCTTGAACGAGATGCATCCTGGGGATTTCCTGACTATTTGCCTGACACCTTTCTTCTGACTGATGGTCCCCCATTCCCCCTCTGTCTGCACTTCCATAAGCTGTGGGCTGACCACGTCTAAAAACATGCTACCCACAAAACTCTCAGCCTCGCAGACGCACCTCAGTGCCTCCAGCTGCCGCTCAAGCTCCAAAACTCAGAGCTCAAGTAGCTGCAGCTGGTGGCACTTCCTGCACATGTGGTCGGTCAGAGCCCAAGGAGCGTCTAGGACTTCGCACATGTTGCAGGAGGTACACAACACAGGACTGAGCTGCCCTGCCATGCCTCTAGTTGAAAAAAAAAACCTTTAAGTTAAAAACAGTAAAAAAAAGTTAAATTATTTATGTTCTTTAAATAAAAACTATAACTCTTACCTTTCGTTAGCTTCATCTATTTTAAACTGGAGAAAAACTCTTACTCACTACTCACCAATCAGCTCTCACCTTTGTGCTGATGTCACTTTTTGAAGCTTCCCTGCACTCGTGCTGGTTCTGATCTCTCCGCTGCTCTCTTGCGCTGTCTTGTGATGTCACTCTTGTTATTTTCAACAAGAACTGACTGCAGGACATCCTTCCCAGACTGCTTCACTGCGATGCTGACTGCAGGACACTCTTCCCAGACTGCTTCACCGCGATGCTGACTGCAGGACACTCTTCCCAGACTGCTTTACCGCGACGCTGACTGCAGGACACTCTTCCCAGACTGCTTCACTGCGATGCTGACTGCAGGACATTCTTCCCAGACTGCTTTACCGCGATGCTGACTGCAGGTCTCTCTTCCCAGACTACTTCACCATGTTGCTGATTGCAGGACACTCTTCCAAGACTGCTTCACCGCGATGCTGACTGCTGGACACTCTTCCCAGACTGTTTCACTGCGATGCTGACTGCAGGACACTCTTCCCAGACTGTTTCACTGCGATGCTGACTGCAGGACACTCTTCCCAGACTGCTTTACCGCGATGCTGACTGCCGGACACTCTTCCCAGACTGCTTCACTGCAATGCTGACTGCAGGACACTCTTCCCAGACTGCTTCACCGCAATGCTGACTGCCGGACACACTTCCCAGACTGCTTCACTGCGATGCTGACTGCAGGACACTCTTTTCCTTCTTTAAGAGGTGAAGGCTGGCTTCAGTTAGGCTAACTTTAAGTGGTGATAGCCTTGCACAAACCTTTGCCTCCTGCTGAGGCGTACAGCCATTCAAATGCACTTTTAGCACTGGACTGCATGTAGCTATCATACAAGCAAGAAGGTGTGCCTACATCGGAAGAAACAGGCTCAGGCTAATCACACACAATAATCCTTGTGCACATTTTCAGGGGCTATCCTTTTTGTCTCCAAGATTTTTATTTAGTAAGGTGTGGATAGGCATAAGATATGTACATATTAAATTCCCAAATTAAAGTCATACATTTGGTATTTATACAATACTTCAATTTCATATTTATAATTTAGAAAATCAAAACTTATCATTAGGAAAGCAGAGACATAGGATTAGTTAGAGCTTAGGAGTTTTACTGTAGTGCAGGCTAAAAGGTTGGAAGGTACAAAACTGAACCACTGCAGCATCATCACAAAAAGGTGGGCATAATTATAGCATGGCAAGTTTATATTGGTGGTTTGCATCATAATTTTGTGTTTAAGTGATTTGAATTGTGTCCTTAATGTTTTGAATTTTGATTCAGCATTTGGTGTTTTTTGATGTTGACCTTTTTACATTTGATTTTCTGCTCCTGTAATCATTGGTAACCTTGTTTGATGGATGTGCCAAAAAGGCTGAGAAAGTAATTTAATTAAATCTACCAAAAAGAGGGAAGTCTTGTGGCACAGTAGGCAGTGTCCCTGCCTCTGAGCCAAAAGCTCTGGGTTCAAGTCCCACTCCAGGACCTATGGCCAGGGAATAATGTGGTCAAACAGGCTGAGTACCAATCTGCAAATCCTTCCAACACACACCAATGGCAAACAGTAAGGGCAGGAGAGATTCCTGGTCAGCCACGTGATGGAATGGATCTTGGAGCTTCTGCCATCACTATCCACAGCTCCAGACTACAACATGCTTGTAAAGGTTTTACATGCATGTTGGCACAGCAACTTGGGTTCCCTGTTTGAACTGTAACATACCACCACCAGAAAGAGAATGCCTAATTGGGCCCAATAACATTTTCCAGTTCCTGACTTGTTTTATTTGGTGGGAATGACTAAGTGAGAAGGAGAAAACTTTTTAAAGTATGGTTGTTGTATCTTGTTGTCTCCTTGTAGCTCAGTTCAATGGAATTGAGAAAAGACAATCCTCTCCCTTATGTGACAGACGCAGGCAACTGAGGCCCCCAGGTCTAATCAAACATGGCGGTCTGGAGTTCTGTGGGATTATAGGAGAGAGAGTAGACCCAAACACACCACTGGAGAAACAAGTGTAAGTCAATGTTTTGTACTTCTGTGTTCTAAGCAGCACAGTGTCCCTTTTAACCTTTCTATCAGAGAGAATTAATCAATGCACTAAATATACACTGCCTATATCTGCAAAGTGGAAAAATGACTGGCACTGTAGGACAGTAACTTGTACCTATAAAATAACCTGTACCTGTAGAAATACAGATAACCTTGAGTCAATTTTGACTCCATTTATGCCACTGGTGTTTTATCTGTATTTATGATTTCAAAATTACTAGGTAACATACTGTGCCATGAATGACTGTTTTCAGGTTCAGTAACCATATAGGTTGAGGTCTATGTTTCTTTTTCTGTCAATGTCTAACCTTTGTCCTGAAACCATTCACTGAGTGAAATTTGGGTTCTGCTTTTTTGCAAGAGCTAACAGAAACTACTGCTAATTCACTTTCAGCAGCTTTTAGCCAGAAATTGAGTGGGGATGGGTTGTAAAGTAAAATAACTGTTAAATTCACAAAAGGAAAATAAAATTAAGATCTCACTACATGAAGAAATTTGTGTTTCAAATTTAATATTTTGTTCCTCCTGATTTGCTCTCGTTTGCCCAACCTTCTGGAGGTGAGCAAAACGTGTGGAGTATAATGACTTGGACAACAACAGTGCATCAGTACATTGTCAAAATGGTCATTCTTATTAGATCCAATGTTGGCAGGTTATTCAACCATAAGTAGCATCACAATTACACCACGTGGTCCTCACAAGAGCACTTTGCAGTCGGAGTAACTGGTTAGTAATCAGGAGCAGCAGTGGTGGAATATTTTTAAGTAGAGATATGGAGGCATAATACTTATTTAACATACACAAATCAAGTCTGACCTGCCTCAGCCCCTGACCTGCCAGAAACAGAGTTCTCTCTCCACAGTTACTGTCAGACCTGCTGAGCTTTTCCAGCATTTTCTGTCTTTGTTTCAAATTTCCAGCATCTACAGTATTTTGCTTTCATCTATAATGTTCTGTTCTGGGAAATCGACAATATGCGAGTGCAGGAAGGCTAGCACGAGCCTGACTGAATCAGACAGTTTGTTTTAAAATGCAATGGCAATGTTACCTGTTGCCACACTGTCTATCGCTGTCTTGATTTATCTGCGGTGAATCTGTTTTGGACATAATAAGGAAGAGCGCATGGGTTTCGGTGGGGGCAGATGTTAAAACCACCAAAAATGTTAGCGCATCGGGAAGCATGTTCTAATTTGATGATGGCTGCACGTGCATAAACCTTCCAGGAGAATCTTAACATTATTCAATTATAGTGATAGTAACACGGCTTTGCAATTTAACTGTGGGCCCATGGGTTTCCTGGATTTCCTGGAACTCCACAGTAAAAGATAGGTGAGAATACAGTGTCAATTGAAGGAGCTGGAGACAGAACAGAAAAATAGGCCTGTGAGTAGTGTTACCTCAGCTGTTTTCTTGCCTGCTTGCGTGAAAAGCTTCGTTCAACATACAGGCACTGAGAGGTTATTTTACACACTTTGGAGATTACTTTTACAATTTAGGTGTCTTTTTTTTATTCATTCATCAAATGTGGGCGTTGCTGGCTAAACCAGCATTCATATACAGAGCCTTTAGTTTTGCCCTTTTATTATTTATGTAGTGTCTAACTTTATCTGCCTGATTTACTTTTAGATTTATACTCTGACCCTTCCTGTCACAGCCTGTTTATCATTTCCCATATTAGTGCCTTTCTCCCTTGCCTTGTCTCTACTCTTTGGTTTACCACATCTTCCTAAATTTGATTCCAAACTAATGTTCCCACTATTTAGCTTAAAATCTTCTCTCCTTCCCCAGTTATATGGCTCACGCGAACACCAGCCCCCAACACCATTCAGGTATAGACTGTCCCAACCATATAGCCCCTATTTTTCCCAGTACTGGTGCCAGTGCCCCACAAACTGGAACCCACTTCTCCCAAACCAGATTTTGAGCCACGCATTCATTTCTCTAATCTTATTTGCTCTATGCCAATTGGTACATGGCTCAGGTAATAATCCAGAGATTATTATCTTTGAGGTTCTGCTTCTTAATTTGGTGTCTAACTCCTCATACTGACTATGCAAAACCTCCTTCCTCGTCTTGCATGTGTCATTGGTACATACTCGGACCATGACAACTGGATCCTCCTCCTCCCACTGTGAGTTCCTCTCCAGCCCAGAGCAAATGTCCTGAACCCTTGCATCGGGCTTGCAACCATCTGGACACTCGCTCTTCATTGCAGAGAACAGTGTTAATTTCCCTCACAATACAGCCCCTACTACCACTACATTCCTTTTTGCTTCCCACACTTGAATAGCTTCCTGTACCCTGGTGCCTTGGTCAATAAGCTCTTCCACCCTGCAGCCCCCAACTCTCATTGAATCAAGCTGAAAGAACTTCAGATCTCTATGACAATTGCCTTTGAGGGCTTCTTGGGGGTGTGTGCATTGTGGACTTGGCAAGGACCAGAGCTGGCCATGAGGGTACAATGTCGGCAATAAAGAAGAGCCATTTTTATGTCTGGTAGGCAAGTGTTTGACGTTATCATGCAAAGCCTCCATATTAAGCTGAGGATAAATGCAGCCCAGGATCCCTAATTGAGAGTGCCGGATGTCAGTGTGATTTGGAAGAATGCACCACAGACGACTGAGTCATGTTTAAATGGATTCACAGCAGTGGAATGTCATCAGTTGTCTTATCCCAAGTGTGAATTATCTGATTCATTATCAGTGTTACACAGAGTGAGTATTCTGTTGCTTGAGGAGCCTCGTCCCAATGAAGGCATACAGCTATAAAACCACTGACGATTGACCGACAGCTCCGGGTTCCTCTAGGCTGCTGTTTTGACTGGAATGCTGAAGAGACGCTTGGAGAGGCAGCGCCTTCTGACGTCTGATGTCATGATGCCCTCCTCCAGTTAGCACCTCATCTCAGCAAGGACACATGCTGTCAAGGGTTCATCATCCTTCAAAGGATCAGGGCAATGTGAGCCTGATGTGTAACTACTCACTTTCACATTGAAGTTCATGGGGGAATTGAGAGGAATTTCAATGCTGGTGCTCATGCTGGCCCATGATGGAAGGTAGTTGTCCAAGGGGGTACTGACTACAACTCGTCATCCTCCTGGTGGAATCTGGTGGCTATCAGAGCCTTTCACGCATGCCTGCTTCATCTGGCTCATGCTATGGCTTTTCCCCCTGCAGCCTCGTCTTCCTCAAATTCATCACCCTCATCCCCTTCGAGGCCCTCCTCATTGGAGGAGACGTGCAGCTCCTCCATCTGGCAAGTCTTCCCCCCTTTGCCACACGAGGTTGTGCAGTGCACAGCAAGTCACGATGATCCGTGTGACCCTCTGGGACTGTACTGGAGTGCTCCACTGGATCTGTCCAGGCATCAGACTTGCATCTTTAGGATCCCTATGGTGTGCTCCACAATGCTCAGCTAGCGCCATGAGCCTTGTTGTATCTTCACTCTGCAGGAGTCTGAGGCTTCCGAGCAGGTGTCATCGTCCCCTCCCTTTGCAGGTACCCCTTGTCACCGAGGAGCCAGCCCTGGATTCTGTGCGGTCCCTCAAAGATGTCTGGGATCTGTGATCTACTCAAGATATTTGAGTCATGGACGCTTCCTGGGTATCTGGTGCAAACCTGCAGGATCAGTTTCTTGTGGTTGCAGTTTGTACATTGAGCGAGTGGTAGCCTTTCTGGTTTATGCATTGCAGTGCCTGTTGCCAGGGAGCTTTTATAGCCACATGAGAGCAGCCGATGGCACGCTGCTCCTGTGGGAATCTGGAAATCTCAGCAAAGCCCAGTGCTCTGGCATTCCGGTCTACTTGACCTCTGTTGGAGTTGGCATAACTGTAGGTCTTTCAAAAAAGGCAACTGTGATCTCACGAATGTATTTGTGCATAGACGCTTGAGAGACTCCACAGAGGTCCGCAGTGGAGCACTGGATGGAGCCACTGGTGTATAAGTTCAGAGCAGCTGTTACTTTCACAGCCACTGGCAATGGATGCCTCCCAGTCCCTGTGATGCCAATTCCTGGAGAATATGGCAAATGTGAGTCACCAGATCCCTGGACATGTGGGTGTCAGCGACACTGGTTCTCGCTCGTTTGTAGATAAGACATGTGAGCTCTGTACACCCTGGGTCTCGTGAGCTGCCTACACACAACGTCTCTGTGTGCCTCATTACCTGCATCTGGAGGAAGCCTGCTGCCCCTTGGTCTTGATGGTCTTGCTGCTCCCTTTGGTGATCCAGGTGCCTCCATCGCAATCTCCTTCCTCCTCTCTCCTGCCTATAAGCGATAATGCAGGCAGAAATAAATCCAGCCCCCATCTTCCTGATGTTCTCCTCTTTACAGCATCAATGAGAAAGAGACAAGTGTCAGCATTAGCCCCCAATGGTCCTCCTTCTGTCAATGACTTGTCAGTGAATGTGAGTTTAAAGGTTTTGTTCCCGTTTAGAGAGTACTTGCCCCCTGAAATGATGGCTAGTGTGGCGTGTGTATCAAGGCCCCCCCAAACATGAGTGGCTGCTATGACATTGCTTTGGCCAGGCGCTTGGATATACTGCTTTTAGCCCAGGCACTGGGAGCCTCAATCACTGCACTTGAATATTGCACTCTTGCAAATAAGCACGAAGGTAAATGTTCATTCAGTAAATTGAATATTTGAGGGGGGGGCCTGAGGCTTTTCTTCAGTGAACCGGCCAGCACCAACTTTCTAGCAGGCTCCTGGAGCTTGTCAACTCACCCAATTGCTATGAAGTTCGTTATTACTCTGGGGAATTTCCAAACTGAGCAAGGGGGTGAAAACAAGGAAATCGATTCGAGCCACTTTGCAGGATTAGTCTCGCAAAATGGGCATCATTGCTTCACTTTCCTGATTCCCTGCACTGTCATTGAAATAAGTCTCAGCTGTGTATCTCCTCATTTGGGAATGCACAGTTCAGTTGTGCGCCCCTTTAACCAGCCCTCCCAGTGCATGCAGCTGCCCTCCAGTCAGCCTGCAGAGCCCTCACCAGCACAGCTTCTCCTCATTGCAATTTTGCACTGCTCCATCACTCCAGGTTGGAAGATGGTGGTGCAGAACTGTCACTGCCAGACCAGCTTGGACCCGCTCTGTGTGAGTATGGACACCCCGCCCATGATCCCAGAGGAGCTTTCCTCCCTCACAGACCTCCCCATCCATCCCCTGTGCTCCTCAATCTTGTCATGCTTCTGCTGCATGTCTGCTTGTTAGACCCTGAACATTTTGAAGTGGATGTGCTTATGGCCCATGTGGACCTCACCCATCCCCATCTTTTTAACTTAAACCCCTCACTCACCCTCCCCCCAGTCATGTGCCTGAGTGCAACCTGTCCTCAGTGCAGGCCTAGCCCTGCAGCCCCTTTTCCTGCTTGAGGCCACTTACCCCCCCCCCTCCCTTCCCCAGTACAGGCCTAGCCCAGGGGCACTTAAAAGCCACCCACACCTTACTGCGGGTCTGGTAGGTAGAGACTTGCCTGTGACACCCCCTGAAAGCGATGTGGTGCTGCCTGTAAAGTCTGGCGAGTGCGAGTGCTACACGATGTAAGATAGGCACACTAGCCTCGAAGTATCGAGCGAAGTGCGGGTCGCCAGTGTAAGTCGCTTATATCCTGGTGTGAAACATGTCATTCTAATTGCACACCAATGTGGCCCGATGATTCAACGTGGAGGGATGATTCGGGTGAGCAGGACTTATAACAAGATGCAAATGTATTAAAATGACACCCCCCAATGTGCTGCGGTGGGAAACGAGGCCCACCATCGACGGGTGGAGCAGATGATCGCAAACTCGTGTTATGACACAGCAGTTGTTAAAAGCTGAGTTATTTAAAATCCCTGTATTTTCAAGTGGTATGTTTTAAGTTGCAACTCTCAAGTCAGGAGTAAGGCCATCAGTCCTCGAGAGGTTTTTATATCAAACTACATGAGACATTTATTAACTTACACAAGTTAAACATATACACATGACTACAAATTACTACTATCATAACTTTTAACAAATTCCAAACTAATCTCCATGAAGGCAACAACAACCCATAGACTTAAGCAGACATCAGGCAAAGCATTTGCACCGTACAAATTCAAAATGAGGTTCCTTTCAAGTTGGTTCCTGTGCAGACACAGTGGTCGGCTTACAGGCTTTGATCTTGCATTGCCTCTGCTCTGCACGCACAAAGCTGCTATCTGCTATACCAAGCATAGCTCTTTGAATGTAAATTCTCATTGTATCACCAGCCCCTTTGAACTCCACCTCTTCTAACAATAAAACCCCTTTCATCGTGCCAACTTTATTAGTAATATAAACATTGCTTGGTCTCTGCTAGCTAGGTGCCAGATTTCACTTCCCTTCTTGAATACTCTGTTCAACAAAATGCAATTGCACTCTATCTCTCTTACATCTCAAAACTAGTACACATCAAAGCACCCAGACTAGCAGGCTTTAATACAATTAAGACACATCCACAGACTAAACCTCTATTTAAAAAACAATAATTTCCAATAATATCACATACATGGCTTCATGACACTAGTTTCTGGATGATGCAAAATCAATTTTTGGCCCCCTCGTCATATTTTCCCCTCCTGTTCACATGAAGCCATGATGCCCACCACGAGCGGAGGTGGAAAATCCTGGCCTATGAAGCCCATGGCTTCGGTAGAGGTTGAGGCAGGCTGCTGAGGTCCTTGTTCTGACTGCTGAGATGCGCTTGGCAAACATTCTCTGAGTTTTGGAGCTTGTGAGTGCCTCGGCAAAGACTGCTCCACCTGCACCTGTGCAGAGGCAGACTCAACCACTTGGGCAGGAGGCAGCATGTGAGATACTGACTGGGGGTTGGGGGTAGAGGGCGGTAATCATGAGTGATGGAAGTGCTTTCAACATCATCCCTCTCGTGGCCTATCCAAATTCCTGCTAGCAATAAGCTGGAGAACACTTTGCTATATATCAATGGGGTAATGAACATCCAAAGCTAGGGTCCCATTCATTCTTATTTTAGGTGGCTCTTATAGTGTGCAAGCCATTGGTGAAGGCCTGCATGCACTCGTTTGATTGCCACGTTTATTGCTCCATGTAGGTTTTCAGTGGACAAAAACCTCATCACAAAGACATGCAACATCATGCCATTCATGAGGACAAATTCCTTTGTTCTCTCTGCAAGCATGCATAATGTCACAGGAATTGTTATATATTACACTAAAACTAACGCATGCTCAGTTGGAGGCAACCATTATTGAACTAACTTCATTTACACCTCAACAGAGAGGGCAGTATAACAAAATGCTCAGCTATTTCAGTATGCACACTCCCTCCCCAGTTAAAAAAAAATAACTTCTATGTTAAAATGTAAAATAGCACAGGCACATAATTTCCCAGCATACAATATAGCTTAAAAAAGAGATATGTTTCTGAAGCTTTTTGTCTTGCACTCATCAGAACAAATGTAAGAATGTCAAATTTTAAATGATCACAACAATCACAGGCTTGCAAAACCCAAAACAAGACTATCTACTTTTAGATGTGATTCCACAATTTGGGCATGACTTGCTGAATTACAAAGGCCTATAGAAGAATAACAGTGCTCCAAAAATAAATTAGAAATCATGAGGAAAGATTGGAAAATCTCAAATTCTAGAATTTAGACATTGGTGGTTTATGAAAAAAACAAATTATGAAAAAAATGTTTTTTAATTATTTAACCTTGTGACAGGTTTCTGCCCCTCCATGACACCTAAATGGTCCTTGTCAAAGTCACAAATTATATCCTATATGACTGTGACAATGTTGAACTATCCCTCCTCATTTTTATCGACTTACTGTTTTTTATGGGAGGTGACCATCACTGGCATTACCAGTGATGTTGTCACCCATCCCTAATTACCCTTGAGAAGATGATGATGAACCACTGCCTTGAACTGCCTGTAGTGTGGCAGCTTTTGACTTGACTGAGCACACCGTCCTTTTCCAACAGAGCCTTTATTATCCAGCTGGGTTGGACTGCCCTCATCTGGTTCCATTCTTATCTATCTGGTTATTTGTGAGAATCCCCTGCAATGATTTTTCTTTCAGCTCCCAAATGCTATATTTGGCTTCCTCCTATTTCACATCTGTGTGCTGCTCCTTGGTAACACAACATCAGATTTGACATGTCCCCTGACCACCCCCATCTCTATCTCACCATGACCTTATTCACTTGTCATGTTGCTTGCATTATTAGATGAGCAAAAAATCTGATCTAATTAAATATTAGACCAGAGCCCTCCTACATTCCCTATACACCAACTTCATCTCCCTCCCTTGCTACTATCTGAGGCTGAACTGGGCAGTCCACAACCTCCATCCTGTTTGATATTGAGCTGAGCTTCTGACTCCATATCCTCTCCATTACCAAGATCACTTACTTCCACCTCCGAATATCACCTGTCTCCACTCCTGCCTCATCTCATTTGCTGCTGAAATCTTCATCCGTTCTTTTGTTACCCTGAGACTCAGCTTCTTTAGTACACTCCTGGATGGCTTCACAAATTCCACCCTCTGTAAACCTGAGCTTATCCAAATGACATTCATGTCAACCCCTACTGTCTTATAAAGCAAGAGGTAAACTCAAAAAAATCAAGAGATTTGGGAATTAAATGATTTGATACTTTTCTTCAAGCATAAACTTTATTTGTAGATTATTTAACTTTTGATAGGTCAGAGTTGTTCACAATACTGCATCTAACAATGGTTGACAGAAAAATGTTTTAGAAAATCCTACCGGTTAGCACCAAGTTGCAATATCAGTTTAAGGTTACAATGATATCCCTTGGAGTGTTTCAGGTTTAGCAATTATTAGTTAGGATTGGGAAGATTTGCGTTTCTAGCAGGCTGGACTATTTGCACAGCTGATAAAACTTTGCCGCAGATTCTGGACTGGGAATGATCTATTTGATATTGGTTCCCACACTTTTTGCGCAGGAAAATGCTTTTACAATATTAGAATCAGAAAATGTTAGTGAGTTTGGGGAAATGATCCGCAAATGCAAACAGAATCCATGTACTGCAATGGCTCACTGAAAAAGCACTTCAGCATTTGTAACTTTCTAATCTTACACCTGCTGACCTGGGCTAAGAAAGCCTGTTATTGACTGTTGCATTTTCGAGGTCACAGCCCAACTGACATGCTTGTAAGTTTCCAAGTGCTTTATGAGGTTGTTTACTCCAAAATTCCCAATGGTAATCTCCTTAGACCAAATAAGACAAAATGGGCATTCATTTTAAATCCCTCAGTTTTTTACTGGATTGGAAATGCTCCTGCTTGCATAGTACTTGTATAGTGGTGCTGCTTACTTTGATTCTCTCAACATACCAATCAGGAGCAGGAATAGGCTATTCGGCCCCTTGAGCCTGCGCTGCCATTCAATAAAATCATGGCTGATCTGATTGTGGCCTTAACTCCACTTGCTGCCTGCGCCTAATAATCTTTGACTCCCTTGTTATTTGAGAATTTATCTACCTCTGCCTTAAAAATATTCAATGACCCTGTCTCTACTGCTCTCTGGAGAAGAGAGTTCCAAAGATTCACAACCCTCTAAACAAAAGCATTTCTTCACATCTCTATCTGAAATGGGAGACCCCTCATTTTTAAACTTTGTGCCCTAGTTCTAGTCTCTCCCACAAGGGGAAACATTCTTTCAGCATCTACCCTGTCAAGTCCCCTCAAGGTGTCATTTCAGGTTATTGTTTTCAATGTTGGCACTGTAGCCACTGTCATCATGGCGCATGCCAGCCCACAAAGTGTCGCCATTTTCCTCTGTCGTCAGCTAGTGACTTTCAGGTGCAATAATCAATGTTTAGGGCTTTCATATCACATTTGCAAGCATCCTTAAAGGGGAGTCTTGGGGCATCCTGCTGATTATCTAGCTCCTGCTACCTCACCAGGCAGAAAGTTCTTGGGTATGTGACCTCCTTCCATCCTGCAGCTTGCTCGATCTAAATCAAAAATTACACATTAAATGGGGCATAATTTTATGGGGCACCATAGTCTCAGCACCCTGCTCCCCACTCCTACCCTCCAAGCTGAAAGGGTGGGGTGGGGGGTGCCCATCCATGGCCCCAAAAGCTACCCCACACCAATTTAATGTTAGGAGTAACTTGCTTTAAGGCAAGACTTCCCGCCTCATTTTAGGAGGAAGACTTCCTTAGAGAGCTCCCAGCCAATCGGATGACCAGCAGCTCTTAAGTTCCAGCAGCACCAGCCAGGAGCGATGGCCATGGCTGGGCAGCTGGGGCTATAGGCAGTCCCACCACACCAAAGAGCTCAGGTAAGTCCGGGGTCAGTTGTCTTGGTGATGGGAGTGGGGGCTGGGCCCAATTCCTGTTTCCCCCACCACCTTCCCCGACACCAGCCTGAACAGTTAAAGGTGACAGGCTTCACACATGGTGTGGGCCTCCCACTGCCTCAGGTGAAATACCGGCAGGGGCAGGATGAGGCCCTTAAGTGGCCATTAATTGGCCACCTGACAACCTCAATAGTCCCGAGGGCGGGTGGGCCATCAACACCTGCCCCACAGCTCCTTAAAACTTCAGACAGTAAGGGTGGGTGAGTAGGCAACAGGAAGACCACCTACTGGATTTTATGTGACAACCCCCGCCTTCAAACCCGCTAGTGGGAGAGCATAATATCCAGCACCAATTGTTTTTTCTTTGTCTGAAGCAGTCTCTGAATTCAATAAAATGTACTTTGTGAAAAAATATAACAACCCCATTCCTGACTTTTCCTGAAATGTCATATGAAAAGGGTTTCCATTTGCCAGTAACTCAGTATTTTGATTTCTTTGCACATTTTCTCTCATAGATGGTATCATGGGGCCATTGGCAGAACAGATGCAGAAAATCTTCTACGGTTGTGTAAAGAGTGCAGCTATCTCATCCGAAATAGTCAAAGCAACAAGAATGATTACTCACTTTCACTGAAGTAAGTGGAATCGTGTTAAACTGTTGACTATAACTTACAGATAAAGTTCGGCACAAGTGCAAATGACTGCAGTCATTGTTTTGTAACCTGCAGAACCGAGATATTGATGTCTAAATGGCACAATCGCTCTTCCTGAACATGTACCTTTTGTTATGCACCCCTGACCCTCTATTAATATATTTCTCCACCATGCTCAATTACCATTTCTTTTTTTAACCGTTTCCACCTTTGGTTTTATTCCCTTCTGAATCTACACTTGGGTTCCCATGACCCTGCCAAACTAGTTTAAACCCTCCCCAACAACATGAGTAAGTGTCCCTGCAACGATATTGGCGCCATCCTGTTGAAGTGCAACCCATTTGGTTTGCACAGATCACCATCTCAACCAGAATCTAAAGCCCTGCCTCATATATCATTTCTCCAGCCAAGCATTCATCTGCATTATTTCTGTACTTAGCAGCACGTGACACCAAAAGTAATTCAGACCTTTGAGGTCCAGTTTATTAATTTATTTCCTACCTCCCTAAATATGCCTGTGGGACTTTATCCCTCTGTGCCTGCATTATTCATACCTCTGGTTGTTCATCACCACCCCCACCCCAGGCCACTTCTCTCGCCTCTTCAGAAGGTGCTGCAGCCATTTTTTTAAAGGGTCAATTAATACTCTTGTGATTGTAGTTCAACACTCATGAACAATCAGTTCTAGCAGCAAGACTTCGGAGCTACTCTTTCTTTGTTGCTCCACCACAGGAAATGGAAGCCAGTTGTTTGGTATCAGCAACAACAACAAAAAACTTATATTTATATGGCACCATTAACATAAGGAAATACCTCAAGGCACTTCGCAGGAGCATTATAAAACAAATTATGACACTGAACCACATAAGGAGATATTGGGATAGATTACCAAAAGCTAAATCAAAGAGGTAGGCTTTAAGGTGTACCTTAAGAAAGGGAAGTAAGCCAGAGAGACAGAGAGGTTTAGGAATAGTCAAGAGCTTGGGGCCTAAGCAACTGAAGACATGACCACCAATGTTGGAGCCAATTAAAATTGAGGATTCACGAGGCCAAAATTAGAGGAACACAGATATCTCAGAGGGTTGTGTGGCTAAAGGAAATTAGAGATGGGAAGTGGCAAGGGCATGAAAGGATTTGAAAACAAGGGTGAGAATTTTAAAGTTGAGCTGTTGCTTGACTGGGAGCCAAGTAGGTCAATGAACATAGGGTTAGTTGATAGGGGAACAGGACTTGCTGCGAGTTGAGGCAGCAGAGTTTTGGATAACAAGTTTATGGAGGGTAGAATGTAGGACACAGCCAGGAGTGCATTGGGATAGTCAAGCTTAGAGGTAATGAAGTCAGGAATGATGAACTGAGAATGCTGTGCCAGAGAGTGTGGTGCAGGCAGGTTCAATCAAGGCATTCAAAAGAAAATTAGATAATTGTCTGAAATGGGAGAATGTGCAGCGTTATGGGGAGAAGACGGGGGGGATGGCACTAAGTGAATTGCTCATTTGGAGAGCAAGTGCAGGCACAATGGGCTGAATGGCCTCCTCCTGTGCTGTAGCAATTCTGTGAAGTCGGGTAATGTTATGGAGGTGGAAATAGTGGCCTCAAAAGATGCCATGCATACGAGGCCCTCCTTAAAGATCACCATTGCAGTTTTTCCTTTCAGGCCTTTGTCCATTTTACCCTGGCTAAATCATCTTTCATTTCATTGAAGTTAGCTGCCTTCCAATTTAGAAGCTCTACTTTGGATTATTCCTTGCTCTACTCCATTACAAATCTAAACCTTATAACACGATGATACTTTTACCCCGTGTTCCCCCACAGGCATATGGTCCATTTGACCCACCTCACTCCCCAGCACCAGATCCAGCAATGTCTTCATCTGAGTTACACTGAGAACATACTGGTCAAGGAAATTCCCCTGAAGATGTTTCAGAATTCCTTTCGCCTCCTCATCCTTTATCCTAACATTATCCCAATTGATTTTTTGGTAACTAAAGTCCCCCATAGCATCACGTATAGGTTTTACATATCTCCATGATTTCCTTGCAGATTTGCTTTTCTTTCACTCTCTCTTTCTCCCGCTCTCTCTCCCCCTTCCTCCCTCGTTATTTGGAGACCTTTGGTTGCTTCCAGTAACATGAACATAACATTCTTGCTTCTGAACTCTAACTAAATGAATTCTGTCCCTGCCCCATCAAGGACATCCCTTTTTTCCAATACTATAATGTCTACCCTAATTAGTATGACCACCCACCTTCCTTTTTCCCTTTGCTTTCTTTTCTGAACACTTTGTGTCCTTGAATATTTAGTGTCCAGTCCTCGCCATTTTTAAGTCAGGTTTCCATTATTACCACAATATCAAATTCCTAAATCACTGTTTGTGCTTGTAGTTCAGCAACCTTATTCACTACTCTTTGTGTCTTTACATATTCTAAACATGTCTTTTGTTCCTTGTAGTCCTAAGGCTGCTCCTATCTAATTCCTTCTCTCTCATTGTCCAACACACTCACTTCTTTCTGCATCTTATTAATCTTTTCTACTTCTAAATACTGATTCCTGTCAATTTAATTTAAACCCTTCCCAACCACATAAGTGAACTTCCCCAAGATGACAATGATTCCAGTCCTGTTAAGGTGTAACCTGGCCCTTTTGAATGTGTGTCTCTATCCCAGAACTTGTTGCAGTGCTCCAAGATTCTGAAGCCATGCACTGTGCTTCAAGTATTGACCCCGCCAATGTTTGCTGCCCCTTGCTTTTTCTTAGCTCCACCCAAACTGATTAGATATCTTGATCTTCCAATCTAAGATCCACTCTCGTTAATGTATTGATCTCATCCTTTTTTACAGCACGACACCACACCTTTGTCCTTGTTGCTTATCCTTCCTAAATGTTGAATACCTTTGAACATTCAGTCCCCAGTTTGGTCATGGCAATTAGATCATACCCTTTACTTCTATTTATGCAGTCAATTCATTTAGCTTGTTGCGAATGCCGCATGCATTCAGATACAGCACCTTTAATTTGCCTTTTTAGCAATTTTCTAGATTTTGACCCTATTTTACCCTTTGTTTCTGTTGCTGTCCAACTTCCCTGACTACTTTTCTTCCTACCAATACCTATTTTGTTTCTTACTTAGCTGAATTCTCTCTTGGGTTCCTATCCCCTGTCAAGCAATGGTAACGGATAAAGAAACAAAATTTGTGTCCAGATGAGGTGTGAACAGCTATATAGCAGCCATTGGAATGCAAAGTAAGCTAATTTAGAAAGAGACCAGGAAAAAAAATGAACTAGAAAAATTACACATGAACAAGATGGAGGTAGAGGTTATGATCCAAAATTGTTGCATTTAATGTTGAGTCCAGAAGGCCGAGTCGAAAGAAAAGATACTCTTCTTTGAGCTTGCATTGAGCTTCAATGGAACACTGTAGCAAGCCAGGGGCAGCAAAGTCAGAGTGGAAACAAAGTAGGGAATCCTTGCGAACTGAGCAAAGCGGTCACCCAGTCTGTGTTTGGCTCTACTTTTAGGAGACCACATTGTACTATAAGGGTCTGGCACGTAAAGGTTTAGCATGGGACTGAGTACACTACCGTCCACATAGTGATGTAAGAGAACACATTACTTGCACCCAGGAGTCAATGTAGTGTTGGACAGAGCCGTATGTAGAAACAAGCATGGAGACAGCTCCGAAGTGTGGACCTTTACTGTACGTGTGTATGTAAGTATTTCCTGTAGTTAATAAACACTTATTGTTGAACCACCTAAGACCACGAATACCTTCATAAGATCTATTGAACTCTGCCTAACACCTTATAATATGGTGGCAGCGAATGGAGCAACTCAAAACCTTGCAGCGACTGCAGAAGAAAATTAAAATCCTGGAAAAGTGAAGGAAAAATCAAAGAAGCATTCCGAACTCAAGAAGCTAAGATGCAGATGGAAATCTCCAGAGAAAAGCTCCAAAGAAATTCTTGGAAGCTGAAGGCAGAAATTAAATTCCTCACTGCAGCAGAAGACTCCATCAAATCTCATGGAAGTCTAGTTTCAATACCCAGCATGTGCAGAGTCAGAAGACCTAGCAGGGTTGAACCAAAAATTTAAAGTTCCTGAAAAGCATAAGTCCAGAAAAAAGTTAAATAATGCAGTGGTCAGAAATTGCCTTTTAAATCACAGTCTAAGAAGCAAGAGAGTGTTTAACCATCACCCCTTGACATTCAATGGCATTACTATTGCTGAAATCCTCACTATCAACATCCTGGGGGCTATCATTGACCAGAAACTGAACTGGACCAACCATACAAGTACTGTGGCTACAAGAGCAGGTCTGTGGAGAGTAACTTACCTTCTGACTCCCCATATCCTGTCCACCATCTACAAGGCACAAACCAGGAGTGTGATAGAATACTCTCCACTAGACTGAAGCTCCAACAACATTCAAGAAGCTTGACACCATCCAGGACAAAGCAGCCCACTTGATTGGCACCCCAATCCACCACCTTAATCATTCACTCTCTCCACCACCAACACACAATGGCAGCAGTGTGTACTGCAGCAACTTACCAAGGTTCTTTTGACAGCACTTTCCAAACCCGTGATCTCTAGTACCTAGAGGGACAAGGGCGGCAGATACATGGGAACACCACCACCTGCAAGTTCCCCTCCAAGCCACATGGCAAAATAGTTACAAGTCAGGATGCTGTTCCTTCACTGGCATTGGGTCAAAATCCTGGAACTCCCTCTCTAACAGCACTGTGGGTGAACCTGCACCACATGGACTGCAACAGTTCAAGAAGGCAGCTGAGCACCACCTTCTTGAGGGCAATTAGGCTTGGGCAATAAATGCTGGCCTAGCCAGCAAAGCCCACATCCCATGAAAGAATAAAAAAACCCGTTTCCCGATTTGGCACCTGAACAGGTGGCGCTGAGCTCGCTCCAAACATAGCTATTATTTAAAAATTAATCACGACTGAATAGGCAGCTTTACAAACCCAGCAAAAACCAGGATTCAAAGCTTCCAAGACCTGAGAATATTGCGCTAAAGTGGGGAAGACTGTAACCAGCCAATCCAGGCAATCATTGTTGAAAACTTTAAATGCTGAGATTGCCAATGCCAATACTGTAGTAGTCCGCCAAAGCCGGCAAGGGTGAGAAAACCCTTTGTGCAGATGTGTACAGTAACACTATCTTACATTCTTGAAACCTCTTAAGGCTGAACCTGCAATTTAAACATTTTAATCAAGGATCTTCTTCCAGATGAATTTGGACTTATCCTAGGTCCAGATCAGTCACAAAATTGAGGCTTTGGAGAAAGATATATGAATGCGTCAGGTCTGGATAAAAAGACAGAAGCTGAACACTACTTATTTGGTAAGCCTGGTGGCCGACGATATAATAGCTGGACAAGGAATCAATGAATCATCTGCAAAATCTGTTGATGTTTTAAAATCATAGAGGCAGGAACCCTCACAACATGTAAGAAGTATTTAGATGAACACTTGAAATGCCATAACATACAAGGCTACGGGCCAAGTGCTGAAAAATGGGATAGATAGGTGCTTGATGGCCGGCACGAACACACTGGGCCAAAGGGCCTGTTTCTGTCCTGGATAGCTCTGACTCTGAGAAACACAGGCACTCCCGGCCAAGGGAAGCAATACCCTAACTGACCAGTAGAGCTACCATGTGGAGCAAAGCACCCTCACAGGCCTGATTAATGTCCAGCAATTTCAGCTCAATGCTTTCAATGTAACCAAATAGGACACTTTGGGAAGCTATGCAAAGCTAAATTATCAAAATGCACAGAAGATTCCAAGAGGATTGATGAGGTCAAGACAACACACCAAGAGGACACACAACCATGCTTCTTGGGTGAAGTTCAAAGATTCTGGATGTTCATTCTGGATGGACGTCTCAGTTAATGACTATCTCACAAAGTTGGACACAGGAGCCAGTGTTACAGAAGCCAGTGTTACGGTCCTATCAGACAAAGAAAAATGGCTGGTGACCCAACGGTTGATGCCACCCACAACACACATGTAGAGAACAGGAGGCATCAAACTCCTGGTGAAAGGTACTCTACAGGTGACACTCAGGTACAAAGACAAAAGAATCCGGGAGACCCTGTTCGTGGTCCACAACCAGGATTGTTCACTACTCTGCCGAAAACCCTGCATCGATCTTAACCTTTTACAAAAAATTGACACGGTCAGCCATCAAGGTTCCAAGCATAAAAAGGAGTTCCCAAAGCCCGTAACAGGATTGGGGCAACTGGAAAATGCATACAAGATTACACTGAGGGAGGAGGATGCTAAAACCATGCGTCTGTTTATGCTACTCATGAAGCAGGTGCAGCAGCAGCTGGATAAGATGACAAACATAGGGGTCATCTTCCTGGTCACACGTGTTCTGGGATGGTTCCAGTGCCAAAACCAAATGGGTCCATCCATATTTGCGTCAACTTGACACAACTCATTAAAACTGTAGACAGAGAAGTACACCCGATGTCCTCAGTGGAGGACAAAACTCGACACCAACAGTGGCTTTTGACAACTTCTCCTAGATGGAGTCCAGATTGCTGACCACGTTCCTTACCTTCTTTGGCAGATTCTGCTTCAACCGCCTGCCATTTGGAATTACCTCAGCACCGGAACTATTTCAATGTACAATGTCGGTCATTTTCAAGGCCTACAGGGTATCATATGTATGTACATTGTTTTGGTTCATGACACAACAGTGGAAGAACACGACAGAGCCACAGTGAACTTTCTAACAAAACAGGATGTCAATCTGATTGAGGAGCTTGAAGCATGCTCTCAATTCACAAGGAGACACCTGCCAGTGACCCCAATTAAACTCCAATCAATTTGCCAGGAACAAATGCAAGATGAGGACTGTTCCCATATCTGTCATTACAAGGGTGGCCGCAACAGGGACCAAGCAGTGTTACCATGAAAACTTGGTTTGAACAACAAAAACACTTTACAGTTGTTGATGATCTCCTGGTCTACAATGAGCGGTTGGTCATCCCAGTTTCCCTTCGGCCGGAGATCCTCCAAAATATACAACAGGGCCACCAGGTCACCAGCCCAATTCACCCTCTGGTGATCAGACATTTCCAGGGCGTTTGAGGACACGATAGTGAACTGTCAGTTGTGTGTTACACAAGCAGGACCAAAGGGAGCCCTTTATTCCCACACAGTTCCCAACCAGGCCATGGGAGAGGCTGGGCATCGATTTACTTGTCTTCAGCAGAAATTTGTTCCTTATTGTGGTGCATTAGTTTTCCAGATGAGTTGAGGTAAAGCAACCACACACAACAATCACAGATACAGTGAAGCACTGAAAGAGAATTATGTGAGCCACAGTATCCAGACGAGATTGTATCCGATAAGGCCCACAATTTTCAAGCGAGTACTTTGCCCAATTTGCCATCTCATCCAGCTTCCACCACCATACCAGCTCCCAAAGATACCCACAGTCAAACACGGAGGCTGAAAGAGGGGTCCACACTTTAAAAGCCCTCTTAAAAAAGAACAAAAACTTCCAAACAGCATTGTTACCCTACAAGTCCACCTGGTTACAATGCAGCCTATAGCCCTCCCTGAACTCCTGATGGGCAGAAAACTCCACACACAACTCCCAATCCTGCTCAAGAAATTAATACCAGGGTTGGTAATGAAGGATTACCAGGACATCCAAGATAGAGAGCAGTCCTACAGGCAGAAACAGGCTTCTGTCTACAACAAACGATACCATAGGAGACAATTGCCACAACTACAAAAGGATGACAACGTCTGGATTAAAGGCCTCAAGAGAGGACTCTATTATCCGGAAAAATGGTGACCAACCCGGTCATACCTAGCTGGCACCCCAAAGGGTATAGTCAGGAGAAACCCTCGAAGGGTCCCTCCACTGTACAGTGGAGAGAAATTGAGGAAGACACACAGATGCCAGAACAATCTCTGATTCAACAAAGTTTCCCTGCAGCGAGAGTGCCCACCGCTCCATCGACAGTCATGAGAACAAGGTATGGAAGGCCTCAAGACCACCTGAACCTATGAACTCTGAGACGAGGGGGAGATGGGGTCATAGTAATGATGTAAATACATGGGGTAAACTGGGATAACTTGTAAATACATTGAATAAAGACTTGGGGAGAGGCGTATTATAAGGGTCTGGCACATAAAGGGCCAGATAGTCATATCCCTTTGTGGCATACTTTCCGATGAGATAGCCTCGAATTGTGAGTGATCACCCAATGCCTGGGACCTTAAAAGTAGCTGTGGCATTGAACTTCGCCTCAGCTTTATTCCAAGCAGCATTTAGAGACCTTAGTGGGATCACCCAGCCTGCAGCCTATCGCTGCATTAAGGTGTTCATGTTTAGGCGTGCCATCATTTTATCTCCTTTACATGTGACAACGCAAGACAAGCGGATAGAACCAGAGGCTTTGCAGCCATGGTTAGACTCCCATGGGTACAAGGGTAATTGATTGCACCCATGTAGCCATAAAAACACCAGCTGGACAGCCAGAGGCATTCATAAACAGAAAAGGATACCACTCCATAGTATTCAGTTTGTGTGCAATCACAATCAAAGAGTAATACAGGTGCGTGCACGTTACCCAGGTCCTAGCCACATTGCATACATCCCTAGACATTCCCAGGTACCAGGGATGTTTGCCAGCCTGGAAACTTTGAATGAATCCAGTAAGGAATGCATGGACAGATATCTGGACAGATCAGGTGGCGTTCTCCAATATGCACCTGCGAGTGTCACTTATGGTCGCCATGTGCTGTGCATTGCAGCGAGAGGAAGCCCTTTAGATGAAGATTTGGTCCCCTGGTGATGAGTCCAATGAAGAGGAAGGTGAGGTTGCACCACCGTGAAAGGGTCCGGAGCCTGTGAGACGAGATGGTGAAAATTCTGCAGCAGAGTGTCGCCAGCTCAATAACAACTTCCCAGCCCTTGGCACCTTCTCCCCTTAGCTCCCCGTCATGAACAATGAGAGTCACCAGATCATATGGAGCAGAGGGACCCACATGACCGCAAACTCCCAAAACAGCTGGTTAACAGTCTTAATCAAATCCATAACATCGCACAGAGATAATGGACAAATGCATAAAAGGCATTTGCGTCCATCATGTGCAAAAAAAACTTATGTCCGCAATAAATCAATGTTCACTTTTCACAAATGAGAAAGGTACCCATGTGCGACTCCTGTGGGGTTTTCTTGATTATTTTCTGGGTGCAGCGGCATGGTTCTCCCCCTAGCTGGCAGCTGCGGTGGAGATAAGCTGCTGACCCTTATGCCCCTTGTCTGGAACGACATTAGCAACTCTCCTCTGGTCTCCTGAGGCCCTGAAGGCGTGGTGGAAGTATCCTCACCTGTCGTCATGGCACTCAGTGCCAATGGCTGAGGTTCAGAGGAGAGACTGTCCCCATCAGAAGTGCCCTGAGAGATGTCCCTCTGATGGTGATAGCAGCTGCTTATCCACAGTTTTAAGGTCCTTTTTGCTCTCTCTGCTTTCCTGAGAAGGACCAGGACCTGGTTGTGACTCAAGGTTCTTTGACCCCTCTTGCTGTGGCTCTGGGCCCTGGAGTTCAGAAACAGATGGAATTCAGGGCAGAACGCATACCCAGTATCCCATCAGTGAACGGCTCGGTTTGGGCCTCCATGCCAGTCGCCAGTCTGTCAATGGAGGAAGTAATGCATTCTATTAAGCAGCTGATCGCAGCACTCATGGCCTGGATGGACTTCTCCAATATCTGTGCCGGAATGCTGCAACACCTCTGCCACATCTCTCCGAACCTCCCGCTGTACGTCCAGCATCTGTCAGCTGACAGATAACTCCAGAGGCTTCTCGTCAGAATCTCACACTGCAGAAGAGGCCCTTCGGCCCATCGAGTCTGCACCGACACGTGAGAAACACCTGACCTACCTACTGAATCCCATTTATCAGCACTTGGCCCATAGCCTTGAATGTTATGATGCGCCAAGTGCTCATCCAGGTACTTTTTAAAGGATGTGAGGCAACCCGACTCCTCCACCATCCTCTGAGTTAGTGCACTCCACCAGACCGTCACCACCCTCTGGGTTAAAAAAGTTTTTCCTCACATCCCCCCTAAACCTCCTGCCCCTCACCTTGAACTTGTGTCCCCTCGTGACTGACCCTTCAACTAAGGGGAACAGCTGTTCCCTATCCACCCTGTCTCTGCCCCTCAATCTCGTACACCTCGATCAGGTCACACCTCAGTCTTCTCTGCTCCAATGAAAACAACCCAAGTCTATCCAACCTCTCTTCATAACTTAAATGTTTCATCCCAGCCAACATTCTGGTGAATCTCCTCTGCATCCCCTCCAATGCAATCACATCCTTCCTATAATGTGGCAACCAGAACTGCACACAGTACTCCAGCTGTGGCCTCACCAAGGTTCTGTACAACTCCAACATGACCTCCCTACTTTTGTAATCTATGCCTTGATTGATAAAGGCAAGTGTCCCATATGCCTTTTTCACCACCCCACTAACATGCCCCTCTTGCCTTCAGAGATTTATGGACACACATGCCAAGGTCCCTTTGTTCCTCAGAACTCCCTAGTGTCATGCCTGGAGCTCAGCATCTAGGTCGCCTCCAGCACTCCTCAGACTGCCAGAGGCCTGCTCCAACTCAGTCTATGGCAGCTGCTCCTATGACTGTGATGTGTCCTCACCAGTACAACTGTCTATTACATCCGAAGTACTCATACCTACTGAGTTGTGTGTATCTACACTAGTGCTAGGTGTAAAGCAGGAATGTGACACTGCATGCTCCAAGGATTCCTCTTTTTCCTCAGAGGATGCAGTCAGGCCCTCAGGGCTATTGCCTGCAGCTGCTGATGTTGCAGCTGTAATGGAAACAAAAAGAAGGGGAATTAGATGCATCATCATCCTTTGATGTGAGTTTTCAGAGACAAGCTGCCCCGTTGCAAATGCTGGAAACTATTGGGAGATGTTTGAACCTTTCAACATAGAAGCACACTCTCTTCCCTGAATTCTGCAAACCTCCAAAATCACAAACCATTAATGCTACCTGCCAACTCCTGCAGTTTACAACACCCGACCGCCCCAGCCCTTTCAGCAATGTTTGCAGAAATTATAACTGTATAATGTCACCACCACGGGGCCTTCCTCCTCCAACATCGCCTCAGCCTAATAACAATTGCTCCAGTCACAATTGCAAACTTCAGGCAGCCAACCCCAAGACTTTCTTCTCAATGGCTGTCAGGACAGTAAAGTTTAGTACAGCACCTCCGGTCTGTCCCTCTCTCTGGAATTGTGTCCTCTTCTTCTGCAAGAATGAAATTATATTGATGTATGGCCAGTATGTACTTTGTTGCCAGCACATGTTTCTCTGTGTTCTTTGTCACCTAGCAGGTAGGTGTTGTTGCAGCTCCCCTGTGGCACCACCCCCAAACCCCCCCCTCCCCCCATAACCCTCATTGCCGTGCATCATACCTCACGCACTTGGGAAACACACAAGGCAGTCCCACAATTGAACCCCATAACACCTTTCCATGTGTGGTCATCTCCAAAATGACAAGGAAGCTTAGTGCTATCAAATGTATATTCTGCCCCATATGGAAAACTGAGGACGCAACTCATGCCCTAAACAATCACATAAGCAGTAAGTGTTGTCAGCTCGAGCAGCTCAAGCTCCAGGTTTGGGTAGGAAGAATAGAAAAGCAGAATATTTATTTAAAAAGGGTGAAACCTATAAATGTTGATATTCAGAGAGACTTGAGAGTTCTTGTACAAGGAACATGGAGTTAATATACAGGTACAACAAGAATTAGAAAGGTAAATGGGTTTCCCTTAGGAGCCAATATTAGGATTATTGCCTTTTTTTATTTGTATATTAATTTCCTGGACTTGGGTATACAGAATATAATTTCTAAGTTTGCGGATAACATGCTACTCAGCAATATAGTGAAACAGTGAGGATCATAACAGACTTCAGGGCAACAAAGATAATGAAAAGAGTAGACACATCACAGATGGCATTTAGCACACATTCATATGTACACACGCTCTCTTACATACACACACACTCTCCCCTTGCCCTGTCTCTCGCTGCTCTGTCTCACACACACACAAAACACTCTCTCCCTCTCTCACACTGACACTCTCTCCCTTTCACACACACACTCTCCCCTTGCCCTGTCTCTCACTGCTCTGTCTCACACACACACAAAACACTCTCTCCCTCTCTCACACTGACACTCTCTCCCTTTCACACACACACTCTCCCCTTGCCCTGTCTCTCACTGCTCTGTCTCACACACACACAAAACACTCTCTCCCTCTCTCACACTGACACTCTCTCCCTTTCACACACACACTCTCCCCTTGCCCTGTCTCTCACTGCTCTGTCTCACACACACACAAAACACTCTCTCCCTCTCTCACACTGACACTCTCTCCCTTTCACACACACACTCTCCCCTTGCCCTGTCTCTCACTGCTCTGTCTTACACACACACAAAACACTCTCTCCCTCTCTCACACTGACACTCTCTCCCTTTCACATACACACTCTCCCTCTCTCACAATCTGTCTGTCCCTTTCACTCTCTCACTCACTCTGTCTCTTTCACTCTCTCTCTCTCTCTCTCTCTTTCACTCTCTCTCTCTCTTTCACTCTCTCTCTCTCTCTCTTTCTCTCTCTCTCTTTCACTCACTCTCTCTCTTTCACTCTCTCTCTCTCTCTCTCTCTCTTTCACTCTCTCACTCACTCTGTCTCTTTCACTCTGTCTCTTTCACTCTCTCTCTCTCTTTCACTCTCTCTCTCTCTTTCACTCTCTCTCTCTCTCTTTCACTCTCTCTCTCACTCACTCTCTCTCTCTCTCTCTCTCTTTCTTTCTCTCTCTCTCTCTTTCTTTCTCTCTCTCTCTCTCTCTTTCACTCTCTTTTTCACTCTCTCTCTCTTTCACTCTCACTCTCTCACTCTCTCTCTCTCACTCTCTCTCTTTCACTCTCTCTCTTTCACGCTCTCTCTCTTTCACTCTCTCTCTCTTTCACTCTCTCTCTCTTTCACTCTCTCTCTCTCTCTCTCTCTCTCTTTCACTCTCTCTCTATCTCTTTCACTCTCTCTCTCTCTCTCTCTTTCACTCTCTCTCTCTCTTTCACTCTCTCTCTCTCTTTCACTCTCTCTCTCTTTCACTCTCTCTCTCTCTCTCTCTTTCACTCTCTCTCTCTTTCACTCTCTCTCTCTTTCACTCTCTCTCTCTCTCTCTCTTTCACTCTCTCTCTCTCTCTCTTTCACTCTCTCTCTCTATCTCTTTCACTCTCTCTCTCTCTCTTTCACTCTCTCTCTCTCTCTCTCTCTCTCTTTCACTCTCTCTCTCTCTTTCTCTCTCTCTTTCACTCTCTCTCTCTCTCTCTTTCACTCTCTCTCTTTCACTCTCTCTCTCTCTCTCTCTCTCTCTTTCACTCTCTCTCTCTCTCTTTCACTCTCTCTCTCTCTCTCTTTCACTCTCTCTCTCTCTCTCTTTCACTCTCTCTCTCTCTCTTTCACTCTCTCTCTCTCTCTCTCTTTCACTCTCTCTCTCTCTCTCTCTCTTTCACTCTCTCTCTCTCTCTCTTTCACTCTCTCTCTCTCTCTTTCACTCTCTCTCTCTTTCACTCTCTCTCTCTCTCTCTTTGTTTCACACACCCAGTGGCAGCATCTCTTCCACCCCAGCAGGGTAGTCTCTCTTCAGCGCCCCTGCCGTCCCAGCAGCGTTTCTTCCTACCCACCACCCCAGCCTGGCGGTCTCTATTCCCTGTCCTCCTGATCCAGTCGTGTCTTCTGTCCTGCACTGGGAGGTGCCCATGGGGGCTCCTCTACAAGCTTCTGCATCTGAGCAGGACGGCTTCTGTCACCAGGCATATTCACATGGATGGTTCCTGAGTTGGAGGAGATGAGGGATGTCACCAGTGCCCCTGAGGGGTGGCCTCCTCATCAGCTTCTGCAATTGCTCAGCCCTTTCATGGTGCCCATGATAGCTGGATCAGGGAACAAGAAGAGGGAAAAACCTCCTTGACCTTGTCCTTATCAATCTCCCTGTCCCCCACCCAGTGTCTCTTTCCAACAAACAAGAAGTCAGTCTCTCTATCTCTGTCTCTCCCCCTCCTCCCTGAAAACCTTTCTTTCTCCCCAGCACACTCACCACCGCTGGTGTCCTCTCCCAAACATGGGAGAGGAATGGCCTGTGATTCGAGGATCAGCTCCTTGCAGAATCTTCCACTCTACTTACCCATTTTACCAACATTGTTGAACAGTGGCTCCAAATTTCAGGATAGAGAGGCATGACAGGCCACATCTGGCCAGTGGGCTGTAGGTTGGACAAGCCTGCTTTACATATTCATTACCTGGACTTGGGCATACAGGGCATAATTCTAATGTTTGAGATGACATGATGCTCGGCAGTGTAGTGAAACAGTGAGGATCATAACAGACAGATGACAAAGAAATGTCAATCGATGTATTTTAATAGGAAGAATGAGGTGAGGCAATATAAGTAAAGCAACACAAATTTAAAGGAAATGCAGGAGGAGAGAAGCCTGCAGGAGTAGTGAGATGTCTGTAGCTTTTGACGCATTGATCACACCATCTTCCTCCAACACCTTTCCTCTATCATTCAGTTAGGTCCTACCCTGCCTGGTTCCACTCCTACCCCTCAGGAACCCAGCGCCCAAACATTGAAGGGAAACTGTGACACAGTCCGAGGCTTCATGGCCATTGGCAGGCTGGCATGGCCACAAGGATTACATTGATTTAACAATGTTTCAACTGACCGGCTCCCAAGCCTCTGGCAAATAACCATGAAACTCAACTTCCATCAGAGAAATAAATTATCCAGCAAACACACACATGGGATCTGGATGATCCCGTTGCCATCAAATGACATGAAGCATGTGGTTTCCACCTCCACCATCACTCCACGTTATAGACCAGGCGCCCACACCGACTCCAGCCTCCCATCTTCCCTCTTCAGCCCCAAACACAAACCACTATGTGAAGGGACTAAGACCTCACGCTGTATATTTTTAATAAAATATATATCGATGGCCTCATGGCTATTTCTAAAAAATTTTAAATGTTCAAAGACCTCTTAAAATGGCTGAATCTATGTCTGTCTGTGACCCCGAACAAAAGGAACTACTTGGCAGTATCACAGAAACTCGAGGAGAGCTATACGAAGGCATTTCATAACCCAGGCTGGCCAACAGAAGTCTGCTCGCCTGATGAGACAAAGGGCCTCATCATCTTCCTTTCAATTCTTAATGGTTGAGATATTTTAGGGACTGAGACGAGGGACACGCACCTTTTGTCAGAGACTGTCTGAAGAAGTGGGAGTCATGTGACATGGGCCTTTGGATGTGGAACCAGTAATATTGCCTTGTGGCACTGTAAACTCAGTCTGCGGTTTACTATCCTACAAGCAGCTTCACACAAAAGGGGCTCTGGCCATGGTGAATACCTGTCCCCACCTACACTGTTTCTGCTGGAACTTCTGTACCATCGCCTACAAGACTGATTCATCACTGCATGCCTATCTCATCATGTGAAGTCAACGCCACTGGAAAAGTGAATTATACAGTATCGGTTTTCAACCTGCCGACTTCCATGAAGAAATATCTCACTGGACTTTGATTCTGGACTCTGGAACCCACTAGAAACAATATTTCTTTCCTCTGTGGTCTCTGCACTGTAAATCTTTCTTCTCTATCCCTCTTTTACTGTATGAATGCAAATGAGGCAACGTTGCGACCCTCCTCCCACATCTTGAGTGTGTGCAAATAAACTAACCTTTTGAGTTCATCCTATTCCGCCTTCCCGCCATCGTGAAACCGATCGTGCCATATTTTCCGTGCATGCCACCTATCACGCCCGCTGCCAGCGAGCACGGAAAATTCTGCCCTTAGTTTTAGAAAGGAAACGTCCAGAATGAGGAGGCTGTTGACATCTCTCGAAAGACAAATAGTGAATGGGATCAGGAGAAAATAAAGTTTCTTCAAATGTTTTGTTTGAACGTAAAAGCATCTCAATGAAATTCTTGGAACAACGAAAAAGGATTTTGATCAGGAAAGAAATGAGTTGTTGGCACACAAAGAAACCATTTTGGACCAATTGTCTCAAAACGAGAATTTATCTTATTTGAGTTTAGGAAATAAATGTAATTATGCCCACAACTGAACTCGTGAATTGTGGTTGATCATTCTTTGTAATTCTGCTTATTTACAGGAGCAGCCAAGGTTTCATGCACATGAAACTGACTAGAACCAAAGATAAATACATCTTGGGAGAGAACAGCCTTCCATTTGACAGCATTCCTGAGGTTATACACCACTATACGACCAGGAGGCTACCCATTAAAGGAGCAGAACATTTGTCACTTCTCTACCCTGTAACAGTGCGAACATTATAATTTTTTTCCCCACTAGTTCAGTTTCCTTCCTATGGATGGGAGATTGATCAATTTCTTCAATATGCATGGATTGGGCTGATCATCACCAAGTGACCCTGTTGTGTATTTCAGTTATATTTGTAGACTGATGACTGCAAACTAAGATTGTGTGTTTCCTGTGTGGACACTATAACATTTACCATGTGGTACTGTTGCATGAATATTATTTTGTTCAAATAAGCACCTAATGCAATTCAGAATTGTTACTGACATTTCATAAATCTACTAAGATATTTAAATTCTTCCTTATCTGAAGTTAGTAAAATTTGATACAGTATAATATGGTGCATATAATTCTACACAGTTAGATCTCTGACCTTGGTGATTATTTATGAGTATCTGTAAATACTGTGGCTTAATATATAAATATATTTTTTATCACTTTTGGTACAGTGTAATGATACCTTTTGAGTACTCCACCGTGCTTTTTAGCTTTAGGCACACAAAAAAAATGTAACTTTATGTTAGGTATTGGTATTTTCATTAATATTTATAGATTACAAAAAAACCCAAAATATACTCATGACAAAGGAGGAACATTCATTTCTTTAGCACCTTATGCCCTCTGGACATGCCAAAGTGCTTCACACTTCAATTAATTCCTTTCAGAGTGCAGTCACCCTTATATTGTTAGCAAACAAAGCAGTCAATTTGTGCACAATAGAGTCACACCAAGCAGTAAATGAGGTAAATAGGATCTTTTGTTGACAATGTTTGAAGAAGAATGTTGGTCAAAGATCTTTGAATAATGCCGTGTGATCACCTTAAATGACAGGACATCAGTTCAATGTCTCATCTCAATGACAGCACCTCTACCAACACAGCACCTTTTCAGAATTTAATTGTCAACCTAGATTATGTGTTTAGATTGCTGGAACTGGACTTGAATTCAATACCTACTGTCTCAGAGGCGAAAGTGAAATTCTAAGAGGTTTTGAATCAACAAATTTGATTCAGTTTTCAATTCAGTCAAGTTTCAGATATGTTCAGATTTTCAAGTTTGGTTATGTTTCAGCTGTCTCAAAGGGAAAAATTAATAATTACAAAGGATTATATAGCATATATAGTATAGAAACATGCCATTCGGCCCAACTAGTCCATGCTGGCACTCACGCCTCCTCACATCTTGTCTATCAAAGTAACCCTCTATCCCCTTCTCCCTTATATGTTGTCCAGCTTCTCCTTAAATGCACCTATACTATTCGCTTCAATCACTCCCTGTGGTAGTGAGTCCCACCACCTCAACACTTTATGTAAAGAAGTTTCTTCTGAATTTTCCATTGGATTTCTTGGTGACTGTCTCATATTGATGGCTTCTAGTTGTGCTCTTTGCCATAAGTGGAAACATTATCTCTGTATCCACTCTATCAAAATCTTTCAGTAAGGTACTGTTACAAAAAGAATAAAGATGAAACTGCATTGCTATTCATATGACCCATTATATAAGCATTCTACTTTGCTTTTCCAGGTTTGTTTATAATTACCTCCTATCAATTTCCATGCTAACTACAAAACTAGATTACTTTGAATGCATGCACCCTTGTGATTGTCCTAATTTAACTAAAAGCTGCTTACTCTATAATATTGTAAAGAATTTCTACAGGTTCTAAAGTCCCAAAGCTCATTATCTGAAGTGAACATCCCACAATGGAATTAAGATAGGTTTTCAAGGGAGAAAAATGGTGCTTGTTCATGAATTGCTTGTTCCTGCTGTCTCCCTCTATTGCATTGATGGGGATATTATAGTGGCTAATAAGAGTCCTTTCAGCATATTTAAAATCGCATTTTGTATGGTTTGGACATCTGACTCGGTTTTCTATGAAAGCTTGTAACACATAAAACTTGTACAATGTATTAAAAATCATATGACTTAATGCAGTTTGTCAGCTTTTCCCATTAGAAACTCCTATCATCACTTTTATATTGGAAACTGCAAGTTTAAATTAGGCACGTTGTTGGGTTCAAGTCTTGTAGCATTGTTGTTGGTGGAAAGATGTAATTGTAGCATGGAAGGTAAAAAGACTTGCATTGATTTCTCACCTTTCATGAGCTAAAGAGATGCCATAAAAGGCTTACATCCAACAAAGTACATTTGAAGTGTAGTGGTTTTAATACAGGAAACACGGCAGCTAATCTGTGCACAGCAAAGTCCTACAAATAAAATTTCACTGTTAGAAAATATTTTTTGTGTTTCCCAATGTGACTTCCTTTTGCTTTGAGACTTTGTGAAATCTCTGATTTTCATTGGAATCTAAACTAGACAATTTAATTACAAGAAAATTCTCAATTTATTTGGTGACTTTTTTTTTTACAAAATGCTCAGTTGAATTTCCCATCTAAGACCATCAATAGTAACTGATGTCAAGTGTTCATAATAAAAGAAATTTTGTTTTATCTGATGAAATGTGTGGGCAGATTATGCTATGATGAAGTGAGCTGCCAGTTATTAAAAGTTATTACATTTTCATGATGGGGGATAATATAAACCAGTGTCCACTAACTTTGGACCTCATCACTGTTCTAGTAACGAAAGAAAATTACATCTTTTGGTTATCTCCACTTATCACTGACCCTCTATCCAGCTCTACTTGTCCCACCCTCCCCTTAAACCAGCTTATATTTCACCTCTCTTCTATTTTTACTTAGTTCTGTTGAAGGGTCATTCGGACTCGAAACGTTAACTGTGTTCCTCTCCGCAGATGCTGTCAGACCTGCTGAGTTTTTCCAGGTATTTTTGTTTTTGTGAAGGAAAATTATTGTTCTTTTATTGGTCATTTTTTTCATTGGATAATGTTTCATAGTGAGCAACCTATCTCTTACACCTTTGTTTAGTTACAGAAGCATTGGTTGGTTGTGTTGGTTGAAAAAAATGAAGTATTTTTTACCTGTGGCGATGAATTGGTCAAAGTAGATGGATAGTTACAGGAATCATTAATGTAACCACATACATTGGGCTGGATTCAGTGTTCCAGTCGTGGGACCCACCCACCAGTTGGAGAACTAACGTTGCCTTGGTGGTGGGGGCCCAACCAAATTAAGTGCCCATCCCCGAAAGCTGCCAGCCAATCAGAAGCCAGTAGCTCTCCAGTAATGACAGCGTATTGTGAGCAGTGACTGCTGCTGGTACAACAGTGAGGCTGTAACCAGAGATCATCACGGGAGTGGGGCGGTCTGGGAGTCCCGGGGAGGGGGTGGCTGGCGAGGGTGGTGTGAGTGGGGTCAAATGCAAGGGCAGGTGGGTGGTTCTTAGCGGGCACACCCTTCCTACGATCCAGGTACTACTAAGTGCCTTTGAAAGAGGGAACCCCTGGGAGGGTAGCCTGTAGGAGGCACGGCCAGCTCATGCAAGTTACCCAGAAGGAAGAAAACACTTTGGGCCAGCACTCTTATTTCCCAGTTGTTACTAGTGTTCTATTTTAAGGTATACAAGACCAGTTCAGACAAGTACTCTTATTTCCCAGTTTTTACTGTTTTTTCCTTCTGTGTAGGGAGAATCCTTGAGCCATCACTAAATCCTGGTGGATTCAGGGATAATTAATGAGCCTAATTAGGCAGTGGGTGCATTCCTCCTGTGAGCCCATTCCTGCCAGTGATTTATTGAAGGTTGGTTACCCCAGCTGAAGGTTTCCCCAAAATGATGTGGGCCTGCCTGCCAGCCAGCCCACACTGGGGCATTACTTTGCAGACAAAAAAAATTGTTGGATTGGTGCCTGATGAAAGAAAAATAAAATTTTGAGAGAATTCTACCTGTAAGGACTAGACTGGCACATACCATCAACAGTACCGGCCATTTTCCATTCTCTTCCCAATCTCCTGTTCACTTTGAATTGAGTTAAAGAGAAACCAGTGATGGCACACAAATAGCTGGGAAATAACCTTGTCTGCATAATTCCCTATAAATGGCAAGATCAATGCAGCTCTAAAGTATTGTCAGATTTTGGAATGCACTTGTTTTTATTATTTTATACAAATTGCATTGTGCACATTTATGTTCATCAATGTGTTTTAAAACTCAGGTTGAATTTTGCCATAAACCTACATTGTCATAGATATTGGCCATGGATTAAGGCTCTAAATCATTTTGCTTGCTTTTCTCAGCCGCTTGTGTTTCTGTTTCACAGTTACAGCTCTTCAAAACTATTAATGGTTTGTAAGTTTCTATAATTTTTCTCGTAATGCTCAAAGCAAAACTGTGCTGCCAAGTTCAGAGATCACAAATGTTTAGAGTTTGAAAAGAATTCATGAGTATATTGTTTGAACATGGTACCTGAATGGCCCAAATTTTGCAGTATACTGATGTGGAACTGTCAGCACTCATTACTCCTCTGAAAGGCTCAGCAACTTCACATGTGCAGATACATATGAAAATCTGAAGTCCCTGTCACTGGTTCCATGCTTTTCCATAGGGTGTGCTATTGAAGTCTCTGCAAACTATGATCAAGTAAAATCACTGAACCGAAAAGAATTTGCCATTTTTTGCTATCAGTCACACTGTAAAGATCCTTGAAAATTTGCACCTTGTTTAATGAAGGGTAACTGGGTTTTTAGCAACATGCTAAGTTCATAATTGATGCTTAACAACCTTGCTGACCCTGAAAAACTAATTCTGTTTTCTTTCATCAGGTGCAAATTCAACAATTTATATTTTTGTGTGCAAAGTAATGCCTAATCATGTATAGTTACATTAATGGTCCCTGCAGCTGTCCATCTACTACTTGGACCAACTCATCTCCCCAGGTAAAAAAAGAATTTATGTCCTTTTAAACCAACCCAACTAACCAATGCCTCTGGAACTAAAAAGGTGAAGAGTGCTAAATTTCTCCATGAAATCATTTTCTGACTTTTTGTTTGATATTTCAGCTTCTACCATGTGTACGTCCCAATAATTTACCTTCTGCAAATTTTTAATTAAAAATAGAGTGCATTTTTTTCCCCCTGTTTTATCTGTGAGAATGCTTCAAGGTGAATGATTGCTAATCTTGCTCGATGATTATGCTGTTGCTGGACGCCTGGCAATAGATTCAAAAGGGAAAGGGATGTTCACATGACGGAGATCACTAGAATTTTGTGAACAGCTTCTCAGGGTCAGTGATAAGCGACAGGCCACAAAACCTGGAGCAATGTGTTCTGCACCATCTGCAATGCATCATTATTTTAGTCAGGTGTAATGTGAACCATTTTTGCCAAAGTGTTGTGACTTGGCTTAGTATGCACTCACATCTGTGCTTAAAACCTGCAGTTGAAGAAAAAGACTGCTTCCTTGCACAAACAAATCTTGTGCAAAGAAATTCTGTATGAATTACATTGTTGCTATTCATGTACACTTCTTCCCATGGAGAAAATAGGTAATATGTTTTTAATTGCCAGTTGCAAGGTTGATCATGCCATGATGCAGTCTGATGAAGAATGGTATTGGCACACGCACTGTATAGGAATTATTGTGATTTATAGTTGCAATAAATATATTTTATGCAGTGGGCTGTCCTCACATACTATGGTTGGTTTGAAAATGACGAATTTCATAATCTACTAATCATATTAATTTGTAGAAACAATCTTGATAATACAAAAATAAAAGGATAACTATTAATCACCTAATTAGATCATACTATCTAATTGTTGGAGTTGACAATTTTCCATGGAATCTGTTTTCTGCTAATCTATGCTGGTTTTGCACTTTAGTGAAAGAATTAATAAATGTCAGTAAAATAAAATATTTACTGTGTTTTTACATTATCCACATTCTGATTTAATCTATGGTGAAGTACTTGGCTCTCACTAAATTTCAACAGTAGTCACATAAATTCACCTCTCTGTGGGAAGACTGGTCCCAATCCTGTTGCAATGCAATCCTTTTGAATAAGGCTGTCCCAGAACTTGTTCCTGTTATGATCCACAGCTGAGGTTACCCCTGGACAAGCCTGATCCCAGAGTGGAACCCAGCTAGATAGATCCTAACTTTTATTTTGCATGTTTAGATACATGGAGAGTAGCTACTGAACAGAGGCATAGGAGTCAGCTGATGAACTTTTAACAGAAGAATAAAACATTTATTCAACAAGAAATGATGAACTATTTTGCAATACTTCTTCACCCGTAACTACACTTTTACAGATATATACAGATTTGTAAGGATAACACAAGTTACAAAAGCTACCTTATACTCTAATGTTCACAGTAAGTACACAGTCCGTGTAAACCAATAGGCACCCTGTGGTCAGACACACCACACTCTGAAACCAAATGACAGATGCCACCTCAACCAGATGCTATGGATCTCTCCTCAACTCCCCCCAGATGCTTGTCACACTGTGAGCCAACCAGTCTCACTGAATTCCGTCCTTCACACAACGGATTCCAATCTCCGCTCTCCAGGACCTCGCCTTGGAATATTCTCCCAAACTGACGTTTTCACTCACACACCTTGCACAAGGGTTCACCTCCAGGGTTTCAAACTCCCCTCCTGATGTTCCTCTTCCTTGGGTCACCACGTGCACTCAAGCTGTCTTCCATGCACTCTCTCTCACCAACTCAGTCTTATCAGTACACCACTGCTTCACATGCCCATAGCAAAGAGTTATAGACCTTCAGTTGTCTCTTTGAACCTTCTTGCTTCTTGCAAACTGTTCTCACTTTAAATCTGAAGCTTGGCGCCTTCCTCTCTGCCCATCACTCTTAACTTCACTTAACAGGATCATTTTCAGGTTCCTGTCCTTTAACTAGAAGGTCTTCTTTGGACTTTCTCTTGTTCTTAAACTTTTGGGGTTTTTCTCAGTTTGGGACTTACTATCTGCCCCCTTTTAGGTTGCTTCTGCTTCACAGCTGCCTTCAAACCAACTGAACTCAAACAGCTTCCAAAACAAACTGCTGTCTTTCTTGTGTGTGACTGTCTGTGAGAGGAACCTGCCTATCTGGCCCACTGTTGCTAGGCAACAGCACTGTTCTTCCTACTCTTGTGTTTACTTTCACTTAATAGGGGTCGTAAACGTCTCATTAGAAAAGCAAGCAGCCTTTTAAAGTGAGACTAAAACTCCATTTGACCTTTCTTAACACACAGATACAGAAATACAAATCAAACTTAAACTTTAAAACTAAAACTCATTCCTAACACCCACAAATACAAGTATAGTATTCAATGAACGGCATGGCTCTAGGAAGTTCTGAGGAACAAAGGAACCTTGGCATGTGTGTCCATAGATCTCGGCAGGCAGAGGGGCATGTTAGTGGGGAGGTGAAAAAGGCATATGGGACACTTGCCTTTATCAATCGAGGCATAGATTACAAAAGTAGGGAGGTCATGTTGGAGTTGTATAGAACCTTGGTGAGGCCACAGCTGGAGTACTGTGTGCAGTTCTGGTCGCCACATTATAGGAAGGATGTGATTGCACTGGAGGGGGTGCAGAGGAGATTCACCAGGATGTTGGCTGGGATGAAACATTTAAGTTATGAAGAAAGGTTGGATAGACTTGGGTTGTTTTCATTGGAGCAGAGAAGATTGAGGGGCGACCCGATCGCGGTGTACAAGATTACGAGGGTCAGAGACAGGGTGGATAGGGAACAGCTGTTCCCCTTAGTTGAAGGGTCAGTCATAAGGGGGCATAAGTTCAAGGTGAGGGGCAGGAGGTTTAGGGGGGATGTGAGGAAAAACTGTTTTAACCCAGAGGGTGGTGACTGTCCAGAATGCGCTGGCTGGGAGGGTGGTGGAGGCGGGTTGCCTCACATCCTTTAAAAAATACCTGGATGAGCACTTGGCACGTCATAACATTCAAGGCTATGGGCCAAGTGCTGGCAAATGGGATGAGGTAGGTAGGTCAGGTGTTTCTCACGTGTCGGCGCAGACTCAATGGGCCGAAGAGCCTCTTCTGCACTGTGAGATTCTGTGAGGAGTAAGTCATTTGGCCCATCAAGCCTGTTCTGCCATTCAATAAGATCATGGCTGCTCTGATTGTGGTTTGAACTTTACATTTCTGCCTGCCCTGCATAACCCTTGACACCCTTGTCAATCAAAAATCCGTCTAATTCAACATTGAATATATGCAAGACATACCCTCCAGTGCTCTCTGTGGAAGAGAATTCCAAAGACTAACAACCCTCTGGGAGAAGAAATTCCTTTTCATCTCTGTCTTAAACTGTGTGCCAGATCTCTGTTCCCCCACAAGGGGAAACATCCTCTCAGCATCTACCCTGTCAAGCCCGCTTAGAATCTTAGGGTTAATGATATATTAATTATATTGCTAAGACACATGTGAAGGGCATCCAAAGAAGAAACAAGCAGTTATGAAGATTGACTGTTAAGTGAGTTATGTACCATAAGATGTAGGAGCAGAAGCAGACTATTCGGCCCATCGAGCCTGCTCTCCCATTCAATAAGATTATGGCTGATCTGATAATCCTCAACTCAACTTTCCAGCCTTTTCCCCATGACCCTTGATTCCCTTACTGATTAAAAATCTACCTATCTCAGCCCTGAATATACCTAATGATTCAGCCTCTGCAGCCTCCTGAGGTAAAGAATTCCACAGATTCACTACTCTCTGAGACAGGAAATTCCTCCTCACTTCTGTCTTAAATGGGCAATCCCTTACTCTGAGATTATTATGCCCTCTGGTCCTGGACTCTCCCACAAGGAGAAATGAACTCTCAGCATCTACCCTTTCAAGCCCCCTAAAAGTCTTATATGTTTCAATAAGGTCGCCTCTCATTCTTCTAAACTCCAGTGAGTACAGGTTCAGCCAACTCAACCTCTCCTCATAACAAAATCCCCCCATACCCGGGATCAACCTAGTGGACCTTCTGTGGACTGCATCCAATGCCAGTATATCTTTCCTGTCATGAAGAGATATTAATGTTTATACTGTTATTGGAAATTATTTTTAAAAATAGACTTTGGTGGTGTCTGTGTCTGAGTGTGTGTCTTAGTAGGATTAAAGCCAGCTGGTCTAGAGGCTTTGATGTATAGAAAGAAGTAGGTTTGAAATGTTGAATAGATAAACATGGGGAAGTTTAGAAACATAGGTGTCAAGGGGGAAATTTGTGTTATTAAATAAACCATTCAAAAGAATGGGTGAAATCTTACACCTAGCTAGAAGACGCCAAGCAATGTGTTTATTTTTTTTCAGCTTATTAATAAAATTGGTGGAACCAAAGGATGTTACTATTAGAAGAGGTAAAATTAAAAGCCTAGTGATACAATGGAAAATTTACATTCAAAGAGAAAGATATGTATAAAGGAGAAAGGAGATAGTAAGGCAGAGGCATTTTAAGTTCCAACAAGTGTGAGATGCCTCAAGCTGCTGTCTGCAAGGACCCAGAGCTGAAAGAAACTCATTTTGAATGCGACTGTCCAGGTGTGCTTTGCTCGGTGTCTCTTTCAGTCTGAGATTTACTGTTGCCTTAACAGGGGAGAATCAGATTAATTAACCAGATAATCAGATTAATTAGGGGATTTTTGTAGCTATTATAGTTGTAACTTTGTAGACATATGTATGTGTTTACAATCTTTCTTGCATTAATAAATGTTTAATTTAGTTTCATAAAAAGCCTCTTGAGATTCGGTGGCCTTCTTACTACTGAATTCAAAGCCTGCATCTCGAAACATACAAATGGAAAAAATGGTTATGACAGTTGTTTCAGGTTTCCCTCTGGGATTTGAAAAATTCAACCTTTACAATCGGCTCTGTCACAATATTCCTTAGATGAATGACCAAAACTGTTCAGTGTTCTAGGTGTGGTCTAACTAGTGCCTTGTATAGTTTTAGTAAGGCTTCCTTATTTTTATACTCCATTCCCTTTGAAATAAAGGCCAACATTGTATTTGCCTTCCCCATTACCTGTTGAACTTGTATGCTAGCTTTTTGTGATTCATGTACGAGGACCCCCAAATCCCTCTGCACTGCAGCTTCCTGCAGTCTTTCTCCATTTAAATAATATTCAGCTCCTCTATTCTTCCTGCCACAGTGCATAACCTCACATTTTCCCACATTATACTCCATCTGCTAACTTTTGGCCCACTCACTTAACCTCACTATATCCCTCTGTAGACTCTTTGTGTCATCCTCACAACTTGCCTTCCCACATATTTTTGTGTCATCCGCAAACTTGACGATAGTACATTCATTTCCCTCATACAAGTCATTAATAAATATGGTAAATAATTGTGGCTGCAGCACTGATCCCTGCGCCACTCCACTAGTTACAGGTTGCCATCCTGAAAATTCCCCCTTTATCCAAACTCTCTGTCTTCTATTAATTAGCCAGTCCTCTATCCATGCTGCCCCCAACACCATAGGCTCTTATCTTATTAAGTAGTCTTACATGTGGAGCCATATCAAACACCTTTTGCAAATCCAAATATACTACACCTACTAGTTCCCCTTTATCTGCTTGTTATCTCCTCAAAGAATTTTAATAAATTTGTCAGGCATTATTTCCCCTGATGAAGCCATGCTGACTCTGCTTGATTAGATTATGTATTTATAAATGCTCTGCTATTACATCCTTTATAATAGACTCTAACTGTTTTCCAATGTTAAGCTAACTGGCCTATAGTTACTTGTTTTTTTTGTCTCCCTTCCTTTTTGAATAAGGGTGTTACATTGGCATTTTCCAATCCTCTGGGACGTTCCAGAATCTAAGGACTCTTGGAAGATTACTACCAGTGCATCCACTATCCCTGTAGCTACTTCCTTTAATATCCTAGGATACAGCCCATCAGGTCCAGGGGACTTATCGGCCTTTAGCCCCATTAGTTTCCCTAGTACTTTTTCTCTAGTGATAGTTACTGTATTTACAAGACACAATGCCAGTTAGCTCATATTGGAAACCAGTACTGTGATGAAACACACTACAATCGTGGAGATTTTGAGGGCAAATAAAACAGTACAGAAATTAAATTTAGAGCAAAGCAACTTTGGGTGACCCAAAGGACATGAAATTAGTCCTTTTCAGTGATGCTTCCTTGCTAATCTTTTGATGGGTATTTGAGTACAGCTGAGTCTATAAAATTCTTGGTGATTAAAAATTGAAAGTGTTTTCTCTCGGCCTGGGAAGCCAAGAAAGTAAAAAATGTGGGTAAAAGTACCTTAGCTGCAGAAATACTGGTCCTAGTAGAAGCGATAAATATGGGATTTTGAGAAAAGTTAGCCCATTAAGTAATATGTGGATAACCATTTCCTATAGGATAGTGTACATTGAACAATGAGTATGATTGAGAAATGGCCTTGCTTGTATAAAATAAATGAGAGAGAGAAAAGAGGTCTGTGAGATAAAATGGCAAGGCACTAAGTATCGGACTACTTTACATAAAGGAATTCGTGCTTGAAGAAATTGTTGGATGTCCGAGAAGAGGGGCGTCTTGTACTATTATAGGTTATGTAAAATATGGAGATTTGTTTTGTAATTATTTGAGAGTGTTAAAGTTTTTGTTTAAGGAAAAGGGAATCTGTTAATGGTATGTTAATTATATTTTTAAGAATTTAATTAAGTACTGAGAGCATTTATGAAGAGGGACTGCTGGGACATGGGGTGGAGAGTGTGGGCGGGCATGAGCAAGGCTACATTCTGTAAATAAACTGATTATCAAGAATGGTATTGGTGTCAAGTTTCATACTTCAATTGGCTTGGAATCTGACATGTTTCAATAAGATCATCTTCATTCTTTTAAACTCCAATAGGCCAACCTTTCATTAACATGTACACGTTTTCCTCATAAGATGACCCCATCACCACAGGAATCAGCCTCGTGAATCTTCCTTGAACTACTTCCAATGCAAGTATGTCCTTTCTTAAGTAAGGAGACCAAAACCATACACTGTACTCCAACTGTGGTCTCAGCAATGCCTGTACAGTTGTAGCAAAACTTCCCTACTTTAATACTCCATCCCCCTTGCAATAAAGATCAACATCCCATTTGCCTTCCTAATTATTTGCTGTACCTGCATGCTAATCCTTTGTAATTCATGTACGTGGAGAGCCAGAACCATTCTGTACATTTGTTGGCCTTTTGTGAAAAGTTTTGATATTCTGGCAAAAAGTGCTTAGCTCTGTGAGTCATGTTCTCATTTTTTTGTGTTGTATGACTTTTTTACGGAGGGCCAACACAAAAACACCCCTGCAGCCATCATTCCATGCCACACACATGCGCGTGCACATGCGTGCACTCCTTCAGCCATTGCCCTGATATTTGCTGATTATCTTCAGTATCTTACACATACACACATGCACACCCCTTCAGCTATCTCTCTCAGGTGGTTATTTTCAGTATCAAACAATCCCTCCCATTCAGCAATCACCCTCTTCTGCCTGTTTCAGTACACACACATTTATTCAGCCATCGCCCTCTGTTGGTTATTTACAGTGTCACGCACTACACGTCAATCATCACCTTCTGCTGGTTATTTTCTATACCCCCCCTCCACACACACACACACACACACACACACACATACATCTTCAACCATCGCCCTCGGCCAGTTACTTTTAGGGGGTTTAAACTAATTTGGCAGGGGGATGGGACACAGATTGGAGGTACAGTAGGGGGTGATGCACAGCCAAATATAGAAGAGAAACTAAGTCAGCCTGGAAGGCAGAGCAAATATAGACCCATTAAGGCACAAGGGAATAATGAAAGGTTGGATTGCATCTATTTTAATGCAAGGAGCCTTACAAGTGAGGCAGATGAATTGAGGGTGTTGATTAACATATGGGAATATTATATTGTTGCTACACAGAGACATGATTGAGGGAAGGGCAGGACTGCCAGCTCAATATTACAGGGTATAGAATCTTCAGGGTGGGGGGGGTGTAAAACAGGAGGTGGCATTGCACTATTAATCAAGGAGCCAATAACTGCAGTGAGGAGGGATGGTATCTCAGAAGGTTCCTCAAATGAGGCCATATGGGTCGGACTTAAAAACAAAAAGGGGTTTGGCCTACATGTGGCTCTAGACCCACAGCAATGTGGTTGACTCTAAATGCCCTCTGAACAAGGGTAATTAGGGATGGGCAATGAATGCTGGCCTAGCTAGCGACGCCCACATCCCCCATGAATGAATTTTTAAAAAATCACTTTGCTGGGAGTGTACTATAGGTCTCCAAACAGGGGGAGATAGAGGAGCAGATATGTGGGCAAATCTCAGGGAAGTGTAAAAATAATAGAGTAATAATAGTAGGGGATTTCCACTCCTCCAAATATTAACTGGGATAGTCTTAGTGTGAAAGGCTTAGAGGGGGCAGAATTCTTAAAATCACTCAAGAGAGCCTTTTGAACCAGCACATGGAAAGTCCTACAAGAGAAGGGGCGGTACTGGACCAAACCTTCGGGAGTGAAGCCGGGCAAGTGGTAGAAGTATCAGTGGGGTGCATTTCGGGGATAGTGACCATAAACTCTGTAAGACTTAAGGAAATTATGGAAAAGGACAAAGATGGACCGAAAATAAAGGTCCTGAATTGGGGGAAGGCCAATTTCAATATGATAAGACAGGATCTGGCCAAAGTGGACTGGGAGCAGCTACTTGTAGGAAAGTCTACATCAGACCAGTGGGAGTCATTCAAAAAGGAAATAGTGAGAGTTCGGGGCCAACGTGTTCCCGTAAAGGTGAAGGGGAGGACCAACAAGTCCAGGGAACCCTGGATGTCATAAGACATAGAATATAGAGGATTGGATAAGGAAAAAAAAAAGGAGGCTTCTGGCAGATACCCAGGGCTGAAAACAGCGGAAGCCCTAGAGGAGTATAGAAAATGTAGGGGTACTTAAAAAAGTAATTAGGAGAGTGAAGAGGGGGCATGAAAAAACACTGGCGGGCAAGATAAAGGAAAATCCCAAGGCATTTTATAAATATACTAAGGGCAAGAGGATAACCAGGGAAGAGTAGGGCCAATTAGGGATCAAAGTGGCAACCTGTGCATGGAGCTGGAGGATATAGGTGAGATTTTGAATGATTACCTTGCACCTGTCTTCTCTATGAAGAAGGACAATGTAGGTGTAGAAACCAGGGAGGGGGACTGTGATATACTTGAACAAATTAGCATTGAAAGGAAGGAGGTTTTAGCGGGCTTAAAAATGGATAAACCCCCAGATGCATGCAGTTCTGGTCACCACACTATAGGAAGGATGTGATTACACTGGAGGGGGTGCAGAGGAGATTCACAAGGATGTTTCCTGGGCTGGAGTGTTTCAGCTATGAAAAGAGACTGGATAGGCTAGGATTGTTTTCCTTAGCGAAGGCTGAGGGGGCACCCGATAGAGGTATACAAAATTATGAGGGACATAGGGATAGGAAGATACTTTTCCCCTGAGCGGAGGTGTCAATAACCAGGGGGCATAGATTTAAGATAAGATGCAGGAGGTCTAGAGGGGATTTGAGGAGAAATTTCTTCACCCAGAGGGTGGTTGGAATCTGGAACATACTGCCTGAGGGGGTGGTAGAGACAGGAACCCTCACAACATTTAAGAAGTATTTAGATGATCATTTGAAACGCCAGAGCATGCAGGGCTATGGCCAAGTGCTGGAAAATGGGATTAGAATAGATAGGTGCTTGATAGCCGGCACGGACACGATGGGCGAAGGGCCTGTTTCTATCCTTTATAACTCTGTGACAAACACCACTTCAGCCAACACCCTCTGCTGGTTACTTACAATTTAACAGATACACGCACACACTCATCCATTGCCCTCTTCTGATTATTTTCAGTAGCACACAAACACACAGTCATCGCCCTCTGATGTTTATTTTCAGTATCAGGCACTCACACCCAGTCAAACCCATTCACGCCCTCTGCTGGTCTTATCTCAGTGAGGTAAGCATTTTACATTTTTTAATTAATTAGCATTTTTTTGAATTGCACTACTATTTCTAATGAAGTGCTAACTGCCCTTCAGCTTTTTGTGACAAGTTATGATTTTCTGGCAAGATTGTTTATCTTTTTTTTTATTCATTCACAGGATGTGGGCTTCACTGGCTGGGCCAGCATTCATTGCCCACCCCTAGTTGCTCTTAAGGTGGTGGTTTGTACCATAGGTGTTGTTTGTACCATTGTGTGCCATGACCACTGGCTATTCACCCTACCCCTTCAAAATGTCCTCTAGCCACTTTGAGATATCCTTGACCCTAACACCAGGGAAGCAACATACCATCCTGGAGTCTCGTTTGCAGCCACAGAAACACCTATCTATTCCCCTTACAATTGAATCCCCTATAGCTATTGCTTTCCCACACTTTTTACTCCTCCCCTGTGCAGCAGAGCCAACCATGGTGCAAAGAATTTGGCTGTTGCTGCTTTTTCCTGAGGCCATTCCCCCCAACCGTATCCAAAGCGGTCTATCTGTTTTGCAGGGGAATAGCCACAGGAGATTCCTGCACTGCCTGCCTGGTCCTCTTGCTCTGCCTGGTGGTCACCCATTCCCTTCCTGCCTGTGGAGTCTTAGCCTGCAGTGTGACCACCTCTCTATACGTGCTATCCACAATACTGTCCGCCTCGCGGATGCTCCACAGTGTCCCCAGCCGCCACTCCAGCTCCGAAACCCGGGCTTCCAGGAGCTGCAGCTGGAGACACTTACCATACACATGCTGGCCCCGGGCACTGGAAATGTGCCCGGCTTCCCACATAGAGCAGGAGGAACACACCACAGCTTTGAGCTCTTCTGCCATGACTTACCCCTTTAAATTAAATTAAACCTTTTGGAAGATACTTAATATCAAATAATATCAATTACTCTCGGGCCCTTCTTCCCTGCTCCTCGTTGTTACAAAATATAGCCCTTACAAACGATGAACCACAAAATAAGACCTTAAAAACTATAAGCGATAAAAGTAGTAAATACTTACCCGACCGAACTCCGAACTCACGGTACTCAAAGGATCACCTCATTCCCTCCTCACCGAACTCCCTCAGTCACCTCTGTTCTTCCAGCTCCTTTTCAGCTCCTGGCTTCTCTCGCGCTTCTCTACTACTCCTGGCTCTGCTCATGCTTCTTTTTATTTTCCTCTCATCAAATTGGATAATGAGGGGACTTGTGGAGAGGGGCCCAAGGGCCTGCCCTTGAATTTAGAGCACAAGTATTCGGGGTGTGGGGTGGTGGGTGAGGAAATTGGCCATGCATTAGGGAAACCTATGTAAAGTGACCATTCCTCTGCAACTCAGACAGTTTAGGTGCAGCCACATTGATAGGATTGGAGTCGGGCCTCTAGCTTATCTGCCCACTCAAGCAATGCAGAGGCTTCAAAGTGTCACCAAGTGGTCCAGAGCTTTTCACACCCCCCCCACCCCACCCCCCCGCCGCCACCCTGCCTCCCTGGCACAGACCGTAAAGTCATGGGCGCTTTAGTGGGCTGCAGAACAGTTGGATGACTGCGCACATTGTACAATCTCCTTGCTAAAGTTGGCTGTGCAGCAGTCACTGGTGGAGGTGCTCACAGCCCCTGGCAATGTCATCATCCCAGTTTGGACCAACCTCCCCCATGGTTCAAGCTAACAGTGCAGCCTTGCAGTGTGGGTTAGGAGAATGCCTGTGCCTGAGCTGAGAGCACAACATGCAGCCCAATGGGCAAAGCTGCCGCCAATCGGTCAGGTGGAGTGAGGCGGAGGCGGGTGGGGTTTTGGGCAGCCATACAGTGCACTAATCTCTGGCCATCCAAGTGGTGGCCAATACTCTCCGGGAAGCATTAAGGGGCCTTCAGACTTAACCAGTACAGGTTCTTAGTACACCCATGCTAACCACGTGTGTCTCTCTTTCATCCTGCAGGAGGAGTACATCAGGATCATGGAGCCTGGCGAATGGTTTCCAGGGAGTGTGCATGACTCCTACATCCTCAGTCGGTCACAGATCCCTGGAGTCTTCCAGGGTCTACAGAAGCTGTGTAAAGTGACCATTCCTCTGCAACTCAGACAGTTTAGGCACACCCACATTGATAGGATTGGAGTTGGGCTGGTTCATCGGGGACAAGGGCTACCCGCAGAGGCTGATGACTTTTTAAATATTCATTCTTGAGATGTGGGTGTCACGTCGTTGGCTAGGCCAACATTTATTGCCCATCCCTAATTGCCCTTGTTTAGAGGGCATTTGATAGTCAACCACATTGCTGTGGGTCTGGAGTCACATGTAGACCTGACCAGGTAAGGACGGCAGATTTCCTTCCCAAAAGGACATTAGTGAACCAGATGGGATTTTGCAATAATTGGAAATGGTTTCATGGTCATCATTAGACTTTCAATTCCAGAATTTTTTATTGAATTCAAATTCCACCATCTGCCATGCCAGGATTCGAACCTGGTCCCCAGGGCATTACCCTGGGTCTCTGGATTACCAGTCCAGTGACAATACCAGTACACCACCGCCTCCCCAACACCTGAGTGGTGGCATCAAACTGCAACAGAGCGACGCTATAATGAGGCTTATACTGGGGGAGCAGACTATTGAGATGCTGAAAATGAGGTTCCGGTGCCTGGACCAGTCTGGTGGAGCCCTGCAACATAGTTCATAGAGGTTGTCCTGCATCGTCGTCACCTGCTGGGCCCTTTACAAACTGGTGCTCCAATGGGGAGACGAGCTGGCTGAGGAGGAGATGCAGGAGCTGGTGGTCTCCTCCGATGAGGAGGACTCTGACCGGGATCAGAGTGAGGAAATCCTCGGAGGTGGGGATGAGGCCCTCGCACTGGCAAGATGAGGCAGGCACACTCGGGAGGTCCTCATAGCTGCCAGATTTGTGGAGGATGACGACGACATGCAGTGAGGTGACTCCATAGATTGTTGACAGCACATCCGTGAACGTTTGACTCCAGTCTGGCTTATGGCAGTGTGAATACCCTCTGTGAGAATGCTCCTGTCACAGAGATACAATGGAGGCCCTAATAGTAGCTCGATTGCTGGAGGATGATGACAACATGCAGTGAGGACACTCCGTAAATCTTCACATAGCCTCTGAGATTGGCTGACTCCTGTCTGGCCGAGGTCAGCTCGCTTGTGCTCCATGATCAGGGCCATCTCAGAGACGCAGCCATGAAACTTTAGAAGCATCTGATCCTTTGTCCGCCTTCAACACCTGAGCCCTTCAAGAGCACAGTGTCACTGGTCACAGATGCTGGTGTGATGGGAGCCAGCCCCACCCTAAAGGCACTGAGAGTACACAGAGAGAATGAGAGAACTCTTTGATGCCTGCTCACGACATTCCGGCAGCAATGACCAGCACTGCCGAGGTGCAGGAGTGTGAGGCCCAGGAGTGTGAGGCCAGACCATCACATTGGTCTGAAGGCTGCACAGAGCACAGGGAAGAGGCCCTGGACTGAGATACCTGTCTTTATCTTGTGCAGAAAGGTTCCACATCTGAGTGACATGAACACTGTTCATCAGAACAAGGAGCCATAGGCAGCGAGACATTGTTGAGAGTTTATTTACAATAGTGAACATCATGTACAAGTGATGAATACTCGTGTCCAGGCTGTGCAGCTACATCTCCTTAACCTTCCTAACCCTGCTGCTATGTCTTGGTGCTCCCCAGACATCCACAGCGCAGGTGGAGGCAGCCTGCTGACTGCTACATCCCGTTTGTGATGACCTTGGCGGGTGTCCTCTGGAGGGCCAAGACCTGGAGGGCCCCAGCCTGCTTTTGGGGTCCTGCTGTGTAGCAGTGGCACCCTCCTCGGCCTGTGGAGCTGGAGCTGCTGAGGTCACAGGAAGAGAGGATTCGGATGAGCTGGACACTCCTGGCGTCACCTGGATGGATGGCCCCGGGGGATTACACCTGCTGATCTGTATGGGTGCCCGAGGGCCCCTGGCTGACTCCTTGAGGAGAAGGGGTAGCTGGAGTGAGATTGAGCTGCCCAGGATCCCCCTCACGTACACACTGTTGGAGGCCAACTATGGCATCAGCGAAGGAGTTAAGCCCACGAAGCAGTGCAGGAGTGACATCCTGGACCAAGGTCTCCATGGTGGCCGCCATCCTGCCAGTGTTGACCTCGGTGCGTTGCAATGCCGGCGCTATCACCTCAGCCTGAAGGTGGACGGACTCCTCTATCGTGCCTTGCAACCTGAGGTTTGCAGTGGACATCCCTCCCTGTTGTTCCCTAGCTTGCCTTTGCAGCTCCAGCAACTGTGACATGACCGAATCCAGAGGCTCGTCATCTGACTTGGTCTCAGCAAATTTCTGGCCTCCGGCAGTCCTCTGAGTGCTGGATGCCAGGTAAATCTATGCCTCCACCTGATGTAGATAAGAGTGTGCGATGTGCTCATCAGGTTGTGATCCCGGGGCTACTCTAAAGCTAGGTCCCACCGAGATGTGTGTCTCTGCGCTGGTGGAGGGTGTGGGTGAACGCTGTGATGAGACTCCAGGGAGGTTGCCTTCAGGTTCCTCTTCAGAGGTTTCTTCGGGGCTTGATTGGAGGCCCTGGGTCATGGACTCTGTCGGCTGTTTGGCAGATGTGCCTGCGGAAGCAAGGAGAGATAATTAGTGCATGGCAGTGGCCTGTGAAATAGGACACATCACTCACAGCATGGTTGTCTGATGGGTGTTGCACTGCTGGACCCTCACTTGGTAGAGCAGCGCCAACCTCACTGTCAGCACAGGACCGGTCCAGATTGTGGCCGGCCAGCTGGCTGGCTGTTTTCAAAGTCTCTGAAGACCTTGATTTCCGGCATCCCTCCATCTGTCTGTGATCTCTCCCTCCTATTGTGATCCAGTTTGTCCTGCATGGATAGAGATGGCGAGAGTGTATCAGGACGCCTGTCAGGCCAGATGATAAGTCTGCCTGGCCTGTGTGGGTGGTGAGTGGTCCCATGGACAAGATGAGGATAATGACGGTGAGTGTGAGGGAGTGAATGGTGATGTCCCTCGAACTGGCGGTGAGTGAGATCCTGTGGATGTGTGATGGGTTTGTGAGTGTGTGAGTTGAGAGTGATGAGAAGAGTGACTTACTCTGGCGGAATGGAGGAGATCATTCATCCTCTTGCAGCACTGGGTGGTTGTCCTCTTTTGAAGGGCGTTGGCGCTGACCACCACTGCCACCTCTTCCCAAGCCGGGTTAGTGCTGTTGCTGCCCATCCTGAGGCCAGAGTCGGTGTACAGGACATCCCAGCAGCCCTCCATGGTGTCCAAAAGGCGCTCTCGGGACACGTCTCTGAACCTGGGGACTGCAGTCTTCAGTTTCAGAGCCATGTCTTCTGGTGAGCTGGAAGCACTGAGATGTGTGCACGCCAGCTGGACTTTAAATATGGCGCCCAGCGCGATGCAGCGGTGGGGTGAGAGCCAGTGGGCCAATGAGAGTCTGCCCGCCATGGGAATGGCGCGTTTCCCAGGAATGCAGATTGTGGTGGGTTTGGGAAAGCCGCCATCATGGCTGGCGGGTAAAACTTCATGCAATTGTGGGAAAATTCTGCCCAATGAATTATTTTTGTGATGTGCCGTTTTTTTCCACAGTGCCAACGCTTTTGGGCTTTTTTGCAAAAGGTTTTGATCTTCTTCCAAAGTGCGCAGGTCTGAGTGATTGGAGCATTTTCCTGCGATGTAGCACTGTTTCCATTGTGAAGTTCTTAGAATTCTTAAGCTTTTTTGCAAAACGGTTTGGCTTTCTGGAAAAAAAGTGAGGTATTCGGTGAGTTAAGCATTTTCTGTGATGTACCAGCATTTTTGTCAAGTGAAACCAATTTTTGCCTCTTTTGTGTCAACATTTGATTTTCTGGCAAACAAGTACTAACCTCACTGAGAAAAGCCTGAACTGAGATGTACTTCAATTTCTGAATGTTTTGTGAAAAGTATTGATTTCCAGTCAATGAGTGCTTACCTCAGTGATTTCAGTATTTTCTTCTGAATTACTACTTTTTTTTAGCTCTCAAATAGCTTTTGAGCTTTTTGTGAAAAGCTTTTATCTTCTGGCAAAAAGTGCATATTTCAGGGAGAGAAGCATTTTTTGAGGTAAAAACAGGTTTTGAACCTTTTGTGATAACACTTGATTTTCTGTTTTAAAGTGCTGATCTGAGAAAGTTCTGCAAAATGCTGCACTGCTGTCTATGTTATTAATTTCAAACAGTTTTGAGGGTTTTTGTGAAATGGTTTTATTTTCTGCCAATGCGCTTATCACAATGAGTTAAGCCTTTCTTGTTATAGTTTAGTCTTTTAAATAAGACAAAACTATTTTTCATTCTTCTGTCATAAAATTTGATTTTACCAGCAAGAGTCTGTCAAACACACACACTCTTTCTCCCTCACACATACACCTCTCTCATACACACACACAGACACACAATCACTCTCACACGCACACACGCACCCAATTTCTTTCTCTCTCTCGCACCCACACACACACTCACCCTCACCCTCTCGCGCACGCATACACACACCCACACACACACCCACATTCACACACACAGACAGCCCCTCTCTCCCAAACACGCTCACCCCTCTCATACACACACACACGTACCCTCTCTCTCTCACTCACACACACACACAAACGAACACACACCCCAATTTTTCTCTCTCTCACATCCACACACACACACACACCCTCTCTCTGTCTCTCTCACATACACACCCTATTGCTCTCTCTTCCTCACACACACTTTCTCTCTCTCCCTCTCCCCCTCTCTTTTTCCCTTTCTCTCTCTCTCACTCACTCACTCTCACACCCCCTTTCTCTCTCTCACACACACCCCCCCTCTCTCTCACACACACCCCCCCTCTCTCTCACACACACACACCCCCTCTCTCTCACACACACACACACACACCCCCTCTCACACACACACACACACACCCACCCCCTCTCTCTCACACACACCCCCTCTCTCACACACGGCCTCCCTCTCGCTGTCACACAGACACACACACACACACAATCTCTCTCTCACACACACACACATTCACCCAATTTTTCTTTCTTTCTCTCTCTCTCTCACCCACACACACACTCTCTCTCCCTCACTCTCCCTGTCTCTCTCTCTCTCTCTCTCTCACACACAATCACAATCGCCCTCTCTCACACACGCACGCTCTCACACACACACTGTCATTCGCACACACACTGTCATTCGCACACACACTGTCATTCACACACACACTGTCATTCGCACACACACTGTCATTCGCGCACACACGCTCTCACTCGCACACTCACTCGCACACACTCACTCGCACACACACTCTCACTCGCACACACACTCTCACTCTCGCATACACACTCACATGTGCACACACCTCCCTCTCAGTCACACACACACACACACCACCTCTCTCTTTCTCTCTCTCCCACACACACACCCACTCCCTCTCCCACATGCACGAATACACCCACACACCCACACTCACACACACCCACGCACCCACTCACATTCACACTCAAACTCACACACACCCTCTCTGCCTCACACAGACTCACTCCTCTCTCTCATACACACACACATGCACACATCCACAGACACACACCTCCCTCGCACACACACGCACACGGCAGAATTTTTAGTCTGGCGGGTGTGCGTGATGGGCGGGCCCGGAAGTAGCCGGAAAAGATGCTGCCGCCTGCGATCGGCCCTCGACCACGATTTCACGCCGGCGGACCAATTAAGACCCGCCCAGCATGAACGGTGGCTCCTCACTGGTCGGTAAGGGCCGAGTGGGGGTGGAGACATGTCAGCTGCCGGGGCCAAAGGTGACCTGGCGGCAGATTTAAAAATGGTACAGGCAGCCGCTGGAAGGCTGCCAGCGACAAAGACATCTTTTGGTCTTGTCAACAGGAAATTATGGCTTGAAATTCAGTTGCAGATGCCTGGGTCTAGTGCTGCAAGAAGTTTAATGACCTGCTGGGCTCAGGAAGGGTGAGCACTGTGTTGGCATCAATCAGTGTGTTGCAGTGTTAAGGTCTGGCCGTCAGCCTACCCGTGGAGCTCAGGGGTGTTAGAGTGCCATAAGTCAGTGACACCAGAGCTGGCCAAGTGGGTGAACACAGGCTATTTGGACTGAGTGCCTTGTGGCTCAAGGGCCATGACTTGGATTGCCCTGCGAGCTGTTTCTCAGCTGGGGTTGGCCAGGCTGCAATGGTGCTGCAGGTAGAGAGCAAACTAATCAATGCTCCTCCGTCCTTTCAGGAGAAGACGACGGAAGGTCACGGACTGGCAGGGGCCCCCAAAATCTCTAAATCCTCACGCGTACCGAGCAGGATGCCTTAGAAATCGAGAGCCGCAGAGACACTGGGGTGTCAGATGAAAGAGTGCAGTGCACAGAGGTGAGAGTTTCGGATGATACAAACATTCTTGTGTAACCTCATTATTGATGGGATCCTCAAAACTGGATTCCCCACTGATCAATGAAAGACAATGGCATCATGATACTGATCTCCATTGTCTCACCAGGGTATCTGGCATGCACAGTGACATTGTGATGACTTAAACTAATGACATGTTATTGTTCTCCCTTAGATTCGCCAGCACACACTCATTCTCAAGACCCTGAAGAGCCACCCCTGATTCCAGAGGACCACCAGGCTTTACATGCACCTGCGTCACACCTGCTCTCTAAACCAGGCACCAGTGCAGATACCAGCACCTCGGTGGGCATTAGTTCGTCAGCTAGAATGTCTGAGTGCTGAGGTGGGGGCACTTCACGCTCGCTTGAGGAGCAGGCGGAGGCAGAGAGTGCCCAGGGCGCCGGCTGTTGGAGGACTGCTGGAGACCAGGACGATGCACAGTCGAAGGCAGATAATGAGTCTCTGGAGTTGTCCATTAAGCGGCAGATGCTGGATGTCCAGCAGGATGTTGGAGGGTCTGGTGGAGATCCATGAAGGTCTGCGTGCCATGTTCTCTGTTGTGGAGGAATCCATGCGGAGCATGAGCACTGTGTTGGCCCTCATGGCCGAGGGCACTGCCTCCTCCACTGAAACTCGAATGGGGAGGCAGCTCCAGGAACAGAATCAGAGGTTCCTGGGGTTGTGCTCGGACCTGCAAGCCCTCACACAGGCACTGACATCAGGTAGTCAGTATCAGTGTGGGAGATGGATGAGGCACCCAGTATACCAGCTAGGTGCCCATCCATCAATGGCGAGCAGGGGTTTCCAGAGTGTCCTCACATTGGCGCATGAGCTGCTTTTCATCTCTGTGGGCTCCTCTCAGGGCACTTTGGATGATGGCAGCAGCTCCTCTGCCCCTCGGCCAGTGACCGTGGCATCTGATGAAGCTACGATGACTGGGGAGATGCCAGTTGTGGCACTGGCTGCTCCTTCCCAGGCAGGGGCAGCACAGGCTCCACTGGCCAGAGGACGACTGCCAAGGTCATCAAGGTCAACAAGACACCAGAGCCAGCAGGCTGTCTCCAATGCCACTGCCAGTGAGGGGGGGACACAAAGATGTAGCACTCGCAAACGTAAGTTTAAGGCACCATGAGCACAAGAGGGGTTGGTCACAGATGATCTTCTGTTGTGCAATGTTTTATTTATGTGTACTGGCCTGGGGTTGAAGACCAGAGAAGGTGATGTTAATTTGTTTGGACTGTCAAAGTGAGATAAATTTTCTTTGGTCATAATGGCCTGGCCTGAGGATGCTTCACCCTTTTTATTTAATGTGGTGCAGGGTACACCAGTATGTAATGCTCGATGTGGGTGGCTCGAAACTTTATTGCACAGGCACTGAGAGGACTTAGGGGTCAAAGGAAAGGGTCATTTCAGACATCCTGGATGGAGCTGGCAGCCCTGACATGAGGTGGTAGCACTTATTTGACAGCCTAGCTGAAGGACCATTGGATCAAGGCATCCCTGGTGTCCCTGCTTCCCTGCAGGTTACCGAGGTCTGCCTCCACGCCCTCAGCATTCTCCTCACCGTGCTCATCTTCCAACTTACCACTGGACTCATCCTCTGTGGCCTGTGGAGCTACATCAAGATCCTCTTCCTCAAGTAGATCCCCCCTTGCCAGTGCCATATTGGGGAGAGCGCAGCATGCAACCACGATCAGTGACACCCGCTCTGGCGGGATTGTAGTGCTCCCCCTGAATAGTCCAGGCATTGGAAGCGCATCTTCAGAAGACCTGTGGTCCTCTTTATCACCGCCTTTGTTGAGGCATGACTCCTATTAGAACGCTGCTCTGCCTCTGTTCTTGGATGGCGGAGAGTCATCATGAGCCACCTTTTCAAGGGATAGCCCTTGACACCCAGCAGCTATCCATCCAGTCAGTGCTGGAGCACCGAAGAGCCTCGGCACCTGGGACTGTCTCAGAATATAAGCATCATGGGAGCTGCCTGGGTACCTGGCACAGACTTGCAGAATCTGCATCCTATGGTCACACACTATCTGCACGTTCATGGAATGGAATCCCTTCCTGTTGACGAAAGCACCCAGCTGACCCGCTAGTGCCTTGATGGCCACGTGTGCAGTCGAAAGCACCCTGGATGCGGGGGAAGCCAGCAATCGCTGCAAAGCCTCTGGCTTGCTCAGCCTGGCTGGCCTCGTCCATACGGAAATGAATGAAATTCAATACCCACCTGAACAGAGCTACTGTCACCTGCTTGACGCAACTGTGGACAGCTAATTGGGAGACTCCACACAGATCCCCCACTGACCCCTGGAAAGAGCCGGAGGCATAGAAATTGAGGGCCACTGTGGTCTTCGGAGCCGTTGGCATGGGGTGTTCACCCACACGGTGCTGATCTCAGACCCAATCATCTGATAAATGGAAGTCACTGTTTCCCTGGAGAAATGGAGCCTCCTTCGAGCATTGCACCTCAGACATATTGAGGTAGCTGCATTGCCACCTGTAAATCCTGGCAGCAGGATAGTGGCATCTTCTGCAGCCCATTCCACCTTGGACTTCCTGCTGGCCCTGTGCCGCTTGCGCCTGCGTCACTCCTCCCACAGGCCACTTCCTAGGAAGCTGCATTGGGATACATGGCCTCATCCCCCTTCTACCCGTCTCTTCCTCCTCCTCCGAGATGCCTCCAGCGAAGACCACAATCCCCATTACCAGGGTAACGGAAGGCTGTCTGATAACTGGAAGGGCCCACACGGTCTGAAACTTTAGGGGTCCTTGGAGACATCAATGGGTCCTGAAATGAAGCTTGGAAATGCTAACAATGAAGCTCCGAACAGAGATGAAGCTGCCAAGTACCAATAAGTCACCAGCTGCCAACTATCTACCAGATCCTCACTACTCTCATTGGCAATACTGCTGACCCTTTTTATCTGGCCTGTGAATGAAGTTTTGCAAATTGTCGGCTGGCCACCTGTCAGTTTTGCCCGTGTGACAAGCATGAAGTTCCACGGGCAAATGTAAAATGGGCGTTAATTGCCTTTTCAATGGCCTTAATTGGCCTCTTAATTAATGGTGGGCGCGACTCCGGCACCCACTCGTGCGCACCGAACAAAATATCGCGCGAGCGCGGGATGTCATCAGGATGCTGACCTGACATCAGCTCACGCAATTTCACATCCCATCAGGCCAGGTAGTTGCTCACCTGATCGGCATAAAATTCTGCCCACACACACACCCCTCTCTCTCACACACACACTCCTCTTTCTCTCACACACACACACCTCTCTCTCACACACACACACTCCTCTCTCTCACACACACACACTCCTCTCTCTGTCTCACACACATTCCTCTCTCTCACACACACACTCCTCTCTCACACACACACTCCTCTCTCTCACACACACACCTCTGCCTCTCCCGCACACACACACATTCTCTCTCACACACACTACTCTCTCTCACACACACTACTCTCTCTCACACACAATACTCTCTCTCACACACACACCTCTCTCTCACACACACACCTCTGCCTCTCCCTCACAAACACACACTCTCTCTCACACACACTACTCTCTCTCACACACACTCCTCTCTCAAACACACACTCCTCTCTCTCTCACACACACACTCCCCTCTCTCTCACACACACACTCCTATCTGTCTCTCACAACACACATCTCTCTAACACACACATTCTGATCTCTCTCTCACACACGCTTCTCTCTCACACACGCACACTCCTCTCTCACACACACACACTCCTCTCTCTCACACACACTCCTCTCTCTCTCACACATACTCCTCTCTCGCTCACACACACTCCTCCCTCTGTCACACACACTCCTCTCTGTCTCTCACACACACTCCTCTCTCTCTCACACAATCCTCACTCTCTCACACACACTCCTCTCTCTCACACACACTCCTCTCTCTCACACACACTCCTCTCTCTCACACACACTCCTCTCTCTCTCACACATACTCCTCTCTCGCTCACACACACTCCTCCCTCTGTCACACACACTCCTCTCTGTCTCTCACACACACTCCTCTCTCTCTCACACAATCCTCACTCTCTCACACACACTCCTCTCTCTCACACACACTCCTCTCTCTCACACACACTCCTCTCTCTCACACACACTCCTCTCTCTCACACACACAATCCTCTCTCTCAAACACTCCTCTCTTTCTCACAAACACTCTCCTCTCTCTCTCACACCCACACTCATTTATCTCACACACACACATCTCTCTAACGCACACACTCCTCTGTCTCTCACACACACACTTCTCTCTCTCACACACACACTCCCCTCTCTCACACACACACTCCTCTCATCTCACACACACACTCCTCTCTCTCACACAAACACTCCTCTCTCTCACAGACACTCTTCTCTCTCACACAAACTCCTCTCTCTCACACACACACTCTCTCTCTCACACACACTCCTCTATCTCTCACACACACTCATCTCTCTCTCTCACGCACACTCCTCTCCCTCACACACACACACACACTCCTCTCTCTCACACACTCGTCCCTCTCTCACACAAACTCCTCTCTCTCTCACACACACTCCTCTCTCTCACACACAGTCCTCTCTCTCTCACACACTCCTCTCTCTCTCACACACACACACTCCTCTCTCTCTCTCACACACACTCGTCTCTGTCTCACACAAACTCCTCTCTCTCTCACACACACTCCTCTCTCTCTCACACACACTCCTCTCTCTCTCACACACACTCCTCTCTCTCACACACAGTCCTCTCTCTCACACACAGTCCTCTCTCTCACACACACTCCTTTCTCTCACACACACTCCTCTCAATCTCACACACACACTTCTCTCTCACACACACACACACACTCCTCTCTCTCTCTCACACACTCCTCTCTCTCTCACACACTCCTCTCTCTCACACACATACTCCTCTCTCACACACACACACTCCTGTCTCTCACACACACTCCTCTCTCTCTCTCACACACACTCCTCTCACACACTCCTCTCTCACAAAGACACTCCTCTCTCTCACACACACTCCTCTCTCTCTCACACACACACTCCTCTCTCTCTCAAACACACACTCCTCTCTCACACACACACACTCCTCTCTCTCTCCCACACACACTCCTTCCCCCAGACACTCCTCTCTCTCTCACACACACACTCCTCTCTCTCTCTCACACACACTCCTCTCTCTCTCTCACACACACTCCTCTCTCACACACACTCCTCTCTCACACACACTCGTCTCTCTCTCACACACACTCCTCTCTCTCTCACACACACTCCTCTCTCTCTCACACACATTCCTCTCTCTCTCACACACATTCTCTCTCTCACACACACTCCTCTCTCTCTCTCATACACTCCTCTCTCACACACACACTCCTCTCTCTCTCACACACACTCCTCTCTCTCACACATACTCCTCTCTCCCACGCACACTCCTCTCTCTCACACACACTCCTCTCAATCTCACACACACACTTCTCTCTCTCACACACACACACACCTCTTTCTCTCTCACACACTCCTCTCTCTCACACACACACTCCTCTCTCTCCCACACACTCCTGTCTCTCACACACACACACTCCTCTCTCTCTCACACACACTCCTCTCTCTCTCACACACACTCCTCTCTCTCTCACAAACACTCCTCTCTCTCACACACACACTCCTCTCTCACACACACACACTCCTCCCTCTCACACACTCCTCTGTGTCTCACACACACACTCCTCTCTATCTCACACACACTCCTCTCTCTCACACACACTCCCCTCTCTCTCACACACAATCCTCTCTCACTCTCACACACACTCCTCTCTCTCTCACACAAACTCCTCTCTCTCACACACACACTCCTCTCTCTCTCACACACACTCCTCTATCTCTCACACACACACACTCCTCTCTCTCTCTCACACACACTCATCTCTGTCTCACACAAACTCCTTTCTCTCTCACACACACTCCTCTCTCTCTCACACACACTCCTCTCTCTCTCACACACACTCCTCTCTCTCTCACGCACTCCTCTCTCTCACACACACTCCTCTCTCACACACACACTCCTTTCTCTCACACACACTCCTCTCTCTCTCTCACACACACTCCTCTCTCTCTCTCACACACTCCTCTCTCTCACACACACACTCCTCTCTCAAACACACACTCCTCTCTCTCTCACACACACACTCCCCTCTCTCTCACACACACACTCCTCTCTGTCTCTCACAACACACATCTCTCTAACACACACATTCTGATCTCTCTCTCACACACGCTTTTCTCTCTCTCACACACTTCTCTCTCTCTCACACACAATCCTCACTCTCTCACACACACTCATCTCTCTCACACACACTCATCTCTCTCACACACACTCCTCTCTCTCACACACACAATCCTCTCTCTCTCACACCCACACTCATTTATCTCACACACACACATCTCTCTAACGCACACACTCCTCTGTCTCTCACACACACACTTCTCTCTCTCACACACACACTCCCCTCTCTCACACACACACTCCTCTCATCTCACACACACACTCCTCTCTCTCACACACACTCCTCTCTCTCTCACACACACTCCTCTCTCTCTCACACAGTCCTCTCTCTCACACACAGTCCTCTCTCTCACACACACTCCTCTCTCTCTCACACACACACTCCTCTCAATCTCACACACACTCCTCTCTCTCTCACACACACTCCTCTCTCTCTCACACACAGTCCTCTCGCTCACACACAGTCCTCTCGCTCACACACAGTCCTCTCTCTCACACACAGTCCTCTCTCTCACACACAGTCCTCTCTCTCACACACAGTCCTCTCTCTCACACACAGTCCTCTCTCTCACACACAGTCCTCTCTCTCACACACACTCCTCTCTCTCTCTCTCACACACACTCCTCTCACACACTCCTCTCTCACAAAGACACTCCTCTCTCTCACACACACTCCTCTCTCTCTCACACACACTCCTCTCTCTCTCACACACTCACTCCTCTCTCTCTCAAACACACACTCCTCTCTCACACACACACACTCCTCTCTCTCTCCCACACACACTCCTTCCCCCAGACACTCCTCTCTCTCTCACACACACACTCCTCTCTCTCTCTCACACACACTCCTCTCTCTCTCTCACACACACTCATCTCTCTCACACACACTCCTCTCTCACACACACTCCTCTCTCTCTCACACACACTCCTCTCTCTCTCACACACACTCCTCTCTCTCTCACACACACTCCTCTCTCTCTCTCACACACACTCCTCTCTTTCTCTCATACACTCCTCTCTCACACACACACTCCTCTCTCTCTCACACACACTCCTCTCTCTCACACACACTCCTCTCTCCCACACACACTCCTCTCTCTCTCACACACACACTCCTCTCTCTCACACACACTCCTCTCAATCTCACACACACACTTCTCTCTCTCACACACACACACACTCCTTTCTCTCTCACACACTCCTCTCTCTCACACACACACTCCTCTCTCTCCCACACACTCCTGTCTCTCACACACACACACTCCTCTCTCTCTCACACACACTCCTCTCTCTCTCACACACACTCCTCTCTCTCACAAACACTCCTCTCTCTCACACACACACTCCTCTCTCACACACACACACTCCTCCCTCTCACACACTCCTCTGTGTCTCACAGACACACTCCTCTCTATCTCACACACACTCCTCTCTCTCACACACACTCCCCTCTCTCTCACACACAATCCTCTCTCACTCTCACACACACTCCTCTCTCTCTCACACAAACTCCTCTCTCTCACACACACACTCCTCTCTCTCTCACACACACTCCTCTATCTCTCACACACACACACTCCTCTCTCTCACACACACTCGTCTCTGTCTCACACAAACTCCTCTCTCTCTCACACACACTCCTCTCTCTCTCACACACACTCCTCTCTCTCTCACACACACTCCTCTCTCTCTCACACACACTCCTCTCTCTCACACGCACTCCTCTCTCTCACACACACTCCTCTCTCTCTCACACACACTCCTCTCTCTCTCACACACACTCCTTTCTCTCACACACACTCCTTTCTCTCTCACACACACTCCTCTCTCTCTCACACAAACTCCTCTCTCAAACACACACTCCTCTCTCTCTCACACACACACTCCCCTCTCTCTCACACACACACTCCTCTCTGTCTCTCACAACACACATCTCTCTAACACACACATTCTGATCTCTCTCTCACACACGCTTCTCTCTCTCTCACACACTTCTCTCTCTCACACACACACTCCTCTCTCTCTCACACACACACTCCTCTCTCACACACACACACTCCTCTCTCACACACACACACTCCTCTCTCTCACACACACTCCTCTCTCTCTCACACATACTCCTCTCTCTCTCACACACACTCCTCCCTCTGTCACACACACTCCTCTCTGTCTCTCACACACACTCCTCTCTCTCTCACACACAATCCTCTCTCTCTCACACACACTCATCTCTCTCACACACTCTCCTCTCTCTCACACACACTCCTCTCTCTCACACACACTCCTCTCTCTCACACACACTCCTCTCTCTCACACACACAATCCTCTCTCTCAAACACTCCCCTCTTTCTCACACACACTCCTCTCTCTCTCTCACACACACTGCTCTCTCTCTCACACGCACTCCTCTCTCTCTCACACGCAGTCCTCTCTCTCTCACACACACTCCTCTCTCACACACACACTCCTCTATCTCTCACACACACACTCCTCTATCTCTCTCACACACACTCCTCTCTCACGCTCACACACAATCCTCTATCTCTCACACACATTCCTCTCTCTCTCTCACGCACACTCATCTCTCTCACACACACTCCTCTCTCTCACACGCACTCCTCTCTCTCTCACACACACTCCTCTCTCGCACACATACTCCTCTATCTCTTACACACACACTCCTCTATCTCTCTCACACACACTCCTCTCTCACTCTCACACACAATCCTCTATCTCTCACACACGCTCCTCTCTCTCACTCACGCACACTCATCTCTCTCACACACACTCCTCTCTCACACGCACTCCTCTCTCTCACACACACACTCCTCTCTCTCTCACACACACTGCACTCTCTCACAAGCACTCCTCTCTTTCACACACACTCCTCTCTCTCTCACTCACTCCTCCCTCTCACACACTCCTCTGTGTCTCACACACACACTCCTCTCTATCTCACACACACTCCTCTCTCTCACACACACTCCCCTCTCTCTCACACACAATCCTCTCTCACTCTCACACACACTCCTCTCTCTCTCACACAAGCTCCTCTCTCTCACACACACACTCCTCTCTCTCTCACACACACTCCTCTATCTCTCACACACACTCGTCTCTGTCTCACACAAACTCCTCTCTCTCTCACACACACTCCTCTCTCTCTCACACACACTCCTCTCTCTCTCACACACAGTCCTCTCTCTCACACGCACTCCTCTCACTCACACACACTCCTCTCTCTCTCACACACACTCCTTTCTCTCACACACACTCCTTTCTCTCTCACACACACTCCTCTCTCTCTCACACAAACTCCTCTCTCTCTCTCACACACACTCCTCTCTCTCTCTCACACACACTGCTCTCTCTCACACGCACTCCTCTCTCTCTCACACGCAGTCCGCTCTCTCTCACACACACTCCTCTCTCACACACACACTCCTCTATCTCTCACACACACACTCCTCTATCTCTCTCACACACACTCCTCTCTCACTCTCACACACAATCCTCTATCTCTCACACACGCTCCTCTCTCTCACTCACGCACACTCATCTCTCTCACACACACTCCTCTCTCTCGCACGCACTCCTCTCTCTCACACACACACTCCTCTCTCTCTCACACACACTGCTCTCTCTCACACGCACTCCTCTCTCTCACACACACTCTTCTCTCTCTCACTCACTCCTCTCTCTGTCACACACACTCCTCTCTCTCATCCACACACTCCTCTCTCTCTCACACACACTCCTCTCTCTCTCACACACACTCCTCTCTCTCTCACACACACTCCTCTCTCTCTCACACACACTCCTCTCTCTCTCACACGCACACTCCTCTCTCTCTGTGACACACACTCCTCTCCTCTCACACACACACACTCCTCTCTCTCACACACACACTCCTCTCTCTCACACAAACACTCCTCTCTCTCACACAAACACTCCTCTCTCACACACACACATTCCTCTCTCTCTCACACACACTCCTCTCTCTCACACACACACTCCTCTCTCTCACACACACTCCTCTCCCTCACACACACTCCTCTCTCCCACACACACTCCTCTCTCTCCCACACACAATCCTCTCTCTCTCTCACACACACTCCTCTCTCTCACACAAACTCCTCTCTCTCTCACACACATACTCCTCTCTCTCTCTGACAAACTCCTCTCTCTCTCACACACACACTCATTTCTCTCTCACAGCCACACTCATTTCTCTCTCACACCCACACTCATTTCTCTCACACACACACATCTCTCTAACACACACACTCCTCTGTCTCTCACACACACACTCCTCTCTCTCTCACACACACGCTCCTCTCAGCTCACACACACACTTCTCTCTCTCACAGACACTCCTCTCTCGCACACACACTCCTCTATCTCTCACTCTCTCACACACACACTCCTCTATCTCTATCACACACACTCCTCTCTCACTCTCACACACAATCCTCTATCTCTCACACACGCTCCTCTCTCTCACTCACGCACACTCATCTCTCTCACACACACTCCTCTCTCACACGCACTCCTCTCTCTCACACACACACTCCTCTCTCTCTCACACACACTGCTCTCTTTCACACGCACTCCTCTCTCTCACACACACTCCTCTCTCTCTCACTCACTCCTCTCTCTCACACACACTCCTCTCTCTCTCACACACACTCCTCTCTCTCACCCACACACTCCTCTCTCTCTCTCACACACACTCCTCTCTCTCTCACACACACTCCTCTCTCTCTCACACACACTCCTCTCTCTCTCACACACATCTCCTCTCTCTCACACGCACACTCCTCTCTCTCTGTCACACACACTCCTCTCCCTCTCACACACACACACTCCTCTCTCTCACACACACACTCCTCTCTCTCACACTATCACTCCTCTCTCTCACACAAACACTCCTCTCTCACACACACACACTCCTCTCTCTCTCACACACACTCTCTCTCTCACACACACACTCCTCTCTCTCACACACACTCCTCTCCCTCACACACACTCCTCTCTCCCACACACACTCCTCTCTCTACCACACACAATCCTCTCCTCTCTCACACACACTCCTCTCTCTCACACAAACTCCTCTCTCTCTCACACACATACTCCTCTCTCTCTCTGACAAACTCCTCTCTCTCTCACACACACACTCCTCTCTCTCTCACACCCACACTCATTTCTCTCTCACACCCACACTCATTTCTCTCACACACACACATCTCTCTAACACACACACTCCTCTGTCTCTCACACACACACTCCTCTGTCTCTCAAACACACACTCCTCTCTCTCTCACACACACGCTCCTCTCAGCTCACACACACACTTCTCTCTCTCACAGACACTCCTCTCTCTCTCTCACACACTCCTCTCTCTCACAGACACTCCTCTCTCTCACACAAACTCCTCTCTCTCACATGCACACGCCTCTCTCTCTCTCCCACACACTCCTCTCTCTCTCACACACACTCCTCTCTCTCTCTCACACACACTCCTCTCTCTCACACACACACTCCTCTCTCTCTCAGACACACTCCTCTCCCTCACAGACACACACGCTCCTCTCTCTCTCTCTCACACACTCGTCTCTCTCTCACACAAACTCCTCTCTCTCTCACACACACTCCTCTCTCTCTCACACACACTCCTCTCTCTCTCACACACACTGCTCTCTCTCTCACACACACTCCTCTCTCTTTCACACACACTCCTCTCTCTCACACACACTCCTCTCTCTCACACACACTCCTCTGTCTCTCACACACACACTCCTCTCTCTCACACACACTCCTCTCAATCTCACACACACACTTCTCTCTCTCACACGCAAACACACTCCTCTCTGTCTCTCACAACACACATCTCTCTAACACACACATTCCGATCTCTCTCTCACACACGCTTCTCTCTCTCTCACACACACTTCTCTCTCTCACACACACACTCCTCTCTCTCTCACACACACACTCCTCTCTCACACACACACACTCCTCTCTCACACACACACACTCCTCTCTCTCACACATACTCCTCTCTCTCTCACACACACTCCTCTCTCTCTCACACACACTCCTCTCTCTCTCACACACACTCCTCTCTCTCTCACACGCACACTCCTCTCTCTCTGTGACACACACTCCTCTCCCTCTCACACACACACACTCCTCTCTCTCACACACACACTCCTCTCTCTCACACAAACACTCCTCTCTCTCACACAAACACTCCTCTCACGCACACACATTCCTCTCTCTCTCACACACACTCCTCTCTCTCACACACACACTCCTCTCTCTCACACACACTCCTCTCCCTCACACACACTCCTCTCTCCCACACACACTCCTCTCTCTCCCACACACAATCCTCTCTCTCTCTCACACACACTCCTCTCTCTCACACAAACTCCTCTCTCTCTCACACACATACTCCTCTCTCTCTCTGACAAACTCCTCTCTCTCTCACACACACACTCCTCTCTCTCTCACAGCCACACTCATTTCTCTCTCACACCCACACTCATTTCTCTCACACACACACATCTCTCTAACACACACACTCCTCTGTCTCTCACACACACACTCCTCTGTCTCTCACACACACACTCCTCTCTCTCTCACACACACGCTCCTCTCAGCTCACACACACACTTCTCTCTCTCACAGACACTCCTCTCTCACACACACACTTCTCTCTCTCACACACACACTCCTCTCTCTCACACACACACTCCTCTCTCACACACACACACTCCTCCCTCTCACACACTCCTCTGTGTCTCACACACACACTCCTCTCTATCTCACACACACTCCTCTCTCTCACACACACTCCCCTCTCTCTCACACACAATCCTCTCTCACTCTCACACACACTCCTCTCTCTCTCACACAAACTCCTCTCTCTCACACACACACTCCTCTCTCTCTCACACACACTCCTCTATCTCTCACACACACACACTCCTCTCTCTCTCTCACACACACTCATCTCTGTCTCACACAAACTCCTTTCTCTCTCACACACACTCCTCTCTCTCTCACACACACTCCTCTCTCTCTCACACACACTCCTCTCTCTCTCACGCACTCCTCTCTCTCACACACACTCCTCTCTCACACACACACTCCTTTCTCTCACACACACTCCTCTCTCTCTCTCACACACACTCCTCTCTCTCTCTCACACACTCCTCTCTCTCACACACACACTCCTCTCTCAAACACACACTCCTCTCTCTCTCACACACACACTCCCCTCTCTCTCACACACACACTCCTCTCTGTCTCTCACAACACACATCTCTCTAACACACACATTCTGATCTCTCTCTCACACACGCTTTTCTCTCTCTCACACACTTCTCTCTCTCTCACACACAATCCTCACTCTCTCACACACACTCATCTCTCTCACACACACTCATCTCTCTCACACACACTCCTCTCTCTCACACACACTCCTCTCTCTCACACACACAATCCTCTCTCTCTCACACCCACACTCATTTATCTCACACACACACATCTCTCTAACGCACACACTCCTCTGTCTCTCACACACACACTTCTCTCTCTCACACACACACTCCCCTCTCTCACACACACACTCCTCTCATCTCACACACACACTCCTCTCTCTCACACACACTCCTCTCTCTCTCACACACACTCCTCTCTCTCTCACACAGTCCTCTCTCTCACACACAGTCCTCTCTCTCACACACACTCCTCTCTCTCTCACACACACACTCCTCTCAATCTCACACACACTCCTCTCTCTCTCACACACACTCCTCTCTCTCTCACACACAGTCCTCTCGCTCACACACAGTCCTCTCGCTCACACACAGTCCTCTCTCTCACACACAGTCCTCTCTCTCACACACAGTCCTCTCTCTCACACACAGTCCTCTCTCTCACACACAGTCCTCTCTCTCACACACAGTCCTCTCTCTCACACACACTCCTCTCTCTCTCTCTCACACACACTCCTCTCACACACTCCTCTCTCACAAAGACACTCCTCTCTCTCACACACACTCCTCTCTCTCTCACACACACTCCTCTCTCTCTCACACACTCACTCCTCTCTCTCTCAAACACACACTCCTCTCTCACACACACACACTCCTCTCTCTCTCCCACACACACTCCTTCCCCCAGACACTCCTCTCTCTCTCACACACACACTCCTCTCTCTCTCTCACACACACTCCTCTCTCTCTCTCACACACACTCATCTCTCTCACACACACTCCTCTCTCACACACACTCCTCTCTCTCTCTCACACACACTCCTCTCTCTCTCACACACACTCCTCTCTCTCTCACACACACTCCTCTCTCTCTCTCACACACACTCCTCTCTTTCTCTCATACACTCCTCTCTCACACACACACTCCTCTCTCTCTCACACACACTCCTCTCTCTCACACACACTCCTCTCTCCCACACACACTCCTCTCTCTCACACACACACTCCTCTCTCTCACACACACTCCTCTCAATCTCACACACACACTTCTCTCTCTCACACACACACACACTCCTTTCTCTCTCACACACTCCTCTCTCTCACACACACACTCCTCTCTCTCCCACACACTCCTGTCTCTCACACACACACACTCCTCTCTCTCTCACACACACTCCTCTCTCTCTCACACACACTCCTCTCTCTCACAAACACTCCTCTCTCTCACACACACACTCCTCTCTCACACACACACACTCCTCCCTCTCACACACTCCTCTGTGTCTCACAGACACACTCCTCTCTATCTCACAC